>NC_141137.1:175202523-175823773 GCF_053477565.2 Lygodium microphyllum | reverse complement strand
CAATCTTTGTCTATGCCCATATCTACCGCAATAATGACAGTCCTTTGTCCCCGTTGGACTAATCATTTGACTGCCAACAACCTCCTCTACCTCTAGGGAATCTCCCCTTGTCTCAAAAACTAGCAAATCCACACTGACCCTATGTATTCGTGCCATGCCAGGCATTTTAATGCTTATCCATAAGTGTTTTGAGTGTCTTCTCGACCTCGAAAAGAGCCACGGCCTCTGCCACCTCTATCACGTGGACTAGAGTAAAGAATAGAGTCTTTGCTTTGAGATGTACTAGAACCTGTATTCAGTCCACCAAGCTTAACTTCCTCATGCAGCAACAAAGCAATCAGCTCATCCCAATCAAGAGATCCAGCTCTCACAAAAATAGACGTATCAAATGCTTTATACTCTTTGCCAAGTCCATTCAATGTCGTTGCAATCATATCATCCTCAGACACTAAAGATCCAATGGTGGCAAGCTGATCTGCTATGTTCTTGATCTCTGTAGTGTAGGCCTGAATGCTTCTGCCATTCCTAGACATGTTATTGAACTGTTGCTTCAACTGAACTTTATTGCATGTGTTAAATTTTCATAATTCTTTATGAGTATGTCCCATGCATCCTTTGGGAAACTGCATTTAGTACTTTCTGTATAACCATAGCATCTGATATACATAAGGAAAACCAATGTAGCACCTTGCATGCTCTCCCAATCCATAGCTTATGATCCCTTTTCTGATCATTTGTTGGATTCCTTTCAAGCATTTCAAGTTTAGCCTCATCTCCTATACATAAGTCCCAAAAACCTCTGCCAACCAAAAAATTCATCATACGGAACTTCCATAAAGCAAAATTTTTGTTGTCCATCTTTTCTCCCACAATTTGAGTGATATTGTCAGTGCCTTGAGCATTTGCCATAGTTGCAGCTTAGGTATTCAGTGATGTATACAACCCGTAAGTATCTGATTCATTTTCCTATAGTTCAAGTTTCCTACTATTAAGGATAGTTTTCTGCAATTCAAGACAGTTTCCTGCAATTGAGGACAGTTTCTTGCAATAATTTTTTGCACCCAAAGAAACAGGATATTTCAGCCCTTTACAACTGATGGGACTGAAAATGGGCCGGCACTAGCTATGGCACTAGCCGGACCTCATGCACATAACAGACACCTCCATCACCACATGGCCTCGCGGGCTAGGAGGGTCCATAATAACTAAATGCACACTAGATACATCTAATATTGCATTTGTAGTTGGATAAAAGTCTAATGGCACCTTTCCCAAAACCCCTCAAAGGGGGTATCCTACACATATTGGCAATAAGTGCCACGTATCACAGACATAGGAGGCACCCCATCGGCTGATTGTCGTGGCCCCACTGCAGCTCTCCTGCATCTTGGGGATTGGCCCCTCGATGCATGCTTTCACATATAAACATATTTGCACAAGACTCCTCCTTTTGTTAGCGAGATCCATGAGATACTATGTTTCCTCACCAATAATTTCCCCAAGAAACGAACGGCTAACCTACAGCAAGGGGAATCTCACCCTCTCAAGTGTTGGTCAACTATAATTCAAACAATTGCTATGCATTTCCAGGAGTTGATACCACATGTATGATCAATGCAATAGTGGATGTCTCATCGTGCACAAACAGTTATGTTTCGAAATCAGCCTATGTGCTAGTACGCAAATAGTCTTTTCATGAATTCCAACTAATACATATATACTTCGTTGCAAGAATCTAGCACCAAGGCGGACCTTGTGCTACTAGATCCATATTTCCAAATAGGTTGTTTCCTAAATGCCATGCATAAAAGAACAATCAAAAATTGTATTATTTCAGCACTCAAGCTGTTGCACAAAATCCTCCTCCCCCTCACAGTTTAAGTTTTGCTTCGTTGCATAGGTGTATAGAGATTGTTTTGTCATGGTTCACTGTATAAAAAGAAATAAATCACACACTGTGACAAAAAGATAAGGCAAATTAAGGCCAAACCTCATGCTTTTCCCTACCATACATCCACAACCACTTATTATATTTTCTCATATTTTTCTAAGGCATATTCCTATTTTTTCTCTTATTTTTTTTCATTTTTCTCTATTTTTCTAATAAAAATAATGATATATTTTCAAAGCTATGGTTCTTGATTCTTAGAAAATTAGAAATATAGATTTCTTTGGTGTTTTATCCCATGTGTATTAGTTTATCCCACCCGAAAACACCAAAACCCCCATTTTCTCATAAAAACCATGTTTTACGGGTTTCTAAAAATTATTTCCAGTATTTTAACTTTATTTTTTCTAAATTTTTCACTGTACAAGCATAGATTAAACAGTAAACAACATTTCTACCTATTTTCACTCCATAAGAACAACATTGGCTCAATCCAATGTCAAAAACAAGCAATTTTCCTTTGTAAAATAGAATTATCGGGTTTTTCCTTCTTTGCGGGTTTCAAAATTTGATGCGAGACTACAAATCATCCCTCATTCAAGGCTTATCCCACCTCCGAATAGTCAACTCTAGCCCTCCATCAATCCAGGAGTGATCCGGTACCATGCCAGACAAGCATCCTTCAACCGGATCTCTTCTTGATTCTTCCCATATGAATTTCCTCTTGGAAGAGAGAGAGGGAGGAGAGAGAAAGATTGATTTTTTTCCTCCATATCCAAGCAGCCATTTCATGGTCCAAGATAGGTGATAGGAAGCGTAGACAGGAGGGAAATCATGTATCAAATCTGTTGGGGGGGTGCTTTGAAGCTCTCCAATCCCACATCATGAAATCACCGCCATCTTCATGGCATCTTCTTCCTGATGTGCTTGAAAAAATGCCTTCCCCCCCCCCCCAAAAAAAAATCATTTTTAGTTGGGGGCTCCAAGGGGAGCCCCCAAAGGTCACACCCCTTTGGACTTTCCAAAGTCCATTTCCACTTGGTTCTTGGTCCTTGGCCTCCTGTCCGGCCTATCTTCCACATCTGGCCTCAGATTTGGCCACTAAAAATTTTTAGGCATTCGTCTCGAAGTCTCACACTGTCGAGCATCTCCAGAAGTCCCATCTGACCGTCGAAAAAATTATGAAAATTCCCCAACTGCCACTCGATGGGTCTTTAAAGCACTTTTGGACATTGCTACTTAAAATCGTACTGATTGCAGCTGCCACCTTCGAGAAGTCTATTTTTCCCTTGACATTTGGATTTGACAGATGATTTTTTATGCCGAGAAGTGCTTAAAAATAGCAAAAAATTACGAATATCAGGGAAAAAATAGACTCTATGGAAGGCGATGGTGGCAATCAGTACGATTTTAAGTGGCAAGTCCCTAAAGCGCTAATGCTAATTTTCATGGAAAATCAAACAGTGGCAGATGACCAAGCTGGAGTTTGCCTAGATGCAAAATGACGTCAGGAATCCAACACAAGTCTCAGATCTCAATTCCGAGGTCGTTTGATCTCCCATTTAATCCCCACATTCAGGGTTGTGAAGCGGCTACTGGATCTGGAAGTCAAGAAGAGAGTGATAGAGCCCAACTTTGTAGATTTCAATGCCACGAAGCCACCCGTCCAGACGGATCTCGAATCCGATGTCGTTTGCCCCTCCAAAAGCGAAAAAACCACTTGCCGGAAGTGTGAATGCAAAAGTCATGAACTAGATAAGTTGATTAAGAGTTTGAAAGCTCTTAACAAAGAGCTTAGCCAACAAAAAGCCATGAGATGAAATGATGGGGGGGGGGGGGGGGGGGGAAGCGGGGCGTCAGTTTTGTTGCGCCCCATTTTTCCCCCATCCTTTATCATTTTCTGATCAATAGAGGCAGGAGGAATCCTCCTGGCCCTGAGATGCTTCTATCCTTCGCCCTCCATCGCCACAAACGGATCAAGGAATGATGCACTGAGCAAAGAGATAAAAAACCAATCTTTCTCTCTCCTCCCTCTCTCTCTTGCATAGAGGCAATTCGTGTGCAAGAAATCAAGAAGAAGAGGGGCTGAAGAATGATTGTCATCGGATTGCTTCAAGATGAAGAGGAGGCTAAGGAAAGAGGTTTAGCACTGAAGAATGGTTGCTGGTCGGTCTGTGGGCTGCCCAAAATAATTATTAAAAAACCCGCAACACGCAAGACACGCGGTATGCTCCAATTTTACAAAGAAATTTGATTGTTGTTGTTGTTTCATGGTCCAAATGTTGTTCATATGCAATGAATTTTTGTTTGAACCTTGTTTGCATCATGTTTGAGGGCTGTAACTACAGAAATATAGAACCCGTAATGATTTAGAGCCGTTATTAATTCTTTAAAACCGGCAAAATTGTATTTTTAATGGAAATGAGTGGTTTTTTCGATTTTAAGTTGGGAAAAAGGGATGGAAATGGAAAACATTTTGAGAAAATGTTAAGTTTAATCAAAATAATAAGCCAATACAAATAAATCAAAAAATACCTATTTTTTATGATAATAAATATGAAAGAATAGCAAAAAATAGGGAAAATTAAGATTTGCGAGCTCAAAAAATATGGAAAAATAATATTAATGTGTGTGAATGTTTGGCGATGTTGATGCATGAGATTAAGCCTCATTTTGGCCTTGTCCTTTGTGTTATAGTACATGTTTATTATTTTTTACATACAAAAATGATACAAAACAACCATTTATACCTATGCACCGTAGCAACACCTCAACAGTGAGGGGGGAGGAAGTTTGTGCAATGATCTAATTGCTAAAAAGATACAAATTCTGATTTCCCTCTTTGTGCATAGCATTTAGGGGTCGTTCTATAATTAAATATAGGTGACTAGTAGCACGGAAGTTCCGGTGCTAGTCCCTAAAGCAGTGCAGCACTTAACACTTAGTTAAAATTCATGAAAGGGCTGCTTTCCGCACCCCACATGGTGGGTTTTTTAATCATAAAATGATTGTGCCATTGTCTACCATATAACGCATGGTCTGATAACATTCCTCACAAGCGACCAGGTCCTGTCTCATTATTAAGAGCAACATCCAAACTAGGACCACAGTTGAAGAAGAGGTCCTCTTCATAAGTAAAATTCGCTAGTGAATCCGCAAACTGATTCCAAGAACGTGAAATCAGTTGAAGAGATTCACTCTCAAATTCATCAAATAGGGTTATAGCAGCTCGATGATACATACGAAGGATAGGATTCCAAACTGTATATGTCTCAATGAGTTGCTTTAAGATCAGCTAGGAATCCCCTTTTACTAACAACTCTCGAATACCAACTCTCTTGGCAATATTCAATCCCATAATCAAGGCTTTATACTCCGCCATGTTGTTAGTGAATCCTACCCCGAGATAAGCAGCTAGTTTCATTGTAACTCTACGTCAAGGAACTCGAATAACTAATCCAATACTCCCTTTTTCATTAGGGCCCTTGAACGCCCCATCAAAATATAATGTGTACATCCACAATGGGTTTACAGAACCAGCCATCCAGACCTCCCCTATTTGTAATTATGATAGTCAAAATTCAACATATTGAGAGGATGAACTAACGGCTCCATCCCACCTTCATCATTAAAGACTACAGGGATGCTCATCAAAATCTACAAATAGTGATGATGACAAAAGACCTTAATCTCCCAAATGAATGTCTCATCATCTTGCTCACTCACTTTATAGCCTTTACTCCACCAGATGAGCTTTCCTTGATGATATCGCTCCTCTAAGTATGGGTGCTCCAAATAAGGGATCAGTCAACCCACCGACCTCTACCGTTGTTTCCTTGCAGATGTCTACTCAATCGCGCATAGACCTACAAGGCACTTATGTCATTAGCGTAGTCAAAAATAATAAGGTTTGATCTTATTAAGATTAACCTTATTCTTAAACTCCACACCCTCAAGATCTGCCAATAATGCTGTGGATTTATTCTTCCCGATCCTGACAATCCTATAAGGACCATCCCATTTGGGCTCCAACTTTCCTAGAAATAATTCTCTATGCACATCATAGTACAACACTAGCTATCCTTTCTTAAAAGTGTATTTCTTTGCTTTTAGGTCATGGAGTTGCTTCATCCGATGCATGGTCACCTCCTGATGTAGCAAGCTCTGCAATTTAATCTCATCGAGGCGTGCCAGAGTCATAAAGCACTCTAAGAGGGAATCCCCGTCACCCAAAGAATGATTGATCATGAATCTTATCGTCGGTAACTCAATCTCTAGAGGTAGGACACACTCCTCTCCATATACTAACTTGAATGTGGTGTGGCCAGTAGCTCGTTTGAACGTCATATTGTATGCCCACACTGCCACGTACAACTTTTTGTCCCAATCTTGTTTCTTTTCCGATACTACCTTAGATAGAATTCCCACAAGCTGCTTGTTGGTACTCTCGACCTACCCATTGGCTTGTGGATTATAGGGGATTTTTTTATTGTGCTTGATGTGCCAACAGGCTTTTTATCACTTTGTTTAGAAAATGTGTTTCTCGGTCCGATACTATTTCTTTTGGTGGACCAAATCGACATACTATTTGCTCTAATAAGAAACTGGTGGTTTCATTTGCATCGTCTTTTTGTATTGCACATGCTTCCAACTACTTAGTAAAATAATCAATCGCTATGATAATATAACTTTTATGTGCAGTGGACGACGAAGTAATAGGGCCCACAAAGTCAATCCCCCACTTCTCGAATGGAAGGATCACCATAATAGGAGTAAGTGGTCACTTCCTATTCTCTCGATTATCATGTCGTTGACAGATGTCATATCTTTTAATGTACTCGAATGCAAGATGGCCGGCCACCAATATCCCACCCTCAAGGTTTTTTGTGCGATTAGCCGCCCAGCAAAATGACCTCCGCAAGTAGAGTCATGGCACTCTTCTAAGATGAAAGGGACCTCATCAGGCATTATGCGTCGGTGGTAGATATCGTCTACCCCTTGCCGATACAATGTGCCTACGACTATTGTGAATTTCAAAGCCTACTACTTGATCTTTTGCTTTTCTGGCTTTGATAGACCAGCTCCAGTCTCTCCCATCGACAAATAATGTGTTATCATTGCATACTAGGAGGGAATAGATGCCATGTCAATCTTAAGCAATGAGTCCCAGTCATTGCCTTCAGCCAGAGCTTACTTTGGCTCCCCAAAGTCCACAAGGCACTCTACGATACCTTGCAACCTGGGTGGCTTGCTCTTAACCTCATAGTCAAACTCTTGCAAAGTGATTAACCACTTTGCCAAACGGTCGAGTGGTTGTAGCTTATTCATCAGCAATCGTAGCCCTTCCGCCTTCGTATAAAGCAAAACCTTCTCATAAAGGATGTAGTGCCTAAACATTTTAGTCACAAAGACCATCGCAAGGCACAAATTTTCCATAGAAGTATAATTAATTTTGGATACACCCAACTTCCAACTGGCAAAAGCAATCGGGTGATACCACTTCTCTTCCCACATCTGCACTAAACAACAACTAATGCTATGCATGGTGGCTGCTAAAAAGATATAAAAAATTTCGCCTCTCTTCGGTGCTTTCAGCACAGGTGCTCTTGCAAGTTCCCGTTTTACATCCTTGAAAGCCACCTTACAAGGGTCACTCCACATAAACAAACAATTGAAGGATAAAAGATTTATCAATGGTAATGTTCTTTCTGCCAAAGTGTTTATGAACTGTCGATAATATCCAACTGATGACAGAAAGCTCTGGACTTCTTTGGGGGTGCGTGGTAGACTCATGGTAACTATAGCTTTGATCTTTTTAGGATCCGTCGCAATCCCTACCGAGCTAACTACATGGCCTAGCAGGAGCCCATAAGGTACGCCAAAAATGCACTTCCTTGGATTGAGAGCTATGCAAAATTGTCTGCATCGCTCAAAACATTTTTGTAAAATAATCAACTACCTATCTCTCACGATGGCTGCCCCTAAATCCTCAATAAATACCTTCAGCTCCTCAATGGAAATGTCACCAAAGGTCTTATCGGCAATTCATTGCCAAGAACCAGGCGCGTTGCATAGACCAAATGCCATCACATGATACTCAAAGATCCCGAAGACTGTCATGAACATCATTTTGAGCTTATCCTCTTCTACAATTGCCATCTGATTATAGCCTACAAAACAGTCCATGAATGAATATATCTCCCTACCCGCCAATTGATCCAGAAGCTGGTCGATAAAGGGCAATGGGTAGTAATCCTTCATTGTTTGCTTCTTCAACTCTTGAAAGTCCACACACAGCTGGATTTGATTATTTTTCTTCTTCCTAATCACAACTGGTGTACACCATTCAGTGTTCTACACAAGGAAGATCAAACCCGCTTTTCGTAATTTCTGTAACTCCTCATACAGCCCATCTTGCAACTCAAACGGCATTGTCGCACAGGACGGCTTCTTTCCTTTAATGGAATTGTATGGACAGTGAGGCTAGGAGGAATGCCTCTAAGTTCATCATAACTCCAAGCAAAAATATCGTAGAACTCTTGGATCAAAGTGACATAATCCTCCCGTTTCTCCACACTAAGCATGGACCCTAGCTTTATTGGCCGCTCATCATTTGGCGTACCAAGATCTAGCTCGATAACATCCGCATCCCTTATTCTATCTTGAGCTTCTAATGGCTCATTCAGTGTTTTTTGATAGAAGTCTTCTGTGGTCGATCCCTCTTTGGATTCGTCAGTTGATGACATCTCACTTGCAAACACGTCTTCCATTGTCTCTAACTTTATAGAAGTCATGGGAGCTCGCTCACTTTGAGGTGATTTAGGATATGCATCGACTACCATAGGTCTAGCACCTCTACTAAATATTAATCTACCAGCGGGTATATCTACTTGACAGTCTACTTGTAAAATCCAAGGTCAACCAAGCAATACTTGATAACTCGAACACCCTTAAAATCGGATTACCCTAAAGTCCAATAGGCATTCTACGTTGGCAACTATCATGTGGACTTTAGTAATGCAGCCCTCCGGCTGTCTCAAACTATCATCAATCATTCTAAGGATTGTGGAGGCATCTTTTTGAATCGCAAGACCCAACCTCTCCATCAATTCAAAACTCATAATATTAACCAAGGATCATGTGTCGACGATAGCATTATCCACTAGAATCCCATCCAAATAGGCTGCAACCCTTGGGCAGTGCTTTTCGGCATGTTCAAACCAACCATCCCCTACCCGCTCTATTTCCAAGGGTTCTATTATATAACCCGTATGCAAGATCTTTTTAAATTTTTTGTGTACTCCTAGTGATAGCTTGATTAGCAGCAAGAGATTCATGTCTGGTTTAACATTGCAAAGGGAGCTAGCTAAATCAAAATTGCGATAATCGCTAAAGCTTCCTTCTCATGCCAAACCATCCGCTCTTTAGGACGCTGCACCAGCTTTATTGCCTCTTTTTTAACTCTCACCTTCTTTCTCGACACCTCTTTATCTCTCTTGGCATTAGCCTTACTCGCTACGGGCTTCAGAGGTCCCCCTTCCCTGTCGAGATTTAGAACTTGTGTTCCTTTATCATCTGCCTAGGGTTTCTGTCGACAAGTTTTACATTATCTTTGTTGCCTTCTCTATATTTTTGGCCTCTTGTTATGGCACATAGGCTAGAAGCTTCATTGCCATTAACCTGTGCAGCCTCAATGAGGCTCATCCCACTACCACCTAGCAATTCTTAGACATAGTAGCCTTACCCCTTTGGAGTATTTGTTTTAGCCCATCATCCTGTTGAAATTTGTTTCCTTGCACACGATGATTAACAGGCCCTCGTTGCCGACTACCTTGCTAGAGGGAATTGATCTTGCTCCAACAGGTGGCTACTAAATGGCCAAACTTCCCGCAAATGTCGCACTTGAAATTTGGGCAATTGCATGGATAATGCTGCCCACCACACCATTTGCAGCTGAATCTAGAGGGTGCACCCTCTTCGGGGCGTCGACTCCCTATGAGATTATGTTGTTTCTTTAGGAAATTAATGTCAATGACTATTTGCCAATATTTTTCAGAGATCATATCCGTGTAGTGCTTCATCATGTCCTTGACTTCACTAAGGACATTTGACGAACTCGACTCATAGCCTTGATCATCTACCCGTCGGTCCCTTCGCTGCACAATTTGATTAGGCATTGATTGCACTGGTTGCTGACCCACAGGAACGACGCTAGGGTTTGCTGCTTGGCCTCCCACATTTGAAGGCATCTGACTAGCCATAGGCATAGTCACACTAGGCAAAGCTAGCAATAAAGGCACATTCGACACCAAGTTCCCTCTCCCATTAGGGTTGGCCATCCCTATCCCTTGGCTTCCACTACCATTGATCACTTGCGAATTATTTCCTAATGCTAGACCCATTTTGGGATTGATTCGAGAAGCATAGACCACTTGTAGCCGGGATTCTATTTCTTGCGCTTGTCTAATGGCAATGTCTATATCCCCCAAGGTGACACTACTCAGCTGCACCTGGATACTCAGCCTTTGTACTTGATAAAGCAACCATTGGTTGCTTTTTGTTGCTCCAAGTAACTGCTACACTAAAATATGAATCTATTTTTAGACCTTCTATTAAACTCGTTATCATCCCGATCTGTATCTCTGTACTCAAATACCTGTACATTCTTACTTGCCTTATTAAAAATTCCATAATATAAGGTGGACTTCACATATCTCAATATGTATATTATTGCAAATGAGGCTTCTTAGATACATGCATAAATTGACTCACAAGTCTAATGGCATAACTCAAGTCTAGCTTTTTGATGGTCATATAGATCAAACTTCTTGCTATCTTTTTGAGCATTGTAGGGTCTTCTATCTCATCCCCAATATTAGTGCTCAACTTTACATTCTTCTCCAATGTCACTGAAAGAGACTGACATGCCATCATACCATACTTAGATATCATATCCCAGCCATTCTATCTTTGGGACATCCATATACCATTAGGACATCTAATCACCTCACTACCAAGGAAGTAACTCACCTAGATCCTTCATCTCAAACTTTTGTTTCAAAAGGCTCTTGACATTATAAATCCCATTGTCACTATTACCTGTAATAATCAAGTCATCCACATAGATGATTATGGCAATTAAACTTGCATCACCCTTCCTCACATAAAGTAAGTGATTTGTATCTAAAATTGTCAAGGCCTGAAATGTGCTCTAAATCTGGCTTTAGGCCCTAGACGAGCCTCCTATGCTCACCAAACCACTCTCATGGCCTCACAGCCAAGAGTGTCTAGAGGCTCTATACTAATCTAGCTAAATAATGCATTTGTATCGATTCGTAGTCGAGTGATTTTCCCATTCCAACTCCAATAGAGGAAGTATACCACATATACAGGTGATCAATACCTTGTTACACACACATACATAGCACCCCCAACCAATCTCTATGGCTTCTATGGCTCTCCTACACCCCGGGGATTGGCCCCAAGATGTGTTGTCTTAACATAAAACACAATTGTAACATTGTCTACTCTTCTAATAAAGCGTTCTAGGAGATAATTTTGTTTTCTCACTTAATCAGTACCTAAAGAAAATTGTACTAATTGATAGAATCTGAGAAGATAAGAAAAATCCTTATCTGAGACTACTTAGAAGCAATCTCCAAGCATTAGATCTCCTCGAGCTCCCTAGTAGACAAAAAATGCGCACCAAATACTAGCTTGTTCTCTATTGCTCAGATAATAAATCTAATGGTTTCGTGGACTTTGAAAGGGGGGTTAAACTCTAGGGCACCTATTCAGAATTCTCCCAAATCACTCCTTCTTCTTCTCCCTATTCTCAAAGTACTGTTTGCTGCTTGAAAACTGCGATCACATGCCACGCGAATTCGGAAGCTCCTTTTTTGCACAAGATTTTCCAAAATTGGCTAAAAAATCCAATTGCATTTTGCATGTAAGTTTTTCTATATCTTTTTAGAATATTTACAAGAAATAATATCCAAAGAAAAAATGAGGTAGATCACTATAATAACCAGGAAAGTGATGGCATTAAAAGAGGCCCTGAAAAGCAAGAGAGGGTGAAGAAAGTCTAAAAGACCTATATGATGAAGAAAGGGAGAGTTGCATTTCCCTAGAGGCACAATGCACTCTCGCATCTTAGGATAGGCAATGCCTTGAAGAAGAGGTCAATAGCTTGAAGCAATAAAGAGAATAGCTATCCAAAAAACTATAAGAGGCAAAGGCACAAGGTGAGCAAGAAGCCAGGAGAAAGATAGTGGAACTGCATAACCAACTTCACGCAGCTGATGCTAGGAGGCATATTCCACGATGGATTCCGTGAGGTTTTGCGGTGGATTCCGTAAAATTATATTTATTGCCGGGGGCTCATACACAAGGTGGATTCCTTGTGCGAAAAGTTGATGGGGACGCCTGTTCTTTTTGGGCGTCTTGTTAATTTAATGTGCAAGTGGGTGATTCCATAGCGGGTGATTTTGCAAAATACATATTTAAATTAATATACGTTTATGAGTTTAAAGTGCGCACTCGTAATAAATTAAGGTTAGGATTGAGTTCTAACCAATTTATTTATTTTGTAGCTGAAGACTGCTAGATATTCACTTTTGTCGGTTTAATTTTATTATTTTCTACCAATTGTGAATGCTTTAGTTTATGTGTAGAGTAGGCAGTGGTGGCATTGAGAAGCACTGGGCGATAGCGTGTATTCAAGTTACTTAGAAGAAATTATCATTTTTGATGGGTGTGCATTTTAGGTGTGGCGCCAATATTTATTTTGACGCACTTATTTATTGAAGTGCATGACATTTATTTATTATTTTGTATGCGCATGGGTGCACGATTTAAATATTTGTTATTGGACATTGTATTTGAGCATAGCTTGACTCTTTGGGCGCCCAATAACTTTAATTCTTTAGTGGGACAAAAGCAAACACAAAAGCTAAAGCGTGCTAATTATAAATTGGGCTATTTTTTGAGCTTGGAGATGAATAATATATCAAATACATGCTTTGTGGAGTGCTCACACAAGGCATGGGGGAGATTGTAGCCAATTAGTCTTTTGATTCATGTCGTGCAAGTCTTCTCTCTTATTTTTTGTGCAAAAGTAGAGTTCTTTTGTTATTAGGGACCTTCCGGCGCTCACTACACGTGCATACAACATCCAATCTGCGCATTAGTGGTATCAGAGCAAAGCTGAGATTCAAGAACTTCCAATCGCTTACCATCTTGCACAAAGGTGGAGCTCCTGGAACGATTGAGCTCTACAGTCAATCTCATGGTAATCCGTCAATACCAGCGTGTTTCTGGCAGTGAAAAACCCCCTGCTGCTATGCTATTGGATCGCGAAGGACCAACCTCTACAGGCGGAGGACCACGTGGGAAGCTTCTTCATCAACACGTTTTTTTTTCAAAGACCAGAGAAGCAAATAAGTCCAATTCATAAAGTTTCATTAGAGAGCTTAATAAGCTTTCTAAAAGAAAGCTTATCTTCACAAAATTTCGACGTCCGTGGCGGCAGGACGCACTGCTTGCCGTCGACGTCGTTTAAAACATATCGATGACCTGGTTAAAAAAAGAAAACGATTAGTTTAAAGCTTAAAGCTTTGAGCTTACTAAGCTCCAAGTCTACTAAGTCACAAAGATCAAAATCTCAAGATTCAATCTCTCTCATATCGACTATTCGTATACAATCATCCTTGGACGGGTTTTTACTTCCATCGAAGCCCCTGTTCACTCTTGTGGACTGACAGAGCCAAATTCCAGCAAATAATTTGCAACACGTAGTCTGCACACATGAATTATCTTCTTGGAAGACGACCGTGATATCAAATTCCGCATCTGCAAAGAAGAAATACTACAAAAAGCCATTTTTTTAAAAAAAGCCTTGTAAACCCGACTTTGAGCTACGCTCATCTTGCTAACAAGATTTCGAGTGTGTGAGGTCTTTTGGAATTTTGTAGGATATCCGATCAAACCATGGAAGATTTTATGGCTGAAGGTGACCTACCCAGACCAACAATGGAGCCAAAACTGGATTTGATTATGATGCAGCTTCAAGAGGAACGAAGAGCACGTCAAACTTTGCAAGCTCAATTAGCCAATCTGCAACGATCTACCACCGATCAAGATGGACTGTAATCTGAAGATCTTATACGACGTACGATCGATGCAACACTTGAAGCGCAATCTATTCGGAAAGAAACAAAGATAAGTAAAAGAAATTTCAAATTTCGTACTTTCAATGGATCACGCGATGGAAAGGCTGTACTTGCTTTTATCAGTCAATCTAATGATTATTTCCATGAAGAACAGTATGCTGAGAAAGACAAAATTAAGTCTGTCACTAATCATCTAGTGGAGAGAGCATCCCTATGGTGGACTATTGTTTGCAAGAGCATTGATTATCCTACTACTTGGGAGACTTTCCAAAAGAAATTTTTGCAGAATTTCCTTCCACCCCAATTCCATGAAAAAGCAATCAAACAATAGGATCTTCTGCAACAGAGGGATCGTGAGCCTATTTCACAATATATGAGCGTTTTTGGAATGCTTTATTGCAACTTCGAATGCTCGAAGATGTACCTGAAGCAACCCATAAATGCAAGTTTATGTCTGGCTTACTTGGACATTTTTATGCGGAGGTCAACATGTTCAAGTCAACGACTCTTGAAGATGCAATTTCCTTGGCCCATGACACTAAAGACAAAATTTGAGGACGAGAGAAGCGACCACAACAATTTCAAACTAATGATAACTTTGGTTCAAAACAATTCAATTCAAATTTTCAAAGATTCAATCAAAATCGTTTCCTTCCATCTTCATTCCGTAAATCTTGGACACAACTACCTGCTTTACCACCAAATACAAATCCAAACCCTAAGCCATCTTTCCAGCCAAATCCCAACATTCCTAAACTTTCCGCTATTACTAATAATGTATCTAAAGCCAAACCCATAGTCTGTTAGAAATGTCATCAACCTGGACATCTAGTAGCGAATTGTCAATCCAAAAAGCCAACTGTACATATCAATTATTTGGGAGTGACAGAAGATGAAGAACATGAAGAAATGCCAGATTTCACGAAAGACGATGACGATATCGGTACTACTTCATATACTTTACTAGGTATGCCAAATCCCCATTCTTTATTAACGATGGAATGTCTTGTACACATGGTAAAGAGAAGAATGTTTTACATGATGATGGGAGCACACACGACTTTATTTCTGCAAAATTAGTCAAAGAATTGAATTTACATACTATTTCTACACATTATCGCATCAAGGCTGCATTCTTAGGCACTTACAAATTTCTTAGTTGTGCCTTTGCAATCTAGTGACATTATCTTAGGAATGCCTTGGCATCATCAGTACAATCCTGATATAGATTATTGCACGCATTCAATGAAGATTCATTCTAATGGGAAACAAATCACATTGCATGGTATGCGCACGTTCGATAATTTTCCATTGCTTAGTTATACATAGGCTAAACGTGCATTACGAAAAGGTAGCAAATCTTATTTAATATGGGTGAATGAAATTGAAGCTAAAGAAAATCAAATGCATCCTAAGCACGCACAATTTCTTTCACAATTTCAAGATTGTTTTGCTGCTGACTTACCACCTAGATTACCACCTATACGTCTCGAAGATCACAAAATAGACCTAATTCCTGGATCACAACCACCATGTAAAGCACCATATAGACATAACCAAATTGAACAGAAAGAAATTCAAGCCCAAGTTGAAGAATTGTTAATCCGAGGACTCATTAGACCTAGTAGTTCTCCATTTGGTACACCTATCTTATTAGTGAAGAAGAAAAACAATACCTATTGCATGTGCATTGATTATCGTGCCCTAAATAAGATCGCTGTTAAGAATAGATATCCCATTCCTAGGGTAGATGATCTTATGGATAAGCTATAAGGATCTGCAATATTTAGCAAGATAGATCTTAAATCTGGATACTATCAAGTAAGATTGGACATATTTGATATATTCAAAACTGCATTGAGAACACAATTTGGACACTATGAATTCCTTATTATGCCTTTTGGTTTAACTAATGCACCAACCACATTCAGTCATATGATGAATCACATATTTTTGAAGCATCAGCATTGTGTCGTTGTTTTCTTTGATGACATATTGGTTTTCAGTAAGAATGAGAATGAGCATTATGAACATTTATCCTTGGTTTTCAAATTATTGAAAGAGAATCAATTATATGCTAATCTTGAAAAGAGCAAATTTTTCCAAACACAAATTGAATACTTAGGACATATTGTTTCATCTGAAGGTATTAAAGTTGACCCTAAAAAGATAGAAGCAATTTTGAATTGGCCCATACCTAAAAATGTGCACGAATTACGTTCTTTCTTAAGTCTTGTTAGCTTTTACAGAAAATTTGTGAGAAATTTTTCATTGCTTGCATTACCTTTGACAAAATTATTAAAGAAATGCATTGTGTATCATTGGTCCGACAATCAACAAAAGTCCTTTGATTTACTGAAACATGCTTTAACTCATGCTCCTATATTGCAATTACCTGACTTCAATAGACCATTTTTCCTGGTAGTCACTGATGCTAATGGATCTAGAATAGGAGCAGTCCTTATGCAAGATTCTCATCCCATAGCCTACTCTAGCTGCAAACTTAAACCCTCTGAACTTAAGTATTCTACCTATGATAAGGAATTGCTAGCTGTAGTACAAGCTTTACGTCAATGAAAACACTATTTAATGGAATCTGAATTCATGATCAAAACTGACCAACAAAGCATTAAACATCTCCTTAGTCAACCACAAATATCTGACCAACACATGCAATGGGCTGCTTTTATTCAAAGTTTTCATCCACTCATACAATATCAACCCGAAAAAAAAAATGTTGTTGTCAATGCTTTAAGTAGAAGACTGATTATACATAATATTTCTGTGATATCTTTTAACTCTCTTCTCCAAATGAAAGATACTTATGACTAAGACCCTATTTTTCAAGCTGATTGGAAAAAATTAGTTGCAAATAACTGGATTCCCATTGATTCATTGTCCTACACTGATGGATTTATGTTCTATGAAAAAAGATTATGTGTAACTGTTCCATTTCGATCATTTGTTTTGTATGAAATTCATTGTCCCTCATACCAAGGCTATAGAGGAATTATTTCTACTTTGCGTACACTGATTGAAGATTTTTATTAGCCACACATGGAATCTGATATATCTAACTTTGTATCTGAATGCTTAATTTGCCAAAGAGTTAAAAGACACCATGGTAAACAATATGGTTTATTAATGCCTTTACCAATTCTAGAACAACCATGGGAACAGATCTCAATGGATTTTATCACTAGTTTGCCTAACACTAAAGCTAATCATGACATGATCTGGACTATTGTCGATAGGTTTAGCAAACAAGCATATTTCATTCCATGCAAGAAAATGTTAACTACATCTCAAGCTGCTCAATTGTTCTTGAAAACTGTTTTCACTAATCATGGTTTGCCAAAAGTTATTATTTCTAACCGTTATTCTAGATTCTGCAATAATTTTTGGATTACTTTGTTTGCTAATTTAGGAACAAAGATTGATTTTTCATCTACATTTCATCCTGAAACAAATGGGCAAACAGAAGCTACTAACAGTACCATTTTAGATATTTTACGTACATACACAATTTCAAAACCACAAATATGGGATACACATTTACATTTACTTCAGTTTGCATACAATAACACATTGCATATAGCTACACAGAAAGCACCCTTTGAAATTATTTATGGATATAGATTGCCTACACCTGTTACATCATTGTCAAACAAAGTTCAAGCTGCTGATGATATTGCTAACATGCATGCTACTATTTTTTATGAACTTAAAGATATGATTGCCAAAGCCTAGCAATCATATACAAAACAAGCCAATAAGAAAAGAAAAGCTATGAGTTTCAAAGTTGATGATTATGTTTGGTTATGTATTGAAAAGTGAAGATTACAAAGTGTTGACAAACACCCTGTTGTAAAGTTAGCTCCTAGATTTTATGGACCTTTCAAGATCATTCACAAAATCAATGACAATGCATTTAAACTAGAATTACCACAACACTGGAAAATCCACAATACTTTTCATATCAGTTTGTTACGACCTTTTAGAGGCCAATTACATGTATATCATGTTTATGAAAACCCTCCTTTGCTAGAAGAAGAAACTGAAATCCTTGAGCCTGAAACTATTCTAGATACTGACTTTATGACCACTAGAACTGGCCGTAGATATTCTAGATATCTGGTTAAGTTTAAAAATCATCCTATTGAAGAGGCCCAATGGATGCACGCTCAAGACCTAAGTGCTTACCCCTCACTGCTGGCTCCACATTGAGCTAATAGCAATTGAGGACAATTGCTATCCCACCCTGGGGGTATGATGCCAGGAGGCATATTCCATGGTGGATTCCGTGAGGTTTTGCGGTGGATTTCATAAAATTATATTTATTGCCAGGGCTCATACACAAGGTGGATTCCTTGTGTGAAAAGTCGATGGGGACGCCTGTCCTTTTGGGACGTCTTGTTAATTTAATGTGCAAGTGGGTGATTTCATAGCGGGTGATTCCGCAAAATACATATTTAAATTAATAGACGTTTATGAGTTTAGAGTGTGCACTCATAAAAAATTAAGGTTAGGATTGAGTTCTAACCAATTTATTATTTTGTAGCTGAAGATTGTTAGGTATTCACTTTTGTCGGTTTAATTTTATTAATTTCTAACAATTGTGAATGCTTCGATTGATGTGTAGAGCAGGCAGCGGTGGCATTGGGAAGCAATGGGCGATAGTGTGTATTCAAGTTATTTAGAAGAAATTATCATTTTTTATGGGCGTGCATTTTAGGCGTGGCGCCAATATTTATTTTGACGCCCCTATTTATTGAAGCACCTAACATTTATTTATTATTTTGTATGCGCATGGATGCATGATTTAAATATTTGTTATTGGACATTTTATTTGGGCACATCCCGACTCTTTGAGCGCCCAATAGCTTTAATTCTTTAGTGGGACAAAAGCAAACACAAAAACTAAAGCGTGCTAATTGTAAATTGGGCTTATTTTTGAGCTTGGAGATGAATAATATATCAAATACATGCTTTGTAGAGCGCTCACACAAGGCATGGGGGGAGATTGTACCCAATTAGTCTTTTGCTTCATGTCGTGCAAGTCTTCTCTCTTGTTTTTTGTGCAAAAGTAGAGTTCTTTTGTTCTTGGGGACCTTCCGACACTCACTATGCGTGCATACAACATCCAATTTGTGCAGCAGCAGCACTCCATGAATAGGCCATCCTAAGGGAATAGGTAGTAGTGCGCCAAAACTGAGAGAAGAAACAAATGAGTACATTATGGTGAGAGCAAGATCAAGTAATCATTACCCTTGCACAATACTAGAACCAAGGATTGGAGCAAATGAAAGGGAAGTCGGAAGAATGGGCAACTAAAAATGATTGGCAGGATTAAAGATTTAGCTTATCTCTTGGCACATTCAAAGACGAACACATTATGGTAGAAAGCAAAGCTAAAGCTGTGGAGACATGGATGCTTGAGCAACAAAGAGCCTTCTTAAAAACAGTATTGAATGTCACCCAAACAAGAGAGGAAGAGGCAATTGAAAAAGTCAAAAGGAAATTAGAGTTGGCAAGGAGAGAACTTAAACTGGACTCTATGCTAAGGTGCCCAAACTTAGCACTAGCTTAGGCATGGAGAAACAAAAAGCTCATTTAATCATGGTGGGATTATCCATGCATGAACTTGAATTGCTAGGGTTTGGGGAGTAAGAGCAGTAAGCACGACCTCCCCCTGAGAAGCTGATCGAGCCAATACACAAAGAAGAACTGGACTTTGAGCATGACCACTTTGAGGAAGAGCATTTGCATCAACCAAGCCCCCCACTGCAAACACAAGCACAAATAGAAGAGCAAGTTAAGGAAACCATACCCTCGAGAGAATGGTGGAAATGAGGCACAAGCAAAGAGAACATGTTGAGCTAACACGAAGAAAACTCCAAGCTAAGCTGCAACAAGTTTCTAATGTGGACATTCCTTAAGGAGAGGAGTGTGATCTTATGAACTAGAACTAAAAACTTGCAGTATGGGAGTAGTGGGAGAATTGAAACCGACCCTTTGAATTCGTCTTCACCTTCTCTCAAACATTAGATAGGGTGTTATCTCCAAGGGTAGTGGAGGAAGTGATAAAGCTCTCAGCAAGGGTAGGGAAGCTATGGTTGAAGGAGAGAATTAGACACCTCACAAGGTGGCAACGGGAGCTTGCAAACTATTGGGACGACAGGGTGATGGAGATGCCTAAGAAAATGGAGGGGCATGAAGCACAACTAAAGTGGCAAAGAAATATTTTAGACTCTAACTTAGATACCTAGATGGCATTCTGTAGCATACTACCATACGAGAAGAATAATCCTATCTACATGCCCTATCCACATGGAGAATTGGCATTGATTCAACCACGAAGTGCATGGTAGATACAATTTTTGTAATATCTACAATGTGAATGCCGCATCTCCAAAGAAATGCTTAACCTTCACAGAGAGGGACCTCTACCCATCCATAGTAAGCTTCCTCAAGGAATTCTCTTCTTGCCTAGATCATGCCTTCATCACCAATTGTAATTATATCCACCTCTTGAGAATCTTACTAAAACAAAAGCCTACTACAGAGGAAGAGTAGTTACCACCTGTATTTTTTGACATTAATGCAAGATAGATAGCTATGCAATGACCCACCTCATGATGAGAACCACCGTCTTGCCAATGCAAGATAGATATGAGCAATAGTAGGTTTACTAGGTACAACCACCAATCTTTTTCCACCATACCCCTCAATGTAAAAATCAACTTGAAGGGCTATATGCAAAGCCAACCTTTCCTAAGCAAATCCCTTGAGCCTCCCTATAGCTTGGTCCTTGCCCATGAACAGGATGCCACTTAATGTGCTCCCTTGTAACAAAAAAAAGAGAACAGAAGTGAAAAAGAAAAGAAAAGAAAAATAAAATCCCCTCCATTCATACTCTATAAGTGTCACAAACTTCGCACCCAAGGACCACCCTAGCTCCTCCTCCACTTCACATTTTAGGGCACATCAAGGGCAAGATATTTTGATATACTTGTCTCCCTAAGTTATACATAGCACCTCCTTTTACATGAACTGGGTCCTCAAGTGTGGAACAATACCTTAGGCTTTCACTTGCACAATGCATTGCATGGTAAGGTAGACACACCCCTGAGGAAGTGCACTTGTTCTTCTTTTCAGGTACATTTATTATGCAATGGCATGACAAGCCAACAACAACTGCCGAGGCCTTATTCAACCACCAATCTATCTTCGACATCGACAACCTTAAAACCTTCTTTACAAAGCATCTCTAATATGACCAACCTCTCAAAAGGATCCAAGAACCATGCTACACCAACCCTCAACATCTTCAGTCCATACCATCAAGTGCTATGGGAATAGCACTTAGTTAGGAGGGGGGTAATCTTAACCCTCAAAATATCAATACAAAAAATGAAGGAAAAATGTATACTAAGGAAAATTTGAAGATACAAAAAGTAAGAAAAAATTCTAAATGTAAGAGGGAGGTACACAAGAATAAGCGCACCTTAATATTTTTGCCAAAAGAGCACTAGGTGCATTGTACTTTATTTTGTAAAAGAATGCCGAGCTCTCTCCCGTGCAAGTTGTAAAGAATGAGAGGCACGAGTTAAGGCCATGCTAATAGGAAAGGAGGAGGAAAAAGAGTGGAGGTATAGACAAAGGCCTGGCCAGACCAAAAAGGGTGATGGCCACCCAAGGAGAAGATAAGGCATGTATAAAAGTCAAAAAATGAATGAAAAAGCTCATTCTTCGTGTATGGCCAAACTTGCTCTCTTCTTATTTCTTGTTTCTTGCTTCATTTTTGTGTATGAGAGAGGGAGAGAGGGAGTGTGAGGGAGTGAGGGACTGTGGTGGAGAAGCTCTTCTTCTCCTCTCTTTATCTTCTCCTTAGGTTGCAAAAGCATTCCTTTCTTTGTCTAGCTCGATAAGTGTGGACTTTTTTTCTTCTTCATCTTGTCATGTTGACTCTAGAGTTCTTTCACTAGCTCATCATACTCTTCTATGTTGTGCATTGTTGTGAGGGCACCAAAGTACTAGATACTTTAAGGTGGGATACCTTTGGCCCTTGGCATAATTATGCATTAGCTACTCGTGCCTTTTGATTCTTGCGAGTAGAGCTCCTTTACTTGGTGCAGGTGCAAGATCTTGTACTTTGTTTAGGAGATACTGCACCCAAGCCATGATGTTACTCTCGTTAATTATCACTTCAGTGGTTCCTTGCATTGAAGTGGTCATAGGGACCATGATTAGTGGCTGTGGGTGCAATGGAGCCTTTCCCTTACCAACTACCATTGGTCTTTGCTCAATCTTGTTTGAAGCACTTGTGCTTGGGACTTCTTCACATGTATGTCTCATCATGGCTAACTCTTGAGATTGAGAGGGTTGGTCCCACTCATTTTCTAATAATAATGGCCACCGCCTTCTTCTTCTCTCGTATTAGCCTTTCTTCCTCTTTCTCTTGTCTCTTTTTGCCCTCCTCTTTGAGTTTCTTGGATTCTTCTTCAAGCCTCTATAATTCTTTGCTTTCTTTGATGGTGGATTTGGTTGGCTTGATAGGAATCTTCAGCATGATTCTTCTTCTTTCTCCTTGGCTTGATGGCAAAGAACCCTATTCCCTGTGTTCACTAACCATCCTCTCGCTTGAAGTTTCTTGTTGTTGCTGAGTTAGGTGGTCATCTTCTCTCTTCTTAGTAGCTTGTTCTGCCTCCTCTTGTGCTAAACTCTATTAAATTAATTCTCCCCCAAATTCCTTGTTGAGAATGAAGTGGGAGGGCTCACTAGAGTGGGAGAGCGATGCTCTTCTTGGGTTGGTGATTGTTCAGGGGTCTCCTCCACTACTTCTTCTCTTTCCATCTCCCCTATAGCTTCTTTATTATGGCTATCAGCACCCCTCCGAACCCTACGATCGATGCCTTGGATGCAGGTTTTTTCCACTCTGATTCCATTGTTGTAGCTAGGGACTCTCCTCTTGTTGCCCTTGGAGCTATTGCTATCACCTTTACTGATGCCTGGATTTTTTTTAAATACATAAGCATTTCACTTCACCTCATCTAGTGCATTTTTTGCAAGGGTTTCAAGTAAGGGCACTTCTATTTTGTTCATAAGGGAATAATATATTTGACTTGAGAAGAGGGTGTGGACCATCTTTGCTAGAGTCTGATGGTGGGCTTGGGAATATCAATGAAGCTGATTCCATCATTTATGTAAACTTTTTTCTTATCCATTTCTAACATCCCATAGCATCTCTCATTGGCCTCTTTTCCAGCTTGTCCACTAACCCCAAGGCCTTCTCCATGACCTTCGAGCTAAGCCAACTTCCATCCTTCTAGTGGCATCTCCTTATTTGATTGTCACGGTGCCATTGTTCTTCTAGACATTAAATGTTTTCAAAAATTTTGTGCATTTGCTATGAATCTGTGTCTTGGCCCACCTTTTCCAAGTACTTAGTAAGATTGCATTGTTCAATTATCTATTTGACTGCCTCTTCTGATGTCACCAGCTCCTGTGTGTTATGGGTGATGTGCTATTTTAGCTGGTTGAAGATGCATGTCTTAATGGCTAACATACTTTTTGTGTTCTTTCTCTGAGAATGGGAGCTTGTTGGTGTTGCCTTGCCATTTGGGTTCCTGTCACCACGCAACAACCCACAATGCATTCTCTTTGAAGGAAATTTCTTGCATAAAAGGTAAAGTGATTAGAAAGAGATGCTATCAAATGGTGAAATGTATGAACCGATAAATAAATTTTTTCTCCTAATCAATCCATACATTCAATGTAAGAACTTTAGAGAGATTTTACTAAAAGAAGAAGGAAATTCAATTCATCATTTTCTTTTGAAGTTTAACCCATATTTTGATTTTTCATTCGCCTTTCACTTTACCCCCTCCCCCTTGGAAATGATGAAAATCCTTCTTAGGATTGTGGAAGTAAAGGTGTAAAGGCTTTCAATGCATCATTGGTGTGTCTCATTGTTTCAAGAGCTAGTCGTAAAAGGTTGGGTTATACTCTAATGTCACATGACAGTCCATATCCTATGGATGAATGCCTACTTGTGTGATATAAGTCAATACGTCAATCAAGAGGTCACCTAAGTTGATTTGGTTTGCAATGTGGAGTCCATCCTCTATTAGAATCCTATCCAAGTATGAATGTAGCATGATCTTGTCTTCTAATGGTCGATTTCTTTTCATTGCTAATACCCTAAGTGAAGTTGGGGCCACATATATTTGGTCATACTCGAAAGTCTTGATGGCACATCATTGCTCCACATTGGTCATGATTTCATAATCCTCTTGTGCCCATTGAATGCGCATACTATACCACTTATGCAAGAAATTGGACTCAGATTCAACTAATTGTTGGAGCTCAATAATTTTTTGTGGTGCCATGGGAAATTTTCTCTTCTTGAAGGATGTGATTAAGCATGGCTTAAGGCTTGTTCTCTTGAAATTTCATTGGCAATAAACTCTTTTGAAATGGTGGAGGCCTTTGTGAATATGAATTCATATTCTTCCAAAGAACACAACAAGGAATGTACCTCTTTTACAATGTGTTTATCAAGTAGGCCTAGGTCCAAGTATTCATAACTTCTAGCAAACAATGTGAAACTTGAGTCCAATCATCATATGTATGTTACTAAGTCATCTCATGTGTCTATGACCATGTTGGAAGCCAATTCAAGAATGGATCATCATTGTTGTGATGGCTTAAGGCCTACTGGTAGCTTTGGTTTAATTGGATTAGACAAGTTGATATGTGGTGTTTCTACTTTGGGATTCTCATTAGGTTTGGTGAGCATGGTTTGAGAAGTTGATTAGGCTTGAATTTTGATTGACACTTTATCATAGAATTGTGTAGTGGTGATCACATCAAAGTTATTAGGTGGGAGTTCATTGATGATTAATTGAGCTTTTGGTCAATAGACCATTAGAGCACTCATGGATTGAGCACCCTTCCTCTTGGCTTTTCTCTTACCCTGCTTTGATTTATATTTTTGGGCATTCGTTTTTGGAGCATGCTGGAATTGAGGGACATACATGCCACTTGTAATTTTGGACAGCCACACTAAGGCATTATCTTCATAGTAATCTTAGGCATGCAATAGGGCCTTTGGGACCCAACACGGCCTAGTCACCTTTGTACCATAGGAGCGCCCACTCATCTATTTAGGTCTAGAGTGTGAGGCATGAAAACTATGAGTTCCTAATGGTTGGCTTTTGTGAGGGCGTGGTCTACACTTGGGGACCCACTTGATTTTTTGATCCATAGATTTGGGTGTACTTCTAGATGCTAGTGGGACTTCACAATGGGTATACATTGTGGTGCACTACCCTTCTCCTTAAGGTTGACACTAGGGTTGCCTATGGCAAGGTGGATGTGCTACAAGTCATAGTCAACATTATAGTGAACTTTTTTTTGAGCACGCGATCCAACAACGATTCCTTGCCAATAATTAGTTTGTTAGGTAGTACATAAAGATGATGGGTAGGCTCCAAGCCTTGATAGAAACCATTAGTTCACACTTCCCCAAGAGTGGATAGGACTACCCCCCAAATGGGTTGAATTTTGCATTAGTTAGTTGCAATTGGGGTTGACCAATAGTGGTCCAGTGATCATACATTAAGATATTATAGTCAGCTTCCTCATCAATTAGCGTATCAAAAGTATATACCTTTTGAGCGGTTATAGTTATACACAGGTAGGCTGGTGCTACTACTTCCTCATCCTCATCCTCTATTTGAGTGATAGTTGCAACTCTCACATTCATTGGTGGTTCTATCATTGGAGGTTCATGGAATAGATGTGATGGAGGGTAATAATTTTTTATGTGACTTCTGTTGAAAAAGCCTATGCACTCCCCCTCTAAGGTTTCGAGTTCTATATTGC
Source organism: Lygodium microphyllum (assembly GCF_053477565.2). Taxonomy (NCBI): domain Eukaryota; kingdom Viridiplantae; phylum Streptophyta; class Polypodiopsida; order Schizaeales; family Lygodiaceae; genus Lygodium; species Lygodium microphyllum. Next base: position 175,797,826 of record NC_141137.1, on the reverse strand, counting down.
CTATTCTATTAATGTTGTGAACCTTGAAAGGTCCCAATTCCATGAATTTTATCTTTTGCTTATGTCCCTTAATACAGTATAATAAGACTAGATCTTCTTGCTTGAAGTCTCATTGTTTGACGTGCTTGTCAAACCAATTCTTTCATCACACCTTCTCATAGATTAGGGTATGGGCTTCAATGAGATGAGTCTATTAGATAGGTGTTCTAGCTCTACTAAACTATTTGTCCATGCTTCTTTGCCCTCCCATCTCTCCTGGACTGCTATTCTCAAGCTTGGAATAAAGAATTTCACTAGTAGAATCACTTCAGTTCTGTAGGTCAATTTGAACAAAGGTGTGTCCTCCTATGGCCATTTTGTAGGCCATCCTATATGCCCATAAAGCTCTCATGAGCTTCTTGTGCCAGTCTCATTGTGTGAAGTAGAGACTATCTTTGTTAGGACATTCACTAAGATCCTAGAGTCATTTTGCGAGTTGCTCAAGATTTCGCCCACTTGGTGAGATAGTCTGTGGCAACAATGATGTATTGGTGAGATAGTCTATGGCAGCAATGATATACTTGGCTTGTGAGTACTGTGTCGCAAGGCTGATTGAACCAATGAAGTCAATTTCCCATTTCTCACCTTAGTCCATCACCATTCCTTAGTCTCCATGAGATCCTTGAAGGGATTTAGGTTTGTAGTAGCTAGGTTGCTAGCTAGCTCACTTGACACATACTCGAGGGTTCTATGGATTTCCAATTTGTTAGTTGGAATATGATAGGTGATTAGTATTGGTCGGATGATCAACTCCTAGCCATCATGCATAGGGGCACTATTGGTGGGTTAGAAGTTGTGGCTTTGTTGGGTTCGCTAGCTGAGTCTACAACTTGTCTTTATTCATCCTTATCATCCAAGAATGGTAGATCAATCAATTGTCAACACATGCATCTAGTCGTGCTCATTCTCAGGACAAGGAATGTACTTAGTTAGAGGTCCATAATCACTTCTAGCCTTTGAGTCACCCTTCAGCATGGTGGAGATGGCATTCAGGTCCATTGGTGAGGTTTTCCAAGTATCCATCTCTACTTAGACTACTTTTGATCTATTGCCCAAGAATATCAGGCCATTATACCAATCCTCTATCACTCGGGCATTCCTCATCCAAGGTCTCCCTAGCAAGATATCATAATCCACTTCCTTCATGACTATGAAGTTCACAGAGAATTGAATTCCCACCAATCCTTTAGGACTTCGAAGGGTTTGACCTTCATCCCATTCGGTAGAGTGACATTGAACCATGAAGTTTCTACCAGTGGATTTCCCCAAGCTTGTAGGACTGCATGGCTAAGTACACTAACCCTTGCTCATGTATCTACTATCCCCTAGGTTCACGTTGTATCTCCTAGGGCAATGATAGGTAAGACTATGTATATCTTAGTGCCTTCTGAAAAAGGCATTCACTTGTGGGGACTTAAACATTGGATTCAATGTTAGGCTTGGTATGTGCATCACAATGCCATGGTCGGGTAAGTCTTGTGATTCATGTCTATCACTTCATTCTACACATTGCTTCAACACTTTTCATAGTGCAGGGTTTTGCCTAAGCAATTCTCCTAGTAGTAATGTTATAGGAGTTGATATAAGTATGGTGAGAAAATTTCCAACCATCTTTCCCTCCTCCGCTTCATGGGCTTCCTACCAATGCTCTTGGACAGTTTGTCTATTCATAACATCCATGTTCTATGTATGCAACTGTGCATGTGGTGATATTGCCTCTCCTACTCTCAAGTAGTTGAGAGAGACTGACGGGCCCACAATGGAGAGTTCATTGATCTCGTCCTCAATGATAGGCTTAGCATCTTGCAAGTAAGCTTGTGCTTCATTTATCCATTCTTTGACCTTATCCACATCTTTTAGTTGCTAGTGCGGGTCGACCTTAGCAATTCCCTTCTCCCTCGTCTTAGGAGTAGATGTTTCTACTTTTGCATCAATCACCTAGGAGCAAATGTTTATGCTTTTGCATTAGTTACCTACCTTCCCTTTGTTAAAGTGGTTACTCTCTCTATTTTGAGTGTTATTTTTACATCAGTCCTCTTTCTTCTCCTTCATCAGCTCTTCTTTCCTCTAGAGGATGCATCCAGGTTGCTAGGTCTAGGTAATGAAATATCAGCCTATTTTGTTTAGGCTCGTGTCATGACATTTATGGGGATGGATGTGGCATTGTTGTTAGGTGACTTGACACAAAAGATTCCGAGTGGCACAAATGGTACGATAGCCAAACTAGTGGAGGGTTTTCACCTAGGGAATTGATGATAGGTTTGTAACTCCACATTCAGGACACCTCAAGTCATAGCCTTCTCTCTATTCGCTTGCTCCTTTTCAGGGAAATGGGATAAGATATACCATGGATAGCCACATGTTGGCCACATGTGCCAACATGCTATGGGCTCATGGTTCTGACCTCCTCCTAGGGCTCTACGTCTCCCTTTGCCTAAAGCCATGACTGGCACAAGCCTAAAGTCCATTAGTATGGGATTACCCTCCTCGTCATAAGAGATAAGGATTCATGTATGAGTCTTCCTCCAGTGGTTTCTCTACAAAGTGCACTAGAGCATCGCTTGGTGGATGGGTCACTATAGGTCTTGGTGATCTTTGGATTCCTAATGGGATAATATCAATCCTTGGAGTGGCTAGCCTTGAATCATTAGGTGCCAATAGAGCCAAAGGGGCTCCTCTTCCAATGTTAGGCTACCTAAATCCTAGATAGTATGGCTGAGCATAGGGTTGATGGTATGGCAACCGTCTTGGCAAGTGGCAGTGCATAGCCTCATGTACAAATCTTCTGTAGTTGGCACAAGTCTGGGACCTAGGATTGGGGCACTTAGATGGTAGATGGTTTTCTCCACAATGTACACAATGCACATGAGATCGCCTTGGTTTTCATAATGACTCATGTAGTCTAGTCAGCTCTGACTTTAGATTAGCTATTGCTTAGGTCTGGTCGATATTCTTTCCTTTATCTTGCTCACTAGGGGCTAATTGTTCACTAAGTGCTGCGATTCTCTTGGTATTTCTAAACGTATTGTTATCTTGCTGCATAGCCTTAGAGCTTCTCTCTCTGAGCAAGTCATCCACCTGTATAGCCTCCCTAAATACTCTTGCCATAGAAAATCCCTTTATAGGTTTGAGTTGCTTGCTAAGGCCTTATAGAGTTCTTCATTGTGGATCCTCTTGATGAATATGGTGGAGATTGCTCTCTCATTGGGTCACTTAGCTACAACTATCCTCTTGTAGAGACTCCTCATATAAGTGACGTAGTCTCGTATGTCCTCTTTCTCTTTTTGGATGATATTCATAAGCTTAACAATGAGGGTGTAGGAGTATCATGCCTCCCAAAATCTCTTGATGAAGAGATCCTTTAGATCATTGAAATTATTGCGTTTAGTATTATCTAGACTAGTAAATCAAGTCGATCCCTTGTCTCCTAAGCAAAGACCAAATGCTTGTGCTCATTGAGTGGGGTCCATGAGGTTGTTAGCCTCAGACACCTACTCAAACAGCTCAATGAAGATGTAGGGGTCATTGCCTGCTTGATATTTATTGAGTTGCTTGGCAACTATGGGTATCTTTGTTCGGCTCCTAGTATTTGGGGTACACAACCCAACTAGCAATGATGTTGCCAAGGCTACTCCACTTTGTTCAGCAATGGTGTTGCAATCGTTTCGTGAGCAGCTTGCTCACTGTAAGATCAACTTCTAAGGCTCTCTCCCTATCAGCATTTCCTCCCGCTTTGTTTCTACTTGGGATGGCTAGGATCCTGTGAACCTTGTTAAGCTCTCTCTAGCGTGATCTGTGAGCTCCTTTCTTCTGGTTATAGCTCGCTATGTGTTGCAGTGCGATCCTTTTTAGCCTCCTCTCTACCTCAAGATCACACCTCTACGATAAACAGAGGCAATCAATTAGTGGATTTTGTCCTTGTCTATACCCCCAAAGGAATTTCAAAGGTTTCATCTCTAAACAAAGTGGGTCTGATCACTTGCAATCTTTATAAGGCAAGGCCATCTCATGCTTGAAAAGATCTCCCCTCTCTAAAGAGGAAGCTATGATATCGGCTATAGGTTTTCCATGATGCATTATCCTTATCTGTCAGTCAAACTATGTGATAAGTGGCTAGATATTGTCCAGGTACCCTGCTTCATTAAGGTCAAGATCATTCTCGTTCGAATTGGTACTTGCCATGGTGGTTGTCTCTTGACCCACTAGTATTTCTATGAGGTTGACTAGGTTGAGTAAAGATGTGCCGCTAATCTTGGTTAGTCCTTCTTTCCCTCAGTGGTCTAATGGTTCTGTCTTTCCTAGATCTTTGTCTCTGATGTCTTGGGTCACTTGTTTGATTTCTCACTGTGCGCTCCTACTAGTGGGTTTGTTTCTTAGCTTAATCTCCTTTAGTGTGTTCCTTTTTAATCCAATCAATCTGCAAGTATACACATGCTTACATGCTTGAGCAGTGCAACTCGTATGAGCTCTACGAAATTAGACTTTTTAATTTTCACATGCACCTAAGTGTCTATGATGCAAGGTGTAACATTTGATGAAATCAATCACATCCACACATTCACCAATCCATTTCATGTAGTTGGCAGCTCTTTCGCATGAATTGTGATTACTTTGTATAGTCGATTTTGGGTCCTTCATGGGTTTTGATAGGTGGTCTACCCAGTCAATCAAATTGAGTCTCTACAAGGGATAAGCGATTGGTGGTTGGAAGTTTTAGTCAGTCCTAGACTGTTAGGTTAAATTTCTAGTGACAATCAGTTCTATGGTCTCATTTGCAGGTCTAACTTCCAACTTGGATTGCTAGGAAGCTAGATGGAGGCTAGATGTTGGCCTTAACAGTCCTAGAGTAGTCAAAATGGTAAAAAATTGTGTTTTTGACAACCCATCCGAGTCCCAGGTTTGCCTATTTGGGTCCCAAACTCAACCGTTCGAGTGGGCTTTGTGACTGACTGCGTGGTCAGGAGGGGCCCGTTCGAGTGTCCAAGTCTGCCGTTTGAGTGGACCAAAATGACTTGATTCGAGTGGACTTGTCCAAGTTTGAGTGTCCGAGAGGACTTAAGTTACTCGAACATCGGAGTGATTGGGAGGATTTGACTATTTAAGTCCTAGGGACACCATCCGAGCAATGGACAAAACATGTCGAATGAAAAAAAATTAATTGAACCAATTAAATGCACTACTTATTGCTTCAACCATTGTCTTGACTTCATTCAATAAGCATCAGGGAAGACTCAAAGTATGCTTGAAACACACGAATGGGAGGACACCACGGATTTGATGCTCCTACTGTCCTCTTAACATGTGGCTCTCTCTCCTCTCAATCTCCTAGTGTCCAAATGAGCTCTCTCTTCCCCCTTTCTCACCTTTTGTTTCTCTTTTTCTTCCCTTACTATCTATTTTCCTTCCCAAGCATTAAAAATATTTTTCCCTTTCTTTCTCTATTTTCTTGTTTCTAGGTTATTACACAGAGACTTATCTTTTCCTTCTTTTCTCCTTATTTCCCAAATCTTATTGTATCCTACTAATGAAAAAAAACATACCACTGATCTACCTAATGCTCCTAAATCTTCCATCACCTAAACTATTAAGCAAAGGAGACTCCCTCGCTTCCTACCTAAACCAAGCATTGTTTTGGAGATGAACTCCTACTCCATTACTCGATTTTGAATGTGCAAGTACTCAAGCTTGAATCTGTTTGTTTCAACAACGGAACCAAAATGTTGTCGCTCTTGCGAGCACACCACCAAGACCCATGGACCACCTGATTACTTCAAGTGTTTCAAGTTGAGAGCTATGGCTACCTCTCACATAGCCATGCACACTCTCTTACGCACAAGTGTAGTGAGCTTACCTTTGAATTCGATCAAGTTGCCTCCTCTTACGAATCCGCCCCAATAGCTCCACGATTTAAGATACAATTTCAAGCAAGCTCCATCTCCACGCTCCAAGCTCCAAGCTCCAAGCCCCATAATCACATGTGCAAAGAAAAGAGAAGAGAAGAAGGAGAAGATGAAGAGAGGAGAAGAAGAGCTTCTCCACGGTCCCTCACTTTCTCACGCCCTCTGTCATATACAAAATTACAGCGAGAAGCAAGAAATAAGAAAAGAGCAAGTTTGGCCGCACACCAAGTATGAGCTTCTTCGTTCACTCTTTGACTTTTATACTTGTCCTATCTCCTCCTTGGGCGGCCATCCCTTTTTGATATGATCTTTATCATTCTTCCACTCTTTTTCCTCCTCCTTTCCTAATAGTATGGCCTTAACTCGTGCCTCTCATTCTTGACAACTTATATGAGAGAGAGCCTATCACTCTTTTAGAAAATAAATTACAATGTGTCTAATGCTCTTTTTGCAAAAATATTAAGGTACACTTATTCTTATGCACCACCCTCTTACATTTAGAATATTTTCATGTGCTTTGTGTCTTCAAATTTTCCTTAATGCACCTTTGTCCTCCGTCTTTCTCTTGCCTTCCGTCTTTCGCTTCTGATTTTTGAATTTTTCGGCTTGGTCTCTCAAGGATTAGCATCAAACATGTATATATGCTACTCCACATAATCAACCCAAGCACAAACATCTTTGTTTAATCTCCGTGGAACATTGCCATGTCTGTATGATCAATAAAAATGCCAAAAATAGCACCAAACCATTAAGATGTAATGTGAGCAGTATATCGAGATTAAATCCCTCACACAATCCAAGACACGCAAGAAAAAGGAGCACCGATATAGATTTAGGCTTGATCTCACAAAGCTTGAATTCAATCCAGAACAATTCTGAATAACTATCTCCAAGATTTAAAAAAACTCAACATTCAATAATCTTTCCCCAAGCCCAACGCACAAGGAAAGCTTCAGAGTAGTGCCTCTTGTAGCTCAAGAGAACATCAAGACAACCAAGGAAGGAAAAATCTTCTCTTACACTAGCAATAATTCAAAACTCAGTAAGGGCTTTGACAACCACAAGTACTTCTTCAAGGAGCATCTCCACACTATAAAAGTTTTTTTTTTTCTTTATGGATAGTTCAAAGATATTGAGCACTCTATCCAGCTCTCTCAATACCATTTGCCATATCGGTAAATATGCTAACTTTGAAACAAAAGGAAAGTACATGCCCTCCATTTATTCACCCATTCACCCATTTATTCACCTTCGAAATTCTATGTGCCTGTCGTAAAAATAAGCCTTGATCGGCTGTCAATCAAATAAATCGATGCCTCCAAAGTAGCCCGAAATAGGCGGTTGCGCAACCTTCGACAATGCTTTTTGTGAATTGTTTTAAATCCCCTGATCGTGCGATTCATGCTCGTCCTCTTTCAAATAATATAATACAATGCAAGTTAGCTTTTCTATAGACGCTACAATGCATTTTTATTCCTTTGTTTTTAATAAGCTAACGCTTATGGCTGTAGCTTAAATGCCTTATTGAAATTATTTTTCATTTAATAAAATTAAACCAAGTAAGCATCCAAAGTCACCTTTAGATCAATAACTTCATGACCTCCAAAATCATGTGCATCCTGTGTATAGTGACTAAATCCACATCCAAAAAAACTCCTTCTCAAGCCAAAAATTTGACATCATTCTCTACCCATTTGTAGACTAGTTTGTGCTTGCCCCGCTTCATCAAACTTTCGTTTCCACCTTATTTGAGGTAGATCCCATTTTTGCAAAAATGCTTGATAATGTGTCATATTTCAAAAATGGAAAGCTGTTGATGCTTTTTACAATTGATGATGCCTCATTTGCATTTTCTTGATCTATCTGTAACATTTTCATGCAACTAAAAATTACTTGGTTAGTTTGAAAGCTAGTTAGTCAATTAATAAGTTAGTAAGGTTATTAACTAAAGTAAAAACTAACCAACATTAATAACTAATAATTTTTATTTAATTAAAAACATATTTAAAAAATTGAGAGTCATAATCTGACATTTTTTCTCAGATTGACAAGGACCATAGCCACCATTCACGGAAGTTACAACATAAACGATAGTTATGAGCCATATTAATCACTAGTGTTAATGTGTATAGTATGGATGGTCCAAAAATATTAGATTTTTGGAAAAAACTAGAATATTTTAGATATTACTTATTGTAAATATCCTAAAAAGATATGAAAATTTTTAGAACTGGATGTCATATAAAAAAAATGTAAGTGATTTTTAAGCTAGTTTTGGGGATTTAATACAAAAAAAGAAGGATTGGCAAAATCGCACCCATCGCAATCGCAGTTTATAGGCAGTAAACATCACTTCGAACAGGGAGAAAAAGAAGGAGCGATTTGGAAGATTTCTAAGCAAGTGTCTTGAAGTTTTATCCCTCTTTTGGAGCCAATGGAACCATCAGATTTATGATTTAAGCATCATATCACTAATTTTTCTAAGATACCCTCCACAAAGAGCTCTTCTTCTCAATCACAACCCTTCTTCTCTAATTCACTATAAATAAGAGACATGGGGAGCAATTTAGAGAAGCGCAAGGAGACCTCGAGAGGCTACGAGAGAGAGGTAGAGAGAGGGAGGTAGAGGGATACCCCTCCAAGAGATTGAGATTGAGAGAGAGAGAGAGAGAGAGAGAGAGAGAGAGAGAGAGAGAGAGAGAGAGGAGTTACCCCGAGAGACTGCGAGGGAGAGAGTTAGCTCAATTCCCCCTATCTCGGTCTTCGACTAAGCCATCTTCTCCTATGCTCTCCCATCTCAAATTCATCCCTCCTTCTTTATCTCTTGAATCCACTTGTGGACGATGGCCCCTAAGTGGAGAATGTCACGTGCGGATGGCAATCCCATAACCAGCAACGAAACTTCGGGCGAGAGCATCACTGTCAATCCAACTACGGTAACGGTCATGAGTAATAAATCTCCAAATTGATAGATGCTTGTTTGATTCCCATATGTGATACGTTTAGGTCCCGAACTATACTACATGAGAATAGTTCATTGAAAAAGATAAACTTCGTCTTGATTATTCGAAGGATTGAGTTTTCCAAATGCATGTATCAAGAGAAGTTAATTGCATTTAGATGCTATGCGATAAATTCATAAATAGCATAAAAGGCTAAAGTATTGTCGATTCCCCTTCCTTGTAATTAATAGGTATGTTTTTCACCCCACAGAAGGTATGTTGTAGCTTGCACACCTAATAGATTGCATGGCAAGTAGCCTAGTCTAAAATAAATTCATTCTCGAAACTCTAAGATCTTTGCCCAAGCTTTTGCTAATAGCATGAATTGATAACTCATATTTAATAGATTGGGATCTTAAGGATGTGCATAGTTAGCACAAACAATGATCATAAGAATTAAAACTAAGATGCCTTGAGATCCGTCTGATAGCTACTATGGTTATCAATCTTATTCGGGGTTGGGCTAGATGCAAACAACAACTCTAGACCTCAAAGGCAAGTACAGAGCTCAAGGAATAGGAAACCATAGGCCAAAGGAAAGGTTGATACTGTTGGAAAGAATGTTGGGTTGTCGATCAATGTAAGTGATCAATAGGACTTACATTTTGCATAGTTATATAAGACCTTAACATATGCCAAGTTAGCCAAAGGAAGGAAATGTTAAGAAACATTGTGCATAGTATTGCTCTTAGATCCCAAGGGGGAGAGCGAATATGCGGATGGAAATATTACTGCATCTATTCTTGAATTGTTTGGAAATACAATTGCTTTTGTTGGTTGATCGACCAACATCCTAAATGCTTTTATATTAAGCTGGTTATTGAATTGTTGTTTGGATATTATTCCAAATGTTTGTGATTGATGGTAAATTCATGGCGGGGGTCTGTGACAACAAATTGCCATGAGGATAAATGAATGTTTTCTTGGAAGATGATATTAGGTTGACTGCCTTGATCGTCCTTGATTCGTAAATGATTTAATTAAGGGAAGGTTTTTTGCATAGGTGGATCACCTCCAAGATCACACCGCGGATTAACTCAAGAAGGGAATTGCTTGATTCACGGGCCGAAGGTCGAGTGGTGAGAAAAGGCCAACCACGGAAATGATGTTTCACTCCTAGGCCGCTTGTGGGTTAGGTGGAGCTCTGAACACCCCTTGCTAAGTTTGGAATGGAGTTGAAGATTGCTGTGGCCCCAATGTCTATGGCATTGGAAGATCCTATTCTAGATAAAGGATGGAAATTGTGATGCCATGTGATTTGGACCAGTTACTTTTGCAGGGCAGAAGGGATATATAATTTCTCCTATATGGGTAGGAGACAAAGATTAACTTGAAGTTTTGTTAAGTAACTTGTTTGTTAAAATGAATATTTGCTTTGTTTTCGTGGCAGTGCTATAAGCCACGCGAGCAAACCCTGTCTCCTAAAAGGCTTAATTAAGGAAGCTGATTTTAAATGTCACACATAAATGTGATACGACCTAATTAAATAATTAAAGAACGTCTATTGAGGGAAATGGGTGGGTGGAACACATGACGGGTATTTTTCTACAATAGGGTGGTCCTCCCAGAGAACTGGGAGGCCTCTCACCAAGTTTTACCTACGTTGACCATTAGGAATTGTTAGGTTAGAACCCCGATTCATGCCGTTTTAGGGGACCGGAATGGGACTATGCCCTATGGGTAGAGAGGTTGATTGGTGCAGCCCTCTCATTTCCCATTCTCTTTGAACCAAGTGTGGCATGGATATGCTTTGGCTTGGGTATCCTTGCATAATGTGGGATGTCCAAGATCAATGCCAGAATGCTATCAGGTGACCTTGACCACTAGGGACCCAGATTTAAAGTCGATCCTAGTGGGTTCGACTACAAATGTTTCGTTGCAAGGCGAACTCCAGAACCCTAGGTCACAAACCTCGTAAAATTTCATGGGAATGCCAGGCAGTGTCGCTTAGAATCCTCTCTTGATGGACTGCTAAAAATGTGCTTGGAGAGCCGGTAGGTAGACATGTTACACCATCCCTTGCATCTTGTCACCATCGGCATCCATTCCCTCTCATTCTCTTAGCCCACATGAACTACATTTATGGCAAGAGGGAAAGAGGAGAGAGAAATACTGAAATATGATCTTTTCATTTGATGCATCAAATTACACGTGGTCTGAAGTGAATAGTAGCATGGAAAATTAGCATCTCAGCCCTAGGAGGAGAGAGGATGATTTGAACACTTGCAATAATCCATTTTTTTATGGATTGAGAGATCACAAAAAAATGCTCCCCCTCCCTCCCCTTCGTCATGTTTCTTCATTGAATGCTTCTTTTAATCAAGCTTAAGCTCTTAATTTACCAAAAAACTAGTTCACTCTTTCGCATTCATACCATCCCGCAAGTGGTTTTGGGCCAGATAGAGGGGCAATTTACCTCCGATTTGTGATCCGACTGAGTGGATGACTTTCTAGCATTGAAATATATTAATTTGGCTTCTGTCATTTGCTTTTTGACTTCTGAATCCAATAGTTGCTTCATAACCCTAAACCTTGCGGCCATTAAATGGGGGGTCAAATGAGCTCCAATCGACACAAACAGACACTTGCATTGGATTCCTAGTGTTGAAATGCGTTTAAGAAAACTCCACCTCCTTGATCCATGATCTGCTCATTTTCTGCGAAAAATGCCTCTTTACGGCTCTCAGGCCACTTTCGTGTTCTAAATCTGGCTCCTAAAAGTTAGCTCTCAAAAACATAAAAACTAATGTTGACAAGATACTTTTCAATCTTGTAAGACCATGCTCTAGGTGCTTGCTTTAGCCCACATAGTGCATTCTTTAACCTACATACATATGTGGGATACTCTAAATCCTTATAAACTAGTGGGTGCTCCATATACACCTCTTCTTACAAATCACCTAAGAGTTATGATTAAGGGCAAAAAATGAAGCACTTACGAGCAAAATGAAGAGATACCAGAGTTTTCAAAGTGGAAGCAAATGGCTCGAAATGAGTTGGGAGAATTCGTTTGTCAGTCAAAGTTTGTTAGATGGCTATTTAAAGAGACACAACTTTCATGTTACAAAGCGTAGCTTGATCTAGAAGCCAGAAATCGTGTCCATAAGGCCAAGACAATAGAAAACGATGCTATGAACATGCCTATGTTTTCAAATGTCAAATGTGAGGCTATTTGTCCCTCTGATTTTAGTTGAACCACTTGTTGACACTGTGAGCGCATGTGGGAGATGAACTAGATAAGTGAGTAATTAGTCATTAGGAAGATTAAGAGAGTAAAAACTCTCAAAAATTCAATGATTTGGAGGGGTGAAAAATTTTTGGCACCTCTTTATTTTAGAAAAGGTTTGATTTTTTATAGTCGGTGGAATCAGCAGAAACCCTCCTCGGTATGAGATGTAGCAATTCTTTGCTCTCCATCGCTTCAAAAATCGAAATCAATGATGCATTCTTTGAATAGATCAAAATCTAGTCTTTCTCTCTCGCTATAATTGTTGTTCATGTGGGTTGAGAGGATGAGAGGGAATGGGTGTCGATTTGTGACAAGATGCAATAAATGGAGTGAGGGAGCATGTGGGTGGTCAGTAGCAGCTATGTGGAGTGTTAGAGCGGGCGGCCCTATCCATCCCTAAAATCATGAAAAATTAAGAGATTTTCTTGTGGTAAGCTTGGATTTAGATAAAATACTCTATGTGAAGTCAAGCCAGATGTAAACTTGCTACAATTAATATGGTTGTCACCTAACATTCACAAAGGAGTTTAAGAAAATCCTACAAGCGGGTTATATTGTAGAACCTGTTGGTGTCAATTGAGTGGGCAACAAATGGTGGGAACATGCGGATAAACATTCCCCTAGGATTTAGGCATATGTTGATGCCATCTTGATAGAAAATGTTGTGGTAGACCCATACTCATTCATAAACATCATGAGTATGGACTTATTGGAGAGGCCGAAGTTGCCCATTCAAAAGGATGCTACAACTATCCAAAAAATGGCCGATGATAGCTTAAGATAGCTAAAATGAATAGTATCTCAAGTACATGTAACATTAGCATATATTGGGTGTGTTTTTGAATTTCATGTTATTTGATTTTCTGGAAGGCCAAGCTATCGGTTATTGCTGGGACAATCGTGGATATTACACTCTGATTGTTCGGTAGACATTTTGGCTGGTTGGTTAATCTTTGGGTGTGGGTCAAGGAGAATGATTTTGGATGTTTACCTTGAACACCCACTAAATGAAAGGGCATCATCTCCCACTATAGAATGGGAGGCACTTGAGGGCACCTCTGGCCCATTGAAATTTTGAACACCAATGAGTTCGATGAATGTTCTACAATGGAGGAGTTCTATCAAGTTTGTTTGAATGAGCCAATAGGAGCAAAAGATCGGATACACGATGGCAACGTAATAGAGTGGGATCTTGGGAATCCTAATGACCTCCGTCCTATCAAACTCAGTACTATATTTTTTGATGAGGAGCATGCAAACTATGTGTCAATCCTATAGGAGTTTAGGGATATATTTCCATGGAGCTATGATGAGTTGAAAGGGATTCCCCCTACTATTGCCATGCACATGATCCCATTGAAAGAATGCAGTAAGCTAGTAAGGCAAAAGGTAAGATGAATGCCTTTTGAGCTGAGAGACCATCTTTTTGAAAAATTGATGTGTTAGGAAGGTAGTTCTGATCTTCCCTATTGAATACACTGAATGGTGCTTATTGATTGTGATAACGAAGAAGAAGAACAATCAAATCTACTTATGCATAGATTTTAAGGAGTTGAACAAGTAGACAATAAAGGACTAATGTCCTCTATCCTTTATTGATCAGATTTTAGATCAGTTTGGTAGGCCAAGAAATGTATTTCTTTATGGATTGCTTTGTGGGCTATAATCATAAGGCCATAATTGAGGAGGAAAAGCCGAAAATGATGTTTATTATAATCTTTGGTACCTTTCGTACCATGTCATGGCTTTTGGTCTATGTAATGCTCCTCGATCCTGGCAAACAATGGTTGATAAGATGTTTGTTGATATTTTCCTTGAAGAACTTAAGGTTTTTATGGATGATTTGAGGGTGGTTATTATAATCCATGACATACAACTAATTGTTCCACGTAAGTGCTTTGAGCATTGTCGTAAGTACTATATCACGTTAAATCCTCGGAAGTGTGTATTCGGGATTCCTTATGGCTTATTGTTGGGTCATGTTGTGAGGGCAGTTGGCATCACCCCACTAATTATGAGAAAGTAGTAGTAATTATGGCTATGAGCCCGCCCACAAGCCCTAGGAAGGTTCACAAATTTGTTTTGTCTGAAGCTATTATCGTCGGTTCATTGATGCATTGTTTGAGCACTCATTACCTTTTTGACGAATCTCCTGGTCCACATCCATATTTTTGAATGGATTGAATTGTGTGTAGTCCCGTTTGAGGATGCTAAGATGAAATTATTCAAAATTTGAATGTTAAAAGCTCTAAAAAGGGGTGAAGTTTTCTATATCTTTAGAAATAAGGCATTTCGGAGCTTCATTATAGTTAATGAGAAAAAGTATATTTGGCTATGGTGTTTGCCACCAAGAAGTTTAGACATTATATTATTTACGAGAAGGTGGTGTTTTTCACCAATACTAAGGTTATGGCTTATTGTTAAACAAGCTTCAACCCCCTGATCACCTAGTTAAGTGGTTAGTCTCTTTTCAAGAGTTTGACTATGAGATTCGAAGTAAGTAGCCAAAATTGTAGGAAATTGTTGAATGTTTAGTAGATTTTGGTGAGACTAAGAAAGAGTGGGGGGTTGATATTAGTGACTGCAAGGATCTATACAAGATTGATGCAGCGTCAATCCCATCATGGTATGCATCTATTTTGCATTATCTATCCATAGGCAACCTGGTGGAAACTCTTTCTGAATTTGAGAAGAGGAAGATTAAGCAACAAGCACTTTGCTTTTCCATTATAGGTGATGCCTTGTATAAGAGGAGGGGACTAGATGAGGTATATCACCATTGCATGGTGCTTGATTGTTGAGATATCGAGCTCCACTCGTGATACGCCAGGGTGACCATTGTGTATTTATGTCACCGACTTGTCAGTTTTTGCAGACGCGGTTAGTACACCGCCCATGAATAATAGCTACATGACAGCTATCCTTATCTACTCTAGTTCGTGGCTCAGTTAGTATGCCACCTTAGTTAGTTGAGTTTGGTTTGAGACCCATATATAGGGTTCTTCTATTTCTTTATATGAGAGTTCTTTTGGCTTACACAACTAAGAAGAGGAAAACTGTTTTCAGCCTCCACCTCTGTGTGTATTCCCCCATTGTGTAAGCAAGAAAGCTACAAGTGAGACTCCTTCCTTCTCTCCCAAAATCTTGACATGGTATCAGATCCTTGTTCGTGGTAAGGAGCTCAAGAAAGCAAGCCAAGCTCGCGGTGTTCTAGTAAGAGGACCATTGTTGCTTTCATTTTCTGTTTTGGGAGCAGATCTCTACAGGTAGCACAGCCGAAAATTACAAGAGTGCATTGTCTCAGGTTGAGACGCCCTTCGCGGTGAAGCAAGAGGGCAGTATATGCTGCGTGATTAGGCTTTAGCCCTCGGCGACCCTGTTTTTTTTATTTGAGGCCATTTCGGGGCCTGTTTTGGAGGCGGAAGTTTTCTGCACGCACTCAGGAAAAGGCCCAGTTTTATGCTGTGCAGCCACTGTTCTACAGGTCAGTGAAAAGTTACTGTAGAAATTGCATTGTATGCTTGTGCGCATAGACATTGGGAGTTACAGAATCGTCCCTGTTGCCTGTTGATGCAAAATCGTCACTAGGAAGTGACTGTGAGGTCAAATACCACTTTCGTCAGTTTTGCAGATTTGCCTTTGTGAGGCTGAAGCTGTGTTCTTTGCAATGACAGAATTTTTTGCAGTGTTCTGTAATGGCGTATCATTCTCTCTCACAGATTGTCACTGAAAAGCTTGACAAGAACAACTTCCAAGCATGGAAGTTTAGAATGACGAATTTCCTTATGGGAAAAGGATATTGGGAATTTGTTGCAAGAAATGAAGAAGAACCAGTTCTTCCTGATGTTCCCAATCAACAACAAATGCAGGCATTTAAAGCATGGCATGAGAGAGCCAGGAAAGTTATGTACTGGCTGTCTATCAGCATTTCAGACTCTATGATTGTGCATATTCAAGATGGAAGTATGCCAAAGGAGGCATGGGATACTTTGTCAAAAATGTATAGCACAAATACGCAAGCCATGAAAATGCAGCTCAAGCAAGAGTTGCACAATGTGCAAAGAGAAAGTATGAGCATCAATGACTACCACATGAAGGTGAAGAAGATTGCAGATGCACTTGCTTCCATTGGGTCGCCAGAGGAAGATGATGATTTAGTCTTAGTGACCTTGAATGGTCTAGGAAAGGATTATGCACAGTTCCGAACATCCATTTCCGTCCGTGAAAGATTTCCTGATTTTGAGGAGTTGATTGCTCTTCTAATTTCTGAGGAGCAGAGAAATGGTGGTGCATCTTCTTCAGGAGGAACTTCAAAAGAAGTTGTCTTCTACTCAAATGCTGGAAGAGGTAGAGGCAGAGGCAAAGGAGGCCGATTTGGAGGCCGTGGTAGAAATCAGAATATGCAGCAAACTCAAGAAAACCAGTCCTATGGAGGAGGACGTGGTAACTCTAGAGGCAGGGGGAGCCAAAGAGGTCGTGGTGGATGGCAAAGAGACCAAAATGCAAACAGCAATGTTGAATGCTACTACTGTGGTAAAATGGATCATATGGCTAAAGACTGCTATAAAAAGTAGAATGACATCATGAATGGGAAATTACAACAAGGGAATTATGCATCTTCTAGTAGACAGGGTGATGACAGAAATGAGCATTTATTTATGGTACAGCACATGAACAATTCGGTGACAAGTGTAAAAGAAAGCAACGATGTATGGTATGTTGACTCAGGTGCATCAAACCATATGACACGTCATGCAGAATGGATGGAGGATGCAAGGAAAATGGAAAAACCAGGATTTGTGGAGACGGGTGATGATATTGCACATCCTATTGTGCAGATTGAAAAAATTCCTTTGTCTATGCAGGATGGGAAAAAGAAATACCTGTCCGATGTATTTCATGTCCCGAATATCACCAAGAATCCGGTTTCTGTTGGTCAAATGGTTGAGCAGGGCTTGTAGGTTAGATTTAATCCTCATGGATGCTTTGTTGAGGATATGAAAAATAAAGGTCGCTTGATAGCAAAAGGAAAGAAGAAGGGCAGAATGTTTACGTTGGATGCAGCCATGCCTGAATTGAGTGCAGCAATGTTTGCACATGGGACCGGTGTAGTTGCAGTTATTGATATCTGGCATAAACGCATTGGTCATGTTAATGTACAGCGACTTAAATCAATGCAGACCCAAAATATTTTTGCACGATTGCCCAAATTCAAGGTTGCAGAAATGCATAAGGTATGTGAAGCCTGTCAGTTTGGAAAACAGGCAAGGAAACCATTTCCTACACATGTTCAAGAGAGTAAGAAGCCATTGGAATTAATCCACTCTGATGTGTGGACTACTAAAGCTGCATCTCTTGGAGGCTGTCATTATTTTGTCAGTTCTATTGATGACTATAGCAGAAAAGTTTGGGTGTATTTTATGAAAAAGAAAAGTGAAGTTTTTGGGCATTTCAAAACTCTTAAAGCTATGGTTGAAAAAGAAACAGGCCTGCAAATAAAATGCCTAAGGTCAGATGGAGGGGGAGAGTACCTCTCAAATGAGTTTGCAAGGTTCCTGCAGGAGCATGGCATAAAGCAGCAACATTCATGCAGTCATACCCCACAACAAAATGGAATTGCAGAAAGGAAAAACAGGCATATTGGAGAGGTATCTCATGCCATGCTCAATGAAAAAGACCTACCAGATTTTTATTGGGCTGAAGCAGTTGCTACAGCAGTCTATATAATGAACAGGACTCCCACCGCAGCAATACATGGGATAACTCCAGAGGAGAGGTATACTGGTAGGAAACCAGATATTTCTCATTTGAAAATTTTTGGTTGCATTGCCTATGTACATGTGCCAGATGAGTTGAGATCCAAGTTGGATCCAAAAGTTGAGAAGTGCATCTTTATTGGTTACTCTCTGTAGCAAAAAGGGTATAGATGCTATAACCCTTCTACTCATAAGTTTACAGTGAGCAAAGATGTTGTTTTTGATGAGATGAGTAGTTGGTATAAACCAATAAATGTGATTGATGATGTAGATACACAAAATGGTAATGCTGCACAGAATTCACAGCAGCAGTCACAAAATATTAGTGGACCTAGAGCATCCTCTAGCAGTGGTTCACATTCTTTGCCATGGACAGGCAGATTGAGATCAGGAGAATCTTCTCAAAGCATTGCAGATAGTGGTATTCAGGTATCACGAAAAGAAAAAGAGAAGGTAGATCTATTTGATGTGAATGCAGGTCACTCTTATGTGGATGGTGAATCCAGTGGCTCAGAACACAGCATTGATGGATGAAATGGGTATTCCTTCTATTGTTACACCTGGAGTAAGGAAAACCAGGGATGTTTTGAGAGCACCTGGGAGTGAACCTACTTTGCGCAGGTCTACCAGAGCTAGGTATCTTGTGGATAGGCTGAAATATGACGGATTTACAGCCATTCACTATGCATATATGGTCAAAGTGATACAGGAACCAGAACCCACTTCTTTTGACCAAGCCATGGGAAAAGAAAAATGGGAGAAAGCCATGGATGAAGAAATGGATGCCTTGGAAGCAAATGCTACATGGGAATTGGTACCTTTGCCTAAAGGTAAGAATGCAATTGGTTGTAAGTGGGTTTATAAGGTGAAGCACAATGCAGATGGTTCTATGAATAGATACAAGGCAAGATTAGTAGTCAAGGGGTATGCACAAACATATGGCATTGATTATGAAGAAACATTCAGTCCGGTTGCAAGGATGGCAACCGTAAGAGCAGTCATTGTTATGGCTGCATCAAAGGAATGGTCTTTACATCAGATGGATGTAAAGAATGCCGTCTTGCATGGTGATTTGCAAGAAGAGGTATATATGGAGCAACCACCAGGTTATGTGCATGTTGTTCATCCTGAGTTTGTTTGCAAGTTGAAGAAAGCATTGTATGGCTTGAAGCAAGCACCTAGAGCATGGTCTGACAAGATAGGACAGTATCTTGTCACTATTGGCTTTCAGATTTCCAAGGCAGATTTCTCACTTTATGTGAGAAAAATAGAGAAATATATTATGCTACTTGTCATTTATGTTGATGATTTGATTATGACAGGTGACAGTGATGAAGATATCCCTCATGTGAAAATGCTATTGAAGCAAAAGTTTGAGATGAAGGATTTGGGAGAGCTGCGTTATTTCTTGGGTATTGAGGTGATTAGATCACCAAGTGGGATACAGCTCTTGCAGAGGCAGTATGGATTAGACATGCTGTCCAAATATGGGATGACAGGCTGTAAGCCTATTTCAGTTCCTTTGGAGCAGAATGTGAAGCTCAGCACACATGCATGTGAGCTTCTACAAGACCCTACTATGTACAGACGCATAGTAGAAAGTTTGATTTATATGACTATTACCAGGCCAGATCTGAGCTATGATGTTGGATTGGTAAGTCAGTTTATGCAGGCTCCAAGGAAACCACATTTGGATGCGGCTAGACGCATACTCAGGTATGTGAAGTCCACATTGCAGTATGGACTATTTTATGAGACTGGGGTTCAAATACAGTTACATGGATATACTGATGCTGATTGGGCTGGTAGCATTTCTAATAGACGATCTACCAGTGGATATGTGTTCTCTTTTGGGAGTGCTGCAGTCACTTGGAGCAGCAAGAAACAG
Source organism: Lygodium microphyllum (assembly GCF_053477565.2). Classification (NCBI taxonomy): domain Eukaryota; kingdom Viridiplantae; phylum Streptophyta; class Polypodiopsida; order Schizaeales; family Lygodiaceae; genus Lygodium; species Lygodium microphyllum. The sequence goes on along the minus strand of NC_141137.1, from coordinate 175,778,012 downwards.
CCTACAGTTGCCTTATCCAGCACAGAGGCTGAGTACAGGGGCGCAGCAATGGCTGCATGTGAGGTAGCTTGGTTGCATAAGCTACTTTATGATATGCATCAACCTACAGATGGGCCAGTTGTCATTTATTGTGACAACATGAGTAGTATACACTTGGCAAATAACCCATTCTATCATGCTAGGACAAAGCACATTGAGGTGCATTATCACTATGTGCGGGAGAGGGTTTTACTAGGTCTTATTGATCTAGTTTATGTCAGCATAGAGGATCAGGTAGCTGACATATTCACGAAGGCATTGGGCGCAGAGAAGCTGCGCAAGTTCAGAGACCGGCTTGGTGTGCAGGAATTGGGATTGAGCTCGAGAGGGAGTGTTGAGATATCGAGCTCCACTCGTGATACGCCACGGTGACCATTGTGTATTTATGTCACCGACTTGTCAGTTGCAGACACGGTTGGTACACCGCCCATGAATAATAGCTACATGACAGCTATCCTTATCTACTCTAGTTCGTGGATCAGTTAGTATGCCACCTTAGTTAGTTGAGTTTGGTTTGAGACCCATATATAGGGTTCTTCTATTTCTTTGTATGAGAGTTCTTTTGGCTTACACAACTAAGAAGAGGAAAACTGTTTTCAGCCTCCACCTCTGTGTGTATTCCCCCATTGTGCAAGCAAGAAAGCTACAAGTGAGACTCCTTCCTTCTCTCCCAAAATCTTGACATTGATAAGATACCATTCATTTTAGAGGATTTCCATGATTAGCATGTGGGGATCATTTTGCCAATAGCTTACCACCTAGAAAGCTTTACATGCTGGTTATTGGTGGCTGATGGTTTTTTGGGATGCTTTTGTATATGTTAAGCATTGTGATATTAGTCAAAGACATGATGCTAGGGAAAATCATAAGAGGCCGCTAAACCCCATTCTAGTGACCCTACCTTTTGAGAAGTGGGGCATCAACTTTGTTGGACTTGTGTATCCTTTGTCTACTACACAAAAGCGTTATATCATTGTGGCAATCGACTATTTTACAAAGTGGTATGAAGCCTATGTTACTATGAAGAATCATGCCAAGGAGAGAACTAGTTTTATTTTGGAGAAAATTGCCATTTTGGTCCAGCTAAAGGGTATGTTTGACTATGGGACCCATTTTTTGAATAAAGTGATTGACGCTTTAACAGAATCTCTAAATATTAAACATAATGAGGCCAGCCCTTACAAACCCCAAGCGAATGGGCAAGTAGAGAGTACCAATAAGAAGCTTGTGGGGATGGAGCAAGGGAGCATGAGGATGGTCAGTAGTGCTGTGTGGAGCATCAACCAAGTGTCCTACGCATCCTTGAAATCGTGAAAAATTAAACGGTTTTCTTGTGGTAAGTCTCAGTTTTAAAGGAAATTTGATTCTATTATTGTTTTCATCATGAAATTGAGATGCATGTGGGTTGAAATTTGATATGAAAGTGATAGGTATTATGTTTAAAGGCTACAAGCCTAAAATTTCAAAATTTATAGCTATCATAATGCAAAAATTAATTGTCTAGTATACACAAAACACGTAAAATTGAGAAATATGGTGGTGATTGATAAGATTGGTGAAAGTAATGGTGCATGTGGGACGAAATAATGCATGCTAGTTGCTATGGTTGTGTTTCTCTAATTTATGATCAAAAGTTGCAAAATCATTAGCATTTATATAAAAAATAATTGGGAAAATTTGTGAAAAAATAGATTTAAAATCTAGAAAAATAGAAAAAATTAGGAGAACATGTTCAGATGTATGGTGGGCTATAGGGCATGAGGTTTAGCCTCAATCTACATCCATTTATGTGTTAAAGGGCTTGATTTAGGAGGTGTTTCTATGGGAGAATTGCGTATAACATAAAGAATGCTCTACGTAATGAATAAATGTCAAACAAGGATAGAAATGCCAAGTTTTTGCATTAACAAAAATAAATAATTATTGCATTAAAGTGTAGCATTTAGGTTCCATTGAATATATATAGGAACGAAAGCATGGGATAGCCTAATTTTATCTCTCAACATTGCATTGTGTTAGGAAAATGCATGAAAAGAATATATTTGTACAACACATGGTTGATTGTTATTTAAAAATTGTTTGAGCACACAAGGGCATTCCATGTTGCATGTGCATTAAACATGGTTATCAATTATTAACTCTTGGATGCATAATACTTGTCTTTCAAAATATTGACCTATGATTGAGAGAAAGAGGTTTCCCTTGTTGTAGGCTAGATTGTTATCTTGGGGATAGTTGTGTGAGGAAATAAATCTATCTAGTGGGTTGTGCAACATCAAAAGAGAGGACTATGTTTTGTTATTCTTTATATGTTAAGGCAACACATCTTGGGGCTAATCCTTGGGGTGTAGGAGAGTCGTGGAGGCCTAGCATTCAATTGGGGGATGCCCTTTGTATATGTAAATCAAGGTGAAGTAGTCACCTATGTATGGGAAACTCCTTGTACTTAGAATTAGGATGGACAAACTATTTTAACACTCATGTCTACAAACATAGTATTTAGATAAAGCAATTCATATTATCCAAATGCTCCTAGTTACGAGGTCATGAGCATTGCTTGGTGTGTGTAGGAGTCCTAGCTAGAGTCTTAGAGCCATTGTGTTGGGCCCATTTTTTGGTCATGACATCACCATTTAAGAAGATATTCTCCCATTTTGTTGTGAGATATATGTTGTCGTGATGCTGCGATCCACCACTGTGAACCTGAGGGTGGATTTTTTTGCCATGAATTTGAACTCATTAGTTAGTGTCATTAGGAATTTGTTTTCCGTTGGGTGTGTCTTTTCATTTGCCATTCAATTTGAATTGTTAGTTTGAAAAATTTGATTGCTTAGTTATATCCTAAATTTTTTGTATTCTCTTGTAGTCAAGGGGAACATGCAGATGGAGATCTATGGTTTTTCATGGTTAGTAATAGCCACATTACTTTACTCTTGAAGGGGATTTCTATTGGAAGGCAGTAGTTTGATGTAGATTTTTAGCTTCTTTTCAGGATTCCAGAGGCAACCTTTCTTCTAGCCTTAATTGTCATTCTTGTTTTCCTATTTTTGGTTCCAGGCCTAACTGCCAGTGATTTATTCACATGTGTACTAGCATTTCTTTGACTTGGATGGGGAATTCTCAAGGTGGCACAAGCATGTAGATCATTAGTAGTTGTGTTTGGTCTTTAGGACTTTGGAAGAGCGCTCACACAGGGCTATGAATATCTCATGGGGCTTTTTTTGATGCCTTCTGGGTAGATTTGGCATTGACAAAGTTTTTTTCAGCCTTTGGGAGGGGGAGCTTTGCTGATTCAATCAGGGAGGCTATTATTAGAGGGGAGAAAAATAAAGTGTGCAGTGTTGTTGAAGACTAGGTGATTAGGAGCAGGAAGAGGGTCTGGCAATGCTTAAGAGGCATCAAGAAAGGAATGGCATCAAGATAAGAGGGATGAGCCTTGCTTGTATGGACTGATCTTCATGTCTTTAGAAGCACCAAGGCATTCCTTGAAGCAAACATTAGTTGCCATGTGTCCCTACGTTAATCAACATGAAGGTGGCGGGACTTGAGATGTTTGCCATATATGAAACTTGGAGCATTGCAAATAGTCATGGGTATTGAGAGGAGTGAAAAAGCTTATGTGTTTGTAGAATGGAGAAAAAGAGAGTAAAGATACAAGTGCCAAGTGAGAAGAGAACATAGGTCATCATGCATCCATACAGTAAAAGAGTTTTGTCAAGTTGACCCATGAGACCGATGTGATGATGCTTTTGTTTTGGAAGCCTTCCATGGTGCTTGACTACAAGCCAACATGAACAACAGATACAAGCAAGAGAGTACACAAACCTTTTAGGACATATTTAGATTGTGAATCAAAGGCTTCCTACAATCTGAAGACTCTGAGAGTTCACCCCAATGCCCTCCTCATTGTCACAGAAGTTACAAGGTGTGTTAATCAGCATGCAAAGAAGAGGAGACTATGAGTTGATGAACCAGGAAGGATGGGAGATTCTAGAGAAGACAAAAGTCTATGCTACCCGAGTTGATTCGTGTAAGGCAAAAATCAATGGAGTAGCCACAAGGTGCTATTATCATATACCACCGCATGACGACCAACCATAGTTTGTGTAAGGTGGCAATCAAGAATTGGACACTAACGAAGGTGATTGCCATTATTGTATGTGTGAAGAAGAGGTGTTGGACAACAACTATCGACATCCTTAGCTCCTAAGAAGGACAAGTCTATCTCAAAGGTTTCTAAGACCCCACAACCAAGAAGGAGAAGTGCCAAGTGAAACAAAAGTTGCCATTCTGAGCATCTTGGTCTACAAAATGGGATTCTATTGTAGGAAGCTATGTGTGGAATATTCAAAGACAAAGTGTGTTGCAAACGGGACTAATTGGTGACTTCTCTCCTTGTTCACATATTGAAAGTTTGACATTTTGACTTGACGGTGCAAATCCTAGAGAGATTTCCTAAACCTTCTATTCCTTCCTTCTTTTTGACCGTGATTGCCTATGATTATAAGGATGAACTTTGAGTAACCTTCTTGTACAAAATTTGATATGCTTGTCCAAGCCATGATAGCCTAAAGCAGATAGAGGAATTGATTAGATTGAGTTCATGTTGTGATGGAAGCCTAAGAGTTCATCGGATTGTATTAGCTTGTCAAATTCTATTTAAGTGGACGTCATCTTATACTGATGACCTAACTTAAAAGTTGAAGGTCTAATGCTTCTTAGGTGACAACATGCTTTGATCTTTCTCCCGTCTCGCTTAGCATCCCTGTGAACAAGCGACTTTTGCGAACTCCTGCGTATATTCCGTGTGACATTTGGTGAACTCGATGTGAAAGTGTCACTTCTGATCCCTCATTGAGATGGGAGACCCTTTGAATAATCCACATTCATCATCGATTGTTTCTTCCTTTTTGACCAATGAGATGAATAATTTATTACAAACTCTTTCTTCAGCCATTACAATGCAAAATCAGCAGATGTGATTATCTATGCAGCAACAATAGCAGTTGCATTAGCAAAGTAGTTGGATCAACAACGAGTGTTCCATCAAGAACATGAGCATATGCTTGGTGCGACCAAGGCGATTGAGGCTGTGGTTAGTGAGTGAATGTTTATTTGATGGCTGCAATGTTTCAGCCTACATTAAGGCCTTTGAAAGTTAGGTGCACTTCTTTGCAGTTCGGGCCAATTGGAGCAACTATTTCTTACGGCTTGTCATGCCTACTTTGTGGGTTAGAGTGACAAATTTGTTTGTACATGACTCTAACTGGGATGCTTTAAAGAAAGTGCTCAAAGAGGAATATTTTCTAGAGTATTATGATATTGCTATGCGAAAGACATTCAGAGAGTGGGTTTATCAGCCCAATAAAGGATTTGTTGCCTCTGAGTTGTTGCGGGAGTTTGAAGAGTGATACAACTAGTTGGATGCACTAGAGCAAAGAGTTTTGAACTCAAAGAAAGTGGAGTTATTCTTACATGCAACTGATCCTGTACTTCATGATGAGTTGGGAGAGCTGCTAGAGGATTGTATGCAGCCTATGGGATTGAAGATGGATTGGCAAGACAGTGTCGATGCTGTTTCTATATTGAAAAAGAGGTGGAGACGGAAGGCTCACTTGTATAACAGGATGCAGTTACCACCAACGATGTCTTCTCCTACCACGACTTCTCCTACTTCTCCTATTGCACCATCCACTACTTCTCTATTTCTCAGCCTGTGTCTATGCCTATGCATATTCCTGCTGCGGTTGTCAGAACAACTACAAAACCAATTGTCAAAAAGATATGGCGGAGGAGATATCAAAGAACTTAAAATACGTACAAATCAAAGAATGGAGCGACAACTGCTTAGTCCAGCTCTCGTTTCAGCCCCAACTTCTTCTACTCTTGCAAATTCTTCCAGATGTGATCGTGTCCGTCATTGCATGTGGTGTGATAGTCCAGATCATGAGTGGAAGGACTGTCAACATTTTGAACAGACAAAAAGGGTGAAGTTGGTAGTCTAGAAAGATAAGATGATATGTTTTGGAGATATAGAGAAGACGATCAAACTAAATTTCAGTAAGGGTGGTATGAAGAAATTGTTAGAGGAGTCTCTTTTGTGCTCTTCTTATGTGATGTGAGAGGTGGCAAGAGAAGTTGCTACCTATGGCCTTTAGTTAGAGCAGTTGCCAAAGGACAAATCTCTTTTATGGTCCCATGCACTACATGAAGAGAAAAAGGGGAAAGCTTCAACATCCGAAATTTTAGCCATAGGTGATGAGATTAGGAAAGGGATTGGATGGGATGATCAAGTTGATGTCTTTTCTATCTATGCCTATATGGCAAAATCTTAGGGATTCGAAGCGCTTGTTGAGGAGAAGTGGAGAAGAGATGATGATCAACCTGAAGGTTTGAAGAGGGTGGCTAGGAGGAGTGATCCAGTTTCTTAGCCTTCTTTAGGATAGAGCAGAGTATGGCTAATGTTCAGAAGCCAAAAAAGTAGAGGAAGATTAGAAAGCCTCAAAAAGCAACCTAGATTCAAGCTACTTTTCGACATTGAGATGACTATGTACTTGAAGAAGGTGCTTGAGGATCAGATTCTTAACTGCAAAATTGAATTCACTCTTGGAGAAGTCTTGGGAATTACCAAAAGAGAATTTCATGATGTTATCATCAACATCATTAAAAGAAAACAACAGATTATTGAAGAGCCGACACAAGATATGATCCATCGAGAGGCTTTAGCAGTTGTTGAGGCTATTATCTATGGCTTGCAGATTGAGGAGATTGATTCTAATGAGGAGATTACTAAGGAATCTACAGATGGAGCTTTATGTATGCAGTCCGAGAAGACTCTTCAGCCTTTACTACTTAAGCCCATACAATATGCGGAGAGTGATGACACGCCTAGATTGGTGCCTCATAGCCATTTTTCTCGCAGTCACTGGGCTTATGCAATTATGGAGATGGTAGTTAAGCTTGGTGAGGCGGAGACCCCTTGTGTTGCTCTTTTGGATCATGGCTCCAAGATTAATGTCATAGTGCATGGATTGTATGATACTAGTAGATGGCCAATTGATGTGGATCATGGTTGGCGCATGCATGCAACCAACTACACTATAGGAGATTTATATGTTGCTTGTTTGAACTTGAAGATTTCTATCAGAGATGTGGTTGAGACTTATCATTTCTTTGTGCAGAACTCTTGTTCCTATCTTATTATTTTGGGGCAACCATTCATTGTTGCTGAGTCTCGAATGGAGACTAAGGTTCTGGACAATGGGTCTCCTTATGTGCAGATCCAAAGCAAGGATGGAAAGAGGGTTGTCCAATTCATGATAGATTGTGTCAACCATCAGAGGAATAAGGATTTTTGAGGGATTCCCCTCTTCCAGAAGCAGGAGAGTTGGATTTTTGTTAGGTACCACTGTCTTGTGAGACGATAGTGATATGAGACATGGAAAGCTCTCACCTCCTAGCAGTGGCAGTTTTTCCTTAGGAGTTTATGGTCTGTCTGCTGAAAGTACTTGTGTTTTCAACATATTACGGACATGCCTAGAGCTGCCACAGGCAGTACTGGAAGAGAAAAGAAAAAGAATTGAAGCTTGCAAGTCTTTTATAGGATGAAGACATGGTAGATGGTCTCTATGACGGGGCTTTCATGCTCGGATACTATGGAGGATCTTTCAGCATTGTTGAGAAAACTGAAAATCAAGAGCTATCATATGTCTTACAGGTCCATTCTCTCTAGCGATCTATTGCAAAATTGCTAATTTATGCTGCAAGAAAATTTGGGGGCTGAGAATTCTCAGCAAAAAGTGTTCTTTACTGAAATATTTCAGCAAAAAGATTTATAGGGTGCTGATTTACAGCAGCAAACATGATTTACAATTGAAATAAGTTGTGTGCCTCAGTGTTGGGCTGTTCATATGCAAGTTGAAAAAGATATGGTTGATTTTTGTCAATCAAAGAGTTGGGTGCTATTTATACACAATAAAATTTGTGTTTACCAGGGTTTTTACAGCAAGGATTGAAATTTGCAGGTTGTAGTAAAGAAGCCAGCATATAGACAAAACATAAGATTGTTGACAAGAAGATCAAATCAGTTGCAGGACCACTACCTTTAGGCAGTGATGAGATGATTAAGAGAGCAGCTATTCAACCTCCTTTACGAGATCCTACAGGGATTGGGACACAGGTTTTCAGTTGAGACACTCAAAGAAATTAAGATTGGGACTGAAGATTTTTTACTTCCAATAGAGGTGAAATGTTTTGAGGATATGTTGAGCAGACATGGGAGAGACTTCACTTTTTTCCCGCATGAGATAGGATGCGTTGATCCTAGGGTTGTGACGCTTATGGTTATTTTTACCATTCCGCATGCCCCTTGGAATCTATGGCCTATTCCTGTGCCTAGGGCCCACTTGCCCAAATTGGTGGAGATTTTGAATGAGTGGATCAAGATGTGGATTTTAGAACCATCTTCAGCTCCCTATTCTAATAGATGGTTCACAATTCCCAAGAAGAATGGGACACTCAAATTCATATAGGACTTATAGCAGGTGAACATGGTCACTCTAAAGAATGTTTGTGCAAGACCTATTGTGGATGATTTTGCAGAGGCTTTTGTTGGACGTGCTATCTATTCACTTGGCGATCTTTATTCCGACTATGACCAGTTCCAGCTTGCCCTTGAGAGTAGAGATTTGACTATGATGAAGATACCTTTAGGCCTTGTCTGGATGTGTATGCTTCCATGTAGGGAGCTACTTATTTGGTTGCCCATATGATGAATGGGATGAACAAGGTCTTATGGGATTTTATTCCAGAGCTTACCATGCCTTTCATTGATGATTTGCCTATCAAGGGTTGTTTAGAGAAAGATAAGGATGAGACTTTAGATAATCATGGATGCAAGTACTTTGTGGCAGCACATATCAAAGATGTTGAGAGGATTCTTTGCAGGCTAGAGGAAGTGAATTTGACCTTGTTGGGGCTGAAGTCTATTTTTGGTGCCAGAGAGGTTTTGCTTGTTGGACATATGTGTGGTTATTATGGCAAGAAGCCTTCCCCTGTGCGAAGGTTGATGCCATGGAGAAGATTGCAGAGACTTACTCTTCTACTTCAGAGGTTTACAAGTTTCTTGGAGCTTGTGTATTTTATGTTATTTGGATTCCTCAATTTTCTTATATTGCAGATGATCTCTACCAACTCTTGAGGAAAGGGCTGTGTTTTTCTTGGGATATGATACGCAGTAGAGCTATGCAGAAGTTGAAGAGATTGTTGAGAGCTACTCTAACTCTTCAAAAAGCAATATATGAGTGTGGAAGACCTATTGTACTCACTATTGAAACTAGTCCTATTGGACTTGGATGGGCTATTGGCTAGGATGATGCATATGGGAACAGGTATGCCATTCAATTTGGGGAAAAAGTCCTAAATGAGCGGCAACACATGTATCCATAGATTAAGAGGGAGCTCTTGCGAGTTGTCACAGCTCTCAAGAATGATAAAGAGTACTTCATTGGTGCTACTGTGGTGTTTAAGATTGATTGCTTGCCTCTTCTAGGTATGATCATGAGTTGTTCTACTCTAGACATTGCCATGCTTAGGTGGATTGGGTACATAAAATCCATGAATCCTAAGTTCAAGAACATAGCAGGTAAAGACAACCCAGCAGTCGATATGCTTTCACAGAGCAATGTATGATGATATGAATTCTTCTTGCACTGATGATGTTGATGATGGGGCTGATATTTCATCCATGCATGCTGATCATACTTGTCATGTATCTGCTTTGGAGAACTTTGATGAGTCTTTGTATACAGGAGAGTATTTGCAGATTGTCTCTTATTTGAGTACCATGTGTAGATAGGATGGATGGACTAATGTGGACTTCAAAAAGATCAGGAGAAAAGCTTATGGTTTCTTCTTGCAGAGTGACCTACTTTGTAAGCATCCACGAAAGTGAGGAGGACAGCCATTGAGAGTTGTATGTGACAGAGCTTCATAGGTGCGAATCATGAGAGAGTTTCACGAAAGGCTTTGGGCAGGACATAGAGCTGTTTGGGCAACCTATGAGAAGATTAGAGAGTGCTACTGGGTGGTGGAAAGACATATACATAGATATCTCATAGCTTGGTGAGACATGCACTAATTGTCAATTGTTTTCTTTAGTGAGACATAGAGACGAGCTTCACCCTACTTACCCGTTATATATTCACTTCAAGTGGGTTCTTGATTTGATTACTATGCCTGTTGGATTGTGGCAGATGCGTTACATTGTTTTGGCATGAGAGGATCTCATGAATTAGGTGGAAGGAAGAGCATTGAGGATGAAGGCTACTTCAGTGGTCTGTAAGTTTCTGTTGGAGGATGTTATTTGTAGGTATGGCTGCATCGGGAAAATTACATCAGATAGAGGTGAGTTGTATGCTGATGAGGCTAGGGAGCTTTTCTCTCACCTTGGTATTAAACTTTTTTTGACTTTAGCATATGATCTAGAAGGCAACAAGAAGAGCGAGAGAGGCCATCCACCGATTGTGAAAGCCTTGGCCAAAGCATGCGATGGATGGGTTAGAGAGTGGCCTAGGTTGTTGCCTTACACCTTATGGACTGATCGCATTACCCACAATGTGACCACGAGTTATATGCCAGCTGAGTTGATGTATGGACATAAAGTAGTCATGCCTATAGAGACTTGCATGCTCACTTGGAGTGCTTTATCGTGGCAGCAGGATGAGATGACTAGAGAGGATCTTTTGGCTCTTCGTATTTGTCAATCAAAGAGGAGATCTAAGGATATTGAGAGGGCTGTCTAGAAGCTCAAAGAGGCCAAAATTCACAACAAAGACCAATTTGATAGCAGACATAGATTGAGACTTAGAGAGATTGAGGAGGGAGATTGGGTGTTGTTCTATGACAATAGTCTAGAAAACTAGCACGATACTATCCACAAGATTTCAAGATGATGGGTTGGGCCTTATTTGATGCAACATGTCCATGATAATGCTACATATTTCTTAACAAAGCTTGATGGTATGGCCTTGCGGATTCTGATTACAAGAAAGAGAAACAAACTGTTCAAGAGGAGAGATGATGCAGCCTATGTAGTTGAGGAGTTGCATGATGAGTTTTATGATGGAATTGAGGCAAGAGATGATGTAGATCATAATGTGGATATTGCAGATGATTTTGCAAAAGATGAGGAGATCGCATTGACCGTCGAGCTTGGCAGTGATGAGGATGGGTAGCTGTGGTGCAGGTTAGGAGGGGGAGGATGTCGTGACACTGCATGTCCACCACTACAAACCTAAGGGCAGAGTTATTTTCCATGAATTTGAACTCATTAGTTAGTGTCAGTAGGAATTTGTTTTCCGTTGTGTGTGTCTTTTCATTTGCCATTTAGTTTGAGCTGTCAGTTTGAAAAATTTGAATGCTTGGTTCCATCCTAATTTTTTTGTATTTGCTTGCGGTCAAGGGAAGCATGTAGATGGAGTTCTATGGTTTGTCATGGTTAGTAATAGCCACATTACTTTACTCTTGAAGGGGATTTCTATTGGAAGGCAACTTTTTGATGAAGATTTTTAGCTTCTTTTCAGGCTTCTAGAGGCAGCTTTTCTTCTGGCCTTAATTGTCATTCTTGTTTGCCCATTTTTGGTTCTAGGCTTAACTACCATTGATTTATTCACATGTGCACTAGCGTTTCTTCGAATTGGATGGGAAATTCTCAAGGTGGAACAATCATGGAGTCCATTAGTAGTTGTGTCTGGCCTTTGGGACTTTGGAAGAGCACTCATGTGGGACTATGAATATCTCATGGGGCTTTTTTTGATGCCCTGTGGTAGGTTTGGCATTGATGAAGTTTTTTTCAGCCTTCGGGAGGGGGAGCTTCCCTGATTCAATCAGGGAGGCTATTATTAGAGTGGAGAAAAATAAAGCATGCATTGTTGTTGAAGGCTAGGTGATCGGGAATAGAAAGAGGGTTTGGCAATGCATAAGAGGCATTAAGAGAGGAATGACATCAAGATGAGAGGGACGAGCCTTGCTTGTATGGACTGATCTTCTTGTCTTTAGAAGAACCAAGTCATTCCTTGAAGCGGACATAGCTACCATGTCTCCTTGCATTAATCAACATGAAGGTGGTAGGAATTGAGATGTTTACCATATCTGAAACTTGGAGCAGTGCAGATAGTCACAGGTATTGAGATGAGTGAAAAAGCTTATGTGTTTGCAAAAAGGAGAAAAAGAGAGGAAAGATATAGGTGCCAAGTGAGAAGAGAACATAGGTTATCCTGTAGGCATACAATAAAAGAGTTCTATCAAGTTAACCCATGAGGTTGATGTGATGATACTTTTGTTTTGGAAGCCTTCCATGGTGCTTGACTACAAGCGAACACAACCAGCGGATACAAGTGGGAGAGTACCAAACCTTTCAGGACATATTCAGATTGAAGCAAAGGCTTCCTACAAATTTTAGACTCTGAGAGTTCACCCCAAGGCCCTCCTTGTCGTCACAGAAGTTACCATGTGTGTTAATCAACATGCAAAGAAGAGGATACTATGAGTTGATGAATCGGGAAGGATGGGAGAAGACAAAAGTCTGTGCTACCTGTGTTGATTCGTGTAAGGCAACAATCAATGGAGTAGCCACAAGGTGCTATTATCATAGGCCAGCGCATGACAACTAACCGTAGTTTGTGTAAGGTGGCAATAAAAAAATGGACGCATAACGAAGGTGATTGCCATTATTGTAGGTGTGAAGAAGAGGCCTTGGACAACAACTATAGACATCCTTAGCTCCTAAGAAGGCCAAGTCTATCTCAAAGATTTCTAAGACCCCATGACCAAGAAGGAGAAGTGCCAAGTGAAACAAGAAGTTTCCAGTCTGAGCATCTTGATCTACAAAACAAGCTTCTACTATAGGATACTATGTGTGGAAGAGTTAGAGACAAATTATGTTGCAAACGGGACTGATTGATGACTTCTCTTCTTGTTCACACACTGAAAGTGTGACATTTTGACTTGACGACACAAATCCTAGAGAGCTTTCCTAAACCTTTTATTTCTTCCTTCCTTCTTTTTGACCATGATTGCCTATGATTATAAGTATGAACTTTGAGTAACCTTCTTTTACAAAATTTGATGTGCTTGTCCAAGCCATGATAGCCTAAAGCACTTATAGAGGAATTGATTAGCTTGAGTTTGTTGTGATGGAAGTCTAAGAGTTCATCAAATTTTATTATCTTGTCAAATTCTATGCAAGGGGACACCATCTTATACTGATGACCTAACTCAAAAGCTGAAGGCCTAATGCTTCTTAGGTGACAACATGCTTTGAAGTGATCTTGCTCCCATCTCACTTAGCGTCCCTACAACAACTTTTGCAAACTCCCACACGTATTCCGTGCGACAATGTACCTATATATAAATTATCGCTTTATCCCATGAGACTGCAAATAATCAGTGAAATCATTAGGGAAATATCCCCCTCCTCCGTTTGATCTCAAGTACTTAACTTTCAAGCATATTTCTGTTTCAACAAGAGCCTTTAAAGTTTTAAAGTACTCAAATACCACTCTTTTCCTTCATGAAATATACCCAAATTTTGCTAGAGCAATCGTCAATTAATGTAACAAATACTTATAGCCACCAAGAGCTACATTTTGTGTAGGCCCTGAACATTTATGTATATAGCATCAAGTATACTCTTGCTTACATCTTTGTCATGTGAGAATGGTTGCCTTGCTTACTTCCTAAATTAGCATCCTTCACAAACTTTATGTAATTTTGTAACTACGAATGTTAGCAAACTTGTAACCAACCCCCTTGGACTACATCAATTTCATATTTTTCAAGTTTGCATGCCCAATATGTTTGTATCATATTTCAATGTTTGCAATCACACCTTTGCCTTTAGTATACATAGCAACATTTATAGTAGGAATTCTGGCATCCAAAGTAAAGATGTGACCAACTCTACTTTATTTTGCAACCAACTTGTACTTATTATTGAAGTCTTCAACAATGAAATCCTTCACATTAAATCTAACTTGCATTCCTTACTCTACCATTTGACCAACATATACCAATTTCTTTGTGATGGATGACACATGTAGAACGTCTAACAAACACTTTGTCTCAGGATCATGCAAGGACAAATGAAATTTTCTAATATGTGAAATTGGATGATGCGAATCATCACCTATCTCTACATAACTTGGACATTCTAAATTGTGCATCTCTCCAAACCATTCAACATGGCTGGCCATATAATTAGATGCACCTGAATCAACATACCATACATTATCACATGTCCCCTTCTCTATAACAATATCATCATACGTTGCATGACAAAAAAACTCTCATTTTCATCTTCATTCTATCTTGAAGATGATGCATAATTTCCTTATTGCGAATTGCCACTATGAATGTCATCCTTCTTATTAAAATAATGAATTGCAATATGACATGTTCTTCCCCAATAATAAACAATACTAGAGTTATTAGAACCTTTGTTTTTCCATCCACCTTTTTCTCTAGAGCTCCCCCTACCTCTAGAATTACCATGGCCTTCTAAAATTTTCATATCACGGAATTGTTGATTTAACATGTTTTGCTAGTTACCAACAACACCACCCATACCATGACCTCCTGAAGAGAAACTACCACATCCCATTCTTGAACTTCAGTAAAAACTTTGAACCTATTCACCGCTTCTTTTAGATGATTCACCCTGTGTAATGAAGGAGACCTAGGAGAGAGAAGGAGAGAAGGGAGAGACTATAGAGGAGAGAGAAAGAGGAAGAAGATGAGAGAAGAAGAGAGAGAAATACTAGCAGAGGAGAGAGAAAGATAGGAAAAGAGAGAGAAAGAGAAGGGAAGCCATGAAAGTTGGAAGGAAGGGTAGAAGAGACTTGATTATTGATTAACTGATGTCCTAATTGGGTCTCTCAACACCTTAAATACCCCGTCAGTATAATTGGGTATTCCTGTGCTAACCTGTTCCTACACGTCTATCCCCACTCTTTTACATTCCATCCCAACCCTGAAAGTTTTTACCCTCAAAAACAAAAAAATAGGACTTATTGATGTGGCCCAAAGGGGAAGGGGGGGTCGCAGAGTACTACTGTGTTCAACATTACAAAGGAGAATATCAGCATAGGGAAGTACAATCTCATGTGGAATTGGGGCATCCAAATGTGCATATGCTGCATACAACAATTGTAAGTTGATAGCGTATGAGTTTGACCACCAATTATTGACGATTAGAGGCTGACAAATAGTGGACATCATGCTCTCCAGAACAGGCATGTTGGAGAGAACTGGTCATAACTTCCTATGGGCAGCTCCAATTGAGGCGTGTGACATGTAAAAAAAAGCTCATGAAGCGTACTTTCAGCCCATATAGGTGTCACTTGATTGTCATTAATGTAGGGTAAAAATTGTTCTAAAATAGTGTGTTGCTTGCAAGTTGTCTGCAGTGGGAACTAGGGCAAAGTTAGCTAATCCTTAGTCAAAATTGCACCCTTGAAGTAGGGGGAGGGCTGAAGTGGTGAAATGATGATCGAGGTAGGGCTTTTCTTAAACCATTCCTTTCCCCAAGATCAAATGGATAACCTACATGATAAGCATCAAGAGCATAAGGGTCATCCATACAAGCATGGGTGTTTGTACTACCACTAGGGTCAAAAGGATAATTGTGATCCAATGCATCCATTGTATCATATAAGTGATTTGTGGTGTCATCTTCAAGCACTAATGGTGGCACAAGATCCTCATTGACCCATATGGTAGCATGCATTGAATTGTCCATAAACTCATTGTTGGGAACCATTGTGCCATGTAGAACTAGAGTGGATGAGGTTGCAATCACTACTGCATTCACTGCATCAACCCCTAGGCATTGCATGTTCATGAGCCCCACATTCATGATGGCTAATACTCGACATTCAAAGTTAAGGGCCTTGGGCTGATGGGACACTTGCTCATGAAGCTGCAGTGAGATGCTCTCATCATGGCATTGTTCATGAGAAGCATCATGTTGCTCATATGGATGCACATTCTACTCATAGTAATGATCAAGTGACTGATGATATCGAGTACTTTATTGTTGATAATGATGCTTCTCCCCGTGTAGATACTCGTATACATTTGGATGATGTTACCCATGTACATAAGGTTCTCTAGATAGTTGTTCATGTATGTGACCGGAATGTAGCTCATAAGAACATACATAGTCATTAGATGCATGATGCTACTCAAAATATGCACAATCATCGTATACATGTTGACCATAAGTAGGCACATAATGCTGCCTTTGCACATCATCAAAACCATGCCTGTGGTCAAGGTACTCATAATTTCCATGAGAATGCCCATGCTGCTGCTCATAATCATGTTGATCCGTCATTTTAATTGTAGCCATTTGAGTGACTTGAGTTGTAAGGGTTGCAAGTTTGTCATTGATTACCTTGGCTTGCATGTTGGTGACAGAGAGGATTGAGACCACTCGGTCCATCTTAGACATGAATTGATTGTGCTACTCAATTAGTTGATTGTTGCTTGCACCTCAGAGAGCTTCTTGTCGCCATAGAGTAGTAGTCAATGTATTCATTCGGGGATGCCAAGAGTGAGAGAAGGAATTGGAACTAGGAGCCACAACTGATTTGTTTTGGCAGATACTATTGTCTCTTTGTTGGTGCATTTTATCCATCAATTCCTTATGTCTTTCTGCATCCCTTGCATCAAGCCATCATGAAGTGTGGAGCAAAGCTCTACATTCTTGGTCACTAATCTTTCTTTTATCATTGTCCCACTTGCTCCTCCTCTTTGTCTAGGCAAAGCAATCCTCAAGCATAGCAACATTCACAGACTTGGATGACTCTGCATCATAGAAAAGTTACACTAAACTTAGTGCCTGTCCCTTGGCCTTTTACTTTCCACCAGAAGTGTCTTTCTCAACTATAGTAGCCATGAAACTCTTATGTCTAGTAGTTGAACTAAGATATTTAGCTGCCTCTTGTCCATAGTATTCTTCCAGCTTAGATACTTTGATATAAGCAAGGCTACACAATAAAGCGAGCCTTGGGGTGCCAAAGATAAATGGATCTAAAAGCCTTAATTTGGAAAATGAAACCAGTTTCTATTTCCCATAATCTATGTCAAAGACTTCATAGTCCTTTCTTGACTCTCGAGGCAATTTACAACCATCACCCGATACCAAGAACCACCCACTGAAAACTGTGCCATAACAACATCACCATGTTTCAATTGGAAATTCATTGGTGCATGTGAGTTTTCATTCACTCTTAAGGCTTCCAACTGCATTTGGATACTCAAGACATGTGCATTGCTTGCTACTAATTGAGAAAAAAGCTTACCACCTCCAAGTACTTCTATCACACATGCTTTGAGAACTTCCTGCTTAGATTTGTTAGCATCACACAAACTAGCAGTATTTTCTTCTTATTGTCCTTCAACATAGTTTCCCCATACCTTTATTAGTTGTTTTTTAGTACTTTGCTTAGCCTGAACCAATAAGTCACCTTTAGTAGTTCTATCAGTTGAGAACAGAGGATTGCTAGCCCAACCTTTAGAAGAGAGATAGCCACATTTGTTTTGGACTCCCATAAGGTGCCCACAAATGTGCCTGTTTTGTCGATTGTTTCTACCTCAATCTCTAAATCCCTATGTAGTATTTTGTCCCTCATAAAATGTCAAGAATCGCGTGGAAGGGGGGACTTGCTTAAGATGTTGCACCGAACACACACAGAATGCACAAAGAGAAGCTCACTCAAGAGACAAGAAGAGAGATGGAGGCCAAAACATTTTCTTGCTAGTTTCTTCTTCTTCTTCCACACACTTTACAATGTACACAAAGTATAGATAAGATACAACATAAAGGAAAGTGGCCTACTAAGTCAAACAATGCATAACCGACTACACTAGTTGACTGGCGCTATAACTATGCCAGCTGTAAATAGGTATAACAACCTGAATATAATAAGTAATGAGTCAGTGGCCATGTGAGAGTCATAATGACCACCGACGTGCTAAGTGTAGACGTGTGGACCCATCTAACCAGGTAGTCCATCATCAATGTCCGCATGTGTTGAGCTTGTCATCTCAACACTCCCCCTCAAGCTCAACTGCATCTCTGCAACTCCAAGTAAGGTTCGAAACTTTTGAAGCTTCTCTGTACCCAATGCCTTCGTGAAGATGTCAGCTATCTGATCCTGTGTGCTGACATACACCAAGTCAATCTCACCTGCTAGTACCTTCTCTCTCACAAAGTGATAGTGTACCTCAATATGTTTTGTCCTAGCATGGAACACAGGGTTCCTAGCCAACTGTATACTGCTCATGTTGTCACAATAAATGACAACTGGACCTTCCACCTGCACATCCAAATCAGCCATTAACTTTTGTAGCCATACTACCTCACATGTTGCAACAGCAACACCTCTATACTTAGCCTCTGTACTCGACAAAGCAACTGTAGATTGATTTTTGCTACTCCAAGCAACTGTTGCACTACCAAGAGAGAACATGTATCTGTTGGTAGATCTTCTATCAAACATACTACCAGCCCAATATGCATCTGTGTATCCAAACACCTGTACATCTGTACCTGCCTCATAGAAAAGTCCATAATGTAATGTGGACTTCACATATCTCAATATGCGTCTGACTGCATCCAAATGTGGCTTTCTGGGTACTTGCATAAACTGACTCACAAGACCAATAGCGTAGCTCAAGTCTGGCCTTGTAATGGTCATGTAGATCAAACTCCCCACTATCCTCCTAAACATAGTAGGGTCTCCTATCTCATCCCCAACATCAGTACTCAACTTTACATTCTGCTCCAATGGGACTGAAAGTGGTTTGCATGCTGTCATACCATACTTGGACAACATATCCAAGCCATACTGTCTTTGGGACAGCCATATACCATCATCACATATCACCTCAATGCCAAGGAAGTACCTTAGCTCACCTAAATCCTTCATCTCAAACTTCTTCTTCAAAAAATCCTTGACTTCAGCAATCCCACTATCACTATCACCTATAATAATCAAATCATCCACATAGATGACTACAATGACCAAACCTACATCTCCCTTTCTCACATAAAATGAGTGATCAGCATCAGAAACATAAAAGCCAATATTGACAAGATACTCTCTGATCTTGTCAAACCATGCTCTAGGTGCTTGCTTGAGCCCATAGAGTGCCTTCTTCAACCTGCACACATATGTGGGATGCTCTAAATCTTCATAACCTGCTGGCTAATCCATATACACTTCTTCCTGTAAATCACTATGCAAGAAGGCATTCTTCACATCCATTTGCTGCAACCTCCAACCTTTGGCTACTACAAAAGCAATCACACATGTGACAGTTGCCATCCTAGCAACTGGGCTGAAGGTTTCATCATAATCTATGCCATATGTCTGGGCATAGCCTTTTGCAACCAGCCTAGCTTTGTACCTACTAATAGAACCATCTGCATTGTGCTTAATCTTATAAGCCCACTTACATCCAATAGCTTTCTTGCCCTTTGGCAATGATACTAGATCCCAAGTTTTATTGGCCTCTAATGCAGCCATCTCCTCATCCATTGCTGCATCCCAATGAGTATGACCAACAGCATCCTCAAAACAAGTGGGCTCAACATCCTCAATTAGTTTCACCATATAAGCATAATAGTGAGTTGCATAACCTTCAAAACCAAATCTTTTAACAGGGTATCTGACCCTGCTAGATCTGCGTATCATCGGATCACTCAATAGAGCCTTTACACTATTATGAGTCTCTGTACACCTAGTGTCCTCACTGAAGGAATGCCAAGCTCATCATCCAAGCTCTCTGAGCCACTGGAGTCTCCATCAAGAACTACATCAATGCCTTGACACTTTATTATTTCCTTTGTCTTTACCTGTAGTGCTACTAGATGCACCTGAAGATGTAGAGCTACTCCTTAGTCTCCCAGACCAAGGACTACCAGATGATGTCTCTGGTCCACTAAGAGTCCGTGATTCTTGCTTTTCATCCTGCACATGAGTGTCATGATCATCATCATCATCCAATGCATCACCACTAGATGCATACCAACAGCTCATTTCATCAAAGATTACATCCCTGCTCACTCTGAACTTACATGTGACAGGTTTATAACAGCGATACCCTTTCTGCTCTAAAGAGTATCCAATAAAAATACATTTTTCTGCCTTTGGATCAAGCTTCCTCTATAGCTCATCTGGCACATGAACGTATGCAACATAGCCAAATACCTTCAAGTGCAATACATCAGGCTTCTTGCCAGTAAAGCATTCTTTAGGAGTCATCCCATGAAGTGCAGCTGTGGGAGTTCTGTTCATAATATAAACAACAGTATGAATAGCCTTAGACAAAAAATGCTTAGGCATATTCTTTTCAGTCGTCAAGGCACATGCAACTTCTGCAATATGCCTATTTTTCCTTTTTGCAACCCCATTTTGCTGTGGGGTATATCTGCATGTGAACTGTCTCTTTATCCCATGAGACCTTAGAAAATCACTAAACTCATTCGAGAGGTACTTTCCCCCTCCATCTGACCTCAAGCACTTTACTTTCAAGCCTGTTTCTCTTTCAACTGCAGCCTTGAAAGTTCTAAAGTGCTCAAACGCTTCACTCTTTTCCTTCATAAAATATACCCACAGCTTTCTAGAACAATCATCAATGAATGTGATGAATGTGACAAAGTATGAATAGCCTCCAAGAGATACATTTTGTGTAGGCCCTCAAATGTTTGTATGCACAACATCAAGGATATTTATGCTTACATCTCTGTCATGTGAAAAGGGTTGTCTTGCATGCTTACCAAACTAACATGCTTCGCATACCTTTTGAAATTTTGCAACTCTAAATGTAGGCAAACCTGTAACCAACTTTTGGACTACATTAATTTCAACCTTTGTACATTTGCATATCCAATGCGTTTGTGCCAAATTTCAATATTTGCAACAACACCTTTTCCTTTAGCATACATAGCAACATTCACAATAGGAATTCCAGCATCCAGAGTAAACATATGTCTAACTCTACTTCCCTTTGCTACCAACCTGTACTTGTCATTGAAGTCTTCTACAAAGCAGCCCTTTGCATTAAATCTGACTTGCAGCCCTTGCTCTACCATTTGACCGACTGACACAAGTTCTTTGTAATAGATGGCACATGTAATACATCTGAAATACTCTTTGTCTTACCATCATGCAAGGACAAGGAAACTTTTCCAATGTGTGAAATTGGGTGGCATGAATCATCACCCGTCTGCACATAAGCTGCATTTTGCAAATCCTGCATCTCTCCAAACCATTCTGCATGGCTGGTCATATGATTGGATGCACCTGAATCAACATACCAAACATTATCATGTGTTCCCTTTCTTGTAACAACATTCAAAATATGCTGCATAATAAACAGACGTTCATTTTTGTCTTCATTCTGTTGTGAAGACGATGCATAGTTTCCTTGCTGCAACTTACCACTGCGAATATCATCTTTCTTAGCATAACATTGAGCTGCAATATGACCTGTTTTGCCACAGTAGTAACACACAATGCTAGAGTTGTTAGAACCTCTGTTCTACCATCCACCTCTTCCTCTAAAGCTCCCCCTGCCTCTAAAGTTACCACGACCTCCTGAAACCTGCATATCTCCAAATTGCTGATTCAATCTGTTTTGCTGGTTGTCACTATCATGTCCTGTACCACGGCCTCTTGAAGAGAACTTGCCACGTCCCCTTCCTGAATTGGAGTAGAAAGCTTGGACCTGTTCACCACTTCTTTCACATGTCTCACTCTGCATGTTGATCTCTTCAATGATCATAAGGGAGACCAACTCATCAAAATCTAGAAATGGCTTTCTGACATATACGGAAGTTACAAAAGACTTCCAAGCCTTTTCATTGTTAAGTCCACCCAAGGTAGACGACACCAAATCATCATCATCGGGCATTGCATCAATCGCTGCCAATGCATCTGCAATGCTCCTTACCCTTAGTGCATACTCATTGATAGACATCTTCCCTTTCTTCAATGTATTCAACTCTTGCTTGAGTTGAATCTTTCGTGCCTTTGTATTTACGGAAAACATACTTTTAAGTATGATCCAAGCTGCATATAAATTCTCTGCATTTCTGATATGTCCCAGCATATTATTGTCAATTATTGCAAACAGCCAATACATGACCTTCTTGTCTTTTGCATTCCATTCCTTCCGTGCCTTTGTCTCTTCTGTAGTTGGAGGATCACTTACCTCCACATCCTTTTCTTCACGTGAAACAAACTCGTAGAGGCCTTTTCCAATAAGGAACTTCGTGACACGGAACTTCCATGAAGGGTAGTTGTTCTTCTCGAGCTTCTCAATGATGGGGCTTCCACTGTTCTCTGCCATTATCACAAAACTAATACCAAACAACAAGCAAATCTTCTGCAACCCTCGACCTATAATGCACAGCAATACACCAAACAGCCTTTTTCACTGTCTGCTCAACAATACATGTAATCTGCAACCTGTTTGCAGATAAACCTTATGTTTGCTTCCTGCAAACACCTCAAGAATTACAGATTCGCAATTTGTAACCTGTGTACCCACTTTCGGTCAAAACAGCCGAAATCACAGTGTACCCTGAAACTACTGTCCGCAACCTTGTGGCTCTAAAACGGGGCTTGAAACGGCCTTAGATGCCCAAAATAACTGTGGGATATCCGTAAACGGCCTATCTACAGAATACACAGTACTCTTCTCATGCACCAAATCTCATTGCAATCTGAGATTTTTGCTATGCCCTGCTTCCGGTGCCTCCACAAGCACTATCCAAGAGAAAAAGTGGAAGGATGGAAGAGCTACTTAACCGTGGCTTGCTTGCTCGAACCTTGCTTCTTCTCCTTCACTTCAGCCTTCGAAATCAGCCTCTCTCAGTGGCACGGCTCTGATACCATGTCAAGAATCGCGTGGTGGGGGGACTTGCTCAAGATGCTGCGACGAACACACACAAAATGCACAAGGAGAAGCTCACTCAAGAGATAAGAAGAGAGATGGAGGCCAAAACGTTTTCTTGCTGGTTTCTTCTTCTTCTTCCACACACTTTTCAATGTACACAAAGTATAGATAAGATACAACATAAAGGAAAGTGGCCTACTAAGTCAAACAATGCATAACTGACTACACTAGTCGACTAGCGCTATAACTATGCCAACTGTAAATAGATGTAACAACCTGAATATAATAAGTAATGAGTCAGTGGCCATGTGAGAGTCATAATGACCACCAACGTGCTAAGTGTAGACATGTGGACCCATCTAACTAGGCGGTCCATCATCAATGTCCGCATGTGTTGAGCTTGTCATCTCAACATAAAAGCTATCGCATCATCTGCATATGGTTCCCCATGGCCTGGGCATCCCCAGACAAAGAGAATGTAATAGCACAAGTTTCTTTTGGTACAAATAGTTTGTAGTGGTGCCCACTAAGCACATACTCCATTACAATAGAAAACCTCTTTGCTCTCTAAAGGAAGGGTAAAAGATGCTTGGCTTTTTGGTTTGCATTATGATCCCCTGGCCTAGAAGTTGGTAGAGTTAAATCATTCATGTACATTACTTGAGGTTCTCTAGCTGAGTGTACTGCTTTCTTTCCATTCATAGCTCTTGATTCAGCTACAAGTAAGGCAACATAGTAATTAGAACGGTCTTCAAAATCATTGTGCCTGACAGCCATGGCAAGTCCTCTTGCTACCACCATTTCTGCAACATTGATGCCATGTCCAGGCATACCCAAATTATTGCCATCTAACTTTTTGCATACCAAGCCCTTCCATCTGTCTAAAATCATTGCCATGATCTACATTAACACTGGGGCTTTGTACTCTTCTAAATACATCATCAAGTTTAGGATCAGGGATCCCAGTCCCTTCCATTCTCCTCAGAGTATTATCTTCGAGCTGTGGCATACCATGTCCATCCATTCTCCTAAGAATGCCATTACCTATAGGATGGAGCATACCAACACCTTCCATCCTCCTTGCTACAATATCATTTTTAGCACGTAGCATTCCATCAGCACCTTCGATTCTTCTCAGCATATTGTCACGTTGAGAAGGTAATATTCCAGGTCCTTCCACTCTCCAGAGAGTCTTGTCACTAGCAGGTTGTAGTATTCCATGGCCATCTATCCTCCTAAGAGCATTGATATTTTTAGGGTGAAGCACATTAAGGCCTTCTCTTCTCCACAAACTATTGTCATCCTTAGGGTGAAGCATAGCAGCGCCATCAAATCATCCTTAAAGTGGGATCCCCTTCAGGTGTAGTATACCAGGGCCTTGGGGGCACAAAATGCTAGCACCTTCAAGGTGCAATAAACTAGGGGCTTCCATTCTCTGTAAAGCATGATGGCCCTGTGGAGCGTGGCAAACAGGGCAATCCATCCTTTGGGGCTCATCCAAATGCAGCATACTAGGTCTTTCCATTTGGTGGGGCACAACAACAAGTCCTCAAGAGATTCTCCAGGCTTTAGATGTTGCATTTAGAGAGTTTTCAATGCTACATTACTCTCTAGTGAGAAGGTCTTTTTACACAAGGCTTTGGGTAGTGCAAGCCTTGAAGGTGGATTGGTTGATTGGAATGGATTCTATCAAAGCCTGAGGGCTACAAAACAGGGGCTTGCTCTCAATGTTGACATATTAGCCACTACTTTCTATGAGAGTTTACTTGTGATAGAGTTTCTCAATAAGAAACTAAGACAGTTCAATCCATATAGCCACTTAAGTGATGCCAATTGTGTTTTAGTGAAGAAAACACTTGTCAAAATGAAAATTGAGTGGCCTCAAGCATAGCTTGAGCAAGTAGACTGAATTGCAGTTGGTTTTCATGGCAGTACACCCTTGTGATTCGACTGTAGATCTTATTTCTTGTCTTACTCTAGACCATGCCGTTGATTTCCAAACCCTAGGGATAATTGGAAGACAAGGCAAGAGAGGTTGCTTCTGGAAAATCGGCATCAACGAGCTTCAGGGTAGAACAAGTTCGATGTAGTGAGGGTCTACCCTGTGCAACACTTCGCAACACTAGGGGAGATCAGGGAGTCTGGTGCATCATTGTGGTTTGCAAATGGCTCAAATCTTGGCTCTTGCAACTATTAACAGTGCTTCAACTATAGTAATCAGACTTCAGCCAACACCTCAGACGAAATGGGTGGTGTCATAGTGTCTCTTATAGTAGACAAAGACACCACATAGTTTGCTTTGATTTATTCTTCCCAAACTTATTCCTCTTCTTAGGACCTTCACACTCTTAGCTTTGATATCTTCTTCATAGAATTCTCCTTCTTCTTGGGACCTTCACACCCTCAGCTAGTACTCTAGATGCTCAGGATGAAGTGGAGAAAGCCATGACAACACCCATTTGCAAGGGAGGAGCAAGGTCTAAGAGATATTAAAATATCTTGGCTTGGTACTCCATGGAAGCTCCAAAAGGAAGCTTATAGGGAAGAAACAAAAGGCCTCATCTTGGCAGGTTTACCTCTTAATTTTGACTAGGGATTGAAAACGAATTGCCATTTTTATCCCCTTGCCTCCAATTTGTCCAAGTATCTTGCCATAGCTTGTGTGGTCTTCAAGAAAGGTGCCATCCCCCTGTGGCACTCCATCATTGGTCCTTATAGATCATGTCCCTGTTGTACCTATCTGAAATATGGCTTTTTTTGTAAAATGTAGCTAGATGTGAGAAAAGAGAAAGAACAAAGGACCAAATACCTATGTATGATACCAACTGTAATGAAGGAGACCTACGAGAGAGAAGGAGAGAAGGGAGAGACTATAGATAGGAGAGAGAAAGAGGAAGAAGATGAGAGAAGAAGAGAGAGATTAGCAGAGGAGAGAGAAAGATAGGAAAAGAGAGAGAAAGAGAAGGGAAGCCATGAAAACTGGAAGGAAGGGTAAAAGAGACTTGATTATTGATTAATGGATGCCCTAATTGGGTCTCTCAACACCTTAAATACCTTGTTAGTTTAATTGGGTATTCTCATGCTAAACCATGTCCTACTCATCTATCCCCACTCTTTTACACCCTACATGTTGATCTCTTCAGTGATCATGAGAGAGACCAACTCATCGAAATCTAGAAATGGCTTATGTACATATACACAAGTAACAAAGCATTTTCAAGCCTTCTCATTATTAAGGTTGCCCAAAGTAAATGAAACCAAATCATCATAATCAAACATTGCATTGATAGCTATTAAGATATCTGTAATGCTCCTCACCTTCAAAATATACTCATTTATAGAAAACTTCTCTTTCTTCAGAGTATTTAACTCTTAGTGGAGTTGAATCTTCGTGTCTTTGTATTTACTAAAAATATATTCTTGAAGGTTGTTCAAGTTCCATGAGCAAGAGTTGAATCTTCCATACATTTGTATTTACTAAAAACATATTCTTGAAGGTTGTCCAAGTAGTATGTGAACTTTTTATATTTCTAATATACGCAAGTGTAGTGTAATCAATGACTACAAATAGCCAATACATTATCTTTTTGTATTTTGCATTCTATTATTTCCATGCCTCTAATTCTTTTGCAGTCATGGGACCACTTAGCTCTCATTCCTTTTCTTCACCTGAGACAAACTTGAAGATGCCTTTTTCAATAAGGAAGTTTGTCACATGGAACTTCCATGATGGGTAATTGTTCTTGTGTAGCTTCTCAATAATTGGATTTCCACTGTTCTCGATCATGATGACACAACTGAGTACCAAATAGCAAGTGAAACTTCTACAACTCTTCACAAAGTGGGCAAAACAATAAATTGGGTAGTCTTTTTTATTGACTACTTAATAATGTGTAACAATCTACAACCTATTTGTAGATAAACCTTTATTCTCTTCTTAAAAACACTTAAGAACTTACAAATTTGAGACCTATAACTTGTACACCACAGAATGGCCGACACAATTGAAATTATAGTATATCCTAAAATAGCTATGTGTAACCTTGGGGAGCTAAAACAGGACTTGAAATGAGCTCAAATAGCAAAAAATATAGCAAGACAACCCAAAAGAACTAATCTATAGAATGTATGATATTTTGCTTGCTCACTAAATCTCATAACAATCAAAGTTTTTTGCTTTGCTTGCTTTCGATGCCTCCCTAGGTACTATTTATCCAATAGAAAGAGAGAAAGAATGGGACAGCTTCTTATTGATTGTTTGCTTTCTTGAATCCTTCCTTCACTTTAACCTTCAAAACTACCCTCTTTCAATGGCATTGCTCTGATTCCATGTCAAGAATCGCATCATAGGGAGACTTGCTTGAGCTACTACACTAAATACACATAATACACTAAAGAGAAACCTCACTCAAGAATGCAAGAAGAGTGTTGGGGGTAAAGGTGCATGTGCCTAGTCGCCCGTGTATTAGTTACACTAACAGTACCCACATTGTATATTAGTTACTCGCATACCTATAAACTACATGTGGTAGGTGCCCATCATTGTCACTTTATTCTTTATTCCTTCAGTGTCATTTGAATAAAGGGAAGACTGGTCACGCATTGTGACTGTTGGAGTTCCCACAACTTCTCTCTCTCTCTCTCTCTCTCTCTCTCTCTCTCTCTCTCTCTCTCTCTCTCTCTCTCTCTCTCTCTCTCTCTCTCTCTCTCTCTCTCTCTCTCTCTCTCTCTCTCTCTCTCTCTCTCTCTCTCTCTCTCTCTCTCTCTCTCTCTCTCCTCCCTCCATCATAGCTCTTGCTTTTGCTTCATGCTTCCACTTCAAGGCTCACTCCCTTCAATTGGTATTAGAGCCATATTTCTCGAGAGCTCGAGCCTGATCTGCCATTGCTTCAACCTCCATTCAGGTTACCTACATCAAGGTTTCACCATTGGCAGCCATAGCTCTACTCTTTCAGGTTCATATCGATCACTTTTTGCTTTGGCACTCATTAGGGATTGTTGTAGCTTGGTCACGGGATTACTAGACCTAGGTTGAACTCATCTCAAATCTCATTTTCAGCTCAGTGGGTCATCTACAAGCACAACCATCACCTATGCTTCATCTTGAAGTCTTAGCTTACTCCAAGCTTGGTTGAGATTACTTGAAGGCTTCCTTGGGGGTACTCCTAGTGCCCTCTACCCTCCCCACTCATCAAGTAGCTACACACGGGCCCTCAAGAGTAGCAACAATATCATACCAATTTGTGCCTATTTTCAAACTATTGGGGCAATATACATCTTCTTTAGCATCTCCTCCTTCATTGGTAGCTTGCCTCTACATTGAAGGTCTCACCAATACTCAAGCATTGATACTTGGCATTGAGGTTGAGCTCATGCTTCAACTTCATTGATTGTGAATAATAGTCCATAGGCTGGGAGAAATAGGACAGCCCCTTGTCTTCATGATTCATGCTCATTGGTGATGGCCATATGATGCTTATTCGTGCCTATATTATGCTATCGTGTTTGAGGATGTTATGCTATTGATGTGAGATGATTTTGGCCCTATTTTAAGCCTCTATTTTCTCAATTTTATAGAGGTTTTACTTTCTAAAATACACAAGGTTGGATACTCTTTTATCAAGGATCTTGTATGCCCATCGTCATTGGATTCTTCCCAATCACTTTAGATGCTACACTAAGGTATACCATCGATGTCACATGCTTGGTTATGTTATTTACATGCTCTTGAGCTGACAATGGAGCTTTGACTCTTGACATTGGCTGACATTCACTGTTATGTCCATCATTGGATGCTACCGTAAGAGCTTTGCAAGGTACTTGGGTTGGATGCTCTCGAATATATATTACTTGGATCTTGGATGTATGGATGCCTTACACATGATGTTTTGAGATTTGTTTTCTCATCTAGCATTCGACTTTTATTCCAATGGGAGCCACCACTTGACACTTGGATGTTACATTGAGCATTTGGTTATGAAGTTGAGCTTGAGGGTCTTATAGTGAGATCATGGGACTTGGTGACATGTACATGCTCTTATCATGCTTTATGTGCACAGTTGATACTTAGTGGGTTGATTTGACATTGCTTTTGGGCCATCACCTATCTTTGTCACATTGTTGTCAATGATGTATGCATCTTGGTTGACTATGTATTGAGCTTCCATTACATTGCTCAGTTTGTTTTGTGCCTTTGGTTAGTCTCTTTTGTTACCCATGAGACGTACTCTATGCATGATGGTTATGCCTATGGGATGTATCTCAGTCTGAAACATTGATCATTTGACAATTCTTGGTGCCAGTCGCATATTCACTTGCATATTCACTCACTATCGATTGCAGTTATTCCTTGATAGTTGTAGTTTTTCTTGTATTAGTGATTGTCCCTCTTTGCCATTGATTTCTTACTACTATAGTTTATTTTGCAACATGCTGTAATTCTAGTTTATTGCACTATTTATGCAAGTAGCCACCTCCATTTGGCAGTCTTTTGCATTGAGTTAGTGGCAAACTCATTACTTGATCAATGGCCCTTGCTTTTAGCTTGATCTGGTAGTGGATTAGGGGCTGATTTACAAGTTGTTACAGCAACCTATTGTTCCCTTTTTGTGCATTTTCTTGGTCTCATTATGGATGGTGGTTCTAATGATAGTGCTATATTTAATATTGATAAGTTGGATAGTACCAACTATTGGAAGGCCCAAATCTAGTAAGTGTTACTGCAGGAAAATGCAAGCTAAGCCTTTGAAACATGAGGATGTCAAGCCCAAATGTATTGTTGCAAAAAATTGGGTAGAACTAGATGAGCTATGTAAGTCCATGATCATTCTATCCCTCTCTAGGTAGGTTTTCTATAATGTTGTCTCTAATGGACAATCCGCATGGGACTTATGGGATAAGATTCACAATGTCTATTAGAGCCCTGTTTCTTCTTAGATGTATCCAGTTGAAGAAACTCATGGACCTTCACATGAGGAAGGGCACTTCCATGTCAGCCCACTTAAATGAGTTTCATTCCATTCTCAATCATTTGTTTTTGCAGGGGATTGGATCCAAGGATAATATTACCCCTTTGTTCCTCTTGGTTACATTGTTTGAATTATGGGATACATTTTGTACTACTATGTATATAAATGTGCCTACTAATGGGTTGAAGTTACAGGATTAAAGGGTGTACCCTTGAATGAAGAGGTTAACAAAAAGAATGTCGATGCTTCTTGCACCTCTTATGCTTTGCCAGTTAGAGCCAATAATGGTAGGAGTGGTAATGACCACCATGGGAGAGACTCTCAGCAATCTTATTCTCAGTCACATGGACAGTCTCACAATAAATCCCATATCCATAAGTCCTCATTGACTTGTCATTACTATGGAAAATTAGGACATGGTCAACCATAGTGCCATAAAATACACAAGGACAAGTGCAACGAAAAGGGCAAGGGTAAAGTATATCCCAAAAATAATGATTGTAGCATTGTCCCTAGCAAGTATGGCATTAAGATTGAAGAGATTCATGTTGTATAGACTAATTTTGATAATGATTTCATACTTGTAGCTTCTTCTCTTGATACTTCATAATTGGTTGATGCTTTGTTAGGATATACTCAGTGTTGGCTGATAGATTCAGGAGCTTCATTTCATGCGACCCCTTATAGAGAGTGGTTTCATTCCTATCGTAGTATTGGTTCAGGTAGTGCATTCACTCTTCATTATGTACATCACGTACCAGCTCCCACAAAGAGCCTTATCTCTGCTAGCACTTTGAATGATGCAAGTTATGTAGTTTCTTTTGGTGATTCCTCATGGAAGATTAGTCGTGGGAATCTTGTCATTGCATATGGTGTGAAGTCCAA
The DNA here is from genome assembly GCF_053477565.2 of Lygodium microphyllum. NCBI lineage: Eukaryota > Viridiplantae > Streptophyta > Polypodiopsida > Schizaeales > Lygodiaceae > Lygodium > Lygodium microphyllum. Next base: position 175,747,152 of record NC_141137.1, on the reverse strand, counting down.
TAGTCTCTATCCCTTTCTTGTATCTACATCAATTGACCATGTTTTGGCAGTGGGTGTAGCTTCACATGTATCTCTTTTGTATCATCGCCTTCTTGGGCACATGTCCTTAAAAAGAATGAAAATTCTTACTTGTTTATGGTATCTTTCACCCCTTGACTATAAGTACTTTGAGTCTTATGATCATTGTTTATATGGTAGGCAAACACGCAATCCACATAAAAAGTTTGGTATGACATGCATAGGTGAGCCTTTGGCTCTTGTTTATTCAAATGTATGTGGTTCCATGCCCTATAAGTCATTAAGTGGCACAAAACATTTCATTTACCTTTATCGATAACTATACACATAAGGTTTGGGCATATCCTATTAAGAAAAAATCAAAATTCTTGGCTATATTTCAGTATTGGCTTGCTTTAGTTGAGAACCAATCTGGTTATAGACTAAAATGCCTAAAGTTGGATAACAGGGATGAGTATGTCTCTAAAGCCTTTGAGTAATTTAATGATAAGAGGGGTATTAAGCATTAGCTAACTGCCCCATACACCCCACCCCAAAATGGTATGGCTAAGTGCATGAATAGGAAAATTCAAGAGGGAGTCCATAATATGCTTAGTTGCTAGGTAGGCATGACATGCAGTTAGTAGAAATTCCACCTCTGAACCTTTGTTGGAGGTGATGTTTCTTGGATGTCGAGGGTGCAAAAATGCATGGCCCTATCTACTATAGAGGCAGAGTATGTTGCAGCCCACTAAGGCTTGCAAAGCGACTCTCTAGTTAGGCCATCTAGTAGGAGACCTTAGTATTACTATGATGAGGTCTCTATGCACTATATTTGGATTCTATGAGTGCTATTCAGCTGGCCAAGGCCAAGAATCTCATCTTCCATTGCGAAGACAAAGCATATTGAGGTACATTACCACTTTATTAGAGAGGTCATTGAGGACAAGTGCATTGAGCTTGTCAATATCTCGATTGACCAAAATGCTACAAATATGCTCATTACTAAAAGTCTCTCAGTGGAGCATTCTACCTTCCTTAGGAAGTTGATGGGCATTGGATGAGATGATATCTTTTCTCATCCTATTGTAATTATGTACATTTGTACTTTGTCACTTTTTTTTAATTCTCTCCTCACTAGGGGCACATTTTCCTTAAAGTAGGAGGTTGTTGGGGATAAAGGCGCACATGCCTAGTCTCACGTGTATTAGCTACACTAACAATACTTGCATCATATATTAGTTACCCACACACATGTACACTACAAGTGGTGAATACCTATCACTATCACTTCATTCTTTATTCCTTTAGTAACATTTGAATAAAGGGAAGACCAGTCATACATTGTGAATGTTGGAGTTTCCACATCTTGTGTGTGTGTCTCTCTCTCTCTCTCTCTCTCTCTCTCTCTCTCTCTCTCTCTCTCTCTCTCTCTCTCTCTCTCTCTCTCTCTCTCTCTCTCTCTCATCATAGCTCTTGCTTTCACTCTGTGATTCCACTTTAGGGCTCACTCCCTTTGAGATGGAGGCCAAAATATTTTCTGGTTGGTTTTTCTTTTTTTTTCTACACATAATGCAATGTACATAAAATATAGATAAGATACAATATAAAGAATAGTAGTCTATTAAGTCAAATAATGTATAATTGATTATACTAATTGATTGGCACTTTAACTATACTAGTTGTAGATAGGTGTAACAAATAAAATATAATAAGTGATAAGTTAGTGGCCATGTGAGGATCATAATGGCTAAGTATAGACATGCAGACCTATTTAACTAGGTGGTCTATCATCAATGTCTGTACATGTTAAGCTTGCCATCTCAAGATTCATATATAAACATGGATCCATATCACTACAATAATAACCCTATAAATATATGAAAGCATAAAACTTATGTTATCACTCCCTAGGTGTCTACTAATCCCATAAAGACTCTTAATTTATTATTCACTCATTTTTTCACAAAGGTCTTAGATTGCTGATGTAAATATCCTAATGTAGGTCCCCATGTAGAAAAGTCATCTTAACATCCATCTAACAAAGATTCAAATCCAATGAGCAACCAAGGCCAAGACCAATCATAGGGTAGTCATTTAGACTAAGATCTCATCAAAATCAACTCCTTTTTCTTACTTAAAGCCTTTAGCAACCAATCTGGCCTTATATGTGGGCTTAGGGTAGCCAAGGACACTCTTCAACTTATACATCCACCTGCATGGAAATGCAAACTTTTCATTAAGGAAATTAAGTCCTGTATATTGTTCTTTTGCAACGAATCATGAATAGCCATCTCCCAAGAGGGAGAATCACCACTGTGCATAGCCTACTTATAGATAAGTGGCTCAGTAGAGTCTATCACCATGACATAATCCATAGAGGGCTCATATGATTGGGAGGATACGAAGCTCTACCAAAGCATCTCAAAATTAGTTAAGGGGCATGTACAACCCATCCTCTCCATCGTCTAATATCATAATCCTATCCAAGAGGTGGATCATGTGCCACTATATCATCAACAACTATAGTAGGCTGTCTCACTGGGACTAGCTGTACTATAACATGAGGCTCCTCTTGAAAGATTACCCTGCATACCTCAATTACCTAATCTGGTCTCATATGCATTTTATACTCGTGAAAAATATCATCATGGCTATGGATAACCTTTTGAGTCTATGGATCCAAAAGGTGATAGACCATCTCACTTGTATCCCCATATTCAAGAAAGATGCATTTGATAGACTTATGATCCAACTTATTATAATTATCTTTGGAAATATTGTAAAAAGCCTCACATCTAAATACTTGCAAGTGTGCATACAAGGAAGGTTTACTAGACCATACTACCTCTACAACTCTATAACTAAGAGTAATGCATGGAAATCTATAAATGAGATGCATGGCAGTAGCAACTACCTCAAGCCAAAAAGTGTTGTGGTAAGGTCGTGTGACTAAACATACAATGGATTTTTTCCCTAAATAGCCCTTATCATGCACTCTACAATACCATTATGAGATGGGTTGTATGGGGCAATCAAGTGATACTTAATATCCCTCTCATTACATAGTTGCTCAAAGCCTTAGACACATATTCACCCCAATTTATCTAACTCTAGGCATTTCAGCCTATACACAGGCTAGTTCTCAACCATGGCAAGAAAGTGATGAAATGTAGGTAGAACATTTGATTTCTCCTTAATAGGATAGGCCCAAATCTTATGCAAAAATTTATCTATGAACGTAACAAAATACTTCATGCTACCCAAGGGTATTCATAGATCCTGCAACCATAAACATCTGAATACACAAGAGCCAAAGGCTAACACATATGTGTCAAACCAAACTTCTTATATGAATAACGAGTTTGCTTGCCATAAAGACAATGATCACATAAACCAAAAGAAGAATAATCCATGGATAGGAGATGTTGCAAATGGATCAATACTTTCATTCCTTTCAAAGTCATGTGCCCAAGGCAATGATACCATAAATGTACAAAAGCAGGGAGAGAGATGGACAAAAGCCAGCCCACAAGGGTAGCAGACATGCTCCTTGTTCAACTCATTTTCATCAACACAGCAAGTCAACTATGTACAACACACTTATTATTCAACTAAGGTAGAACATTGACCATAGACTATGAGCTTGACTCTCAACACTCCCCCTCAAGCTCAAGTGGGCTACTTCACTCCAAGTAGCTCTCTGAAATGCACAAACCTATCTTTACCCAATGACTTGGTAAAGATATTTACAACTTGGTCTTCTGTCCTCACATGGACCAAATCAATGTCACCGGCAATCATTGTTTCTTTGATAAAGTGATAGTGTACTTCAATGTGCTTAGTCCTAGCATGATAGACAAGATTACTGGCTAGGAGCACACTACTCATGCTGTCATAATAGTGTGATAGGCGTGACTTCCTGCATGCCCAAATCATCAAGAAGCTTCATGAGCCACACTACTACTAGAGAAAAATGTATACCCACTAGTAGATCTCCTATCCTGCCCAGTTAGCATTGTATATCTTGTAAGCTCCAAAGGCTTACCATGCTCATAGAATAGACCATAATCTAATGTAGCCTTCACATATCTCAAGATCCTCCTCACTACATCCAAGTGAGGCTTCATAGGCTTTTGCATGAATTGGCTAATCAGTCCAACTGAATAGCTAAGATTCGGTCTAGTAATGGTAAGGTGAATCAGGCTACCCACCATTTGTCTATACATAGTGATATTCTCAATCTCATGTCCAACATCTGCAAGTAGCTTAACATTTTTCTCCAATGGAGTGCTTAAAGACTTGCAATCCAACATACCATACTTGATTAACATGTCTTGTGCATACTACTTTTGCAACAACCAAGTACCATGAGGTGTAAAGACAACCTCAATCCCAAGGAATTACTTCAGTTCACCCAAATCTTTGACATGAAATTCAACATGTAACATTTTCTTGATCTCTCCAATTCCCATGACATCATCACCTGTAATGATCAAGTCATCCACATAGATAACTAATATCACATAACCAACCCTTGTCTTCTTTGTGAATAGGCTATGATCAGCCTTGCCCATAGTGAAACCAAGTTTCTATAAGCATGCACTTATCTTAGCATTCCAAGCTCCAGGTGCTTGCTTTAGCCCATACAATGCTTTCTTCAATCTACACACATGCGTAGGAAAATCTGGATGTACATAGCCCTCGGGTTCATGAAAAGTCTGTTAGTGTACTAGCACATAGGCTGATTTTGAAACATAACTGTTTGTGCACGATGAGACATCCACTATTGCATTGATCATACATGTGGTATCAACTCCTGGAAATGCATAGCAATTGTTTGAATTATAGTTGACCCACGCTTGAGAGGGCGAGATTCCCCTTGCCGTAGGGTTAGCCGCTCATTTCTTGGGGAAAATTATTGGTGAGGAAACATGGTATCTCATGGATCTCGCTAACAAAAAGAGGAGTCTTGTGTGAATGTGTTTATATGTGAAAGCAGCGCATCAAGGGGCCAATCCCCAAGATGTAAGAGAGCTACAGTGGGGCCATGGCAATCAACCAATGGGGTGCCTCCTATGTCTGCGAAACATGGCACTTAATGCCAATATGTGTGGGATACCCTCTTTGAGGGGTTTCAGGGAAGGTGTCAACTACAAATGCAATATTAGATGTATCTAGTGTGCATTTAGTTATTACGCATGCTCGTGGCCCGCGAGGCCATGTGGTGGTGGAGGTGTCTGTTATGTGCATGAGGTCTAGCTAGTGCCATAGCCAGTGTCAGCCCATTTTTTGTCCCATCAGTGGTGCGTATGTTGGGAGCTGCCTCGAGGTGGTGGTTTTCGAATCTGGGGTCTCTTGGGACCTACTTGTTAGTTCATGTACTTCGAAGAGATCCATCAAGCCAAACTCCATAAACATAAGAGAGCCGAGAGGGCTAGACGACGGAGGGTCAAAATTAATAGGCATTATTCTCCTAAAAGGAGTAGTCTTGAACCTATTCAAGGGCGGGGTCTTAGTTACCTTAGCCTGATGAATCAAAGTCCATCAAGAGGTGGAAGTTCTAGTACTTCCCCCCTCCCAATTAATCTGCCCACTTTGAGTGGTGTGACAACTTTGCCTGTCCCGATTCCATTGGAAAATCCAATCATTGCCATGGCGCAACCTATCGCAATCCCTACGGGAACGGTGGATTTTCCAGCCTTAGGTTTCCCCCTACCCATTTTTAATGGGTTATTGGAAGAGGATGCAGAGCGAGCTTCATATAAGGGAGTCCCAAAAGCTGATGTTTAATTGCCGCATCCAAGAGGAAGGGCAACTAATGATGTTCTTCAACATGACCTTGAAGGGATTTCGCGGCCTTGAGGTCGGAACCATAACCACCATGGACTTATTTTATGAAGCCTTCCGAAGGGAGTTCACCCCTGAGAGGGGTGGCCAATATTGGCTATGTGTGTTGAACTCGACACACCAAGAACAGCATGAACATATACGAGTGTATGCCAAGAAGATTAAAGAGGTTTTTCATAAATTGGATGCCTCTATCCCTATCCCACCTGCTGCCCAATTACAATACTTCTTGCATGGTCTTGATTTTCTTCCTTTACTTTCTCATGTAAAGGTTAGTCAGGCTGATTATCCACAATCAAATTATGAGAGGGCTGAGATGGCCAAGTTTTCGTGTGCATCCATAGTGGATAGTTTGATGTATACCAAGATAGCCAATCATCTTGACATAGCATTTGCAATGGGAGTTATGGCAAATTATATGGCTATACATGATAGATGACATTGGGTTGTTGTGAAGGGTATCATGAGATACTTAAAGATATATTAAATGTATGCATTAGCTATGGTAGCCAAGATATAGGAGTCATGGGTTACACTGACTCAAATTATGTAAAACATGAAGAGAATAGAAATTCCACCTTTGGATACGTCATTACCTATGATGGAGATGCTATCTCATGAATGTCTAGGGTATAGAAATGTATGACCTTGTCTACTATCAAGGCTAAGTGCCATTCAATTGGTCCATAATCTAGTCTTCCATGTGAAAACAATGATCATTGAGGTGCATTATCACTTCATCAAAGAGGTGGTAGAGGATAAGTTCATGAGCTTGTCAAGATCCCTATGGATACGAATCTTATATATATACTCAGTGTAAGTTTCACAGTGGAATGATATGTCTTCCTTAGGAAGATGATGAGTAAAAAATGAGATGACACCTTTCCTCATCCTATTGTACTTTGTATACAGGTTGTGCTTTTCTTTTTTTTCTTTCACTCCTTATTCCTGACTCAAGCACATTTATCTTTAAGTGGGAGGTTTTCCTCTATGTATAGGTTGTACTTTTCTCTTTTTATTATTTCACTCTTCACTCAAGAACATTTGCTTTTAAGTGGGAGGTTGTCGGGTCTTAAAGGCCACTTATGCCTAGCTGCCTATATTTACTTCTATATAAACCTACATACCTATACATTGTATATGGTGGGCACCCATCACTATCACTTTATTCTTTATTCTTTTAGTGGCAACAAAATAGGGGAAGATGGAGGGAAGACATGTCACACATTGTGACAATTGGAGTTCCCACATACCGGTCTCTCTCTTCTTACTTGAACCTCCAAAGCTCTTGGTCTCTTCTTGCTTCTTCTCTTACTTCCACCTTCAGCTCACCTTTCACTTCACTCCCACCCTGATACTAATGGACAAGAATCAAACAATATATGCATAACGGAAGCAAGACAAGTATGATGGTTGGGGCTCAATCATCTGCTTTTCCTTCATTCTTTATTCTTCTATTTCTACCATTCATAGATACACACACTATGCGTATCTCAAAAGTAGATAGATACTATTTTGATCTTTAGGTCACTTTACACACAAATCTTATAAGACTCGAGAATTATTGAATTCGAGGCTTGGTAAGGCAAAATGGACAAGCAAAAGATATAGAATCTAGCTAAAAGAAAGGGGTTTATGTAGACTTTGGATACATAAGAGATTATCTTGGTTAGGGGAGGTGAATAAATTTTAGAGAGCTCGATATAAGGGAAGGGAATAGTATTATACTCTTAGGTATCAGAGGATCAAAGCTTGATACATCTTGGGTAGGTAAGGGTAGAGAATAAAATGAATGAAAGAGTTGTAGTAATGAAGGGTAGATGGTGAAATCAGAGTAGGGAACTAAGAGGGAGCTAGTGTATCCAATGGATGCAAGTGGGAAGGAAGGAATATTGACAAGGATGGAGGAGTTGTAGTAATGAAGGGTAGATGGTGAAATTGGAGTAGGGGATGGTGTATCCAATGGAGACAAGTGGGAAGGAAGGCCATATTGGCAAGGATGTTGGAGTTGTCCCTTTGACTCCATGGGTAGCAGTAAGATTGTTTTTCTTCTATCCCTCTCAATTCCTTCCACTTTCACACTCTATCTTCGTGTGTGTGTGTGTGTGTGTGTGTGTGTGTGTGTGTGTGTGTGTGTGTGTGTGTGTGTGTGTGTGTGTGTGTGTGTGTGTGTGTGTGTGTGTGTGTGTGTGTGTGTGTGTGTGTGTGTGTGTGTGTGTGTGTGTGTGTGTGTGTGTGTGTGTGTGTGTGTGTGTGTGTGTGTGTGTGTGTGTGTGTGTGTGTGTGTGTGTGTGTGTGTGTGTGTGTGTGTGTGTGTGTGTGTGTGTGTGTGTGTGTGTGTGTGTGTGTGTGTGTGTGTGTGTGTGTGTGTGTGTGTGTGAGTGATACATACATACTTGCTTGCATTCAACATAGTAAATTGATCAACTTTAAGGCTTTCCCAAAAGGCTACTTATAAAGCCTCTTATCGAGATGGTGATCGGTGCATGTTGACAAAGATAGGCTCCCTCTTTCTTCTCGAATGCTCTCTTGATGGCTAGAAATTACCCAGGGTAAAGGGGCTAATAAAGTGACATCCCCCAATAGGAAAATGCACCCCACCCCAATTGAGTGACAATTTTGCAATGAAGATGTGGCTTTTTTAGCTATTTAACATTATGACACTTTTTTTTTTTACTTGCATATGAGCTTAATGTGAGTCAATCAATTGAGTCATGCAAATTTTTTTATATTTTGGATTTTGCAAACCTTAAGTGTCACTCTATTGGCCCCTCATTGCCACTCTTTTATGAACCCTTTGCTTATAACTAGAGCTACTTGAGAAAAATATCAAAATGCACCAATGTTTCTTCTTTGAGCTCCATATGATATAAATAGTTTGACCATTAAAAAAGTTTTATGGAACTCAGTTGGAAAAAAAATCTATAATGGAGGATTTTCAAATGGCGCTCCATTGGTCTATTTACCCTGTCTCTCAATTCATTAGCTTCCCCCTACTTGATGGAGATCATCAAGCCTTCCTCAAGGAGATCATCGTCTCTTTTTCCACTAGATCACTATCGTAGTTTGATGCTAGTCATTACATATATTGTTGAGTTTGTGTTTATGTTAGCAATGGTTTTAAGGAAAGTGGTAGCATTACTTCATTGGCATCTCATCCTTCATGGCCGTGTTCATAGGTCAATAAGATGATGAGCACAAAGAAGAAACAAAAAGATTTAGAGTTTTATTATTAGTATTAAATTTATCCTTTGAGTTTTAGGTCCCGCATTCACACATAGGGTCAAAACATTACATTATAATATCATACTCCTCATCCTCACAAACATGTAAGTCTAGTTTGCTCTTACAAGTAATTTTTTGTAACTAGTTCCATTGGGCTATGAAAGAGAGGTGGTGGTATCGATTGGTTTTTCAAGAGCAATATTGGTTGTAGGTCCTATAGTCAAGACTAGAGTATAAAAAGGTTATTTGAATATACAATATGCTTGGGCACCTTTTGGTATTTTTATAAAACTACTTTTTGGGAGGGAGTGAATAAAGTCAAAATTTTGGTCCAAAACCGGCCCATGGTAGTGATGTGTTCCTTTGTAGAGATGTAGTGGAGCATCAAGTAAGTATGAATCTCTCTCTTGGTATACCCAAGATACCACAAGTATGGCCTATAAAACATTTTAATTCGTTTGGAGGCTTTGTACTGCAAAATAGAGTATACAAAATAGTTATTGAAACATGCAATATGATTGAGTGCACTTTAAGATATAGGAAACATTTTTTGGTGAGACATGGACAAAAGTCATATTTTGGGGTAAAAATAAAATGTTTAATTGCTTTACCGCTTTTGGAGAGTGGTGAAGTTATGTGCTTTCTCTAGTGGATCCCAAGCCTATATATATGTATGGAGGGTGAACATGGTAGTTATGAAGGTGAAAAGAAGTAGACATCCCCTACTTTCTAGGTGAGGTCTCCCTAGAAAATATTGTGGAATCCACAAATATAGGGGACTAAAGGATAAAGAGACATTGAATGGCACCCATGGAAAGGGGAATAGTCCAAGAATAAGAATTTCTTATCCATTCCCTTGAAGGCCCATTTAGAGTCTATTTTCCCTAATGGAGTACCCATAGATGTCTCATTGCCTTATTATAACCTCATTTTTGCTCATTATTGTGTTGTTTTAATACTTAGGTTGCATGACTTTTCCTTGCCACATATCTTTAGTCATGTCACTTTATGACATATGAAATCATGGGGAGAGAGACACACACACACAGATCTAATGATAACAATGAAAAGGGGACTACTCCATGGTTTTTAGCTTAGTTGGAGTTCATAGTTTTACTTTAAATGGAGTACCCACAGATGCCAGATTCCCTTAGTCTTGCCTCATTATTATGTTGTTTTAATTTTTAGACTGCATAATTGTTCCTTGCAAACATCTAATGGTTGTGTCACCTTGGGACATGTGAAATCAAGAGAGAGAGAGAGAGAGAGAGAGAGAGAGAGAGAGAGAGAGAGAGAGAGAGAGAGAGAGAGAGAGAGAGAGAGAGAGAGAGAGAGTGTGTGTGTGTGTGTGTGTGTGTGTGGGGGGGGGGGGGGGGGGAGGCATGCCTCATTTTATTGTAAATGTTCAAATTACTCACACACATGCCAATTTCTTGATTTTAACTTATTGAGATATATATTCCAAGTGTAGCTACATATAAATAATAAAAATAATAGAAGACATATAGCAAGGTGAATATTGCCCATATGTAGTCCAATTATATGGATCCTTTCAGTAAATATAATATCTATTCAATGAAAACATAAGTGTACAACTTTGTTGGCACATAAAAGAAATGTCGGGTAACAAAGTTACAATGGATATATATATATGCAAGCATTTTGTACATAATTTTTCTTTCTTAAGTCATCATGGAACTTGTAAAGATGACATCTTTGGTTAGACCACAACCTAATGTAGAACTGGGCATATCATCTATCCATTCTATGCCCTCGGCAAATACCACACCCATACCCATGGTCAAATGTGGATCAATCATACAACGCATCAACCAAACTCCTGGGTTATCTGCAATAAATCTTATTGCCACCCAACTATAGGGAAATAGAGTTACAGTGTTTCGAAGTGGTGGATTTACCAAATTGTAGGACTTTGGATCACTTTCAGGGTCGAATTTGCCAGTGCCTTGGCCGATTATCCAAAAGTCATGACCATGGAGATGCCATGGATGAATCTCACTATTGTTAGGGAACAATGTGTTTGCATTTTGGATCATTATGTCGATAGTATGCGAAAAAGGAATTGTGTAGACCCTTGAGGAAGATGTAGCATATGGATTCTTTGGAGGAGATCTTATATCATATCCTAAAGGAAAAGTGGTGGGAGGAGGATTAATGTTGTATGCATCATCTATGTCATACACCATGGCTGCCAAGTAGGGAGTAGAGGGCAACATGAGAGAGATGTTGTTCATAGCCCACCCAATGTTATTTCCATTGTTGACCAAGTTTTGGGTGCACAATAACATAATTCTGGTTTGTGCAACGGATGGTACAGGCATTCCAAATCCTTTTCTGCACCAAGCAAAGACAATTTATTAATGAATGATGGTTATTTGTTACAAAACAATCACTTCTATGGCAACACAAACGCTATCCTATCCATTTAGCTCTCAAGTTACATTGGATGTGTTTTTATACATCAGGTGTTATGATTTTGTTTCATGTAATGCTTCTTTATTAGGACTAAGAGACTTTGTACATGTCAGAAACAAACATATTGAATTATTCAATTAGTCCCTTTACCCTAAATCAAGAAGGCATGATTTATGAGTAGTTGATTTACTTATAAACTCCATGAAGCTATAGATTACCAATGGGGGAGAACCCTTAGCTGAATATGCAGTGCTTTGGCAGGCATGGAATTTAATAAGATGAATTGAGCTACCGTGATTAATTGGATGCTAAGACCATGGGACTTCCACTACTACTTTGAGATACGTATAAGCGCAAAGGTGTGTAAGCATCCCATAGAGAAGTGTACCTAGATTTGTAGAGCTTGCTCTGGGCGATGCTGTAGGCAACATCATTCCAAGGAGGTCCTGTAGGTTTTTGTGTGAAAGGGGGTCTCGATGGGCTGACAGGGTTGTAGTTGAGGATGGCTGAGCCGGTGATGGTGGCGGGCTTTCGTCCACGCACGTTGAGGGCCATCCAATAGTTCCTCCCCGGGAACTGGTTTGTGCTGAGGAGGGCGGAGTATGATTCGCCACTGTATATGTTCAAATCGTCCACGTCCACGGGATCAACGTAGTTGCCGTCAGCCTCCACAACCGTCAGCTTGTGCTTCTGCGCCACAAATCAAATCAGTGCAAAGCGCTTAGTTCACTGTTGTAGGATATTGCAATCATGCGCACACACGCCTATACACCATCTGTTTGCTGCCACCCATTGAATCGCCCCACACACAACGTCCATCAATCAGGCTTGCAATCCGTTCTCACCTCCACAAGAAAGTTTAATGAAGAAATCGACGCCACACTCGCAATTCTAAGGCGATATGTCTTCCCATGCTCTACCCCCATCGTGTAGGAGGAGCAATTCGCATGGCCTTGCGTGCAAGTCTTAGTATCTCCACTCTCAGGTACGCCCTTGGGTACAAGCAAACACTCGTATCTCCCTCTTCCGTTGATAAGAAGGGACTGCGTAGGTCCCCAACCATCATGTGACACACAACCGGCATTATGATCAGCCATTAGGCATTGCTAATAAGAATGAAGGCAACCATAAACTTAATATATATGACAAAAGAGAACTCTTGTTTCTTCATTGAGGAGTTGTCAAAACTTACTTGAGGCTCGCCCACCCATCGAAATTGACTTGGGGGTGACAGTATACCCAATGTTTGCTCATCAGCGGATTTATGCCACCAATCTGATACTAAGATGTTAAATTCTCCATCATACTCAAATGGGACCTTCTCACCCTCTGCTGGGTCCACAACTATCATACCATACAAGCCTTCTGACCTTTGTAGCCCATGAAATCCATAGTAGGAATATGTCCCAGCCTAGCAATGAGAACCATTACTTGTTTTAGATAGAAAGGATCCATTGAACTTGCATCTAAAGGGACTATTGGACTTTAGAAGTATGGGTTCTATATGTTTGTATCCTCTATAGCAACATTTATGACCATGTCTCCATAAGGTACTCTTACTATGCCAGAACAAAGATTTTACAAACATCATGCCCTTATTTTCAAGAACAGATCTATATATGGATTTTGAAAGTTTTGTGGTAATACATAAACTTCTAAAATGTTTGATGTAACATATCTATATTGAAACGAGGAAAAGCATAATTTATGAGGAAAAGGAAATAGCCTACTAGTATGTTCTCTTTTCCTGAACTTGTGTGACATTATGCTACACATTTAGTTCCATGATAATTTAGGACGAAGTCATACAAGGGGTGACATAATTTGGGAAAAGATCAAGCACATGCATGCTACTTATTCAGCATTGCCCTTCATACACCAATATGTAAGCATTATATTCTAACAAGAGCGAAGAAGTAACATTTTAAGGCCTTTATAATGTTAAACTCCACTGATCCTTTTTTGAGTATCGAAGACAGTCATTAATTACCTTGTCTAAAACAAAGGTGTAGACGAAGCTTTCTTGTGGATTAATGGCACATTGAGAAACAGAAGCGACTCCATCAGCCCAAGGAGTTCCAATCTACACATCAAAAAGGAGATTTTGAGGTTATTAAGCAGTCTCCTCTATAGCAAGCATCCTTACATAAAATAACAAATTTCAAGTAGATTGCCAAAGTCTCTTGTGATCCTTAGGAGAGTTGATGGATGAGGGTGCATGTAGTTGAGGAGGGATTGGAGAAAGAGAAAAACATGGAAGAATGCACAAACTAGCTCAAGTAATGGTTAATGATTCCCACCACTGTCGCATTCATGAATCATGTATTGACATTACTTTCAAGATGTGGGCATGTCACAATACACCTAAGTTGTTAGTATTCATTAGTCATCACATTCTTTGGCACCTCTACAATAAGTGAGGGACAAGGATGTAAAAATTTTAAAGGACCTTGCTTTTGCTATGAGAGGACCTTCCCCTAGGACCAAAAGGATAAAGGGCATGCCCCCTTGACCCTTCCTACTCTATTAGAGAAAATCCCCATCCACTTGACTAAATTAAGATTTGGTCTTGAGAGTTCCAAAATAATAATCATTAACATGGTCATATATGTAAATCTAAGTGCACAAATGGGAATTGGGAATCAACATTCTGATGTAACTTGGCTATAACAATTTGTGAGGGTGCATATCTTGTAATTGGCTTTTGAATTGTCTTTTTATAAGTTGAAGCTATTGCAAATGATATGGCAAGTCTTAAGGAAGCTTTCTATCCTTGTTATTATGGGATTGGTTCTCTTAATTGAATCATGGTGATGATTAGGTGAAGAGGAATCTCTTACATTCTTTAAGGTGGTGTGTGGGCTTTTGTAAACCTCTCGATTCATGGATGCTAGGTCTTAGAGGGGCTTCGTGTAGGATGTGGTTTATCCATAAAGCGTGATTTTAAAAACGCTATGCTCATATGCAAACCATACCCAAATGAGGTATTGTTAGAAAAATGAGGCATAGTTTACAATGCAAAGACCTAAAGTCACTAGCATTGAATGCAAAAGGAAGGGGGTGTTGTTTACAAGCAAAAGCCCTCTTAGATGATATAGGTACACACACTTGTAGATGTATAACATGGGTATGCATACACACACACACACACACACTCTCTCTCTCTCTCTCTCTCTCTCTCTCTCTCTCTCTCTCTCTCTCTCTCTCTCTCTCTCTCTCTCTCATGAAATAAAATAAACTTAAAAAATGAGGTATGTTCTAAGATCTCTTGGGGTGTTCCCAACCAATCAAAACTCTCTTCTCCTCCTCCCCTCTCTCTCTCCCACGTATCACATATATGAGCCGCCTAGTTATATAAAGTTCATGTACATCCAAATATTTGGTGAAAACATGATTGTTAGGGTAATGAGAAGATTGCTTGTGTTAGCAGAATTAAACAATGGAGAGAAATGTAAGAGAGTAAATAAATAGGGATGGATACCTGCTTGATGCCGTGCCAGTGGATGGAGAGGGACTGGGTGGGGAGAGCGTTGTAGACGCGGATCTGGAGGACTTCGCCGGCGCGGCCGCGGAGGGTGGGCCCCGGGAACTGCCCGTTCACCCCGATCACCACCTTCTCGACACAGTCCGGCGACCAGAACAGATGCTCCACCTTCCACTCATATCGCCTTACCACCTTATTATCTGTGTTGATCTTCGTCATCATTATGTTCCCATCATCGCCATGCCCATGATGATGATGATGATGATGATGGTGACGACGATGTTGATGACATTCAATATCGTGGCCGCCATATCCATCCGTGCAGCATGCCGCCATATCCATCCAACGCATGCCCAATAGCAGCATCGCCATCTCAAGCCGCCATAGGAATGCAGCCGGCCCCTTCATCATCCCCTTCTGATTTTCCAGCTTAATATTCACCATATTATTGACCCCGATAGTGTATCATCAATAGGCTAATGATCAGCCTCACTAATGCCAGCTTGCTTGACGCAAGGCAGTACAAACCTTCTTCCGAGTGCGTTGACAAATATATACATATGATAAATGGCGATGGCAGCTCCAGCTTTCCCTGATCCTGATGCTGCCCGCAGTCCCCCCCGTCTTGGCTTAGATGATTACATCCGGAGCAGCGGGCTATTTATTATCAAGTCCTGGTTGGTGGGAGCGCTCCATTCGTTTGGTCACCAAGTTTTGCGAAGTCCATAGTTTGCCTTCGAAGTGAACTCTTCCTGAAGGAAAATATCACAGACTCTGGAGGACTTAGACGTCAGGAGATGGTGCCAATTAGCCCGCATTTTCGATCGACCGTAGCTGTACCGCGTGCTAGTAGGCCATGGTGAGATTTAACCGCTTGGTGGATAGCATCACAACAAGAATAACATACATGCGCTCTCTCTAGACACGCACATTTAGTATGTAGCATACTCATGGCTCTGGACTTGGTTTTAGCACAAGCATGTACATGAAACTTTGAACATCCCCATTCAAAAATATACCTAGCGGATATCATTACAATATAACATAGATACACTCTCTAGACATGCATGATGCTAACGTGCACTACGAAATTTCTTCTCTCTATACTTCCACCTCTTCTTACCTGAGTCTCTGCAACCTTCAGCCACACAATCTAAATACCCCAACAACACATCTAGATACCTTATCGACACTATAAGGCATGAAGGGTATTGGCACACTAGATTTTGATGCCATTGGGAAAAAAATTCACATCTCTAGTATTACTCTTGGTATAATCGTCCAAACATGCGTCAAAATGTACATCAATATGCCCAATGGACATGCCGATAGACATCTCAATGCTCTTTCTTGTGCTTATTTTGACAAATAAAATTGTAGACTAACAAGAATATTGATGAACATTCCGGCACATATTCTAATACTCATAGAATATACATACTGCCGAAACTTTCCCTTCTTTGCTCATTTTGCACGTGCAATAGCTCAAGGTAGAGCAAATACCCTTCTTATTTTTTATGCATATTTGGTTTGATCTCTTGCTTGTTTCTTCTATATCTATACTCACCTCTATCTTCCAAGGCAATATAGGTTGTGTACATAGAGTTTGATTCTTTTTTTCTCTATTGTTATCAGAAATGTGTGTGTGTGTGTGTGTGTGTGTGTGTGTGTGTGTGTGTGTGTGTGTGTGTGTGTGTGTGTGTGTGCACGCACATGTGATCAGGTTAAAATGTTTAATTGCGAGAGGAAAAAGAGAGGAAAGGAAAGAGATATGAAAACCAAGAGAGGGAAGGGAAGGGAAAATCATAATTGCTCAAAGATTACCTCATAGGATTCACTAAATATAAACCCTTACTATCACTTATGTTTATATTTATAAACGTATCATGAATAAGATATACTTTTTCTTATTCAACTTATGAATACCCCATTAAATGATACCCTTCTGAATGTAAAAAAGGTCTCAAATGGGATTGTTAAAATCTCTTTTGTTGAATCCACACGATAGAGTTAACATATTTAAGTGTGACTCCCCCTCCCCAAAGAAGATAAGAAAAACTTAAGTACAATAAGTCATTTATTATTAATTTTTTATATCATTTGTAGAAATTAATTTATTTTGAATACAATTAATGTTTGATTCGTAAAATTTAGGGGTCTTTAGTGAAGACTAATGTATAACTAGTGCAATTAGTGTATAATTGGCAATACTAGTCTTGTAGAGGAAAGCCACTTCTGTGGCTATGAGCCCTCTAGAAAAAATAATTTTCTCTCAATAATAAATATTAAAAAGATTTTATTTTAGGAAAATGTGATCAACACCAAATAGTAGTTGAAAAGATAGGCGTCAAAACAAGCTAGGAAGTATATATTTATTTGTCCATCTTTGAGACTATTTTTCATAGAAAATCCAAAACTTTTAGTGCTCCTAATTAAAAACAATATCAAATTTTCTTTATCAAGCTAAAACTTTCATGAAAAATACATTGATATATATAGCATGAGTTCTCATTAAGAAATTGTAATTAAATTGAAACTATCAACTTTTTCAATAGCTCCAAAGAGCATTAATGATTGTTGCTTTAACTAGCTTTCATGCACTTTTGAAATTTTACTTTTTGTATGTAAGAAAGTTCCAAGTGAAACTTGTCCTTAACCTTTTATTATTATCTAACTACATTGGTACACTCTCATCCAGTTTTGGAAGCATATAGATATGCTATTTTAAATCTAGTCAAATAGGATCTGAGCTACTTAAATGGCTTGTAGCCACTTTTATGGCAAATTAGAAAACTACAATTAAATCTTAGAGCAATTAGTTTCAATTAAAAATATTAATGCTTAATTATTGTTAATTATAACTTGATTAATATCAAATTGGGATTAGCATGAATTGGTTTTTGATTGCATGCACTTAAGTATATGAAAGGGGAGTAGCAATTATTGCATAGATGTAGATATCAGAATCACATGATAGTTTTCTAAGCCAAGTAAGAGCCTCTCCTCTTCTCTCTTTTAGCATGTTTAAATGATTGAGTAATGATTAGAGTGAGTTGAAGCTAAATTTATCTTATTAATGTCTAATTGTATATACTAAAAGTATTAAAAATAATTAAAATATCCAATATTTCAATATTGAAGGTTTGAGTTAATGATTAGACTAATATGTTTAGAGTAGAAGGTTAAAAATTATATGCTAGCAATAGTAGTATGCTATTAGTGGTAGTGATAGGCTAATAATGGTACTAGGTTAGTATATTAATAGTATTAAAAGGCTATGAGGTTTATATTTAATAGATAGATTATTAGCCTAAGGATTTTTTACTATTTAATATGTCATTAATGTAAGCATTTTTTAAGTTATTAGGTGTAGGATTTAGTAGATTAGTAGATTGTAAAAGGTGCCAATGGTAGTACTTATCAAAATTAAGATTACTATATCATTTTAATAGGAGGAGTAGATTAATAGGTTAGCTAGTTACTAGAATTATAAATTAGTTAGTTACTAGGGCTAGAAGATTAGTAGTACATTGGAAATATTATATGATAGATTAGTAGGATAGTTTGTTTGTAGATTAGAAGAGTATGATTATTATTTGTTAGAATAGTTGGTAGTAGGTTATGGTTATTAGCTTGATATGTAGTGGTAAAATAGTAACTTGGTTAATTAGTTTAGATTGATATGTAGTGGTAGTGATTAGTAGATTTAGGAATATTAGTAGTTGATAGATTAATAGGTTAGTAAGTAGTTTGGTAAATTTATTGTAATAGAGTCTCAAAAATGGACAAAGAAATATACACTTCCTAACTTATTTTGACTCTTTCTACTTTTTTGCAACTAGTATCTTATGTTGACTACTTTTCCTTAGAACCATTTCTTCTTAATCTTTCTCACTGATGAAAAATGGAATTTCTTATTATAAAGGGTTTAAGTTGCCACGAAAGTGGCTTTTGTGCTATAAGGCTACTATTAAACTAACTAAATAAAAACACCTTGAGTTTGAGTTGAGTATTAGAAATTTCAATCATATATGTAAGCACAAAAAGTCTTAAGAAGAAATGCAAATACTTACAAACTTAGTCTTCCATATGTTGATGCCTCTTGATCCAAAGTGTGATGATCCAAGTCTCTCCATATAGGTTCATCTCTCCTGCCTTTCATCCTAGATTGATGATCCCACACTCCAGCCCATTTTGTGCTTCAATCCGCTCCGGACCATATGCAATAATCGGCATTGCTACAAGACTCGAGCCTTTTTTTGCCCTTCTTTTTATTTTCCAATACTCTCACTTTAACTAGGAATGTCTTGCTAGCAATCCTTTTTTGGATCCTTTCTCATGCCCAATGGTCTCTAAACCTCAATTGCATGGGATTAAAAAACTTCTCATGTACAATAGCAATGGTTTCTTGGATCTTAGTTAGATCTTGCTTGTTGAATTTTTTAAAGCAATGTCTAAAGTTAGCATGTACTATAATGTGCATGAAGCTCATGATATTATTTTCTCTATCAACTTAGAAGATCCTACCCTTGCTAGTCAAACAATAGTGCATGCATAGTTTGCCTTCATCTTGTTGGGGGATTCTACTAGTCTATCTTCATGCTATTAGGTGAGCAGTGAGACAAAGTATGATTACCACCAAAATAGTTTTGCAAATGTATCCTACCTCAATCTCTCTTGTTTAGATAACAAGCTCAACATGGGTGGACATTGATGATGGACCGCCTGGTTAGATGGATCTACATATCTACACTTAGCACATCAGTGGTCATTATGATCCTCACATGGCCACTAACTTTTTGCTTGTTATATTTAGTTTGTTGCATCTACCTATAGTTGGCATAGATATAGCACTAGTTGATTAGTAGAATCAGTTATGCACTGTTTGACTTAGTAGGCCACTCTTCTTTATATTGCATCTTATCTATACTTTGTATACATTGTACTGTGTAAAAAAGAAGAGAAAGAAACTAGCAAGAAACATTTTGGCCTCCATCTCTCTTCTTGTGTTCTTGAGTGAGCTTCCTCTTGTCAAAAAGATGGATTTAGAGCATGGCAGGAGCTATAGAGGTTAGAAGATGAATACAAAACTCATGATGACATAGACAATGGATTGACTATTGCACAAGTGAATTAGGTTCCAAGATGGAAGCTTGGACTCATAAACACAAACTTGTGTAAGAGACTGACAATGACAATGACACTAACTGAAAGAAGAATGTATCATGATATAATGCATTCAACTCTTGAAAGTGATAGTCAAGTACAATGCTTTATAGTAGTTGGACAGTAGCATTCTACCGCACTGTGCATATGGGATTCAGTACTGGTTACATGTTTCTTGCCTTATAGCTCCATACAAAGAGGCATACAAACAGGTGTGATTGCCAAACCTCAACACCCCTCCTCAATCAAGCCTCAATCACAACCGTGAAAAGGCACTAAGTGTACAAAGGTGTCATAAGTAGAAATCTTGCTAAGTGTGGGTATGCCATAAACATGGTAATCATCCAAATGCTATTGCACAAAAGGCTAAGTGTGGGTACCAAAAACATGGCTAACATCCAAGGGCTGTTACAAGGCCTCACTATAGGTGTGTAGAGGCTGTTATGCATAGGTTACATGAGGATTTTTTCATGGCTTACGAAAGGAGCATTAGAGGCAAGTACATACAATTCTTCAAAAAAGTCTATTAAAAAACTGCGAATAGGACTGGTGAGGCTTTTCCTTCTGCTCCTAATGGTCTTCTTCTTCTTCTTTTGCTCCATGGCCTTCTTCTTCTTCTTTCAGTGCTGCAAGATAGGCCTTCTTAGACCTCTTTCTTTGGCATGACAAAACTTCTCAGTATGTCCAATCTTTTTGCAAAAGAGTCACAAATTAGTTGGTCCCTTTTGCCTTTGTTCCTATTACTGACATACAATAGTTGTCCATCTTTTGCAATTTCTTCTTTTCCTTTAATCTTCTTTTCTTCTTCTAATAAGGACGCCTTAATGTTAACCAATTTAGGGTTTGGCATGTTGATAAAGGTGGTTAAGCCATTATCATAATCTGGAGGTACACAAGCTAAATAGTATTAAACAATACTAGCTTGCTTTCAAGCTTGATGCTACCTGATTTCATGTGGTCTTCTTGATCTTCAAATGGGTTGCTCCAAATCTTCTTCTTGAGGTTTGACTTGCCAAAAACTTTAGATCTGAGTGAAAAAACCTTCAATGTGCTAGAACCAGTGAGAAAATGAAGTGGGAAAAGAGCTTGAGATAAAGAAGATATAGTGAATTACGATTACAAGAACAAGGGCCAAGTTTTTTTACTATGTGCAACCACCACAGTGAACCATTTGGCTTGAGATTTGAGCTAGGAGTAGTTTAAGTAATGCCCTTCCATTGCTATATGGTTGTGAGGAGGATTGCACTATGTGGAGACTGTGGGAGTAGTTAAACAAGAACAGGTGCAAAACTGGCAACAACCTAGGAAAAATGCAATGTCATGGTTTTACATAACACATAGAAGTGCCCTAAGCAGAGAGAGATATCTCTAGAAGGAATCATGATGAGATGTTGCCTGGTTGAGGAGATATAGCTTCTCTAAGTGAGGTAGGTATAGCTAGTCCAAAAGGTAAAGTGGAGATGAAGGTGAGAAATGAAACCATGAGCTAACAATGAACTGATCAGAGATAAAGAGAGACTGGAGGAGCAAAGCAAAGCTAAGCCATGCTCAATTGAGCTTTGATACCATGTCAAAAAGATGGATCTATGGCATGGCAGGAGCTATGGAGGTTGGAAGATGAATACAATACTCATGATTAGGTTCCAAGATGGAAGCTTGGACTTATAAACACAACCTTGTGTAGGAGACTGACAATGATAATAACACTAACTGAAAGAAGAAAGCATCATGATATATTGCATTCAACTTGTGAAAGTGATAGTCAAGTACAATGCTTTATAGTAGTTGGATAGTAGCAATCTACCTCACTGTGCATATGGCATTTAGGTCTGGTTACATGTTTCTTGCCTTACAACTCCATACAAACAAGCATACAAATGGGTGTGATTGCCAAACTCTCAACACCTCTTGTGTGTATGGTTTGTGTTTAGCACAGCTGCTCAAGCAAGTTCTCCCACTACACAATTCGTGATATGGTATCAAAATGGCACCACTGAGAGAGGCTAGTTTTGAATGTTGAAGTGAAGGAGAAAAAGCAAGGATTCGAGCAAGCAATGGGTAAGAAGTTCTCCCATTCTTCCACTCTTTCTATTGGATAGAACTTATGGAGGCAACAAAAGTAACGCAAAGTAAGTATCTCACATTGCTATGAGATTTGGTGTGTGAGATTTACTTTTTTGGTCATCTAAGGCCGTTTCAAGCCATGTTTTAGGCCCGCACGGTTATAAATAGCAATTTCAAGGTATAGTATGATTTCGAATGATGTATTGATCGTAAATTGAATACATATGTTACAAATTTTAAATGTGTAAGTTTTGAGCTATTTGCTAAGAAGTAAACACAAGTTTTATCTACAAATAGGTGACAAATTACATGTACTATTGAGAAATCAGTGAAAAATAATGCTTTATGTGTTGTTGTGCACTAGTTGTAAAAGGTTGCATAAGACTTACTTGTTATTTGTATCAATTTTGTGAAAATGGCAAAGAATAGTGGAAACCCCATCATTGAGAAGCTGGACAAGAACAATTATCTGTCATGGAAGTTTCGTGTGACGAACTTCCTTATTGGAAGAGACATTTACGAATTCATTTCAAGTGAAGAAAAAAAATAGCCATAGCTAAGTGACCCTACGATTATAGATGAATTAAAGGTGTGAAAGAAATGAAATGAAAAAGACAAAAAGATAATGTATTGGCTATCTATAATCATTGATAATACTATGTTGGGGTATATCAAAAATGTAGAAACTTCACATACAGCTTGGATGATTTTTGAGGATATATTTTCAATAAATATGAAGGCATGAAAGATTCAACTCAAGTAAGAGTTGAATACTTTGAAGAAATGAAAGATGTATGTAAATGAGTATGTTTTGAAAGTGAGAAGCATTGCAGATGCCTTAGTAGCTATTGATGCAATGCCTGATAATGATGGTTTGATTTCATCTACTATGGGGGATCTTATTAATGAGAAGCTTTGGAAATCATTTCACTTTTGTGTACGTACAAGAGCAATTTCCAATTTTTGATGAGTTGATCTCTCTCATGACCAAAGAGATCAATATGCAAGGTGAATCATCTTAAAGAAGTGGTGAACATGTCCAAACATTTTACTCAAATTCCAGAAGGGAACATGGCAAATCCTCTTCAAGAGACTATGATATGGGGCGTACTAGTGATAACCAGCAAAATAGGTTGAATCAATAGTTCTTTGAAATGCAAATTTCTAGAGGCCATGGAAACTTTAGAGAAAGGGGAGCTCTAGAGAGGAAGAGGTGGATGGCAGAATAGAGATTCTAGCAATTCTAGTATTATCTGTCTTTATTGTGGCAAACTAGCTGGTCACATTACAACCCATTGTTATGCTAAGAAGGATGATATCTACAATGATAAATTGCAACAAGAAAACTATCCATCATCTTCACAGCAAAATGAAGATAAAAATGAGTGTATCTTTGTTATATAGCATATGATGAATGTTGTTACAAGAAAGGGGACACATGAAGATGTATGGTATGTTGATTCAAGTGCATCTAATCAAATGACTAGTCATGCCAAATGGTTTGGAGAGATGCACAATTTACAAAATCCAGGTTATGTGTAAACATGTGATAATTTATTCCACTCAATTTTACACATTGAAAAAGTTCATTGTCCTTGCATGATAACTGGACAAAGAGCTTGCCACATGTATTACATGTGCCATCAATCACAAAGAATTTAGTGTCTATTGGCTAAATGGTAAAGCAAGGGTTGCATGTTCAATTTAATACAAAAGGTTATTTTGTAGAAGACTTTAATGATAAGTGCAAGTTGGTCACAAAAGGAAGTAGAGGTGGTCGCATGTTCATTTTAGATGCTATAATTCTTGCTATGAATGATGATACGTATACTAAAGGAAAATGAGTGGTTTTAGACATTAAAATATAGCACAAATGTATAGGACATGCAAATGTGCAAAGGTTGAAATTAATGCAGTCTAAAGGGTTGGCTACAAGGTTGCCTATTTTTAGAGTTGATGAATTTCATAAAGTGTATGAAGCATGTCAGTTTGGTAAGCAAGCAAGACAACTTTTTCACATGATAGAGATGTGAGCAAGAATATATTTGTTAATCCCAATGCAAAGAAAGCAAAAAGAAAATTAAAAAGACATAGGGCAAAACGGAAAAACGTAGCCCACCTAAAGAAATTACAGGAAAGAATGTCAAAAGTGCAAGAACAACCTTAAAAGTTCAAGGCAAGCACAAAAGAGGAAGGTACATTTTAAATATAAAGGGGTACTCCAAATCTTTGTAAAAGAGTGCCAAGCTCCCTCCTGTGCAATTTGTAAATGTAGATGGGCATGGGTGAAGGCACAATGCAAATAGGAAGGGAATAGGAAAAGATAACCTAGGCTAAAATGGCCAGGTATATAAAAAAGAAATGGGTCCCCAAAGGGGATTAGGGCTTCGTATAAAAGGCAAAAGTGAATGAAGAAGCTCATTCTTGTGTGTGGCCAAAACTAGCTCTCCTCTTCCTCTTCTTCTTCTTGTTCTTGCTTGCTTGAGCTTGTGCTTGAGAAAGGGAATGTGAAGGAGTGAGGGAATGAGTGTGTGATCAGGGTGAGGGACCATGATGGAAAAGCTCTCCATCTTCTCCTTTCTTCTTCTTCTCTTCTCCTCTCTTCTCTTGTCTTGCACACAGCAATGGAGCATGGAGCTTGGAGCTTTGAGGATCAAGCTTACTTGAGCTTGCACCTTGGATCGTGAAGCTACCAGAGTGCTTGAGGGATGAGGCAACTGGATCGAGCATGGAGGTAAGCTCACTATACTCATAGGTGTGAGAGCATGTACGGCTATGTGAGAGGTAGCCATTGCACTTGGCTTGAAATGCTTGAGACAATAAGTGGTCCATGGATCTTGGCAGTCAAGCGAGAAGCTCCCACATTTTGGTTTCATTGCCAGGATAAACTGATTCAAGCTTTGAGTGCTTATGCACTCCGAATCAAGCATTGAAGTAGGATTTGCCTCGAACTTATGCTTGAGATAGGTAGAAAGCGAGGGAGTTGAAAAAACATTCAATCTCCTTTGCAAGTAAGTTTTTATGGTTTTTTGGATTTAGGTAAGTAGGTTGGAATAGTGTAAGTGGTTACTTGTGATTTGGATACATTTAGTTAAGGAAAAATCAGGAAAACTTCCTCCCTTATTCCTCTTGGTTGCATTGCATGAATCATGGGATACATTTTGTACTACTATGTGTGTAAATATACCAACTGATGGGCTAAAGTTGTAGGATGTAGAGGGTGCACTCTTGAATGAAGAGGTTAACAAAAAGAATAGCAATGCGTCATACACCTCTCATGCTTTAATAGTTAGAGGCCATAATGGTAGGAGTAATAATGACCACAGTGGGGGGAGAGACTCTTAGTAGTCTCATTCTCAATCACGTAGATAGTCTCGCAGTAAATCTTGTTGCCATAAGTCCTCTTTGACTTGTCATTACTGTGGGAAATCAGTGTTGAGATATCGAGCTCCACTCGTGATATGCCAGGGTGACCGTTGTGCATTTATGTCACCGACTTGTCAGTTGTTGCAGATGCGGTTGGTACACTGCCCATGAATAATAGCTAGATGACAGCTATCCTTATCTACTCTAGTTCGTGGCTCAAATAGTATGCCACCTTAGTTAGTTGAGTTTGGTTTGAGACCCATATATAGGGTTCTTCTATTTCTATGTACTTGAGTTCTTTTGGCTTACACAACTAAGAAGAGGAAAATTGTTTTCAGCCTCCACCTTTGTGTGTATTCCCCCATTGTGCAAGCAAGAAAGCTACAAGTGATACTCCTTCCTTCTCTCCCACAATCTTGACATGGTATCAGAGCCTTGTTCGTAGTAAGGAGCTCAAGAAAGCAAGCCAAGTTCGTGGTGTTCTAGTAAGAGGACTAGTGTTGCTTTCATTTTTTTGTTTCGGGAGCAAGTCTCTGTAGCAGGTAGCATAGCAGGAAAGTGCAAGAGTGCATTGTCTTAGATTGAGACACCCTTCGCGGTGTAGCAAGAGGGCAATATATCCTGTGGGATAGGGCTTTACCCCTAGGTTGCTCTGTTTTTTTTATTCGAGGCCATTTTGGGACCTGTTTTGGAGGCGAAAGTTTTCTGCACGCACTCGAGAAAAGACCCTGTTTTTTGCTGTGCGACCACTGTTCTACATGTCAGTGAAAAGTTACTATAGAAATTGCATCGTATGCCTGTGCGCAAAGACATTGGGAGTTACAGAATCATCCTTGTTGCCTATTGATACAAAATCGTCACTAGGAAGTGACTGTGTGGTCAAATACCACTTTCGTCAATTTTACAGATTTGCCCTTGTAAGGCTGAAGCTGTGTTTGTACAGTGACAGAATTTTTTGCAGTGTTCTGTAATGGCGTCTGATTCTCTTTCACAGATTGTCACTGAAAAGCTTGACAAGAACAACTTCCAAGCATGGAAGTTTAGAATGACGAATTTCCTTATGGGAAAAGGATATTGGGAATTTGTTGCAGGAAATGAAGAAGAACCAGTTCTTCCTAATATTCCCAATCAACAGCAAATACAAGCATTTAAAGAATGGCATGAGAGAGCCAGAAAAGTTATGTACTGGCTGTCTATCAGTATTTCAGATTCTATGATTGTGCATATTCAAGATGCAAGTACGCCAAAGGAGACATGGGATACTTTGTCAAAAATGTATAGCACAAATACGCAAGCCAGGAAAATGCAGCTCAAGCAAGAGTTGCACAATGTGTAAAGAGAAAGTATGAGCATCAATGACTACCACATGAAGGTGAAGAAGATTGCAGATGCACTTGCTTCCATTGGATCACCAGTGGAAGATGATGATTTAGTTTCTGTGACCTTGAATGGTCTAGGAAAGGATTATGCACAGTTCCGAACATCCATTTCCGTCCGTGAAAGATTTCATGATTTTGAGGAGTTGATTGCTCTTCTAATTTCTAAGGAGCAGAGAAATGGTGGTGCATATTCTTCAGGAGGAACTTCAAAAGAAGTTGTCTTCTACTCAAATGCTGGAAGAGATAGAGGCAGAGGTAGAGGAGGCCGATCTGGAGGCCATGGTAGAAATCAGAATATGCAGCAAACTCAAGAAAACCAGTCCTATGGAGGAGGACATGGTAACTCTAGAGGCAAGGGGAGCCAAAGAGGTCGTGGTGGATGGCAAAGAGGGCAAAATGCAAACAACAATGTTGAATGCTACTACTGTGGTAAAATGGGTCATATGGCTAAAGACTGCTATAAAAAGCAGAATGACATCATGAATGGAAAACTGCAACAAGGGAATTATGCATCTTCTAGTAGACAGGGTGATGACAGAAATGAGCATTTGTTTATGGTGCAATACATGACCAATTCTATGACAAGTGCAGAAGAAAGTAACTATGTGTGGTATGTTGACTCGGGTGCATCAAACCACATGACAGGTCATGCAGAATGGATGCAGGATACAAGGAAAATAGAAAAACTAGGATTTGTGGAGACTGGTGATGATATTGCACATCCTATTGTGCAGATTGGAAATATTCATTTGTCTATGCAGAATGGGAAAAAAAAATACCTATCAGATGTATCTCATATCCCGAATATCACCAAGAACCTGGTTTCTGTTGGTCAAATAGTTGAGCAGGGCTTGCAGGTCAAATTTAATTTCCATGGATGCTTTGTTGAGGATATAAAAAATAAAGGTTGCTTGATAGCAAAAGGAAAGAAGAAGGGCAGAATGTTTACATTGGATGCAAACATGCCTGAATTGAGTGCAGCAATGTTTGCACATGGGACCGGTGTAGTTGCACATATTGATATCTGGCATAAACGCATTGGTCATGTTAATGTACAGCGACTTAAATCAATGTAGGCCCAAAATATTATTGTAGGATTGCCAAAATTCAAGGTTGAAGAAATGCATAAGGTATGTGAAGCCTGTCAGTTTGGAAAACAGGCAAGGAAACCATTTCCTAGACATGTTCAAGAGAGTAAGAAGCCATTGGAATTAATCCATTCTGATATGTGGACTACTAAAGCTGCATCTCTTGGAGGCTGTCATTATTTTGTCACTTTTATTGATGAGTATAGCAAAAAATTTTGGATATATTTTATGAAAAAGAAAAGTGAAGTTTTTGGGCATTTCAAAACTCTTAAAGCTGTGGTTGAAAAAGAAATAGGCCTGCAAATAGAATACCTAAGGTCAGATGGAGGGGGAGAGTACCTCTCAAATGAGTTTGCAAGGTTCTTGCAGGAGCATGGCATAAAGCAGCAATATTCATGCAGTCATACCCCACAGCAAAATGGAATTGCAGAAAGAAAAAACAGGCATATTGGAGAGGTATCTCGTGCCATGCTCAATGAAAAAGACCTACAGCAGTCTACATAATGAACAGGACTCCCACTGCAGCAATACATGGCATGACTCCAGAGGAGAGGTATACTGGTAGGAAACTAGATATTTCTCATTTGAAAATTTTTGGTTGCATTGCCTATGTTCATGTGCCAGATGAGTTGAGATCCAAGTTGGATCCAAAAGCTGAAAAGTGCATCTTTATTGGTTATTCTCTGCAGCAAAAAGGATATAGATGCTATAACCCTTCTACTCGTAAGTTTATAGTGAGCAGAGATGTTGTTTTTGATGAGATGAGTAGCTGGTATAAACCAGTAAATGTGATTGATAATGTAGATGCACAAAATGGTAATGCTGCACAGAATTCACAGCAGTAATCACAAGATATTAGTAGACCTGGAGCGTCCTCTAGTAGTGATTCACATTCTTCGCCATGGATAGGCAAATTGAGATTATGACAATCTTCTCAAAGCAATGCAAATAGTGGTATGCAGGTATCACGAAAAGGAAAAGAGAAGGTAGATCAGCCCATGTTTGATGTGAATGCAGGTCACTCGTATGTGGATGGTGAATCCAGTGGCTCAAAATAGAGCATTGATGATGAGTTGGGTATTCCTTCTATTATTACACCTGGAGTAAGGAAGACCAGGGATGTTTTGAGAGCACCTGGGAGTGAACCTACTTTGCGCAGGTCTACCAGAGCTAGGTATCCTGTGGATAGGCTGAAATATGATGGATTTACAGCCATTCACTATGCATATATAGTCAAAGTGATACAAGAACCAGAACTCACTTCTTTTGAGCAAGCCATGGGAAAAGAAAAATGGGAAAAAGCCATGGATGAAGAAATGGATGCCTTGGAAGCGAATGCTACATGGGAATTGGTACCTTTGCCTAAAGATAA
Organism: Lygodium microphyllum; assembly: GCF_053477565.2. Lineage (NCBI taxonomy): Eukaryota > Viridiplantae > Streptophyta > Polypodiopsida > Schizaeales > Lygodiaceae > Lygodium > Lygodium microphyllum. Next base: position 175,717,725 of record NC_141137.1, on the reverse strand, counting down.
GAATGCAATTGGTTGTAAGTGGGTTTATAAGGTGAAGCACAATGCAGATGGTTCTATGAACAGATACAAGGCAAGATTAGTAGTCAAGGGGTATGCACAAACATATGGCATTGATTATGAATAAATATTCAGTCCGGTTGCAAGGATGGAAATCGTAAGAGCAGTCATTGCTATGGCTGCATAAAAGGGATAGTCTTTACATCAGATGGATGTAAAGAATGCCTTCTTGCATGGTGATTTGCAAGAAGAGGTCTATATGGAACAGCCACCAGGTTATGTGCATGCTGTTCATCCTGAGTTTGTTTGCAGGTTGAAGAAGCCTTGTATGGCTTGAAGCAAGCACCTAGAGCATGGTCTGACAAGATAGGACAGTATCTTGTCACTATTGGCTTTCAGATTTTCAAGGCAGATTTTTCACTTTATGTGAGAAAAACAGAGAAATGTATTATGCTACTTGTCATTTATGTTGATGATTTGATTATGACAGGTGATAATGATGAAGATATCCTTCATGTGAAAATGCTATTGAAGCAGAAATTTGAGATGAAGGATTTGGGAGAGCTACGTTATTTATTGGGCATTGAGGTGATTAGATCACCAAGTGGGATATGGCTCTTGCAGAGGCAGTATGGATTGGACATGCTGTCCACATATGGGATGACAGGCTGTAAGCCTATTTCAGTTCCTTTGGAGCAGAATGTGAAGTTGAGCACAGATGCAAGTGAGCTTCTCGAAGACCCTACTATGTACAGACGCATAGTAGGAAGTTTGATTTATATGACTATTACCAGGCCAGATTTGAGCTATGTTGTTGGACTGGTAAGTCAGTTTATGTAGGCTCCAAGGAAACCACATTTGGATGCGGCTAGATGCATACTCAGGTATGTGAAGTCCACATTGCAGTATGGACTATTTTATGAGACTGGGATTCAGATACAGCTGCATGGATACACTGATGCTGATTGGGCTGGTAGTATTTCTGATAGACGATCTACTAGTGGATATGTGTTCTCTTTTGGGAGTGCTGCAGTCACTTGGAGCAGTAAGAAACAACCTGCAGTTGCCTTGTCGAGCACAGAGGCTAAGCACATGGGCGCAGCAATGGCTGCATGTGAGGTAGCTTGGTTGCATAAGCTACTTTATGATATGCATCAGCCTACAGATGGGCCAGTTGTCATTTATTGTGACAACATGAGTAGTATACACTTGGCAAATAACCTAGTCTATCATGCTAGAACAAAGCACATTGAGGTGCATTATCACTATGTGCGGGAGAGGGTTTTACTAGGTCTTATTGATCTAGTTTATGTCAACACAGAGGATCAGGTAGCTGACATATTTACGAAGGCATTGGGCACAGAGAAGCTGCGTAAGTTCAGAGACCTGCTTGGTGTGCAGGAATTGGGATTGAGCTCGAGGGGGAGTGTTGAGATATCGAGCTCCACTTGTGATATGCCAGGGTGGCCGTTGTGCATTTATGTCACCGACTTGTCAGTTGTTTGTAGATGCGGTTAGCACACCGCCCATGAATAATAGCTAGATGACAGCTATCCTTATCTACTCTAGTTCATGGCTCAGCTAGTATGCCACCTTAGTTAGTTGAGTTTGGTTTGAGACCCATATATAGGGTTCTTCTATTTCTATGTACTTGAGTTATTTTGGCTTACACAAATAAGAAGAGGAAAATTGTTTTCAGCCTCCATCTTTGTGTGTATTCCCCCATTGTGCAAGCAAGAAAGCTACAAGTGAGACTCCTTCCTTCTCTTCCACAATCTTGACAATCAAGACCTATTCAACCATAGTGCCTTAAAATATATGAGGACAAGCACAAGAAAAAGGGTAAGGATAAAGGGTAGGACAAAAATGATTATGATCGCAGCATTGTCCCTAGCAAGTCTAGCATTAAGATTAAAGAGATTAATGTCATGCAAACGGATTTTGATGATGATTTTATACTTGCAACTTCTTCTCTTAATACTTCACAACTGACTAATGTCTTGTTAGGATATACTTAGTGTTAGTTGATAGATTTAGGGGCTTCCTTTCATGTGACCCCTCATAGAGAGTAGTTTCACTCCTATCACACTATGTCTAAATATGTCCTTTTGGGTAATGACATAGCATTAGAGATAGTTGGTATTGGTGATGTCCAGCTACTATTTGGTTCAAGTAGCATGTTCACTGGTCACAATATATGTTATATACCAACTCTCACAAAGAACCTTATCTCTACTAGCACCTTGGATGATGCGGGTTATGTTGTCTCTTTTGGTGATTCCTCATGGAAGATTACCCATGGGAGTCTTGTCATTACATGTTGTGGTAAGTCTTATATTCTCTATCACTTACTTCTATCTAGGTTAGTTGACCATGTTTTGGTAGTGGATGCAACTCCACATGTATCTCTTTGGCATCATTTCCTTGGGCACATGTCCTTGAAAGGAATGAAAATGATTACCCATTTGTTTATATGGCATACATACATGTAATGCATATCAAAATTTTGGTATGATATGTCTGGGTGAGCCTTTGACTCTTGTTCATTTGGATGTATATGGTCCCATGCCTTGCAAGTTGTTAAGTAGGGTGAAGTATTTTGTTATCTTCACTGATGACTCTAGATATAAGGTCTGGGCATACCTTATTAAGCAGAAATCGAAAGTCTTGGCTAGATTTGAGCATTGTATTGCTCTTGTTGAGAACCATTCTAGGTATAAATTGAAATACCTAAGGTTAGATAATGGGGGGGAGTATGTCTTAAATCCTTTGAGTTGTTTTGTGATGAGATGGATATTAAGCATTAGTCGACTACCCTATGTACCCCACCTCAGAATGGTATGGCTAAGCGCATGAATAGGAAAATTGAGGAGTGAGTCCATAGTATGCTTAGCCAAGCAGACTTACCATAGCATTTTTGGGCTAAGGTAATTACTATTGTCGTACACTTGATTAATCGATCCCCATGTACTACTCTTGACTATCAAGTTACAGAGAAGGTATAGTTTGAATAACCTCCATCATATACTCATTTGTGTGTCTTTGATTGTGAGGCTTTCTGCCATATTCCCAATGACAAGCATAATAAAATGGATCCTAAGTCTTTGAAATGCATCTTTCTTGGTTATGGATATGTAATTAGATGGGCTATTGCATATGGGATCCGTAACCTTGAAAGGTCATTTGCAGAGCCATGATTGTTAAAAAGTCAGATCTAGAGCATGGTTGTGGAGGTTGAAAGAGGAAGAGTGAGCTCATGAGGTAACAGACATCAAGACCAAATGTCACACAAGTGAATTAGGTTGAAAGAGGAAGAGTAAGCTCATGAGGTAACAGACATCAAGACCAAATGTCACACAAGTGAATTAGGTTCCAAGATGGAAGCTTGGACTCATAAATACAATCTTGTGTAGTGGACTAACAATGACACAGACACTTTGCTGGGGGTACAAAAGTACTATGAAATTGTATTAAAAAATGAGAGCAAGTACAATGCTTTATAGGAATGGACTAGGCTACACTTTTCACAATTGTGCATATGGGATTCTATATCCTGAGCCCACATTGCTCCATACAAAGAGTCTAAGCTAAATGTGATTGTCAATATCTCAACACCCCTTGCCAATATCTCAACAACCAGAAAAGTACAAAGTGTGTAGAAGCTTTAGTGAGCAACCACCTGCAAAGTGTGGGCACACCACAAACTTGGTAAACACTAGAGGCTGTCACAAAAAAGGCTATCTGTGGGTACCAAAGACATGGTGGATATCCAAAGGTTGTAACAAGGGCCTCACAATGTGTACAAAGGCTGTAGTACAAGGTTACATGAGGAGTTTACAAGCTTATGTCAGAAGCATTAGGGCTAGGCAATACAAGGCTTAAAAAAGTCTATCAAAATAGAAGGATTGATGAGGTTTGTTCTTCTCCAAGTGGTCTTCTTCTTCTTTTGCTCCATGGTCTTCTTTTTCTTTAACAGCAACTAGATAGGCCTTTTGGGACCTCTTCTTGGCACGACAAAATTTCTTCGTATGCCCGATCCTTTTGCAGAAGTCACATACCAGTAGATCTTTCTTGCCCTTGTACCTGGTACCTACATTTAGCATTTATTTATCTTTAGAGGTGCTTGGATCCTTCTTTGGATTTTACCTTCTTTTCTTCTTCTAACAAGGAGGCCTTAATGTCAACACTATTGATAGTTTATAACAATTATGCAGATCTACCACTCGTTTCTTGAATAAATGCTATTCCTTTCAACACGAAGCTGCCACGCTATGAAGCAAGATCATCACTATTGCCAAATATAGAAAAATTTTCAGCTTTCTAAAGTATGATCCTACATATTGCGAGACCACATCTATTCACACCATCATCGAGTCTCATGCACTAACTCCACCCAAGGAGTTGCTTCACCATCCATTCCTCTCAACAAGCTGCTACCTGAAAAAGAGCTCCACATCACCAATCGATTCAACGAACACTCAGTCTTGGATGACCTCACGCCATATCTTGGAAAACTCCTTGTCTACCTTGACAATGTGGAAACTCTTCCCGACTTACAATACAATCCAAACTTCTACATCTAGTGGGTTCTCAATACTTCTATCCCTCAATAAATGGCTCTCGTTACATACAAATAAAATTGTCATTTTTTTAACCCAAAAACCCAAACATAACCACACACATTGAAACCGAGTCCCCAAGCTCGAAATCTTGCCTTTTTTTGTAGGGAGAAGGAGCTTGACGGCTAACCCTCATCAAGATTGAGATGCACTATCCTCAATCAACCAATGAAAGACTTGACCCACCTACAATAAAATTTTTGGTTATGGTAAAAGGTTCACCAAGGAAAAAGATGGTAAGTAAAACTTTATCATAATCCTTTTTATGAAGGAATTTAATCTTGAATTTCTTATTTTTTATGGCAACCCAACATGTTCCTGTAGTTAAATCTATCCCAACCCCCACATGCATCAAAGACACCCTCAATGAAGATAAAATTGTATTCTATTCCCACAACATTTGCTGGACTACCATATGGACATATAGAAATGGAGAGTAAGCCTCCTCAAGTTTAGAGTACTGAGACTAACCTCACAAACTTGATAACTAGGCATTAGGACATCTTAGGCATCAAGGCCAGATCATGGAAATATGTCAGAGCATCCTGTGTGACTCAAGTGACTTGGCAATTGGGGGAATTGGCAATAGCTACGAATGGAGTGAATTTGAAAAATGTCCCAAATGAGGAACTAAGAGTCACAACACATGTGCTCCATCATATTTTCACTTACTATAAAACCATAACCTACTACACATCCAAGTTCCCAAAATGGTTGGTGGAGTACATTCTAATAGATAATCTAGTCAATCATGACCTAAATGCATTGTACCTAGAGTGCATCACATAATCTTTAGCCAAATCCCACAAGGTCCTCCAAAAGAATCCCATTGAAAAGCTCGGTCGATCAAAAGGAAAACACAACCCCATCAACTATGGAGGTGTCCTTATTACCAAAATTCTAAGTTTAAAGTTCCTCTCAAGGACGTCGTACCTCTAGAATATATTGACCAGCCCGCCACTACCCCAAGGAAGTACTAGGGGGAATCAAAAAGCTACACTATAAGAAAGCAAGAAAAGGAAGGAAAGAGAAGAAGCAGATTCCAGCTCATACCCTAAAACGTCCAATGAGGAGGAGACAAGTGGGCAAGGATCTCTTTTTTTTTGTTGGTGGTCTAGGAAGGATATGAAGAAGATGGAGGAGAGAATAGTACAATTTGTCAAAGAGATCCTAATCAAAAAAGTGCAAGAATGAACTGGGCTTGAGAAGGGCAAAGAGAAGGTAGGCAAAGGCTCATAAACTATCAAAGCAACAACACTACAAAACCTCATAACAACCATAGAAGGACTGGAAATTGAAGTCATAGACTTGGCCAAGGAAAAGGCCATGGAAGGGACTCCTAAGAAGACCAAACAAGACCAAGATCACAAAGAGAAGCTTGCTAAAACTCAGGGTCAGATTGCTAAAGTTAAAAGGAGGCCTTGAAGCTTTGTATAAACTTTGCAACAAGGAGCTCAAGAAGGAGAAACTAGAAGCTCTTATCAGCAGGCACATGAACTTCAGGAGTAGTTAAATGAGACACTGAAAACTTATAGGAAGTTCATCATTTAGTCAAAGAAGCATGTACAAGACCTTCAAAATCAACTCCAATAGAGTAATTCCATGCTCCAAGAGAAAAACACAGAGATGATAGAATTGCAACAACAGCTATAGGAGATGAACCACCAACTTACAGATGCCATGCTCTAACTATCATAGGAGGTAGCAAGAACAACACAATGAGAATGAGAAAACCATGAACATCAACAAATGCAAGGATAGTGAAAGATTGCATGTCAAGCCTCCAAGAAACTGTGGCCATAAGATTAACTAGAGTTATAAATTCAATTGAAAATCATACTTAGAATCTCTATAAAGATACCCTTATGAAGATGTCCATTGACTTGGACATAGGATTCTACAACAAAAGCCAACATAGAGTGAAAATGGAAGCATAAAGGAATGCTATGACAGATCAACAATACATATTTAGGAAAGCTACCTTGTTGGCTCACATTCCACAAATAGAAGACATCAAAGAACTCAAAGCTTGAATAGGCTTGGTAGCTAGCACACCTTATGTAAAGAAGAGAGGCTGAGAGGAGAAAGAGAATGAGCAAAAGATAGAGGAAGAGAGGAAAAAGAAGAGAGACAAACTAAGAGAGGAGAGAGAAATATAGGAAAGAAGAGGGAGGGAGGGAGAAAGCCATAGAAGCTGAAGAAGAAGGTGAAAAGTTAGTTCTTGATTATATGTGGATGCCCTAAACTAGGTCTCTTACACCCTTTAAACCTTGGTCACTGTGACTGGGTATCTAACCCCTAGTTCTTGTGCATCTCGCTCATTACACTCCATCTTGATCCCGAAAGTTTTTGTCCTTGAAAACAAAAGATATCTAGAAGGACTTCTCAAAGTAGCAAGTGCCTGGGCCTGTAGTACTACTCTAATGAGAAAATTTGATGGGCGAGAGGTGCATATCCAAGAAGATTTGGGGTAGAAGGCAACGTATAGCTAACATGCACACCGTGGACATGGTCACAAGGGAGTAGTGCCACCAATTCATTTTAATTGAAGGCACCAAGACTATGGACACCATGTTATCCACCATAGGCATGGTAAGGTAAATTTATCATAAATTTTGATGGGCCACTCCAAATGGGGTGTGCTACATGTAAAGACATAGCTTATGAAGAGCACTTTCATGTCATGTATAAATCTCATGGCTATAAGAAGTGGAAGTACAAAATTATTCTAAAACACTATGCATTCTACATGCAGTATGGGGACAAAAAGGGCATATCCAATTAGTCTTTAGCCCATTGGACCTCTCGTAGGTGAGGAAACTCTTCCATGATAGTGGTTGGGTGCCAACATGCTCCTTTCAAGGGTAGCCCTTTCCATTTGATGAGGTATTCCCTGATGGATTTAGATCGTAAGTGTTTATCTCACTACCCAATGATTGCCTCAGGAATATACTGAATGATGCCTTCTTGGTCTAAAGGAGGTAGCTCTTTCACATAGTCCACTAAGGTGCCAATGAAGGGCTTCAGCTAGCTGACATGAAATACATTGTGAATCTTGGTGTTGGAGGGAAGCTTTAATAAATAAGCTAAGTTACCAACTCTCTTTAGGATTTGATAGGGGCCATAGAAATGATGGGCCGACTTATTACTACTACCCTCCTTGAGAGTGTAGTAGTGGGACTTAGGCACTTTCAATAATACTAGCTCACCCTCTTGGAATTCCAAATGCCTTCTTTTCTCATCAACATAAATCTTCATATGATCTTGTGCTTTCCAAAGATTCGTTTTGCATTGCTAAAGTAGGGCATGCATGTGCTCTAACTCCTATTTACTCTAGGGGTTAATCTTGTCATTGAACAAGATCATAGGGAGGGGAATCTTATACCCATATAGTGCCTCAAAAGGAGAAACCCCAATGCTAGAGTGGATGGAGTTGTATTATACAAATTTAGCCAAGTGGAGCCACATATCCTAACTGTGTTGTACACCCTAGCAAAAGTGCCTTAGGTAGGGCTCCAACCATTTATTGACACTCTCAATCTAACCATTAATTTGTGGGTGGTATGTGGTGGATGGAGCAAGCTTGGTATCCATAGATTTCAAAACCACCTACCAAATTTTTCTCATAAACTTAGCATCCCTATCATGCACTGTGACCTACCATAACCCATGCAATTTAAGCACATGCTCCATAAACTAAGTTGCCACCTAAGATGCAGTATACTAATTTTTAGCGGGAATAAAGTGGACATGTATATACTGTTCCATCCTTTCTTGGTGATGGGTAGGCCAATAATGAAATCCATAGTGATATGTATCCATTTTCCTCCAAGAATAGGTGCGAGGGCTACCTAGAGGGCACCACAAGGAGGAAAACTAATCTATATGCTACTCAATGGGGATGTAAGGAATCAATTCATGGATGTTTCTAATGTCCTAGAGAAGGAAGAAGTAAGATCTTGAGGTTTCTTGCTCTTGGTACCCATGGCAACTTGCATAGGAAGAGAGAGAGAATATCCAAGGCAAAAAGTAACTAGGGTTTTGCTCCTTCTCTAACTCTTAAGACTCTAAATTTATCCTATAACCCATTAAAAGTTGCACATAAAAGAGTAAAAAATTACTAAATTAACCATTTGCCCTCCAAATGTGTCAGAAACTCCAGCCATAGCTCTTGCTTGTGTTTAAGAAAGCTGCTATTAACTATAGTACTCCTTCCTATACCTGTACCTCTACTGCCTGAGTAACTAGGGTTTCCAGATTTGAAAAGGGAGCAATATTGAAAAAAGGGAAAGGGAGAAAGGACCAAAACTTGATGCTCTAATACCAATTGTAAAGAAGAAGAGAGGCTCAGACGAGAGAAAGAACGAGCAAAAGAGAGAGAAAGACTAGGAGAGGAGAGAGAAAGACAAAAAAGAAGAGAGAGTAAGAGAGGTAGCCATGGAAGCTAAAGGAGACGGTGAAGAGTCAATTCTTGATTACACATGGATGCCCTAAACTGGGTCTCTTACACTTTTTATACGGCGATTAGTGTGACTGGTTATCTAACCCCTAGTTCCCATGCATCTCGCTTGTTACACCTTAAAAGGATTGGAGCAGATTCAAGGAATCAATCTATTGGCTACAAACCACACCAAGGAAGATTTAATATATCATCTAAAATAGAAAGGGTAAAGGGAGAGAGAGTTAAAAGGAATAGGCCTCTTGCTGCAACCAAAAAGGAGTCCCATAGAGCCTCCCATTGTCATCGAGCCAATAGCTACCATGACACTACCCATGGATCTACCTAACATGATAGACTTTGATTTTGGAGAAATAATGGAAGAATCGACGGAGAAATCCCAAAACAAAAATAGGCTTATGAAACCATGATTGAGGAATTGGTGCGCAAATCGGATGCTGGATGCATACATAGCGAGCGCCGAAAGGTCCCTAAGAACAAATAACTCTACTTAAAGCTCAAAAATCAAGAGGATAAACTTGCATGACATGAGGCAAAAAGACCAATTGGGTACAATCTCCCCCCATGCCTTGTGTGAGCACTTCACAAGGCATGTATTTATAAATTTATTCATCTCAAAGCTCAAAAATAGCCCAATTTTACAAATAAGCATGCTTTAGTTTTTGTGTTTGCTTTTGTCCAAATAAAGAATAAATCAGTTGGGCGGCCCAAGAGTCGGGCTGTGCCCAAATACAATGTCCAATAATGAAATATTTAAACCGTGCACCCATGCGTATACAAAATAATAAATATGTGTCAAGTGTTTCAATAAATAAGTGTGCCTAAATAAATATTAGCACCACGCCTTTAATGATAAGGCACGCGCCCATCAAAAAATGATAATTCCTTCTAGGTAATTTGAATACACACTATCGCCCAATGTTCCCAACTCCACCGCCGCCTACTCTGCACATCAACTGAAGCATTCACAATTGTTAGAAAATAATAAAATTAACCCGACAAAAGTGAATACCTAGTAGTCTTTAGCTACAAAATAAATAAATAGGTTGGAACTCTTTCCTAGCCTTAATTTAATACGAGTGCACTCTAAACTCATAAACGTCCATTAATTTAAATATGTATTTTGCAAAATCACGCGCTGTGGAGTCACCCACGTGCACATTAAAATAACATGATGCCCGAAAAGGACAAGCGTCCCCATCAACTTCTTGCACAAGGAATCCACCTTGTGTACGAGACCCGGAAAATAAATATAGTTTTACGAAATGCACCGCAAAACCTCACGGAATCCACCGTGGAATATGCCTCCTGGCATCAAGAGTTGAGGGCATTGTAAAGGGTTGTGGATTTTCCCCTCCCATCTAGCCTCGTAGTTGAAGAAGAGCAAGTAAACCCTGAAGAGGTCGTGGATTTCAACTTCAAGGTGTCTACTAATTTCTTGTTCTCACTTATTGCTTTCTTGTGTGTGTGTGTGTTGGGGGGGGGGGGGGGGGGGGGACACCAAGGGTGAAGCTTCCATCTCTTCTCTTGATTGCTCTCCCATGCCTATCCTCATATTCCTGCCCTACGTGTGAAAGTCGTAGAGGGTGAGAACAGAGAGTGGGTGCATACATGGGTTGTGGAGCTTTCCAAGAGCTATCTTTAGTCTTGAAGGAGGGCCAAGGGAGCTCACTGCAATTGTTTGCTTTTCTTGTGATATGTAAGAGGCTAGGTGAGAGCTAGCTGATGTGCATCGTGTTCAAACCTCTTGAATCAATAAGAGGGTGTCCAACATCCCATCATTGAGCATGTTATGCATGAAATTTACACACTAGTGCCAACCCCATTAAAGCAACAATTAACTACATACAAAGTTGCATTAAAGTCCTCTGCAAGTTTCCAACAAAATCCATGCCAAAAAAGCTCTCTATTAAGATCTATGACTTGTATTCTAAAGGTATACTTGCTTGGACAACCATTAAAGCTTAGGAAGCTCATTTGCATCTCCTTGAATTTGCTTTAAGAGCTCATATTATTATTACTTCATCTAGCTGATACTAATATTAAATAGTTGAATCTTAGAAAATTCATTCACTTTTTAGATAACTTTACAACCACGAGCCTCATTGCCTTTGATCTCGAGTCTTATGTATAAGTTGATAATACTTATCTATGCTTAAAGACTCATTTACTTGCTTCAAGGTGTCTTGAATTATTTGTAATTAATGTCGAATGCTAATATGTGCCACGTTAAGGCCTTATAGCTTCATCTTTCCCATGGAAAACTTACTTATTAGCTCTTTTCATGGAGTTAGACATTATTGGGTCCTCGTGCAACCTTGTGAGACTTCTCAATTGAACATTAAGTTCATTCCTTAATGTCATCCTCAAGCACCTCTTTTGGTGTTGAAATTTTTGAGAGGGAGAATTCCATATATTAGCTACCCAATTTTAGTTTCTCCTAATGCACAAAAAAGTTTTGGACTATCATAAGAGATAATCCACAAGTATAGATCAATGATGAGTAGATTGAAAAGGATGAACAAACACTTGCTAATATTGAACTAAATCTTGCATGCAATCTTATCTATCATATAAGCACAATAAGAAGAGCTAAAGCACCATGAGATTAAATATAGCTTTAGAGCTAAAGCCAAAAATCAAGAGATGTGCTTAAAACTTGAATTCTATAATTTACATCATGAGTTTGAGGACTCAACTATTAACTCACATAGACTAAGATAAGGATCACTATGAAGTAGCTAGAGGAATTAAACTCACTATCCCTAAGAAGGATGCAATAGCCATGTTTCTCACAAGCCTACCTAATATTATGAGGCCCTAGATTACTCACTTTGGAGTTAGATAAACTTGAAGGGTGCATATCATTGTTACTTCTCAAAGAAAGAGAGCTAAAGGGTTTTGAAGAACCATCCATCACAACCTTCAAGGACTCAGTTTTCTACACCCAAAAAGGAATTAAAGAATATTGTCATTGTGGTAGAAAATGTGCTATTATTTCAAAATGCCAATTGAAATATTTGCCTAAATGTACATATTGTAAGAAAATTGGTTATCTTGAAGATGAAAGTAGGTTAAAACAAAGCAACTCCATGGAAGAAAATATAGGTAGCAATAAGGAAGCACCAACACAAGGGCATCTATCGTCAAGGCAAGAAAACAAGGATGAGCACCAATGCAATGAGTTGGGACATTTGTATGTAGATTGCTCTGTACTTGCTCAAGAAAATGGTACCTAAGCAAGCAAATGAAGCCATAGAAATGATGCAAGTTGTGTAGATCAAATTGACTGCTCGTGGTGAACTAAAAAAATGATCCCATCCTTGAAGATACATTTAATTTACCATAATACATTTTGAATCATAGGGAAAGTTAATAAAACCCTAAATGGAAGAGAAGACATTGTGAAGCAAATATGTGATCAACAGCTTATGATGGGTGGATTTATACTTGTGACACTACGATGGCCTTGGATCTCCTTGAGAGGAGAGAAATAGAATCATTGATTTAAGGACAAGAAGCACGATTAGATTGAGAAACGTTAAACTTAGAAAGGATAATATTTACAATAGAACTTTCCTAAACTGGTATTTAGTGAGGATTGTGCAATAACTTAGAAATATCCTTGGTCTAGCAATAAGCCAAAAGATTAACAATAATGATTAATTAAATTGAGAAAATGGCATGGTTGTAATTAGGATTTCCTTGGGAAGGAGGGAACATTGGCTACCTAACTTAGAATAAGGTATGGAAAGAAGCTAGAAAGTCTTAAATTAACACTAGGATTCCATACAAGGACAAGTCTTAAGCTACTAATAAGGCCTAACTAGAATAACGTACCATTAGTAACCTTAAAACAATGGAGCTTAAAGGGGAAAATTATCAAGTAGGACCATCTTAACTACTTATGGGATAGTGCTCTTGACTAGGAATAGAAAATAACCTTAGGGAATAGGACATGAATCATTGGTTTAAATGAAAAGTGTGGCCATTTCAGTAGGATATTATGACCACAATTGACCTTGACCCAAAGCTAATCATGGTTCGATCTTTATAGGGGGACTAACGATCCCATAACTTGTTAACTCCTTACAATGATTTAGTTACTTCTAAGTAGGACAACAATGAGACTCATAAGGGGACTAAAATGTTCAATGAGAGGATTAGAAGCTAGCATGTTTAAGCAACATTGACTCTTGGTTTGGTGCATCTACAATTACTTTAGAAGGTAATTAATCCTTCTTAAACAAATCCCTATGAGGGTAAGCCTTAGGTTTGCTTAAAAGGACCTAATATAGAGAGTGAATAGGCAAGACTAGGAATCATGGAATTAAGGAGAAGAAAATAGAAATCCTTGAGGAAACTATATGGCAAACCCTAGGATTTATGAAATACTAATTGTTGTTTAAAAGAGGACGTCATTAGACACCAACCATAAGCTTCATCAAATGATAACTTAAAGAATGTCTTTGAAACCTCCCAAATATAGCATCTAATGCTTAACTAATGGCATTGGCATGACGAGAATTATGCAATTGTAATTATATTGAATGCCTTGATAGGATTGTTTTTGGAATTGAATTAGTTGCTCTTGGACACTACTTGTGATGATAAAGTGACTCCTTTAAGAGGAGGGTATTCACTCAATTTGAAGATTGTGAATGGATTGAATGAGTGAAGGTTGTTTGGTGGCCAACTCTCCCTCAAGGTCCTCCTCCATGCCATTGGTGTGGAGATGATAATCCTTGTAGGGCGCTGCTTGGGACACTAGCCAAAGGTTGAATGGAGTAAAGGCTACCACTTAGGTAGATTCATTGCTATGACAATTGGAGAACCAATAGAGCTCTAAACATTCTCATGATGGTCCAATGATGGGGAAATAATCTTTATGGGCCCAACATTTGAGGACATGGAAGTTTATGCATCCTAAGAGATCCGTAAGATATTTATCATAGAAAGGTATTCAAGCAACTACCAATATTACCTCCCCTAGCCTAGCTAGGATTAGATAAGTTATAATATTCTTAAGTTTGTTAAAATTATGACAAAAGAATTCCAAGCATAACCTTGTTGTACACAAATTCTAATTGATTCCTATAATAACTTTGCTATATGACCATTTTCAAGTGATATAGTTTTCATAAAATAGAGTGGATTTGTTACCCTTGGTTGCAACACCTCCCGTTAGTTGTAGTAGAAGAATTGAGTAACTATATCAACTCATTGATTACGAGTCTTAATGATAAACATGATTTTTTAAACGATACAATAAGTTGCAACTTAGATCACTTCCTTTGCAATGCAACTACATTTTTTTTGTAATCCGTAATGTGGTTATTCCACTTAGTTCTACATTCATAACAATATAGTAGGCAATGGTAATTATATTACTTTTTTTTAGGATAGTCAAGGGTTTTCACATGGATTTTTATATATAGATGTATCTATATTGTAACTGTGAATTTGAGTTCACAACTTACGTCCAACTTTTGCATGGCTAATGAGACTTTGACCATCATAGTACCTAGGCAATAAGATGTGAGTTTGTGAGGCCTAAGTTCCAAGAGCATAGATAAATTTGTCAAACACGGCTTCAAGGAGACAAATATTTATTCTAAAGACATGGTTATTAGACATTAGAGGGCAAACACACTTGTTTTAAGTGTTACCATGCATAGAAGATCACTTGAAAGAGATAGTTTTTGAACCAACACATTTCAATGACCTTTTGTTTCAAGAAATATAACAATTAAGGGAATTCTATAATTTATTCAAATTCAAACATTCTATTATTAAGTAGAAATTTGCACTTGCACTTGCATGGTTGCATATTAGAGGCTTGCATATATTGTGAGACAGGTGTGAGAGAAATATTTGGCCAATCATGCTATTAAGTAATTCACAAGTTGTTTTTTGATTGATTCGACATAAATAATGACAAGGGGGAGGGATTTGTATGATACAAGGTAATTATGCACAGCTCATTTCCATGCCATATTTGGTTGCTTGGGGCGACTCCAAAAGTAAGGCTTGCTTGCTTGCAAGGACTAACTGTTCACAAAAGTTGGTTTCGTCGCCAGTTTGGTTGATGTACATAATTTCACATATCAATATTATTCTCACATTTTTTTAAAAAAAGGCTTGCTTGCTTACAAGGACAAATGCAACATTGCATGCTAAAACTTGTGTCATTTGACATAAAAATTGTAATCATACATTTTGGGTTTCCAAAATTATGGTTTTTCAACTAACTCATAATAAATGAAATACTAAACATGCTACACAACTCATAAGAAGATGATACAAAGTTGTGTGAAGTTTGAGAGTTTGAAAGTGATGGGCCATTATATAGCCCAAGCTTAGATGAGGATAGGAGGGAAGAGAAAATGAAGTAGTATGGGCCACTTCTCCCATCCTCCACTCATCATTAAAAGCAAAAAGCAATGCTAGCCTCACACTTGATGGGGTTGGCTTATCCTTTACACCAACACCAACACCAACACACTCCATGCATCCATGTGCATGGTGCACTAGCCTTACACCTGATGGGCATGGCTTATCATTTACACCATACACCAACATAGCGTATGCATCCATGTGCATGATGCGTAATGATTGTGTGTAGTTCTATCGTCCTTGGTCCACATAGCATTCTTGCATTTATTTGTTGAACTCAAATGTAGGCCAATCAACTTCAAATGAACCCACAAATGGGTGTCGATTTGGCAACAAATGCGTTTCAAATAACCAAAGCATTGGGAGCTCTTTTGTGTATAAGATGCATTCCATGTTCTTAATATTTAAGATGCATGATTGTGATTAGTTTGAAACTAGGCAAATCACTGGACATTATAACATTTTACCTCACACATTGATATCCAATATCTTATCTTACTACTATATTATTTTAGCTATAGGTTCGGAAAGCCTCGAACCTTCATAGGGCTTCCCGAACCTACCCCCTTTTCCAAACCTCCCTTTTTCAATCAAACCCCCCTCCCCTCCTCTCTTTCTCACTTGCAATATCTCATTTTCTCTTCCCCTTCCCTTTTTTCATTAAAGCCTTCCCCCCACCTCCCTTTTTTAAATTAAAACCCCTTCCTCTCTCTCTCACTTATAATCTCTCTCTTTCTTTTTCCCATCCTCTTTTTAATTAAATTCTTCCCCCCTCCCCCCTCTCTCTCTCATGTGTAATGCTTAGGTTCTCTTTCTCTCTTTCTCTCTCTCCTTTAATTACATCAAACTTCTTTTTAAATCAAAAGTCTCTCTCTCTCTCTCTCTCACTCAGATTCAACTTTTTAATTTAAACTTTTATTTAATTAAACATTTCAAAATATTTTTTAATTTAAAAATTTTAGAACATAGCTTTTCACACACTCTGAGAATGAGATAGAATAAAAGAGACACAGAGAGAGAGAAGAAGAATGATAAAAAGAAGAAGACGGAGAGAGAATGGGAAGAAAGAGGAAAGAGAATAGTCTTTTTTAATTAAGAATTTTTTTTCTCCCCCTCCCCCCTCTCTCATGCAAAGGGCCTAGGTTCTCTCTCTCTCTCTCTCTCTCTCTCTCTCTCCATTAAAATAAGGAGAGAGAGAAAGAGAAAGAGAGAGAGAGAGAGAGAGAGCAGAAAAAAGAAGAGGAGAGGGAGAGGGGAAACAGAGAGAAAGAGAATTAATAGAGAGAGAGAGAGAGGAAAAGAAAAAAGAAAAAGAGAGGAGAGAGGGGGAGAGAGATAGAGAGAAAATAAGAAGAGAAAGAATTTGAACACAGTGAGAGAATTATAGAGAGAGGAAAGATAAAATTTAAAAGAAAGAAAGAGAATTATAGAGAGAGAAAATATAAAATTTAAGAGAGAGAGAAGAGAAGAGAAGAAAAAAGGAAAAAAGAGGAGAGAGGGGGGAGAGAGACAGAGAGAAGAAAATGAGAGAGAGATAATAAGAAGAAGAATTATAGAGAAAGGAAAGATAAAATTTAAAAGAAAGAGAAAAGAAAAAAAGAGACTTTCTTTTTAATTAAAATAAGGAGAGAGAGAGAGAAAGAGAGAGAGAGAGAGGGAGCGAGAGAGAGAGGGAGAAATATACAAAGAGTAAAAAGAAAGAAGAGGAGAGGTAGGGAGAGAGAGGGGGAACAAAGAGAAAGAGAATTATAGAGAGAGGAAATATAAAATTTAAGAGAGAAAGAGAGAGAAAAAGAAAAAAAGAAAAGAGAAGAGAGAGGGGGGAATAGAGACAAGAGAAGAAAATGAGAGAGAAAATACGAAGAAGAGAGAGAATTTGAACACAGAGAGAATTATAGAGAGAGGAAAGATAAAATTTAAAAGAAAGAGAAAAAAAATTAAAGAGAAGAAAAAAAGGAAAAAAGAGGAGAAAGAAGGGAATGAGAGAGAGAGAGAGAGAGAGAGAGGAGAAGAATAATAAGAAGAAGAAAGAGGAACAGAGATGGGGAAAAAGAGAAAATAGAAAAATCTTTTTAAAATTTAAATATTTTTTGAGAGAGAGGAAGGGAGAGAGGAGAGAGAAAGAGAAGATAAAATTTAAAAGAGAGAGAAAGAGAGAAGAAAAAGATAAAATTTAAAAGGGAGCGAGGGAGAGAAGAAAAAAATAAAAATTAGGAGAAAGGGGAGAAGAAGAAAAGGGGACAGAGAGAGGGAGAGAGGAAAAAAAGAGAGAGAATATAAACATAAAGAGAGAATTATATATAGGGAAAAGATAAAATTTACATACTTTAAGAGAGACGGGGGGGAGGGGGGAAGAAAGTGAAAGAAGAAGAAGAAGAAGAAGAGAGAGAGAACATGCAGAGAGAATTATAGAGAGAAAAAATATAAAATTTAAAAAGAGAGAGAATAAAAAATTAAAGGAGAAAGAGAGAAAGAAAAGAGAGGAGAGAAAGAGAGAGAGAGAAGAAAAGCGCAAAGAGAAGAAAAGGAGAGAGAGAGAGAGAAAAGAAAAAATTTAAAAAGAGAATGAAGAGAGAGAGAGAAGAATAAAAAAAGGAAAAAGAGAGAGAGAGAGAGAGAAGGAAAAGAGAGGGGGAGGGGGGAGAATAAAAGGAGAGAGAGAGAGAGAGAGAAGAAAAGCAGGGAGAGAAAAGAGAGAGAGAAGAAACGCAGGGAGAGAAAAGAGAGAGAGAGAGAGAACCAGAAGAAAAGAAAAATAAACTAAAATAGAAGGCAAAGAAAGAGAGAGAGAGAGAGAGAGAGAGAGAGGAAAAAGAGGAGAGAGAAAGATGAGAAATGGATTGTTGAGCGAAGTTCGCTTGCCACTTCGAGGCGGCCTAGCGTTCCGTGCGCGTGAAGCACGCGTGGAATGCTATACATATTATAAAGAGATGCAATGACCCTTTGTTAGGTGTACTTGTGGGGTATAGTTGAAGTTTGATGTCATGCAAATTGCAAATACGAGTACATAATTGCATCCATGTATCTTGTTAAATAACACAATTTTTGGATTGACAACCTTGAATTATAACCATGGATATGAACTAAGGCTTGGCTTTGGTTTGGTAATTCTTCTTCGTGTTATTTGTAGATAGATATGCTCAGTGTTTGTCAATGATGGGTTCTACATTGAAGCTTGCAATAAATTTATGCAACAACTAGAGAACTCGCATGTTCTTTTATAAGAAAAATGCATCAATCTCAATAAAACATGAAATTGAAGTACAGGGGAAAAAGATGGAAACATTCTTTATGAATTGTTGGTAACTAGGCGCTGCGCGCCTAGACTCGCCCCGGCGCTTTGCGTTGGGGCAGGCGCGATTTTTACCGGGGGACGGGTGCTGGACGCGTGGCACCCGCCCCTGCGTTCTCTTTTTTTTTGTGGGGGAGGTGGGGGCTGCCACGTGGCACCCGCCCCCACCTCTCCTTAACTAATAGTATAGATGAGATTATCGTGCCTAAGTTGCCTCTACCAAAAGTCAAAATTGAGGCTTGGGAGGAGCCACAATTAATTCGATGCATCCAAAGGCATTCAAAAGCCTGTTACAATCAAAATCCCTATAAGTAGTAAGCTAAGATAGAGGAGCAATTTCATTCCTTTATCGCCTAAGTTGCTAATGCAAGTGTTCTACACTGGATAAAATAACAAAGAACAAGGACTTGTGTCTAAAAATCCCATAGATGAATGTAGAAATAGTTGTGAATGTATTCTCTACAATATTAGGGATCTTTTTAAATGAGGTCTTCCAAAAATTGCTAACTAAAGATAGGGTGCATTCACCATGCTTTAGGTTCAAACTTCTTCAAATAGGTGCCTAATTTATAGGAGCATGGACGTGATTTGGGCTAAATCCATTGGTTGGAGATATGACCTATCTAAAAGACTCAATGCTGCCAAGAACTATAAACCGTGACCATTGGAAAATGAGGAGCTTCAAACATGACCTATTGATATACAAAAATCATCATCAAACATATTGTGTGAATCTTTACATGTTTCACACCATGTTTAATGAGAGGCTAGCGGGCCAAGTGAAAACATAGAGATTCCATGTTTACCTCATGATTTCATGAACAATTATGTGAGAAAAGAAAAAATCATTGACACTTTCAAAATCAAAGTTGGTCTCTTTCACAATTTGCTAGTTGTGCTATCTCATGACGAGTACTGTTTTTTTTTTTTGTTTTTGAGAGGGATATCAAAATTGGTGAGATCAA
This sequence comes from Lygodium microphyllum, assembly GCF_053477565.2. Lineage (NCBI taxonomy): Eukaryota > Viridiplantae > Streptophyta > Polypodiopsida > Schizaeales > Lygodiaceae > Lygodium > Lygodium microphyllum. The sequence continues at coordinate 175,697,997 of NC_141137.1, read as the reverse complement.
CATTCCTCCACTAGCTCTATGGAATGAGTAGGTTTTAGCATTGCAAACCCAACCCCACTTCCTCCGCAACCCCTTAATGTGATGGGATTACTAAATGTATTTTCATGGAATTGAGCAATAAATCTTCTCATGTTATTTAGAAAGAGGTTATGGCTTTGCTTTGCATGGATCAAAAGTTTTGGCTTAGTGTGGGCCAATTGTATAATGAGGTCCAATTTTGTGACACTTTCACAAAATTCATTGGGCCAATTGTGTAATGAGGTCCAATTTTGTGACGCTTTCACAAAATTCGTCGGGCCAAAAGCACCCACTAGACAAGATACTCTTGAGAAGGGAATGGTTACCTAAATACGACTTGGCACTTTGAGACCCAAGTTCAAGTTCATGCCTTTATTAGACCTTTTTGACAAAAATAAAGATCCAAATGTGTTTAGAATCACCAATTCTTATTAGCGCCATTTGAAAGGTAATGTTAAAATTACACGTTTACATTGTTCAAGTTTGTCATCCCAAAGAAAAGACCTATGGATAGCCAAGGACCAAAAGTGACCGTCACTTACTAGTTCTTAAATTTAAGATATAATAGTGCAACTTTCATAAATATGAACATGGGTCTTAAGTTACGAACTAACTACGCCACATAACTAGCCATAGCTTATAAGTATATTTCATATGCTATGCTATAATTTAAAAGCTTATATGATATAACTCTCTACCATATTGTTTCCTCCATTGGCTATTGCATGATGTCTTCTACTTTTGAAGTTTTAAATTCTCAAGATAGCGTGTTGATACAATCTTTCTATGATATAATCCAATTTCGTGCTTATTCTCTAAGGAGCAAGCTATATGGGCTAGATTCAAAGGGTGGTTGTATTCTCTCATACTCAATCATGTACTTGACCATCAAAATAATCGGACTTGAAAGTCTTATTAAGGAAGGTATGTGCCTCATGGCTTGCATCTTGGCTCCTACATCTATTCCATACATACAAATTCTTATTCATGAACAAAATAGGCTAATAAAATAGAAGGGAATTGCCCACAAATCTTTAATGCAAAAATTTGGCATTCTCGAAGGATGGGCAAGCTATGGAGATGCACATAAAATCCTAACGTTGAACTTAAAATAAATCGAGTGACGGGCAATGCTCGCATGCAATTGTGCAATCATGTTTTACATACAAAAATTTCGACCTCTTTTTATAGTGCTTATAGTTGGGGGAGTTTGTCTCACAAATGTGGTGTGTACATGTACATAGATGGATCAACATCTTCTTTATCTCTTAGGGCCTAGTTGCCCTAGGTTGAGTGGGAGCAAATGGGCAACACACATGCTCCCTTTCCACCATGGTTGCACTGATGTTGCTAGAAGGCAAGGAAGTGATAAACATGGCTTTTGCTACCGTAATGTGCAGAAGGGAAGCCCAGTTCGCACATTCCACCATTGCATGTGAAGAGGCCCTTAGGATGCAAGTCTTATCTTAAGGCAATATCGACAAAGAGGGGAAATGTCAGCAAGATATGTGAATTACATTTTTTCCGAGATTGTTTTGGAAAATTTGCACACTCTCTCTCCCTCTCTCTCTCTCTCTCTCCCTCCCGCCAATCGATCCAACCTGCCCTTTTGTCTGCTGACTTTGGCGATAAGCAGATGATACAGGGTCCCCGACTCCCCATTTGGCGATAAGACAGGTTTGGCAGAGGAAGAGAGCTTCAGACTCTCATGCAGCAGCAGCGTCATCATTATCCAACCTCCAATGGAGCGCAGGAGCTGGCTACAGTTCCCTCCACATTTGGCAAGGACAGGCTTCCCCCATCGCCTTTTGCGGCAGACAGAGCAGCAGCCTTTTACCTACACGCCTAGCCCCTCCCCTTGCCCCTGCCCCTCCCCCTCCCCCTTCATCACCAAGCATTCCTCAACGGCTCTCATTTTTGTTCCCTCCCTTTTGCAGAAGTGCCTCTGAGTAAAGCCCCTGAGAAGGCGTGCAGCTCCCGAAAGCATATCTCGAACATTCATCTCACCGTTTTTTGCCTTCGAAGACTCGCAATCCCTCTCTCAGGCATCAGCTGTCTCGGGAGGCTTTGGAAGGGGAGAACCGGCCTTCTCGCCTCAGTGGACGCAGTACCATTGCTCCCTGGACCTTAGGCTAAGCCCTTGTGCACAGTGGAAGTAATCTCTCTCTGTGTCTTATAGTTTCTGACCTCCAATTGTGTCACACAAGGGATACACTATGATGACCTGCACCGTCAGCCCGGAAGCGCCACGACCAAGGATGCATTTTGATGGCTAAGTACTGCAAAGCTTCATATCACAGACGAGAAACAGAGGTTCCTAACAGAATTCCAAGGTTGCAGGTCGTACAGGTTTCCAACAGACTGGAGATAGAGTTTTCCAACAGAATTCCAAGGGTCCAGGTCTTACAGGTCTATGCATGGAAGGAAGAGAGCCTATGGGGCTCTCTCAGGCTGGCATCATGTCACCCGCAAGCTCTTTCAGTGCAATCTTACAGCGTGGAATGGTTGTCCAGGCTGGGAGTTCTCCTACTCTTCCTGCCTCACCCACCCCTCCTCCTGGCCTCCATGCTCCTGCTCCTATGCGACCTGGGGCAGTTATGAGCATGCCTTCTAATTCTTCGAGCACTCAATATGTTACTGAAATGGCAGGTGGCATCACTCCTCATCCTATGCCATCAAGCGTACACACAGGGATGAACATGGCCATGGTTGGCAACCGAGGTGAACCTGTTAAGAGGAAACGTGGAAGGCCAAGGAAATATGGCCCAGATGGAAGCATGGCCTTGACCTTAGTGTCACAATCTGCAGTCACCACCTCAGCCTCCCCCTTACAGAAAAGGGGCCGTGGTCGACCACCAGGATCAGGCCGCAAGCAACAATTAGCAGCTCTAGGTAAGATTTGGACACCTTCTCCGGGGGAAACTCAGCTTGAACATAAATGATAAAGACAGTGAGGCTACGTGTTAATGAAGGGATTGAGCATCTTAGATGAGATTATCTTACCTACATGCAACATGTATCCTTACCAGGTGGATGGCTGGCAGGCACGGCTGGAGCTGGTTTTACACCACATGTGATCACAATTACTGCAGGCGAGGTGAGTTGATGTACACTGTTGGACCTAAATGTCTGTCTCTGCAGTTTTTCTTTGTAAAATATTACACGGCGCAGCGAACAGAATCTGAGAAAGAGATAGAGAGTACACAACAGATAAGAGGAGAATCAGTAAAATTCTTTAACTCCAAACAACTGATACAAAGATGGCTCTGTCCACCCGTGCGCTTCCAATGAATGAAGCTTAGATGGCGATCTAGACAGAAGATAGGTGAAGAGCTTAAGGCTAGCTGGAACAACAACTCTGACTGGGTGAAAGATGAGTGTAAGATGGCTGCGAAGGGGTTTAGCTTTTATAGCCCGCGAAGGTCGTTAGGTCGGCCTGCTGACCGACCTACCATATGAGCCTCCACTAGTCGGCCAGGGAATATTCCAGGGAATATTCCCTTTACCATCGGGCCGGGGGCGCTGCCCCCGGACCCCCGCCAGGGGGGCCGCTGGCCCCCCTGGGACCCCCCAGCCAGGGGCCGCTTCCGCGGCCCCCGGACCCCACAATAGGGGCCCCTTTTAACTCCCTTACCACGCAACTCAATGCAATGTGCCTCGAGTTGCTACCAGCATAACCACTCCGTCTAACCCAAAGATTAGACCCACAACAGTCACCTTTTTGCCATCCGGTCACATAGACCTCATCTGATATACAAGTCAGGACTCAACCAATGTCCGGGCTCACATTTGGCTTCTCCTCATAATGGGGGCCTTACAACTTTGAGCACCATGGATCATTGGTAGCACCTAATGAGGGTGGGGCATTGATCATATCTAACACCCCCCCTCAATGTCCACCCATAGGTGAACTATCTCCTCGGCCCAATGCCGAGTCTCTGAAGATGAACTTGAAGCAGATCCTTCGTAAGTGCTTTGGTGAAGATATCTGCTCCATTCTCCTCTGTTGGACAGTAGACCAATTCCACTATCCCATCCTCCATCAAATCACGCACATAGTGATACTGGATCTCTATATGTTTGGTGCGTGCATGAAACACTGGATTTTTGGCAATGGCGATGCAACTCTGATTGTCACATCTCAGCACAGTTGGTTCTTCATCCTGCACTCCCATATGCCATAGAATCCTTCTCAACCATACGGCCTCACATGCAGCAAAACAAGCTGCCTTGTACTCTGCTTCGGTAGAAGACAATGCCACTGTTGGTTGCTTCTTACTAATCCAAGAGAAAATTCCTGAACCCAAAGAGAAACAATAACCAGAAACTGACTTCCTGGAATCAATGTCTCCTGCCCAATCTGAGTCACAGTTCCCCACAAGAGAAGTTCCGAAACTGTATGTGATACCATAGTCAAGAGTTTTCTTCAAGTATCTGAGCACCCGCATCCCAGCCTTCCAATGACTCTCATGAGGTTTGTTTGAGAACCTGCTCAAAACACCAACAGCAAAACTGATATCTGGTCTGGTGTTACACAAGTAGATTAGACTGCCGACCAACCTCCTATACCTCCCAATGTCTGCTAGTGCTGATGTATCCTCAACGGATAACTTTACATTCACCTCCATAGGTGTAGCTATCTCCTTGCACTCGGTCATGCCAAATGCCTTCAAGATCTCCCATGCATACTTCTTCTGAGAGATGAAGATCTTTCCTGGCTCTTGCCAGACTTCAATCCCCAAACAATAGTGCAGCAAGCCCAAGTCTGTCATTTCAAACTCAAAACTCAAAGCCTTTCGAGTTTGGTTGATCATATCTTCATAGTCACCTGTAATAAGAAGGTCGTCCACATATAGGACAATCACTACAGACTTTTTACCATCCCTGTAAACATACAAGTTAGCATCTGAGGCACATCTTTTGAAGTTTAGGTTTAAAAAGAACCTATCTATCCGCTGGTACCATGCTCTGGGGGCTTGTTTCAGCCCATACAATGCCTTCTTCAATTTACACACTTTGTTCTCAGAATGGGGGGCCTCAAACCCTGGTGGCTGAGCCACGTACACCTCCTCCTTGAGGTCACCATTTAAGAACGCTGACTTAACATCCATTTGGTACACTGGCCACTTCTTGTGGGCAGCCACTGCAAGTACCGTGCGAATAGTGGTCATTCTGGCAGTTGGGGCAAATGACTCTTGAAAATCAAACCCTTCAACTTGTGAAAATCCTTGGGCAACCAGTCTAGCTTTGTACTTTTCTAAGGTACCATCAGCCTTGTACTTTACCTTCCAGATCCACTTGGTGCCAATAATCTTCCGCTTTGCTGGCCGATCCACTAGCTCCCAAGTGTCATTCTTCATTATGCTGTCATACTCCGCCTGCATAGCAGCCTTCCATGATGGATCTGCAAGTGCTTCTTCTAAGTCAGTTGGCTCCTTTACTTCTCTCATAATCTCAACCATCAAGGCCATGTTGACTATGTGAGCAGAAGCCCTCCTTTGCTCCTCTATTCTCTGAGACCTCCTTGGTCCGTCTGCCTTCTCCTCAACAGATGCAGGCATAGGATTATTGTGGTCATAGAGCTGCTTCACCCAGCGCGGCAATGGCTTTTCCGGTGGGGTGATGTCAGGTTGGTGAACTTTTTCCTCATCATCTGAAGATGATGCTTCCTCCTCCTTAAGGATAGGGATAGCTCTCGGGACAGGTTCATAGTGGACTACTTCTTCGCTTGATGATAAAGTGGAAGACCTTGCCTTCTCCTCCTCCACTGTATGCGGCTCCTCCTTGAACACCACATCACGGCTCGCGATGATCTTCTTTGCCTCTTGGTCATATAACTTGTAAGCCTTCTGCTCATCACTATAACCCAAGAAGATACATTTTCTGCTTTTTGGTTGTAACTTGTTTCTCTTCTCATCTGGAACATGTGCATAACATTCACATCCAAAAATTCTGAAATGTGAAACAGATGGTTTCTTACCAGTGTAAGCCTCATGAGGTGTTTTTCCCTTGAGAGCCTTTGTGTAGCTCCGATTTAGAATGTAGACTGCAGTATTAACAGCTTCAGCCCAAAAATGGTTAGGCAATCCCTTGCCCTTTAGCATGCATCTTGCCATCTCCACAATGGTACGATTCCTGCGTTTCACAACACCATTCTGCTGAGGTGTGTGAGGCGTCGTCAATTGACGCTTGATCCCTTTGCTCTTGCAAAAGCCTTCAAACTCCTTTGAGTTGAACTCACCACCACCATCTGTTCTAAATTTCTTCACACTTTTCCCTGTTTCATTCTCAACAAGTATTAGCCATTCTTTAAACTTACCAAAAGCTTGAGCCTTATCACGAAGGAAGTACACCCACATCTTCCTACTGTAGTCGTCGACAATCAACATAAAATAAGAAGATCCCCCCAAGGCCTGTGTAGGCATCTTACCACACAAGTCAGCATGCACCAACTCTAGAGGAGCATGTGCTCTATTCTTGCTTTCTTGTGGAAATGCCTTTCTCTGTTGCTTGCCCATCATACAAGCTTCACATGGTTCCTTCAATTCAGTTATTGTAGGTAGGTGAGCAACCATACCTTGCTTCTGCATCTCCTTCAATACTGCAAATCCGATGTGTCCAAACCTTTCATGCCAAAGCTTACTTGTGCCCACTCCAGCGGTGGCTGTAAGAGCACTTAGCTCATACAGGTTGTTCCTTCTTTCTCCTTTGCCAACAATTGTGCCAGCACTATCAATAATTTCTGCACCTGTCTTCTTGAACCTCACTTCATGACCAAGATCAGTTATGGCAGCAACTGATAAGAGATTTCTCCTGATTTCGGGAACATACAACACATTTGAAAGCTTTTTGACTTCACCATTTGCAGCAACAAAAGAAATAGTACCTGTGCCCGCAGCAGGGCATTTAGCATCATTTCCAACCGTCACAGTGATGGATTCTTGTAGAGGCTGCATAGAACTGTATAGACCTTTCTTGTTGGTCATGTGACGGGAGGCCCCACTATCCAACACCCAAGAGTCAGTGGTAGATTCTTCTTGCGCCGAGGAGCACACTTCCTCAATGGTCGCCATGAATAATTCCAACTCTGCTTCAGCCGTATTGGCTGTCTCTTTCCCTTTAGTTTTAAGGGTACCATTCTTTTCATCTGCCTTCTTGACACGACAATCTGCAATCGCATGTCCTTTCTTCTTACAGTAGAAGCACTCTCCTTGAAACTTCTTCTTGCCGCCCTTTTTCTTTTTGTCACCATCATTTTTGGTGGAGGAAACACCTTTGCCTTTTGCATTGGCAGAGAATGCAGCATCTCCATTGTTGCTTCCTTCTCGGGCTTTCAGCCTCAACTCCTCCTCCATTAATAATGCACAAAACTCCTCAAAAGTCAAAGCTTGAGGTCTCACCTGAGTATTAAGGGCAGTTACTAGTCCATCAAACTTTTGTGGACAAATCCGAAGACACCTCCGAGCTAGCTCTTCGCTAGTCTTTTGTATCCCAGCGCCAGCCATCTGGTCGCGCAGATTCTTAATCCGAGTGATGAATGCTTCAACCGTCTCTCCTTCAGCAAACTTCTCCGCTGCTAGTTGATTCTCCAAGTTTTGAATCCTTGTTTGGTTTCGTGTTTCATACTGACTCCTTAGTACATTCCAAGCCTCTGACGCTTTGGTTGTATGCTGAATCAGAGTCAAAACACTGTCAGAACAGCTTGTAACTAAGGCACACAATGCATCTGCATTCCTTCGTTTCCAAGCTCGTAGAAGATCTGCATTCGGAGGAATCATCACACTAGGATTTGATGGGTCGGGGGTAGGCTGTGGTTCTGCGTCAGTCCCCAGCACAGTCTCCAGAAGCTCATAAGAATCAAGGATAGTAGTAATTTTGAACTTCCACAAGGTGTAGTTTGTACCATCTAACTTGCCTTCGCTGAAGGTTGGTGGACGAATCCTCAGTGTTTGAATAGCCGGTACAGCAGCACCACCTCCTGCACCGCTTCCTGATGCGCCAGAACTGCTTCCCGGAGTCGACATCGTTTCTCTTTGCTGTTGAAGCCTTTGCCTCTTGCACTCTCTCCGATCTCTAGAGCCCCCTGGGCTCTGATACCATGTAAAATATTACACGGCGCAGCGAACAGAATCTGAGAAAGAGATAGAGAGTACACAACAGATAAGAGGAGAATCAGTAAAATTCTTTAACTCCAAACAACTGATACAAAGATGGCTCTGTCCACCCGTGCGCTTCCAATGAATGAAGCTTAGATGGCGATCTAGACAGAAGATAGGTGAAGAGCTTAAGGCTAGCTGGAACAACAACTCTGACTGGGTGAAAGATGAGTGTAAGATGGCTGCGAAGGGGTTTAGCTTTTATAGCCCGCGAAGGTCGTTAGGTCGGCCTGCTGACCGACCTACCATATGAGCCTCCACTAGTCGGCCAGGGAATATTCCAGGGAATATTCCCTTTACCATCGGGCCGGGGGCGCTGCCCCCGGACCCCCGCCAGGGGGGCCGCTGGCCCCCCTGGGACCCCCCAGCCAGGGGCCGCTTCCGCGGCCCCCGGACCCCACAATAGGGGCCCCTTTTAACTCCCTTACCACGCAACTCAATGCAATGTGCCTCGAGTTGCTACCAGCATAACCACTCCGTCTAACCCAAAGATTAGACCCACAACAGTCACCTTTTTGCCATCCGGTCACATAGACCTCATCTGATATACAAGTCAGGACTCAACCAATGTCCGGGCTCACATTTGGCTTCTCCTCATAATGGGGGCCTTACAACTTTGAGCACCATGGATCATTGGTAGCACCTAATGAGGGTGGGGCATTGATCATATCTAACATTTCTTAGCTGTGTGGTTCAGACAACAGCTGCTCTGAACATTGAGGCCAACATGCCTGTATGTGCTAGTTCAGGGAATGATGTGTAATGGGTGGAAAACCGCCGACTTGAGAGACAAAAGCTATTTGACACCATAGTCCTGATGCTGCTTTAGGGCATTGCCTCCTTAACTCCTAATTCTTGTCTTTGTTGATCCGAGCTTCCTATCCTTTTTGTTTTACAAAATATGTGTGAACTTGTGCTTAGGATTGATTGCACACTGCAAACATTCTTTTAGGTCCAGAATTACACTGTTGGACTTTGTACGGCTCCTGCAGATTAGTAGAACACTAACAGTGCTGTAACTTCTATCTTTCTTATGTTTCCATATCTTCCTATTATGCACAGCAGCAGTTCTGCCACATTGATTTTGTTGTTTCTCTGGCAAGTTCTTTTCTACACACATGTGCATTTTTCGCAATGGGTAATTGTATTTATCATAAAGTTTTGAATGTACAAGAGTCACGTGACGACGTAAGAATCAGATAGAATGACTGAAGAGATGGCAGCTCTCTCTCTCTCTCTCTCTCTCTCTCTCTCTCTGTCTCTGTCTCTGTCTGTCTGTCTGTCTTCCCTCCCCCCTCCCCAGCCCCCACTGAAAGAAAAAAATCCGGCATCTGTCTCTCTCTTTCCCATATAATTTTCAGTGGATGCTAGTGGGCCTTGCTTAAAGGAACAGGACATGGATTCTCTGCCCTCTTTTCTGAAGATGAGGCTATATTCTTTCTTACAAGCTCAAATATCTGTGATGGTTTTGCCTTTTTTGATAAAGTGGCCCTTCAGCTTAACATCTTTCGTCTGAGAGACATTGCATATTGACAGCATAATCAAGCATTGTCTTATCCCGTGGTCTTCGAATATCTCAGCTGTTAAGTGTTAAAACATCGTTTGAGTTATCTCAGTATTTGAGTTTACTGATACTATAAGGTTCTCGGTCACAGGATGTTGCCATGAAAATAATGGCATTTTCACAGCAAGGACCTCGAGCTATATGCATTTTGTCAGCCAATGGTGCAATATCTAATGTAACACTCAGACAACCTGCAACCTCTGGAGGAAATGTAACATATGAGGTTAGGTCTTATCTCTGGACTGATTTTACCAATCATATGTGGGCGCTAGGAACTTTTAATGGTCGAGCATGCCCTGACTATAAAAGCTTGGTTGCAACTGTTGAGTGTGGGACTTTGCCTTGCTTATTTGTGAGTTTTCATTTTTCTATGACTTGTTTTGATTACTTTAGCTCGTGAATCAAAGTTATAGACCCAGTGTGTCTGAAGCACAGTGCTAAATGGCTATTTATAGCTTCTGATTTAATTCAGAGGTTGAATCATTAAACATATGAATATGAATCTGCTAAATGAGGTGATTTTTGAGACGAATATATAATAGCTTTAATGAACTTAATTAACAATACCCAAATTGGAATGGAAAAGTTGCCTTTCTTTTGGCAGAGATAACCATCTCCTTTGTCAAGTCTCTCAATTATCAACCTGGTAGAATTAACTCCTGGGAGAAATTGTTGATTTGAGATTCTTGAGCATTTTAAGATATCTTCACATGGCTGAGAATGTAGATTCAGCCTCTAGAGACCAATCATGGGGGAAGTTTGTTGAGAACAATCATGCTAGAATTAGGAGCAGAAAAGCCTTTATTCAGTCTTTAGAAGAAATATACTGAGAACAATCATCCGAAAATGATTAAAAGGACGAGCAGAACAGTTGATTTTACCAGAAATCTCCCTGAGAATTAGAGCAAACATGCCTTTGTTAGGGCAGCATGGCCTTGCCTTTGTTCTATTGAAGCCTAGAACAGCCTCATTTGAACAAAATGATCCAGCAGACAGCCTTGATTGGCATAATTGAATCTGCTATTTGCATAAAGTGTGTTGTGAATAGTCATGCTAGAGTAAGCAGCAGAAAAGCCTTTGTATAGCTGTAGGAAGAAATTTCTTGAGAGCACTCATCCCAAATCTCTAAAGAAGAGCAAAACAGGGACTTTCTACTGAAATCTCTTGCTAAGAATCAAGCAAACACACCTGTATAAGGGCAGCATAACCTTGTCTTTGTGATGTTGATGCCTAGAACAGCCTAAGGGAGATCTGATGTGTACTGGTTGCTTTGCATAGACCAAATTACTGCCTATCCTATCGTGAATATCCTGGTTACAGACAGTAATACATTTGAAAGAAATGATGTGGCAAACAGCCTTGATTGGCATAATTAAAACTGCTATCTGCTTTTTGGCGGTGAAAAACAGTGGGTCCTTGTTAGTAATAGTGATGGCAGCAGGTGATATTGCTTGGCGGTAAGGGAGCTATAAACAGGTTACATCTTCACATTGGGGTTTTCTTAAAAGGTCCCAAACTTTTGATTTTTTGGCCATAAACATTGCATCCTATCCCAAAATCAATGCAGACTTTTTATGTCTCTAAACATTTTTTGTAATGTTTTAGATTTGGCCTGAAATGCCGCGTGGACCATTTTGGGATTACAAAACTCTTGGCGTGTTGGGGTTGATGCATCCATACACTGGGATGGTGTGGGTTGGTGGTATGGGATGCCAAGCCTTGGGATGTGGTCATGACTCGCAGTGTTGCTAGTGCCAAAGCTCAAGGTTGAGCCCGTTTGGCTCTATGGTTGAGAGACGAGTTTGGTGTCGAGTCCCTTATAATTGTGAATGTAGCTTGTGTTGTCTAGTGGGTAGGTTGAATCCTAGGGGATGTTTCGGCTATGGCCTTTCCCTTCACTGTAGAAGATTAGTCTTTCTATGCCTTTGTTGGAGGGTTTGAATTGGAGTCCAATGAGGATAACTTGTTGTCGGAGTTCATATCTTGCTTTTTTTTTTCCCCCTTTTTTTGCAATGTTGCTAGCCCCTTGCAATTCTTGTGTAGATGTCCCTTCTCACCACGGAGATAGCATCAAGCCTGTGAGAGTGCGCAAATGAAAGAGGAAAGTGAACGCAGAGAGGAGACAAAGAGAACACAAGAGAGAGAATGAACAGTGTGATTGCAACGGCTGACCGTACAAGGTTGCAACAGTTAGCCCCAACATGTAGCTCTAAGCTTCAGTGTGGGCGCCAAACGGTAGGAGGTGGACAAGAGAATGAGGAGGGTTGGCTGATCACGAAGAATCAGTGATGAATAATGGATAATGAAAGTGGGAGGGCAGGTTGCCTATATATAGGCTAGAAAAGAGGGAAAACCCTAAATGTAGTCAAACCACTAAAAATTGGCCAAAAGTGCACAAAAAGAAATGCAATAATGTGCCCTCTATCTAAAGTGTCTAAAACACACTAAATGATAGACAAAGACAATGTCAAAGCTCCTAATGTCCTTGTTTGACAAAGATTGAGGCTCATAGGTATGAGATGACCACATAAGTTACAAATGACTACTAACAAAGTCTTTGTCTTCTTCTTCTTGTCACCTCTCTTTGAAGCTCCAAAGGCCTTTTATTGGCCACCGCATTGAGATGGAAGCCTCCCTTGTAGCCGTAAAGACTCCTCATGCTTAAGCAGCATGTCAATGATGTTTGGGCTTATAAAGAGTTGGCTAATTATCAAACTCTGGAGGGAGCTTATAGAGTATGGTCCCTATAGGATGAGCTTGTGGAAGGGCAGATTGCATATGTCAAAGCTAATCTTGTACTTGCATAATTCAAAGCAAAAAATATTGGATAGTATATTGAGGCTCTCATTGATAGTGTGGAGTTGACCATAGAGGGTCAACAACTTACATGGTGGACATGTTAGCAGATATGTCAGCTCATATGTGAGTCTGTCCATGTAGGCACATTATTTAGGATATTTAGGCATTTTTATTTGTGTCATTTTATGGTCATATTGGGCATTTATTGCGGGCCGACCAACATTAAATGTTGTCCGACCTGATCATATTGAGGACATATTTTTGTCCTATATGTTCAGGCTCCTCCTCCTCATTTAGTGACTCATATGCCATATTTAGGCATTTTTATTTGTGTCATTTTATGGTCATATTGGGCATTTATTGCTGGCCGACCAACATTAAATGTTGTCCGACTTGATCATATTGAGGACATATTTTTGTCCTATATATTCAGTCTCCTCCTCCTCACTTAGTGACTCATCTGCCATCACACACTTGGAGACTCTGCGGAGAGAGGAGCTAGTGCCAGTGCCCATGCAGCCAGTGACTCATTGTTATATGCGACTGTCTCGTGTTGGATATATGGATGCAATTTCGTGAGCATACATCTGAGTTCTTATCTGTATTTTATTCTTCAGTGTTCTTTCTTTCCCTTTCTCTTTTGTCTCGTGTTTCAACAATTTATTATAGCTTATATTTACGCTTCCATTGTTGCTCCACTTTTGGCAAGACAAAGCCTCACACAACAATTGCAACTTCTCCAATATATTCGAAATTGTCCTGCGAGAAGTAGTTGCTGGAAGAACTTATTTAGAGATGGTGTCATGTTGCAATCTTTTCTTCTTTCTATTATTTTGTGTGTGGCAATCACCTATGCTATGTGAGCTCTTACAAAGTATTGCTTGGGTTGATTTTTGGGTTGGACCTCTCTTTCTCTCTCTCTCTCTCTCTCTCTCTCTCCTCTTCTTCATCTTCACTTTCTATCCTCTCCAATGGCCTCTCCTTGTCTCTCATGATAAAGGTTTTGATTATCTCATGGAGTGCCATAATGAAAGCATGGTTTGTGGAAAAAGCACCTACAATATGTTGTTTCAAGAGCTATTATGTGCCCCAAATGCAGGATCCTAATCCACCAAATTGGGACCATGACAAAATGCATCAATGTTCAATATGGTTCCGGCTTCTAAACCATGATAGCATATAGCGTCTCTTCCTTTGAGAGTCATATTGAAGACCATCATTAAATGTCCTTCTTCTTGAATGCGACAGTTAAACATCAGCTTTTGAAACTCCATAATGTGTTGTTCTGCATCTTCCTCAACTAGCCCATTAAAAATGGGAGCAGCAATGGAAGTGTAAGCATATGCTGTAATAAACTGCTGAAATACAAGACAAAAGAGAAAGGGAAAGAAAGAACACAATATAGATGAGAACTCAGATGTATGCTTGGGAAATGGAATCCATATATCAAACATGAGATTGTCGCATGCAATAGTGAGTCACTAGTTGTGTGGGCACCGGCATTGGCTCCTCTCTCCACGGGACCTCCAGGTGGTGAACCGAACTGAGGAGCTGCCCAGAATATATATAGGCATGAAAAATGGCATAAAATATGTCAGGTTGACCAGCATTTAATGCTGGCCGATTGATAGCAATAAATGCCACAATAGCATAAAATGCTACATAATAAAAATGCCTAAAATAACTACATAAAGTGCCCAGCCACAGTGCATGCTCAGACTCACGCATGAGTTGACATACTTTGCTAATACCCTCTCTCAGATCATGGGTGATCTGATACAATACAATGGTACAATGAGAATGAATCAGAAACCATACAACATAGAAGCACCAAGTAGAACCATGAACACCCAAGTAGTGGGTGATCAAGCCACCACCAAGGTGCCTCGGAGAGAACCTGATATCGATGTCGATCATACCAGCTCTTGAAGATAGAGAAGATCGTAACAGCTCTCAATGTGTGTTGACAATGCCACTGCTGTAGCACATGTGGCCATCCTGTCACCAATGCTGCAACACATAAATGACCATGAATTTCCCTCCTTTGGCCAGATCGCTAAAGTGTCCCCTCATGTGAGCTCTTGACGAAAGCCATCCGCTCTTTGTCAAAGAATCAGCCCATCATGAACTTGGATGTCAATCTCAACTCCAGGATTTGAACCTGTCAGACTTCGGCCGATGCGTTAGGGATGTCCTTCTTTAGATCCTGTGCAACTGTATAGAAATATATGAGATACGGCTGCCCCATCTCACCACCCTCTCACACTCCCTCTTTGGCATTGGAGAGTCGTGAGGGATGACCTCATCACCACCACCACTAGAAAGCAGCTGAGGAAGGGGCCCCCAAGCCCTTCCCACGATCCAAAGAAGAGGATCCCTTCTGTGTTGTGGACTTCGCCTTGGCCGAAGGATCAGAATCAGAATCTGAGGCAGATGATGACTCATCGGAGGAGTCTGCATCTTGCTTCGTCTTGTGCTCCTTTTTCTTCCTGGAAGCCACTAACTCTTTGTAGTCCTTTCGCAAGTGGCCTTTCTTGCCATAGTGGTAACATTGGGCCTTTGACTTCTTTATCTTCGAACCCCTCTCTAAGGCTACGAGACCCTGTGCTTACTCGGCCTTAGTTTGGTGTATTTCCAAAGAAGTCCTATTGGTGGTCACCTCTTGTAGGACAGCTTCAGACGTATGGTCGAAGTTGCAGTTGATGTACGAGGCTCCTTTCACCATGAGGGCCGTTACTCTCTATGGCTAGCTCCATCAACTGAAGTTTGAGACCAAAGATATGATCCAATCATTCCTACTTTGAGTTACCCAAATCCAAGACCAGCTTCGCATTATGCAGAGGCACGTCTTGTTGGTACGGTACTCCACAAGCTTCCTTAGGAGTTTGATGGAGTGGCGAATGCTTTACGGGTGCAAACATCTACGACTCCTGTCAGCTTTCTTCATATGTCCTCGATGCTACTTGAGCATGAGGTGACTTTGCGACCACAGGGGCGGCTTTCGTTGCATTATGGAGGTTTAGGTGATCATCCGAATCTCATGTAAGCATTGCTTTCTTATGGTTGTCTTCATCAAAATCAGTTGGAATAGAAGGCCGTTGAGGACGTGCAATAGCTCCACCAACCGTGTACCATAACCACTTCTAGATAAACCAGGCCTTTATCACCGCACTCCACATGTAATAATTAGGTCCATAGAGCTTGTCATCAGTGGATGTCCATGGAGGAGCCATTTGTTGAGGATTTAGGAGTAGATAAAAGAAGGTATTTGGAGAGAGAACACAGGCAAAACATGAGCACAGACAACAAAAAACAAGAGTTCACATACAGTATAACCCAAAATTTGACCAAAAGAAGACAAAAGCTATTGCAAAAAATCAACAAATCAGTCAAAAACTGCCAAAAATAGCAAAAACGGCGTAATGGTATTGTCGCCCAGCCAGGAAGGAGTCAGGAACATCAGAACGCAGGCTGATTACTGCAACAAGTAGGCTGAAAAACTGTTGCAGCAGCCTGAAAACTGAAAACGCAGGCAGCAGAGGGGCTGTAGGCAGCAGGCAATGGCAAATCTGCATAAAACGTAGGTAAAACAAGTTGCCTGTATGCAGCAGCAGTCACTTGATCAGCAAGGGTGAAAACAGTCTTGAAATCAGGAAGAAAACACAGCAAGAGCACAAATCTTGAAATCTGATACCATTTCAGAAGTGGAGCAGCAATGGAAGCGTAAGCATATGCTGTAATAAACTGCTGAAACACAAGACAAAAGAGAAAGGGAAAGAAAGAACACTATACAGATGAGAACTCAGATGTATGCTCGGGAAATGGAATCCATATATCAGACACGAGACTGTCACATACAACAGTGAGTCACTGGCTGTGTGGGCATCGGCATTGGCTCCTCTCTCCACGGGACCTCCAGGTGGTGAGCTGAACTTAGGAGGAGGAGCCCAGAATATATATAGGCATGAATAATGCCATAAAATAAGTCAGGTTGTCCAGCATTTAATGTTGGCGGACTGGCAGCAATAAATGCCACTATAGCATAAAATTCTACACAATAAAAATGCCTCAAATAACCACAAAGTGCCCAGCCACAGTACATGCTCAGACTCACACATGAGTTGACATACTCTGCTAACAATTTGGTACCATGTAAGAAGTGGGTGCAATGATGGAAGTCTCAGAATCTGCTGTAGAATATTGCACAAACACAAGAAAGAAGATACATGGCGAAGACAGAAGAACACTGCAAAAGTGTGAGTGTGTGCAACAAAAGAGAATCACGAACATGGAGAGAAGGAGAGAAGAAGAGAAAGTAGAAAGAGAAGAATGATTTGCATTGAACAAAGGAGGCTGAATACAATGAAGACTGATTAGTCCCTACATGCAGCCCAAGGCATCAGTGAGGGCACCGGATCAGGCTAAATAATGATGACAGCACCGTCGACGGTGATGGTGATGGAGACAGAGAGTATGCAGCCTGCTGTCCATGTCGGAGAAGGAGAAGACTACAGCCACTTGATGGAGCACCTATGAGGCAAAAGAATGAATGATCTGTCCCAGCCAAAGGCCAGCTATATATAGCTGGAAATCAGCCAAACTGGCTGACCAGATACTGGCCACAACCTGTGCAAACCTGGCTGACTGCATGTAATGCAGTTGGCATCACATAAAAATTGTGAAAAATGCTGATGTGGCAGCTGATGGAGGTGCAAACTCTTGGGAAGGCTGGACAGTGGATACTGTCTGACAAGGTAGCACAGGCTGGAAACTGATTGACAAACCTAAGAAATTCACATTAACTAAGTTAGAGCTTCTAGACTCTGATGGGGCTCTCAACAAGGAGATGACAGACGAACAAAATAAGGCAGGCTAACACCCCCTCATCTCTTGGGAGAGTTTGAAGACCCAACAATCTCATGTGATGAAGCATAGAAGCCTTGGGCAAAGGCTTTGTGACACATTGTTCGCTGTAGGTTACTGGACTAGTCATTGGTTTTTCTATCTTCCCTCCTTTTTGTTGAAGCAGCTCTTTGGCAAGCTGTCTTTCTGATGAAAGGTTGTTCTTCATTATCTTTGATTCTGAGATGCTGTTTTCTCACACCAGATTGAGGGATTCTGCCTTTGGATGCATGTTAACTGACTTTTTTTAAGTTCATTAAGCCAGTGAAGTGAACAATATGATTAACTACTTAAGTATTGATCCATTGGCAGAACATTTAGTGAGAAATGAAAACCTGTGTCCAAGCTATTTTGCATAGTTTCTTCTAGGATATATCTTGTCGAGTTTTTTGATGGTTTAATTATTTGTGGCTGTATTTATACTTGAAAGGTGAGTTCTGCCATTGTGCTTCAAGCATTAATTACTATGTATGTTATGAGATATGCTTTTTCACCTGAATGAAAGTTCTCTAGGGTGAGCATGACTTTAAGAAAATCTGAAAATGGTTTATGGATTCTCTATGTGCCACTTCCTTTATCTAAGGACAAGTGGATTGCAACCCATAATGCAGGGACGCTTTGAAATCCTATCTCTATCTGGCTCTTTTCTTCCAACAGACAATGGTGGTATATGCAGCAGAACAGGTGGTCTTAGTGTATCTTTGGCTGGTCCGGATGGGCGAGTTGTTGGAGGTGGTGTTGCTGGACTACTCATGGCAGCGAGCCCAGTGCAGGTAAACTATTTTTTCTGTTTGCAATTTCTGATGGCTGGTTCTCGTTTTTTTACAACTTAACAGAGCTTGTCCCCTCGTAGGTTGTGGTAGGCAGTTTTCTAACCAATGGAAAGAAGCCCCAGTCAAGGCCAGCCTATCCGGAGGGACCAGCTGCTGTGTCTTCTGGTAACTTGGCATCCCCTTCCCCAGCAATCCCAATGGTACGCCCATCAATGAATGAAGCATTAGTGACCAAAGCTGAGAGTCCTTCCACAATGAGTAGCAGTGCACACCAACCTCACAATCATGGCATTGCAACTGTGCTTCACCCAATGGGTTGGCCAGGTTCTCAGTCTCTATCAGATGTCAGACGGAATACTGACATCAACATATCCTTGCCAGGTGGATGACCATTGAATTCTGAGATGTTGGGTGATTAATGTCAACTATTCTCTCTCTGCTTCAAAAGGCTGGATGGAGGTTGCCTGAAGGAGAGGGGGAAAGAATGCTCAATTGAGTTTAATTTGGCACATTCTTAAAGGTTACCAAAAGTGCCTGGTCAAAGGCCCCTTTGCTCCTGCTATAGTCTCTTGTTTGTATTTAATTGAGCATTGGCTTTAATCTCAAGTAACATACATACACAAGATGTTACCATCTCTCGTCATCAACTCATCAAGAAATCACTGGTGGCCATTGTGGTCAGTCTTTTCTTCTTATCTTCTCCTGTTTTTGTCCCCCAAAAGTTTAACATGTGGGTGCTAGCCAATGATATGCTAGCTCATCAGCATATGCCATGCTCTCCTATGTGGGTCTGGAGTTATTTTCAGGCATTTTCATCATCTGCAAGATGCAGCGTTAGTGTTCTTGCAGGACCTGTAGCTTCTTTTTGTGCTATGGGAAGCTATGGAACGTACCATTTGCTGGGTGGCCTGCAGTCCTTGAAGGTCAGAACAGACTGCACTCTAATGGATCAAGCCAAGCTGTAAGGAAAGCTGCAATTTCGGAATGCCTCATTAAAATTTGAACTGGTATGCTTGGTAAGCAGGCTTTGCAGTGAACAAGTGGTACAAATGGAGAACATTCGAAACTAAAATGTTGCAAGCTAAACAATGGAGTTGCCTTCATTCCAACACGTGAACATGCCAAAACACTCTTATGCATTACCGTAGCTTGCCCACAATGTCAGCTTGAGCTAGGTTTGATCAGTGATTTTTATCCCTACAGATGCTGAACAAATGTGCCATGATGCTCACTAGAATTATTGAACTGTGTGTGGTTCTGTAGTTCCCAAGTTTTGTCAAATCTTTGCAGGAAGAACGTACAAGCAGTGAGAAAGCATAGGAGTATATTACAACCGAAGGCCGTTAGCAAATTCTGCATTCATGCATGTAGGCAAGACAAGAAATGTAGTGGAAAGGTGTCACAATTCTGTGTCTGACACTAAATTTGAGAGATGTATTGTTCCATGTTACTTCAATTTGTTACGTAATAGTAGTAGTAGTGCTTTTCCCAGAAGCGATTAATGATTTCATCCACAGGTATATTCAACACAAGTCTTGATACTTAACAATGATGAGTCGTGATGCGTAATGACGATTCATGGTTCAGGAACTGTTGCTTCCAATAAGCCCAAGCTGTTTAAAGTCCTGTGAAAGTATGTGAAAGCATAATCATATATTCTTGTCAAAGCTTACTAATATGGTCTATGTACGTGGGGCATATGAGCTATGCTGGAAAGATGGCATTGATACTAAATTTGGACGTAAATTTTCTCTGTTATTGCTAAATTTTCTAAACGGATTGTAGCAAATCAGTCAAAGATGAATTTACTATAATCATTTAATAGGCCAGATGCTTGTATCCAATTGCACATGAAGACAAATGCAGTTCTGTACTTTCAGTGCTATGTTTGTATCAAATTACTCCAACATCCAAACATTCAGCCAAGGGCTGATTATGAGAATTGATGATAAATCTTTCAGCCCACAAATTTGTTGGCTTTTCATTGGTACCTCACAAAAATGTTACACTGTGGGCTGATCTTCATGTGCTTCACATCTCTTTATCGAAAAGTTAAGTTCTTTTTGTGTTGTTACATGGGCTAACCTCCGGGGGAGCAGGCAGATGGACGAATTTTTGTAGATGCAAGATAATCATTGTGGATTTTGCAAGTTAAAACAGTGTAGGATTAGTTGAGCCAAGTGTTATATGAAGAGAATGATGTATTTTGGCACTTCCTCTGTGCCTTCTGAGTGGCCCCCAGAGTATCTGAAGACGATCACGATCAAGGAATTAGGTGGTCTATAGCTACGGAATGTCGACTAGCAGCTTGTGTGGGCCTTCCTTGCCTCCATTTGCAACCTACTTTAACGCACTATCCTATCGTCTTGGCATCGCCAGTCTTCTCTCCCCAGCGAGCTGCTTGTGCCTTCTTGCCTCCCACGTCGATTTGCCAGGGCCCGGATTTTGCACGGCCTTCCAAGCTCTCTCATCTCTCTAACTTGTGCGTCTCTATCTTGACAACCTTCCTCACTCGTCTCACCTTACATCAATGCCTTTTGGTACCACGATAATGGGTGCTTATTTTTGAGATTGAAGGGTCGGCAGACATTGACGATACTTAGTTGTCAGGCTTTAAGTTGAATTGATCTGGATCGCCATGGCCGAAATGGTTTTTACTTACTTACAGCAACTCCGATTACGCAGTAGTTATGAAGCCAATGCAGTCAAGAGATCCTCGAGGTGACTCGAGCTCAAGACTCTTAAAGCAATCATGGAGGAGCAGAAGCGAACAATTAGAAGTCGACAAGAAGAAATCACTTGCTTCAATGAGTTAGAAAGTTAGCTAGTACTTGGAAAGTAGGCTCTTGCTTGCTTAGAGAGAAGCAGAGACTGCTAGGCTTAACACCAATCTACAAATTTACAGCAGTCCCACGTGCAGCTGGAGCATGCTTTTAAGGGTCTGCAGGGAAGTAAGAGAGAATCTTTGATACACTATACTAAGGCCCTAAAGTCTGATATTAAACACCTATAGAACATTAGGAAATCATTGATTAGGAAACAAGTGACTCTAGAAGGGGATTAGCTAAAGGAACAAGAGAGATGGTCACAAGTCACCTCATGTTCATTCAATAGGACATGCACATCACAGCCATATAGGTTTGCTATAAAGCGATAAAGAGGATGACTTGGAGATCATGAGGAATTAACCACCTACAACCAAAGCAACTCTTCATTAAATTTTGCATTGTAGTGCCTAGGCCCCTTCAATGGAAACCGAAATATTACAATTGCATGATAGTGGGACTTTGAATAGAACTTGTGTTCTTTCAAGACCTTCCCCTCTTCTCCATTGGCACAATGTCTCTTGCACAAATGGCTCATACTCTAGTTCTTAATCAGCAATGCTCCCTTCATGGAATCCCAGGAGGATCAAAAAATAAAGCAAGCTCATTGCTTATAATTGATTGACCAAAACTGAGCCGTCTTGTTCTAGAGTGATTTGTTGAAATGAGCTTTGATAGCCTCACAATTCAAGGTATTCTTGCATGAAGCTCCAAGCTGCCTCTTCACTTCGATTCCATTGCTATTAAGAGGAGAAAAATGAGAGGAAAAAGACATGCAAGAGTGGAGAAGAAGGTTGTCTTTTGTGATCTCTAACTACACACACTCTTGTATACCATCTGTCTCTTACTCTTTAGGTGAAGATATGGCTACCTCAAGCTTCCCACATGGTGAGGGTATACAAGATGAAGAAGGAAGAAGAGAAGAATGGAGTAGAGGCTTTTATCTCTTGGTCCCTAACTCTTTTTCTCATATATACTCTCTCTCTCTCTCTCAAGCTTTAGCTTTGGTGGAAGCAAGACGATAAAATATGGAAGTAAGAACACACAAATTAGCAATTCATTTTCACATATTATATACATAAGGTTTCCTTTTGGTTGGCTACCCTCAACCTTCTAGTCTCTCTCTTGTCCACTTACATGGCTTGCACGTGAGATATTGGAACGCATGCATGACACTTTCCTACTTTTTTGTGAGCTAAGTTATTGTGCATAAGCGTGTTGGACATTTTAGTTTACTTGTAGGTTCATACAATTTTCGTGGGAGTGAATCCAACACTTAGATTTTGTAATAAGTATTTTTTGCATGCTGTGGTTGTCATATAGACTAGCTCTAAAATATATTGGACTAGTCTCAAGGGTGAAAAATGAATAGAGATACAAATTAAAGGGGGCACTAAGACCTTAAATATATTTGAAAGTTACATTGTTATTTTTTTGGGCCTCCAGTCAATCTCTTCTTGTTATTTTGACTCATTGACCCATACTAATTTTAATTGTTACTTTTTATGAAAGCTTGTGAAATTGATGCTTTCAATAGCTTGTAATACCTTGGGTAATTTTCTTCAAATGTTTGACTTTAACGGTTACTATTTTTGTTTATGGTAAATATCATTTTTAGCAACTACTATTTTTAGTAATTTTCAAATTTAATTAACAAGATAGAAAAGCACTAGAGGAGTAGCAATTAGTCCTTAATCAATTGGTGGTTCTAAAGCCAAAAAACCCCATAGTCATTCTTTATATAAATTAAGGCTTGCTATTTTTAGATAAGGTTTGAGCTTGGATTTCAAAAGCCTATGTGATTAGTTTGACAATGCCAACTGTTAAAAAGACATTTCAAGTGATAATACTTATCAATAGCCCATACACAAGTACTTCAAGGAGGTTAGGAGTGCAATCTATAGATTGGTATCTTGGGATGTATAAGCATATAGATGAGTTGTATAACATTAATGGTGATGCAATACCACAAGCATTGATTCTAAAGTAAGGCATATTAGGAACTTTGTATTGAAAACATCATAAATCCACCTTGCACAAAGCTTCCAATCGTAAGTATTGTAAGATGTTATGGATATCATTACTATGCAATCAAGTGATTCCACGAACAAAGTCTTCACTATGCTACATGAAGCTTCGTAAAGCCAAGAGCCAATATAAGTTACATCAGACAAATCTTTAATACTCCAATATAATTCTATATATTAGAGCATGAATTATTTAAGTATCAATGTGTTTCAAATTCTCATGGTTGCGAAGAAGTCGTTGAGTTAAGGCAATGACTCGCTATCCTAGATAATTCTAGGCCAATCTTGCCTATTTATAGGCTCACTTGTGAGTTGTCAATGATCAATCATTGACTTCTTTTACCTCCCACCTTCTCTCTTCCAGTGTCCTCATTGTAAGTTCCTTCATTACTTGACTAAGTTTTTCTTCTTACCTTTATTCTTTATTACCTTGCTCGCGTGTGTTCTGTTCCACTATCACTCTCACAATAGTCATATTGTTGTAGTCATTCTTTGTTACCTTGTTAGCATGCATCCTATGCCACTACCACTCTCACAATCATCAAGTTGTAGTAGTCATTCTTTATAATCTTGAGCATGGATCTTGTTCCACTGCCACCCTCACAATAGTCATGTTGTTGTAGTCATTCCTTTTTATCTTTGCTAGCATGCATCCTATTCCACTCACATTCTAATGGTAGGTATGTTGCTATAGAAGATATAGGTGAGCTAGGTTAATCCATTTAAATTTTTAAAAAAATCAATAAGGGATTCTTTGAATGGTAGGTAGTTTAAAGTCCTTTAACAAGTCTTGTACAACCAAAAAGGCCATAATTATAGCTATTTATGTACGTTCCTACAATTCTCATTTCTCTTTGAATATACACTATCAAGCAACTTTCTTTTAGGGATTTGTACTCAACACAATATACAATACTAGATGCTTTTAGGTTAAGAAAATATATTTTTCAAGGGGCATCATTGAGAGTGTTTAAAAGATACACAATTCTATTTGAGAATTGCCTTAATATATTCCACAATGAATTTTTGAACACTGCAAATTTTTATTAAAAATACATTGATATGTAAAAAACTCATTCATGTAGGTATTATGACTATTAAATAAAAATTGTCAGCATTTTGAAGTGCTTGAAGTTATATATACAATTTGGAAAAACTAACACCACTTTTATGAGTTTGTTTTCACGCTATATTTTCAAATCAATCAAATGCATTGAAAATGATTAATCAATTCTTCTATCATGGTTCTTCATTTGAAATCAATCGATCTCCTAAGTTTTAATGCATGCTAAAGCTAATATTGGAATCTTGCCAAATTGTGTTTTAGCCACTTTTGTAGCTTTAAGCTAGTTTTTACAAGACATGTTAAAATAACATTGTAATTATCTAGGATGATGAATTCAATTGCACAAGCTAGTGTGGTTGAAAGTTTGATTTATTACAATGGGTGACTCCAAACATTAAATTTTGAGAATTGGTAAGGTCAACCAAGGTTTTGTTCAAAAGAGGTACCACATTAGCAAGGGTTTAGAAACGAATTCATAAGCACTAATAAAAATCAAATCACCTCAACCCTATTAGGGTTTTTTTGAACTCAATTTTGGGCTTTGCAAGAAGTATCAAATCATGTTTTATTATGAAAAATGGTGTCACTATACAATTTCTACAAATAAACTCCAAACTTGTTGGGATTTAGATATCTATAATGTACTTCTCAAGATCTTCCCAATCATATATAAAATGATAGGATAAATATGTTAGGATCAAGAGATGTGTAGAAAAAGTGAGTCAAATTTTTTTATAACAGTAAGCTTTAAAGCTAAAATTAGAGTATCAAAGTTTCCAATATAGCTTAAGAATATTAATTAAAAAAGTTTCAAATATTCAAAAATTTAATTGTGTTCCTTGATAGTTATTTAATGATTTACCATATGATAGGATTTTGATGTAAGATGGATAGGGCTTAATGTGCTCTCCATTTTGCAAGGAGATGATGACATGGAACTTCTTTGAGGGCTCAAAATTGAGTCCCAAAAAACCCTAATGAAGCCCTTTTAGACAAGCTAGGAACATCACCATGATTGGATCAACATGATTGAGTTATCACCATGATCAACTTAGACGGTGGTAGTCACATGATTAACTCGAAAGGTGGTCACTATGGCTAACTCGAAAGGTGGTCATCATGGCTAACTCAAAAGTTGGTTACCACCATGCATGTCTTGAAAGGTGTTGTCACATGAATGACTTGGAAGGTGGTCACCATGGCTAACTTGAAAGGTGGTTACCATCGTGACTGGCTCGAAAGTTGGTCATCACATGATTGACTTGGATGATCATCACCATAGCTAACTCGAAAGGTGGTTACCACCATGACTGACTAGGAAGGTGGTCATTGCATGACTAAATTGGAAGGTAGTCACCACCATGAATTACTCAAAAAAGGTGGTCATCACATGGTTGACTTCGAAGATTGATTGACTCAAAAGGTGATCATTGCATGACTAACTTGGAAGGAGATGATGACATGATACTTCTTAAAGGGCCAAGAATTGAGTCCCAAAAAATCCTAATGAAGCCTCGTTGGGCAAGTTAGGCGCACCATTAGATTTATATCACAACCATTGGATCACCGTAATTGACTCAAAAGGTGGTTACCACAATGATTGACTCAAAATATGGTTACCATAATGAATCGATTGCCATGACTGACTTTGAAGGTGGTTACCACAATGATTGACTTGAAAAGTGGTCATCGCATGTAACTTGGAAGGTGGTCACCATGAATGACTCACAAGGTGATCCACACCACCACTATCAATATAGAAGATGATTCATACCACCATGAATGATCCAAGAACATCTTCATTGAGTCAAATCCTTACCAATGTGTATGTATATATTGCCACCAATGTGTGTGCGCGTGTGTGTGTTACCATCTCCATTGAGTTAGATCCTTCACTAGTGTGTGTGTATACATTAACACCATGAGCGTAAGTCCAAACTACCCCGACTACTAGACATTTAGACACTAGAAGTATTATGGAATTATGATATTTACCAAAGTCCACTATAAAAACAAGATGATTTTAGTTTATTTATTGTGGATTTTGTCTATTTGCCACATGATTCGTGACTTGCTATGCATATGCTTCCTATAACACTAGTTGCACTATGCTTGATAGATAGATGGAAGGATACTAATGTGCTTTGTGTTGTGGTGAGGAGATTATAATATGGAAATATGTGAAATAAATATTTCATGGAAGAGCATTTGAATGCACATATATTAATTTTGGTTGAGTGCTTCATAGTGTGGAATTTTTATACTTTTGTTTGTCTCTTAGCACAAGAAAATTGTAGGCACTTATGTGCAATTTATTTGGATACAATTATTTTATAAGGTCTAGAAATCCTAATTAATATTATTTTGTAAGCCTTAGTTCATGTATATTTGATAGGAGTTAGAAATATTGGAGCAAAAGCATGATGTTCATGCAAGAAAAGCAAAGGACCAAAAAAGGAGATGCTTTTCAATGATATTTCCTAGCCATTGTTTTCCCGATAATTGATGTTCTAGTCTCTATCCATGCCAAAATTCTACAAAAGGACATTGATAAAATCCAATAATTTCTAATGACCTAAATACCTAGAAATAGTTGGAGATTATAGTCCACTTATTTAAGTAGAACAATGAAGATAGTTGCACTATGACTTATATTGAAAAGAGGAGGCTAAACATTGATGTTTTGGCCTTCTAACACATCATAACAGTCACGAAACATCATTCTGCCTGAATACACAATAGTGCTGAAAAGAAACTCCTTGAATAGATTTCTAGCCTTCATCTCCACATAATATTAAGGAAATACATTCAAATGCAGAGCAAACATCATGCTCAGCAACACAAAATTGCTGATCGTTGAACACAACACTGTTTTCGTTCACCATAATCGTCATTGATTGAGTAACATGGAAGAGAATAACATTAACATTCAAGGCACGATAAGAAAATGATAGGATCAAAACATCAGTAGCCAGCCCTGAACGCTGCACATAGTCATATTCCATCCACGATCAAGAATCCACACACAAATACAACTGCCTGACGGTTTTTAACCTGCGCCCTGACTTTTAGATGACACATCATATGAAATATAAAGACTGCTTTACATATGCTAACCCAAAAGACTACTGTCAAGATTGTGGGAGAGAAGGAATGAGTCTCACTTGTAGCTTTCTTGCTTGCACAATGGGGGAATACACACAAGGGTGGAGGCTGAAAATAGTTTTCCTCTTCTTAGTTGTGTAAGCCAAAAGAACTCTCATACAAATAAATAGAAGAACCCTATATATGGGTCTCAAACCAAACTCAACTAACTAAGGTGGCATACTAACTGAGCCACGAACTAGAGTAGATAAGGATAGCTATCATGTAGCTATTATTCATGGGCGGTGTACCAACCGCGTCTGCAAACTGACAAGTCGGTGACATAAATACACAATGGTCACCCTGGCGTATCACGAGTGGAGCTCGATATCTCAACAACTACATGCATAGAAGTACTAATATATGAAATAGTACTAAATAAACGGTGAAATCTGAGCCCTAACACCTGGCACAACCCGGTGGATGACTGGGCCAGTCATGACTCGAACCCACAAGCATATAGCTTAACTGAACATGTAGACTAGATATGATGAAGAACTTACTCAAAGAACACAATTATGCCTTACCAGAGGCCTTGCACCCCTTGACAAGCCGCACTGAGCTATCATGAGTAGAGCCCCTCTAGGATACTCATAATCCTCTTATGCAGTTGCATAATTGATTCTAAGAGTTAGTGAGATGATCACAATATATATCATGAACAAAACAAAACTACATCCAAAGTAACAATTAGTAAGATCTAGGAGTATAGGGAATGATATCCGTGCATGAAAACATTTGACATGACACAATACCAGCATCATGATCAATAGCATAAAAATCTTGATGAAGTGTATTAACCACTTCCTAAATCAGAGAATCATGATCATCAGACCGAAAGTCTCTATGTTGCAACAAAGTAGCTACATGCTCTTCACTTGCTCTTTTTGCATCCACAGTCTTCTCCAATTTTGCAGTGACATCCATACATTTTGCCTCCAATTCTTGGACTTTCAATTTCAAAGCATCTCTCTCATGCATAACATCCTGATAATCTACAGACACAAAGGCATTCTGAAGCATATGATAAGGTTGAGAAATGATGCCCTCAAACTGATCGGCAACCATTTTCCATGCAAGTTTGACATCATTCACCAATGTATTTCGAATATCTTCAAAATCAGATTTCAATATCATTGAAGCATCTACTTCAACCTCAACATTACTCAAGATCTGCTTCTCAACTTCTTTCAATGGCTGATATCTTTCCAACAACATTTGATAATCAACCTGGAGTTGAACATGTTTCCCCATAAAAGACTGCATTTCTACCAAGCATTGATCCTTAAGTTCACTAGTCCATTTTTCAAAAAGTGTAGTAGACATTTTATTTTTATCCAACAGCTACTGCAGATGCATAATTTTACCATTAAGATCCAATTCCAATGCATCATACTCAGATTGCTTGTGCTGCACTGCTGAGTCAAGTCCTCAATTGCCTTTTGCCTGGCAGCCAACTGAACCTCCATATTAGTAATCCGAACAGGAGTCCGGGCATTGCGCTTATCAACATCCTGAAAATACACCATAAGTTTTTGCATAACTCCAACAGCATCAAAAAGACTACCAAAGTGATCATCATGCATCCCAGAACCAGTTGAAACCGAAGGCATTTCGGCTGGATCTTTAGCCAATTGCTGAATACCAATATCATTACAAAGAGGATTCCGAGCATCAAAACTAGCATCTTGCTTCTTCTCCACTGATGTAGACCGACTCCTCAACCATATCTTCCCAATTTTCTGCCTTTTCTTTGCATAAAGATTGCCATCCACTTTAAAAGATCATTCCCATCATTTTGTTTACCAACATGAAGTACATCATTATCACCTACATACTTAGGAGCCCCTTTAACAAATTCAGAAGCAATCTGCTTAGCATATGCCTCATCATATCCAACCTGCTTCAAGTCACTATAAATAGCCTGTTTTGCAGCATCACCATCAAACATATCATGAACATCACTGACATTTTTAATCTCCTGAAAAACATCAATTTTATGATCAACTTCCACTGCATCTTCAGCCAAATAAGCAATATCCATTTTTAGCAAATACTCAGCTGTAAGCTCGGGGTACAAGACCCGTGGATGCTCATACAAACCTACAAGAAAACAACCCATCCGAGACTTTTGAAAAATCTTCTTGATTTTGGAAATCTTGATTTCAGCCTTGAGCCTATCAAACATAAGACCTGCCCAATTCGGCATCCCCAAATGCTCTGCATAATAAAGAATGCCATAAGTATCACGAGCAATACTATCGGTCTTGATAAACATCATAAAACGCTCCATAAACGACCGCAACTGCAATTTCTTGACACCATCAATGCACTTCAGGACATAAACATTCCGAGGTCCAATTGGTTCATCAAAAACATACTGCATCTGATCTTCAGTACACCGATATGCAATCGGATTATCATTCATAGGAAGAGCAAACACTTCACTGACCATAGCAGGAGTTAACTCAAGACGATCTACTACTTTACAATTTGAGTGCCGCAAAATATCCATCTGGATTGAAGCATGCACATTCGATGTCCAGCGATCCCAAGGCAAACGGGCATAATCATACAACCCGATTTTTTTAAACCATAATCGGTGAACCTCCACCTCAACATTCAAATACAAGTTGGAGTCCACGAAGGGAGTACCAACAGCACTAGGACTGGAAAGAGCTGAAGCATTCGACGAAATTACCTCTTCGTGTCCCTGCTGCGCCGGTTTGTAATCATCACTGGGCACATAAGACTCATCATCGTCATCCTCCTGGCAGCCGCGCTTGGTCAGAGACAGCTTCCGGGCTGAAGAGCGATGGGTATGCGTCATGGTAGTGAGAGTTGCAGGGTGAAAATGAAGCAGAAGTGGAGAAGGGGAAAAATCCTCAAAAGAAAACATGCCCTTTTCCATTTGCATGCGAAAGTCCAAGTCCTCGCTCAGTCCACCCTGTTTTGTGCTAAGTGTCACTTCATCGTCATGAGATTTAAACCATTCACACATGTAACTGTTGAGATATCGAGCTCCACTCGTGATACGCCAGGGTGACCGTTGTGTAGTTATGTCACCGACTTGTCAGTTGCAGACGCAGTTGGTACACCGCCCATGAATAATAGCTACATGATAGCTATCCTTATCTACTCTAGTTCGTGGCTCAGTTAGTATGCCACCTTAGTTAGTTGAGTTTGGTTTGAGACCCATATATAGGGTTCTTCTATTTCTTTGTACTTGAGTTCTTTTGGCTTACACAACTAAGAAGAGGAAAACCGTTTTCAGCCTCAACCCTTGTGTGTCTTCCCCCATTGTGCAAGCAAGAAAGCTTCAAGCGAGACTCCTTCCTTCTCTCCCACAATCTTGACATGGTATCAGAGCCTTGTTCGTGGTAAGGAGCTCAAGAAAGCAAGCCAAGCTCGCGGTGTTCTGGTAAGAGGAGCAGTGTTGCTTTCATTTTCTGTTTTGGGAGCAGATCTCTACAGGTAGCACAGCCGGAAAGTGCAGGAGTGTATTGTCTCAGGTTGAGACGCCCTTCGCGGTGAAGCAAGAGGGCAGTATATGCAGCGGGGAAGGGCTTTAGCAATTGGCGACCTTGTTTTTTTTATTTGAGGCCATTTCGGGGCCTGTTTTGGAGGCGGAAGTTTTCTGCACGCACTCAGAAAAAGGCCAAGTTTTATGCTGTGCAGCCACTGTTCTACAGGTCGGTGAATAGTTACTGTAAAAATTGCATTGTATGCTTGTGCGCAGAGACATTGGGAGTTACAGAATCATCCCTATTGCCTGTTGATGCAAAATCGTCACTAGGAAGTGACTGTGTGGTCAAATACCACTTTCGCCAGTTTTGCAGATTTTCCCTTGTGAGGG
Source organism: Lygodium microphyllum (assembly GCF_053477565.2). Classification (NCBI taxonomy): domain Eukaryota; kingdom Viridiplantae; phylum Streptophyta; class Polypodiopsida; order Schizaeales; family Lygodiaceae; genus Lygodium; species Lygodium microphyllum. Next base: position 175,666,867 of record NC_141137.1, on the reverse strand, counting down.
TGAAGCTGTGGTTTTTGCAGTGACAGAATTTTTTGCAGTCTTCTGTAATGGCATCTGATTCTCTTTCACAGATTGTCACTGAAAAGCTTGACAAGAACAACTTCCAAGCATGGAAGTTTAGAATGACGAATTTCCTTATGGGAAAAGGATATTGAGAATTTGTTGCAGGAAATGAAGAAGAACCAGTTCTTCCTGATGTTCCCAAACAACAGCAAATGCAGGCATTTAAAGCATGGCATGAGAGAGCCAGGAAAGTTATGTATTGGCTATCTATCAGCATTTCAGACTCTATGATTGTGCATATTCAGGATGCAAGTACGCCAAAGGAGGCATGGGATACTTTGTCAAAAATATATAGCACAAATACGCAAGCCAGGAAAATGCAGCTCAAGCAAGAGTTGCACAATGTGCAAAGAGAAAATATGAGCATCAACGACTACCACATGAAGGTGAAGAAGATTGCAGATGCACTTGCTTCCATTGGGTCACCAGTGGAAGATGATGATTTAGTTTCCGTGACCTTGAATGGTCTAGGAAAGGATTATGCACAGTTTCGGACATCCATTTCAGTTCGTGAAAGATTTCCTGATTTTGAGGAGCTGATTGCTCTTCTAATTTCTGAGGAGCAAAGAAATGGTGGTGCATCTTCTTCAGGAGGAACTTCAAAAGAAGTTGTCTTCTACTCAAATGCTGGAAGAGGTAGAGGCAGAGGTAGAGGAGGCCGATATGGAGGCCGTGGTAGAAATCAGAATATGCAGCAAACTCAAGAAAACCAGTCCTATGGAGGAGGACGTGGTAACTCTAGAGGCAGGGGGAGCCAAAGAGGTCATGGTGGATGGCAAAGAGGCCAAAATGCAAACAGTAATGTTGAATGCTACTACTGTGGTAAAATGGGTCATATGGCTAAAGACTGCTATAAAAAGCAGAATGACATCATGAACGGAAAACTGCAACAAGGGAATTATGCATCTTCTAGTAGACAGGGTGATGACAGAAATGAGCACTTGTTTATGGTGCAGCACATGAACAATTCTGTGACAAGTGCAGAAGAAAGCAATGATGTATGGTATGTTGACTCAGGTGTATCAAACCACATGACAGGTCATGCAGAATGGATGGAGGATGCAAGGAAAATGGAAAAACCAGGATTTGTGGAGACTGGTGATGATACTGCACATCCTATTGTGTAGATTGGAAAAATTCCTTTGTCTATGCAGGATGGGAAAAAGAAATACATGTCCGATGTATTTCATGTCCCGAATATCACCAAGAATCTGGTTTCTGTTGGTCAAATGGTTGAGCAAGGCTTGCAGGTCAGATTTAATCCTCATGGATGCTTTGTTGAGGATATGAAAAATAAAGGTCGCTTGATAGCAAAAGGAAAGAAGAAGGGCAGAATGTTTACATTGGATGCAGACATGTCTGAATTGAGTACATCAATGTTTGCACATGGGACCGGTGTAGTTGTAGATATTGATATTTGGCATAAACGCATTGGTCATGTTAATGTACAGCGACTTAAATCAATGCAGGCCCAAAATATTGTTGCAGGTTTGCCGAGATTCAAGGTTGCAGAAATGCACAAGGTATGTGAAGCCTGTCAGTTTGGAAAACAGGCAAGGAAACCATTTCCTAGACATGTTCAAGAGAGTAAGAAGCCATTGGAATTAATCCACTCTGATGTGTGGACAACTAAAGCTGCATCCCTTGGAGGCTGTCATTATTTTGTCAGTTTTATTGATGACTATAGCAGAAAAGTTTGGGTGTATTTTATGAAAAAGAAAAGTGAAGTTTTTGGGCATTTCAAAACTCTTAAAGCGATGGTTGAAAAAGAAACAGGCCTACAGATAAAATGCCTAAGGTCAGATGGAGGGGGAGAGTACCTCTCAAATGAGTTTGCAAGGTTCCTGCAGGAGCATGTCATAAAGCAGCAATATTCATGCAGTCATACCCCACACAAAATGGAATTGCAGAAAGAAAAAACAGGCATATTGGAGAGGTATCTCGTGCCATGCTCAATGAAAAAGACTTGCCAGATTTTTATTGGGCTGAAGCAGTTGCTACAGCAGTCTACATAATGAACAGGACTCCCACTGCAGCAATACATGGAATGACTCCAGAGGAGAGGTATACTGGTAGGAAACCAAATATTTCTCATTTGAAAATTTTTGGTTGCATTGCCTATGTACATGTGCCAGATGAGTTGAGATCCAAGTTGGATCCAAAAGCTGAGAAGTGCATCTTTATTGGTTACTCTCTGCAACAAAAAGGGTATAGATGCTATAACCCTTCTACTCGTAAGTTTACAGTGAGTAGAGATGTTGTTTTTGATGAGATGAGTAGCTGGTATAAACCAGTAAATGTGATTGATGATGTAGATGCACAAAATGGTAATGCTGCACAAAATTCACAGCAGCAGTCACAAAATATTAGTGGACCTAGAGCGTCCTCTAGTAGTGGTTCACATTCTTCACCATGGACAGGCAGATTGAGATCAAGAGAATCTTCTCAAAGTAATGCAGATAGTGGTATGCAGGTATCACGAAAAGGAAAAGAGAAGGTTGATCAGTCCATGTTTGATGTGAATGCAGGTCACTCTTATGTGGATGGTGAATCCAGTGGCTCAGAACAGAGCATTGATGATGAGTTGGGTATTCCTTCTATTGTTACACCTGGAGTAAGGAAGACCAGGGATGTTTTGAGAGCACCTGGGAGTGAACCTACTTTGCGCAGGTCTAGGAGAGCTAGGTATCCTATGGATAGGCTGAAATATGATGGATTTACAGCCATTCACTATGCATATATGGTTAAAGTGATACAGAAACCAGAACCCACTTCTTTTGAGGAAGCCATGGGAAAAGAAAAATGGGAGAAAGCCATGGATGAAGAAATGGATGCCTTGGAAGCAAATGCTACATGGGAATTGGTACCTTTGCCTAAAGGTAAAAATGCAATTGGTTGTAAGTGGGTTTATAAGGTGAAGCACAATGCAGATGGTTCTGTGAATAGATACAAGGCAAGATTAGTAGTCAAGGGGTATGCACAAACATATGGCATTGACTATGAAGAAACATTCAGTCCGGTTGCAAGGATGGCAACCGTAAGAGCAGTCATTGCTATGGCTGCATCAAAGGGATGGTCTTTACATCAGATGGATGTAAAGAATGCCTTCTTGCATGGTGATTTGCAAGAAGAGGTCTATATGGAGCAGCCACCAGGTTATGTGCATGCTATTCATCCTGAGTTTGTTTGCAGGTTGAAGAAAGCCTTGTATGGCTTGAAGCAAGCACCTAGAGCATGGTCTGACAAAATAGGACAGTATCTTGTCACTATTGGCTTTCAGATTTCCAAGGCAGATTTCTCACTTTATGTGAGAAAAACAGAGAAATGTATTATTCTACTTGTCATTTATGTTGATGATTTGATTATGACAGGTGACAGTGATGAAGATATTCTTCATGTGAAAATGCTATTGAAGCAGAAGTTTGAGATGAAGGATTTGGGAGAGCTGCGTTATTTCTTGGGCATTGAGGTGATTAGATCACCAAGTGGGATATAGCTCTTGCAGAGGCAGTATGGATTGGACAGGCTGTCCAAATATGGGATGACAGGCTGTAAGCCTATTTTAGTTCCTTTGGAGCAGAATGTGAAGCTGAGCACATATGCAGGTGAGCTTCTAGAAGACCCTACTATGTACAGACGCATAGTAGGAAGTTTGATTTATATGACTATTACCAGGCCAGATTTGAGCTATGCTGTTGGATTGGTAAGTCAGTTTATGCAGGCTCCAAGGAAACCACATTTGGATGCGGCTAGATGCATACTCAGGTATGTGAAGTCCACATTGCAGCATGGACTATTTTATGAGACTGGGGTTCAGATACAGTTGCATGGATACACTGATGTTGATTGGGCTGGTAGTATTTCTGATGGATGATCTACCAGTGGATATGTGTTCTCTTTTGGGAGTGTTGCAGTCACTTGGAGCAGCAAGAAACAACCTACAGTTGCCTTGTCAAGCACAGAGGCTGAGTACAGGGGTGCAACAATGGCTGCATGTGAGGTAGCTTGGTTGCATAAGCTACTTTATGATATGCATCAGCCTACAGATGGGCCAGTTGTCATTCATTGTGACAACATGAGCAGTAACACTTGGCAAATAACCCAGTCTATCATGCTAGAACAAAGCACATTGAGGTGCATTATCACTATGTGCGGCAGAGGGTTTTACTAGGTCTTATTGATCTAGTTTATGTCAGCACAGAGGATCAGGTAGCTGACATATTTACGAAGGCATTAGGCGCAGAGAAGCTATGTAAGTTCAGAGACCTGCTTGGTGTGCAGGAATTGGGATTGAGATCGAGGGGGAGTGTTGAGATATCAAACTCCACTCGTGATATGCCAGGGTGACCGTTATGCATTTATGTCACCGACTTGTCAGTTGTAGATGCGGTTGGTACACCAACCATGAATAATAGCTAGATGATAGCTATCCTTATCTACTCTAGTTCGTGGCTCAGTTAGTATGCCACCTTAGTTAGTTGTCTTTGGTTTGAGACCCATATATAGGGTTCTTCTATTTCTTTGTATAAGAGTTCTTTTTGGCTTACACAACTAAGTAGAGAAAAAACTGTTTTCAGCCTCCACCCTTGTCTGTATTCCCCCATTGTGCAAGCAAGAAAGCTACAAGTGAGATTCCTTCCTTCTCTCCCACAATCTTGACACCTAATACCCTTGTATAATGCCATCAACATCTATCTCAAAAACTTGAACCACAGAAGGATTTGCTTGAAGAAATAATTCCTCCTCATCATCTTCTACTTCATCTGCAAGGTTAATAGTCTGAGCCACCATAGGTCTACCTGAACTTTTCAAGAGAACCTTATTAACTGTAGATAACCTAATTTTCTTAAGTCCTCTTGGAATACAAACATAATCATTTCCCCAATCCTACTTGAGTTTAGCCAATCTAAACCACGGTCTCCCCAAAAGCATTTCATAAGAATCTCCAATTTCTGACATTCTTAGCACAACAAAGCTCACCCTAAACTTGAGACCAGCCACTAAAATTTGTTGATTCATTAAAATACCCAAAGGCTGTAACCTCCTTTGATCTGCCATCCGGACCTGAAATGGGGCTGGTAAAAGCTCCTCCCACTGAGTTGCCAAATATGTATGTTCAGGAAGTATATTAACTCCTGAACCTCCATCCAACAGGACATCATCATGTTTTCTTCCTGCATACTCTTGAATAGTAGATACTTGGTAATCCACAACCTCCTGATGAGTTGGTATGACTACCTTACAATCAGGAAGTGCTTGTTCTGGATCCATTGTACCTTGAAGAGCTTCCTGCTGTTTCTGCCTGATCTTTAGGAATAACTTCTCTTTAAACCCTAGTATCAAATCCAAAACTTGCTCCAAAGTCAACTGTAGAGAACACTTAGCCAAATCTTGAAACAACTCTTCCGAACCTCCTTGCTGTAATTTGTTAGCATTTCTACTATCAGGAAACTATTCCTGATGATCAAGAACCTGATCCCGCTGTTCAAAAAGTTGGTCTTGCAGTTCAGGAAGTTGTATCCCTGAAGTCCCTACATCCCCAACTTGATCAAATTCAACTCCTTTAGCAAGTTTTTGCAATTTTCTAACTTGTTTGGTTGCCTTTTTTCTTGTCTTTTCTTGTTCCTGCCAATCAAGCTTCTTGCCGGCTTGGCTTCTAGTGACTGCTAAAACCATTGGTTCATCCTGACATTCCTCTACTTCAATACAATTAGAACAATCACAATGAACATGCATACTTACAGCATTAGTGTTACCCAAGACCTCTTTTGCCGCTTCTTGAACCTTTTCCTCGTAAATTTCCTGAGAGCAAGCAGTTCCTCTACCTTCAGGAGTTTGCCTACTCTTATCTTGATCAGGTAACTCTATAAGGACTGCTGCAACTGGGGTAGGTGGATGCTGTTGATGAGATGCTCCTGCAGGTCTTCCATCATTGCGGGACCTTGCTACCGGCATTCCTCTCTCAGTCCTATGCCTTGCCCAAAGCTCACAGTTTGGTCCAACAAAGTGTCCTTGACCTCCACAATAATGGCATGCTCCCATTTGAGTAGTTTGCTGTTGTGCCTGAAAATTTCCCCAAGGCTGTCTAGCTTGCATTCTTCTAGGTCCTCTGAAGGGTCTCTGTGGTATAGTGTCAGGAATAATCTGATTCACTGCAGCTGGTTGAAAAGGTCTCGGTCCTGCTTACATCACTGGCATCTGCTGTGCCATCCTAACATTAGGATTATACCGGCAAGCCCTAGTTTCATGGTCCTTTCTCTGGCATATCTCACAATGCTTTTCCTTTTTCTTATTGTCAGAAATACCCAAATCCTTCAGCTTTTGTTTTAGCATTATCCAACTTATTGTCCACTGACTTCTTCCTATCTTTTCCCTTTGCTTTCTTCTTTTTGGTCTTGGCTGATCCTGATTTCTTCTTCTTCTTCCTCTTCCTCCTACTAAAATTATCTTCATCAGAGTCACTAGAATCATCATCAAAATCCGAGCTGTAATCGCTGCCCTTATCTTCACTTTCAGTATCAGAATCTGATCCTGAATCTGCCTCATAATCTGAATCCGAAGAGTCTTCATCCCTACTGTTCTTAGACCTAGAGGTATCAAGTCTCTTTTCCACTCTCATAGCTGCCCTAATCATTGTATCCAATGTATCATTCTGGCCCATCTCAACATTGGCAATGGGGTTCCGAATTTTACCTCTCAAACCCTTCATAAAGTAGGTAATCTGCATTTCAACTGAAGGTGTATCATCAGCATGCAGCCTGTTTAGCAGATTCCGAAACTTCTGAGCATAATCCTCCACCAACATAGCCTTGTGCTTGATTTGCTTAATCTTCCTAAGAATGTCTCCCGGAGTTTTATCTTTATGGAACCTGCCCAAAAATGCTGTTTTTAAGGCACCATATGAGTTAAAGGCTACCATACCAAAACTGGCAAACCAATCCATAGCTTTCCCTTGAAAGGTGGTAGCAAACTGTTGCATTTTAACTTGATCCCCATACATTTGATTGAACCCATTGGTTGTCCATGTGGTCTCAAATTGTGCCACATGGCAATCAGGGTCCTCTTTCTTCTTGCGTGAAAATTTGGATGCTCGAACCTTTGGATTAACCAACTGATTGGGATTCATTTCCGGTCTCTTCTTGGGCTTCCTTGGAGGTAGTAATGGGTTAAAATTCAAAACCTTCTGAGGTGGAATTCTAGCACTTCTTAACAAAAATGTTCTTCCAAGCACTGCATGCTATAACCTCTCAAATGCCTGTCTAGGAGGAGTATCCTGCTGGTCAAGAGGTAATATGCCCTCATCATTTGACAAAGTTGGAGATTCTGATGAAGTGACAGGAGAATGATAAACAGTTAAGGTACCCGTAGAGGCACCCCCTTCCAAAGAAGGTTGCCCAACATCAATAAATTGCTCCGCATCTAGCCTGGACAAACCCCCTGTTCCACCCCTATCATCCAGCCCTGTAACCTGTTGCTGCTGTCTTGCCAAAGCCGCCCTGATTTTCTGGGATTTGCTTCTGGTAAGAATAGGCTGGGATATATAAGGGTACTTGTTTGATATAAAGACTGCCCATAAAAGGCACCTTACCCAATCCCAATGCCATCAGTATCCCTATCGCCTGAATCTCCTAGAACCCGATTCTAGATCTGCACCTGAATCAAGAGATCATATTCCTGAACCTGGCAGAGATCGCCAAAGTGTTTTGCCCTTCTAATACACCATAACAGTCACGAAACATCATTTTGCCTGAATACACAACAGTGCTGAAAAGAAACTCCTTGAATAGATTTCTAGCCTTCATCTCCACATAATATTCAGGAAATACATTCAAATGCAGAGCAAACATCATGCTCAGCAACACAAAATTGCTGATCGTTGAACACAACAGTGTTTTCATTCACCATAATCGTCATTGATTGAGTAACATGGAAGAGAATAACATTAACATTCAAGGCACGATAAGAAAATGATAGGATCAAAACATCAGTAGCCAGCCCTGAGCGCTGCACATAGTCATATTCCATTCACGATCAAGAATCCACACACGAATACAACTGCCTGACAGTTTTTAACCTGCACCCTGACTTTCAGGTGACACATCATATGAAATATAAAGACTGCTTTACATATGCTGACCCAAAAGACTACATGCATACAAGTACTAATATATGAAATAGTGCTAAATAAACGGTGAAATCCGAGCCCTAACAATTGAAAAGCATCCAAAGATCCTTTTAATTTTGACATTTGCATTTAGAATGGGTATTTATTCTCGTTGTTGATAAATTCAAAAATTTTTATTGGATTATTGAAATATTTTAAGGGAACTCCTCTAGTAACTCCAGTAGTAAATAACCCTCTATTGTTAGAAGAATATATAGAAATTTCGATACCTAAAGTTATTTTTGACCATGATCAGACCACAAGTAGAATAAAAAATTAGTATCATAGGTATTTAATAAAATATAGAGATCACTCTATGGAAGAAACTTAGCTGATTCAAAAGCTAGTGCTAACTTTGACTTAAGACCATTTAATAAATGTAACATGCCGCGCGAGCTATTCCTTGGTGGTACGTTCTTAGTAGCCCATCAAGAGATGTCCTAGGAAGCGCCATCCGAGATTTTGATAAAACCCTTGGAGTTTGCTAATTAGGATCACTTGAGTCTACCCCCCGCAGTGGAAGTTCTAGCCGCTCCCACAAGGATCAACCTGAGTTTTTCTAGTCAAATCTATTACTAGTGGCTAATTAATATTAGCAGATTCTAAAGTGACGTGAGTTAGTCTTTCTGGTTTCTAATGGTCCATCAAGTGCGATTTTTATTTCTTCTTAGGAAAGCTCTCAGCTTACTGAGACCATCTAGCCATAGGTTTGGATCTGTCGGGGGTCCATCCTCCCGCTTCCCTCGAGAGAGTAGTTTTAGTTATTTAATTACCTACCACTTTAGATTCAACATATAAAATCAGATTCCTTGAATTATGTCCTAATACAAATTGGCTACACGCCCTTAATTTATGACACAAAAATAGAGTAAAGTAATTCCTTCTTAATAGTTCCTTTCAAAAAAATAATGACCTTTACAATGTTTTCTATTCAAAATATTGTTCTCTCCAAGTTCCATTCCCCAACTAGTATTGGAACTTCCAGACATAGTTTGGAAATTGAAGGGCAGTTAGCAGTTCGTAAGAGCCTAAGGTGTTTATGACCAGAGCCCCCTGGTATCCCCACCTCCTCCTGCCGACTAGAGTTCCCTACGACAAGACCTTTTGTGTCATGATTGGTCTAAACTCACTAACGCGAAACAAAAAAGGAAAAACCCCTAGGAGTAGGTTTTATTCATGCTAGCCTTGGGGAGGTTTAGCCCCATCAAGAACACTACCTTAATCGGCATTCTATATTCACCAGAATATCGCCTTAGTCGGCGATTTGTACTCAATCATCCATCTTTTAGCTTGATGATTTTAGGAAAGATCAGTACCTATCTTACAATCACAAACATCTTATTTCAAGTGCATTATACATAAACTTTTAACAAGTTTATTTCCAAGACAAATCTTTTCTTTAAAAAAATAATAACATCGATGCAAATTAGCATAAGTGGCAAAATAACTTTGAGATAAATCAACATAAGTGGCAAAATAACTTTGAGACAAATTAGTATAAGTGACAATACATTCCAATAGTCTTCATGGACTCCCTCTTTCTTGAGGATTAGTTTGGATTAAATTTAAGCAAGAATTTCATACTTGAGGATACCTCCCTTGGAGTTTCGTGGGTCTTTACCCACAATAAAAGAAAATCTTGATTAGTTTAATTATGAACAATATCATTTGGCAATTGCGTCTCAAGGTCTCTTATATACCGAGGATAAGCGCTCATGATTCAGAGATTTTATTTGATCAACACAAAAATTACAAATATTAAATCTTTTAGGGACACAATACCTTCCTTGTACTTGCTTAGGTTCATCTTGTACAGACCCAAGTTACCCCTTGGAATTCGCGGTTAAGAATTCCTCAATGAAGTTATATGCAGGAATTGAATAAAATCTTATCTTGCACATCCAGCTTTTGTTGCCTATTCATGGGATAAAGGCTTGCTAGTTGTTTTTATTTAAGAAAATTAGTACCTGAAGATCCATGACGAGTGCTTGGTTGATGGTATTTGTGGCTTCATTTGTAATCCTCGTACTCACCATTTTGTTTGTAGTAATTGGGTTCACAATATTATTGGTAGCTCCTGCCTCCACGACCTTCGTAGCTTTTTTCTTCAAGGCCATGGTCTTTAATCGCAAGATCACAAAAAGGGGAATTTGGCGAACGAGCTTGGGGTTGATTGGATTAATGAAATTTTGATCGACGGGGGAAAAAAGCGATCACCAAGAATTCCAAGAAATCGAGAAGAGTGTTGATTCCACAGGGGGGAATATGATAGAAGGGATGGAGGAATTGAATCAGAGTATCCTCCTTGTCTTCTTGATGGGGAATTCTTGTTCTCACGCTTCTCTTGCCCCACTCCCTCTTACTCTATACTCCTGAGAAGGGTCTCTCCCCTCTTGCTCCCCATGCCTCTTATTTATAGCTAAATTAGAGAAGAAGGGTTGTGGCTAAGAAGAAGAGTTCTTTATGGAGGGGATCTTGGCAAAATCAACAATTTGAATGAAGCTTCCAAGATGCAATCTGATGCTCAGACCACAAATCTGATGGTTCTATTGGCTTTGAAAGGGGGGTAAAAATCCACGACACCTGATTAGAATTCTTCGTGATACACTCCTTCTTCTTCTCCCTGTTCAAAGTGCTGTTTGGTGCTTGTAAACTGCGATCGCAACATGCACGATATTGCCAATCCTTGTTTTTGCATTAAATCTCCAAAATTGATTGAAAAAGCCACTTGTTTTTTTTTACATGACACCCTGTTCTAGAAGTTTCCATACCTTTTTAGGATATTTACAATAAATAATATTCAAAATATAAGAAATATGCTAGTTTTGTCTAAAAATCTAGTATTTTTGGACCACTAATGACTAATATGACTCATAGCTCTTGTTCATGCGGTAACTTTCGCGACGGGTGGCTATAGTCTTGGCTACAGTCCTTGGCTACAGTCCTTGTCAATCCAAAAAATGTCGGGTTATGATCCTTGGGTCTTTTTGCTCAAGATCTTCTCTATTTAATGATTTTAGAGTTCTTGAAGTCCATTTTGCAAGAAGTTGGAAATATTTTAAATTAAAGTCGGGATATCGCAACAATAAATGCCTATCCCTCATAGTCACATTAAATATCCCACAACCATAGAGTTGCTGTATGGGACAATGTTTTGTCTAAAAGCTTCATAACATTATTTTCATATGAAAGTATAGATTCCCTACATGAGGCAACTCTAGCATGTGATTAGTTACCCTTTTAGTTTTCTTTCTTTTAAAGAATTCCCATCTCTTTCCCATTACATTTATAGGGGGAGGTAGGGTCTATATTGAGCAATCCTTATTCCCACCCCAAAAAGAATTTGCCCAAGTGAAGTCTACCCTTCTCTCTCACTTTGGGATGTTACTGTATTTTGATAGTAATATGTGTGAACAAACTTAGGACCATTGGGGTAAATTTTTCCTTCTTTAGGATGTTTCTTACCCTTGCCTTGTATAAATGCCTATTTTAGTTAAAGACGTACTTCGACATGTGAATCTTCACTATAGATGGTAATCAATTCACTTTGTGTTATGATCTCTCAAGCTTCTTTTTCTCCAAGCTATGTATCCATATTCCTACAATTGCAAATACAAAATTTAATATTATAACAAGCTTTGACCACTTGGGTCTAAAAATATTGTGGGTAATAGGCTTGTGTTGTCAAAATTTTGATGCAGGTTGGTCTTGGTCTCCATTTACACTACTTCCAATACTACACAAACTATTTCATTCTTTTATGTGGAAAATATGATAATACTCAAATCTACGAAGGTAAGAGCCCTTATAGTCTACTTTACATTGTGCTAGATAGCATGCGTTGCTTTTGTGCATGTTTTTCTCTACATGGAAACCTTTACATAAAGTATAATGAATGGAAATAATATATATTTCGTATGTTGGCTATGGGGATAAGTTGGATGGAACCAACTATCCCCTATGAGCTTATATAATGTGTCATGTACTAGTTGAAAAGGGGATTTGGAACATCATGCATGGAATTGAAAGCCGTCCCAGTGGTGTTTTGGAAGCTACAAGTTGCAACAGAAATATGTGTTGTTAAGAATGTTGCATGTTCTAGTTCTACTCCAATAAATGCTAAAGCACCACCACCACCTACTCTTGTAGAGTAGACTCATTGGGTGATTGCATTGTTTGTTAGATGTACCATGATTCCACACATTCACTCATGTAAGGTAGCTAAAGATGCTTGACATATATTTGCATATTTGTATCGAGGAAAAAATGAGGTACATTTTGCTTACTTGCATAAGTAGTTAGAGAGCAAGCATATGAAATTAGAGAGTGAGAATATGGATGAAGGTGACTTCATGGATAATTTTTGGCCAAATATGAAAATCTTAAGGAGGTATTGATTATTGCAAATGAGATTTTGCTAGATAGTTTGCTTGTGTAGATAGTTCTCAATGGTCTTCCCGATTCTTATAAAAGTTTTTTATCTATGCTTTGTTTGATGATCAAAGTATATTGGAATTCTTTGTCATTTGATGAGTTGTTCTTTTTTGTTGCAAGAAGAATAATCTCAAAAAAAATATGTCAGTTATGCATATTGTTGATCAAGCTTTTGTGGCTAGCTAGAAATGTAAAGGAAAGGTTTCCTTTTCTGCTACTAGCACAACAGAAATTTGAAAATGCTATTTAGACAAAGAAAGATGATAAGAATGAGAATAAAATCTAATGCAAGTATTATAAGGAAAAATACACTATCATTAAGGATTCTCCTAGATTGGCTGTAAAAGAGGCTAAGAAGAAGAGGCTAGAATGATGATTGTAGATATATTGCCTTCTAAATCAAAATCTACAAATGTTGTGCAAGATACAGAGTGGGAATTTAGTATGTAGTGTAGTTATGATCCTTCTTTACATCACTCTTTCAATTTTATTGTGGATTCAAATGTATAGTACTTAGATATGGTGCCACTAAGCATAATATTACTTTGCTATGTAGTGTGTTCACTTCTCTTGAGTTTGCTCCTAAGGCTAGTACTATCACATGTGCCAGTAACTTCTCTTTGATTTTGTCAAAGGAGTTGGGAAAATTGAGTTGATTGTTGTTAAACCAATGCTTTTACACTTAGATGCTTTGTATGGTAGTGTTTGATAGTTATAAATGATTTTTGTATGTATTAGAGACCAAGAAGAATCTCCTATCAAGTTTTTGCACTTGCCATGATTGGCTTGATTGTGAAGTTCATTGATGATAGATTTATCCTTCATGACCTCTCTTGTGATGATACATGTTGAGAAATAGACAAATAATGTATGGTCCAAGAAGAGATGTCTTGAATCCCATATGCACAGTGAGGAGGGTGGAACAAACTAGAAAGCTATATAAGGTTGTACTTGATTCTTATTTCAATGCAATGCTATTGTCCTTTCAATCAAGTGTTAGTGTAATTGTCCATACACACAGGAATGTGTTTATGAGTCCAAGTCTCAATCTTGGAATCTAATTCACTTGTGTGATAGCTGGTCTTGTCCGAGTCTATATCCTCATGAGTCTTGTTTACATTTTCCATCCTCCATAGCTCATGCCATGCTCTAGATCCACGTCTTCTGACATGGTATCAGAGCTCTGTTGAGCATGGGCAAGCTTTATACAGCTCTCCTCTTTGCTCTCTCAAGATTTCTTAACTTTAGTCCTCAATGCTAGCTGATTTCATGACTACCATAGAACACCATATTGGGGAATATGGGAATTTCCCATAAGTTTGGGACACATGGTCAAATCTTTGGATTTGTCATATCTTAAATATTATAACTCCAAATTGAGCGCTCTATAGCTTAATAGATTCCATTTTTCAAGCACTTTCCAATGATAGGTCACATCATATGGTTTTGAGAAACTTATGGGCATGTTATTCGGGAGCCACCTTTTTAGTATTCAAAAAATGGGAATTGGGAGATTTCCAAACTCACTAATATTGTGCTATAGCCAGGCTGCTGTACCCACCTCTGTTGTTTGAGCACTTGAATCTCTTCATCCAGGTGAAATCTTGGCAAGCCTCCTTCTAGAAATCTCTTCCCTTGCTCATGGCACTCCTTCCTAGCAGATAATAGTAGGACATTAGCCACTTTATGCACCAACATTTTGAATATTGCAGCTCGCTACTATCAAAATCTACACCTATTCCTGTCGTATGTCTGCATCTCCACTTACAGGCCGTGATCTATTTTGTAGCTATAGGGAAATCAAAGCCCACTAGAAGAGCTTCTCCCTCACCAAGCATATCTGCCAATGGCTGCACAAACGCACTGCAGTAAATAAAAAAACCATCGGTTTGAAAAAGCCCTAAACAGTCCACCATAGCTGTTATAACTCAAGCCATTTTTCACTTCATTCAACACACTAAAGCCTCAAACATTCAAGTCTGATTAGTTTCTACCAAGAGAAATTCTCAAGAAGAAGATTTGGAACATCAAGCATCAACTATCGAGCTCAACATTGAGTCTTCGAGGCATAGCCAAGGCATATTATCTCTTGATACCCCATTAGTGCTTCTTAGCACTTGGATCATTAGCTCACTCATGAACAACTCATTTTTAATCCCATCTCAGTGTGGAGAAGCAGAGTTGCAGCATTGGAATGTGTGCACAAGAGGGAGAAGAGAGCTCAAAGTACAAGAACAATATCTTGTTTACTAAGTTGCTTACAAGTACAACTTGGGTACACTCTCCCGCACTTGATAGTGACCCATAGGCTGTTTATATAGCCTCTGCCAAGCTAGGATTAGGGTTTTCCTTTCCCCTAAGGCTATTCACACCCATTTTCCCTCATACACCCTTGCTTACAGTGGGTTCCTATGCCTATCTTCTAACACCCCCCCCCTCAATGCTAGGGTGGCATTGGATTACAAGGCATGTAAGATGTCCCCCCCCCATTAAACAAATCGGGATGCCTTTATAAATCAGGCTACAAGAGTGTTTTTAGGTAGATGGTTTAAAGACTCAAAAAAGTCGATCTTCAGATGGATTGGAGGCATAATTGGCCACCAATTCTTTGGGTACATCAGGAGTGTTAGGGCATTTACTAGTGATATGCCCTGTCTTCTTGCATTTGTTACATTTCATTTTCTTGGGATACTTTTTCCAATAGTTGTTTACAAGATGTCATTTTTTCTTATAGAAAGAACATCTAGTGAGAACTGTATGTACCAATACTTGATCTACGGGAAGTTGAAGATGCCTGATTGGTGCTACCTTCTTTGTGGTTCCTCTTTTCTTCATCCAAATAGGATTGGATGGTACTTGCCAATGTAGGATCTAGAATGTTGGTAAGAGTGGTTACAAGGGTAGGAAACACCTTTTTTTACAACTTTTAGGAGAATAGCAATAGCATCTTCTTCATGTATTGGAGCTAGTACTGAGGCAAGCTGTGCCATAAGTCCCTTCATGCGAGAGATGAATTTTTCCAAGTCTTCTCTTGATCTATATTCCAAGCTAAAGAATTCAATTTTAAGGAAGATTTTAGTATTTTTACAGTGGCTCCATAGAGCTTTTCAAGCTCGTCCCATTTTTCTTTAGCAGTATTTAGTTGATCAACACGATGAATCAATGGCTCATCTAAGTGCAACATGATGATTGCCTGTGCATGTTGGTCATCCTCTATATCAACCAGAGTTGTAGAGTTTACAGCTCTGGTTCCTTGAATGAGAGGCCAATACCCTCTCTCCATCATTTTGTACTTGATAAGTACCTGCCATGGGTGGAAATATTGACCATCAAATTTTCGAATTTGAGGATGGACATCAGCATATGTTGTGGCCATTGGGAAGGTCTTACCACTTGCTAGAACAAGGGCAGTGTCTAGTTCCTTACAAGCTTGCCACTAAATGCAGAAGCAACTCAAACACTTGATATCAAAGTTGTAATGAGGAGAAAGGTAGAAAATCATACATATGTAATATTTCAAAATATAACTTTTGTGGTCCTTTCTTATGAGCAATCTTCTTCCGAGGTTTAATGATCTGAACCTAGACTAGACTTCAGGATCCTCCTTGTGGTATGGCTCAGTGGATAACCCTTGCCTTGGACAAGGACGGTCTATGATTTCAATGCTTGTTGCTGATGATTCTGAGGAGAGTACAATGACACTCATCCCTCTAATTTCATTGACCAATGTACTTAAGGAAAAATCACTTCAAGATATGCAATACAATTCTAGTGTATGATGGTCTATGTGTACATAGCCATACAACTAGAAGCAAGGTACTTAGTTGTTTTAATTTCTTGATGAAAACATTCGGATTGTGTAAGTATTAGCAGCAATGACGATTAAGCAATGTGTCTTAGTGCTTACAAGCACTCATTTGTTGCTCATGTTGCTAGAGATGGTAAATGTTGGTCTTGATAAGATTGATGATGAATTTTCAAGTGCATTAACCTCTGAGATTAGGTTCCTAGATTAGTAACTGACTCAAAAGGAGTTAACTCAGTGATTAAAATCATTGTTAATGACCAAATATTGAGAAATCTGAAAGTTGAAGAAGCTTGAAGCTTCCTGGCTATGGCTGCCAGGAAATTGTCAGTTAGGGTTTGGCTTCTAGTGGCCAATAGAGATCAAATTTCCCAAAGCCCTCTTAGGGGGAGATGGCCCACTAGGGGGGCTATAAAAGCCCTATGGTGGCTGCCATTATTGCGCCTCCCACAGCGCGCGCTACTGTACGAATTTCCCGCCTGCCAAAACTGTGCTGTTCTGACACAGAATGTAATGTCATGCTTGATGCTGCCCAATGTCACATTTTAAAGTGCCACACAGTTGTGCCTTGACGTGGAGAGAAGGTTTGTAAAAGATGGCAGGAGCTGAAATACCCTCCTTTGCATGCATCAAGTCCACCAATGTCAAAGGGTTCAAAAAACAAGCTATGGAGGTGAAGAAGATGGAGTTCTTTTTATGCACTTAGTGGAGCTGAGGTTTGAGGAAGCTGAAGGGATCAATGGAGGCTCTGATACCATGTGGAGAAGTAGAGTTGCATCATTGCAATGTGTACACAAGAGGGAGAAGAGATCTCAAAGTACAAGAACAATATCTTGTTTGATAAGTTGCTTACAAGTACAACTTGGGTACACTCTTCCACACTTGATAGTGACCCATAGGCTATTTATATAGCCTTTGCCAAGCTAGGGTTAGGGTTTTCCCTGCCCCTAAGGCTATTCACACCCATCTGCCCTCATACACCCTTGCTTACAATGGGTTCCTATGCCTATCTTCTAACACTTAGATGCTTATTGTAATGCCCTAATTGATCAAATCTCTTGTAAGTCTTAACCCCTTTGTAAAAGGATAGACATCGCCCAAGTATGCTCGTGGTAAGATCTCCTTCAAAATGAGTGAACTTGGGAAAATAGCTAAATTTAATGGGGAAGGCTTTCATGCCTAGAAGGAAAAGACCGTGTACCGTCTCATGAGGAAAAACCTCTAGGACCTCTTTGAAGATGATGAAGGTGATGCATATGGCAGAAAAAAAGATTTAGAAAGTGGGATCCTTGCAATAGCTCCACCAAAAACCAAAGAATGGAAGAAGATGAATAACAAGGAACTAGGCATCATTGCCTGGGGGCTAAGTGATGATGTGCTACATCATATCTCTGGCATTACAGATGCTAGAAGTGCTTGGGAGGAACTTGACAGAATCTTTGGTACCCAAGCAAAGAATTCAAAGGTAAAATTACTCATGCAATTTTATAAATTTGATATAAAAGATAGTGCTTCCATGACCATACACATTAACAAGTTCAAGAGTCTAAAAATCGAGCTTGAAACTCTTAAGAAGAATATTGATGAAGAGGAAGTAATATCCATACTTCTTGCAAGTGTAAATAAGGATCCATATGAGAATCTAGTGTCCACCCTATGTAATGTTCCAAGTTTCTCACTTAAAGATATTGAGCACTCACTACTTGATGGAGAAAGCAAAGTTAAAATCAAGGATGCAAAGGAATACACCACCAGAAATAGTCTTTTGTACACCAAGGGCACTTATAGAGCAAAAGGCCGTGGTCGAGGACTAAGCTTCAACAACAAGAAGGATCGGATTATATGTCATTAATGTGGCAAGACTAGCCATATAGCTAGTGAATGTTTCCACAAGAAAAGAGCATAGCAGATGCAGAATGATCACCACGAGAACCGGTTCATGAATGAAGAAGAAGAAGATGCTTCCGCTACCATCAAAAACTCTGACAGATTGTTCTAAAGAATTTTCATTGTATATTTTATATGTTTTTCCCATAGTGGATCTCTATTTTTCCCTTAGTGGATTTGATTTGTAAAAACCCTTTCGAAAGATGTAAAGTTTCAAGCTTTAACTTGACTAGGCTACCTTATGAGCTAGTCTTTTGGGCCATGTCACCATGTAGGGGGGGAAAAAGCCAGCAAGTGTAGGGACTCATCATTTGAGGGGGGTGTTGAGAAATAGAAAAATGATGTATGCTCCAGGAAGAGATGTCTCAAATCCCATATACACAGTGAGGAGAGTGGAACAAATTGGAAAGCTATATAAGGTTGTACTTGACTCTTATTTCAATGCAATGCTATTGTCCTTCCAATCGAGTGTTAGTGTCATTGTCCATACACACAAGAATGTGTTTATGAGTCCAAGTCTCAATCTTGGAACCTAATTCACTTGTGTGACAGTTGGTCTTATCTGAGTCTATGTCCTCATGAGTCTTGTCCACATTTTCTATCCTCCATAGCTCATGCCATGCTCTAGATCCATGTCTTTTGACAATACAAATATTTCACCTAGTTTATGATGTCATGAGCTATACAAGATCATGAAATATTGCACTACTATAAATTTGTTGAAAGCATATTTGCAATTTTGTAGATTTACATGCTGTTTTGGATGCAAAACTTTGTTATGCATGTTTTGATAATGTGAATTTTGCTAGTTTTCTACACCTCATGGTGTCTTCATTGCCTAATCTTGAGGTCCCTACAAAACACATTTTTGAGGTCTGCATATCGAAAAAAATGCAATATTCTTTCTTTCCAAAAGTTGGTTTTTAGTGAGAGCCATTTGCCATTTGTAAACTATAACTTGTACATAGTGATGTTTGTGGTCCAATACAAATACCATCTTTTGGGAGCTACTTGTACTTTGAAACTTTTATAAAAGATTATCCTAGGCATGCATGAGTATATAGTTTGAAAGCCAAAGTTGAGTCTTTCCAAAAGATGGTTTAGTGTGAGAGCTATTCACAAACCACAACTCATACAAAGTGGTGTTTGTGGTCCAATTTAGACACTATCAATTGGTTACTATTGGTATTTTTTGATTTTCATTGATGAATACTCCAAGCATGCATGGGTATATGGTTTGAAAGCTAAGTTTGAAGTGTCATTTTTCTTCAATTTATAAGCATGGCTAAAAATTTGTTAGGATGTAAAGTGGGTACTCTCCATTCTAAAGATGCATGTCTGAGAAATTTAGTGTATATTTGGCTAAATGAACACTAATGCATATTTCTATATACACCAGAGACAAATGGTGTAGCTAAGAGAAAGAGTAGATATCTCATGGAGAGGGCACAATGCTAAGAGTTAAGCCTTGCCACATAGTTTCTGACTTGAGACTACATTATGTGCAACTTATATACTTCACAAGTATCACACTAATACATTAGAGTCTATTACTCCATATGAGGCTTGGGATGGCAAAAATCCATTTGTTGCTCACTTTTTCATTTTTGATTCCTTGGTATATGCTTTACTATATGTACAACAACGCAATAAACTTGATGATATGGCCTTGCAATGCATTTTTGTTAGTTACGGTACTAAAAGCAAAGGTTATAAGTTATAGCATCCACAAATTATGTCAAGATTGTGGGAGAGAAGGAAGGAGTCTCGCTTGAAGCTTTCTTGCTTGCACAATGGGGGAAGACACACAAGGGTGGAGGCTGAAAACAGTTTTCCTCTTCTTAGTTGTGTAAGCCAAAAGAACTCTTGTACAAAGAAATAGAAGAACCCTCTATATGGGTCTCAAACCAAACTCAACTAACTAAGGTGGCATACTAACTGAGCCACAAACTAGAGTAGATAAGGATAGCTATCATGTAGCTATTATTCATGGGCGGTGTACCAACCGCGTCTGCAACTGACAAGTCGGTGACATAAATACACAACGGTCACCCTGGCGTATCACGAGTGGAGCTCGATATCTCAACACTCCCCCTCGAGCTCAATCCCAATTCTTGCACACCAAGCAGGTCTCTGAACTTGCGCAGCTTCTCTGCGCCCAATGCCTTCGTGAATATGTCAGCTACCTGATCCTTTGTGCTGACATAAACTAGATCAATAAGACCTAGTAAAACCCTCTCTCGCACATAGTGATAATGCACCTCAATGTGCTTTGTTCTAGCATGATAGACTGGGTTATTTGCCAAGTGTATACTACTCATGTTGTCACAATAAATGACAACTGGCCCATCTGTAGACTGATGCATATCATAAAGTAGCTTATGCAACCAAGCTACCTCACATGCAGCCATTGCTGCACCCCTGTACTCAGCCTCTGTGCTCGACAAGGCAACTGTAGGCTGTTTCTTGCTGCTCCAAGTGACTGCAGCACTCCCAAAAGAGAATACATATCCACTGGTAGATCGTCTATCAGAAATACTACCAGCCCAATCAGCATTAGTGTATCCATGCAACTGTATCTGAACCCCAGTCTCATAAAATAGTCCATACTGCAATGTGGACTTCACATACCTAAGTATGCGTCTAGCCGCATCCAAATGCGGTTTCCTTGGAGCCTGCATAAACTGACTTACCAATCCAACAGCATAGCTCAAATCTGGCCTGGTAATAGTCATATAAATCAAACTTCCTACTATGCGTCTGTACATAGTAGGGTCTTCTAGAAGCTCACCTGCATCTGTGCTCAGCTTCACATTTTGCTCCAAAGGAACTGAAATAGGCTTACAGCCTGTCATCCCATATTTGGACAGCATGTCCAATCCATACTGCCTCTGCAAGAGCTATATCCCACTTGGTGATCTAATCACCTCAATGCCCAAGAAATAACGCAGCTCTCCCAAATCCTTCATCTCAAACTTCTGTTTCAATAGCATTTTCACATGAAGGATATCTTCAACACTGTCACCTGTCATAATCAAATCATCAACATAAATGACAAGTAGCATAATACCTTTCTCTGTTTTTCTCACATAAAGTGAGAAATCTGCCTTGGAAATCTGAAAGCCAATAGTGATAAGATATTGTCCTATCTTGTCAGACCATGCTCTAGGTGCTTGCTTCAAGCCATACAAGGCTTTCTTCAACCTGCAAACAAACTCAGGATGAACAGCATGCACATAACCTGGTGGCTGCTCCATATAGACCTCTTCTTGCAAATCACCATGCAAGAAGGCATTCTTTACATCCATCTGATGTAAAGACCATCCCTTTGATGCAGCCATAGCAATGACTGCTCTTACAGTTGCCATCCTTGCAACTGGACTGAATGTTTCTTCATAGTCAATGCCATATGTTTGTGCATACCCCTTGACTACTAATCTTGCCTTGTATCTGTTCACAGAACCATCTGCATTGTGCTTCACCTTATAAACCCACTTACAGCCAATTGCATTCTTTCCTTTAGGCAAAGGTACTAACTCCCATGTAGCATTTTCTTCCAAGGCATCCATTTCTTCATCCATGGCTTTCTCCCATTTTTCTTTTCCCATTGCTTGCTCAAAAGATGTGGGTTCTGGTTCCTGTATCACTTTGACCATATATGCATAGTGAATGGCTGTAAATCCATCATATTTCAGCCTATCCACAGGATACCTAGCTCTCGTAGACCTGCGCAAAGTAGGTTCACTCCCAGATGCTCTCAAAACATCCCTGGTCTTCCTTACTCCAGGTGTAACAATAGAAGGAATACCCAACTCATCATCAATGCTCTGTTCTGAGCCACTGGATTCACCATCCACATAAGAGTGACCTGCATTCACATCAAACATGGGCTGATCAACCTTCTCTTTTCCTTTTCGTGATACCTGCATACCACTATCTGCATTGCTTTGAGAAGATTCTCCTGATCTCAATCTGCCTGTCCATGGCGAAGAATGTGAACCACTGCTAGAGGACGCTCCAGGTCCACTAATATTTTGTGACTGCTGCTGTGAATTCTGTGTAGCATTACCATTTTGTGCATCTTCATCATCAATCACATTTACTGGTTTATACCAGCTACTCATCTCATCAAAAACAACATCTCTGCTCACTGTAAACTTACGAGTAGAAGGGTTATAGCATCTATACCCTTTTTGCTGCAGAGAGTAACCAATAAAGATGCACTTCTCAGCTTTTGGATCCAACTTGGATCTCAGCTCATCTGGCACATGTACATAGGCAATGCAACCAAAAATTTTCAAATGAGAAATATCTGGTTTCCTACCAGTATACCTCTCCTCTGGAGTCATTCCATGTATTGCTGCAGTGGGAGTCCTGTTCATTATGTAGACTGCTGTAGCAACTGCTTCAGCCCAATAAAAATCTGGCAAGTCTTTTTCATTGAGTATGGCACGAGATACCTCTCCAATATGCCTGTTTTTCCTTTCTGCAATTCCATTTTGTTGTGGGGTATAACTGCATGAATATTGCTGCTTTATGCCATGCTCCTGCAAGAACTTTGCAAACTCATTTGAGAGGTACTCTCCCCCTCCATCTGACCTTAGGCATTTTATCTGCAGGCCTGTTTCTTTTTCAACCATTGCTTTAAGAGTTTTGAAATGCCCAAAAACTTCACTTTTCTTTTTCATAAAATACACCCAAACTTTTTTGCTATAGTCATCAATAAAACTGACAAAATAATGACAGCCTCCAAGAGATGCAGCTTTAGTTGTCCACACATCAGAGTGGATTAATTCCAATGGCTTCTTACACTCTTGAACATGTCTAGGAAATGGTTTCCTTGCCTGTTTTCCAAACTGACAGGCTTCACATACCTTATGCATTTCTGCAACCTTGAATTTTGGCAAACCTGCAACAATATTTTGGGCCTGCATTGATTTAAGTCGCTGTACATTAACATGACCAATGCGTTTATGCCAGATATCAATATCTGCAACTACACCGGTCCCATGTGCAAACATTGTTGCACTCAATTCAGACATGTCTGCATCCAACGTAAACATTCTGCCCTTCTTCTTTCCTTTTGCTATCAAGCGACCTTTATTTTTCATATCCTCAACAAAGCATCCATGAGGATTAAATCTGACCTGCAAGCCCTGTTCAACCATTTGACCAACAGAAACCAGATTCTTGGTGATATTCGGGACATGAAATACATCGGACATGTATTTCTTTTTCCCATCCTGCATAGACAAGGGAATTTTTCCAATCTGCACAATAGGATGTGCAGTATCATCACCAGTCTCCACAAATCTTGGT
Organism: Lygodium microphyllum; assembly: GCF_053477565.2. Taxonomy (NCBI): domain Eukaryota; kingdom Viridiplantae; phylum Streptophyta; class Polypodiopsida; order Schizaeales; family Lygodiaceae; genus Lygodium; species Lygodium microphyllum. Next base: position 175,643,195 of record NC_141137.1, on the reverse strand, counting down.
TTTTCCATTTTCCTTGCATCCTCCATCCATTCTGCATGACCTGTCATGTGGTTTGATGCACCTGAGTCAACATACCATACATCATTGCTTTCTTCTGCACTTGTCACAGAATTGTTCATGTGCTGCACCATGAACAAATGCTCATTTCTGTCATCACCCTGTCTACTAGAAGATGCATAATTCCCTTGTTGCAGTTTTCCATTCATGATGTCATTCTGCTTCTTATAGCAGTCTTTAGCCATATGACCCATTTTACCACAGTAGTAGCATTCAACATTACTGTTTGCATTTTGACCTCTTTGCCATCCACCACGACCTCTTTGGCTCCCCCTGCCTCTAGAGTTACCACGTCCTCCTCCATAGGACTGGTTTTCTTGAGTTTGCTGCATATTCTGATTTCTACCACGGCCTCCAAATCGGCCTCCTCTACCTCTGCCTCTACCTCTTCCAGCATTTGAGTAGAAGACAGCTTCTTTTGAAGTTCCTCCTGAAGAAGATGCACCACCATTTCTCTGCTCCTCAGAAATTAGAAGAGCAATCAACTCCTCAAAATCAGGAAATCTTTCACGAACTGAAATGGATGTCCGAAACTATGCATAATCCTTTCCTAGACCATTCAAGGTCACGGAAACTAAATCATCATCTTCCACTGGCGACCCAATGGAAGCATGTGCATCTGCAATCTTCTTCACCTTCATGTGGTAGTCGTTGATGTTCATATTTTCTCTTTGCACATTGTGCAACTCTTGCTTGAGCTGCATTTTCCTGGCTTGCGTATTTGTGCTATACATTTTTGACAAAGTATCCCATGCCTCCTTTGGCGTACTTGCATCCTGAATATGCACAATCATAGAGTCTGAAATGCTGATAGACAGCCAATACATAACTTTCCTGGCTCTCTCATGCCATGTTTTAAATGCCTGCATTTGTTGTTGATTGGGAACATCAGGAAGAACTGGTTCTTCTTCATTTCCTGCAACAAATTCCCAATATCCTTTTCCCATAAGGAAATTCGTCATTCTAAACTTCCATGCCTGGAAGTTGTTCTTGTCAAGCTTTTCAGTGACAATCTGTGAAAGAGAATCAGACGCCATTACAGAATACTGCAAGAAATTCTGTCACTACAAAAAACACAGCTTCACCCTCACAAGGGCAAATCTGCAAAATTGGCGAAAGTGGTATTTGACCACACAGTCACTTCCTAGTGACGATTTTGCATAAACAGGAACCAAGGATGATTCTGAAACTACCAATGTCTCTGCGCACAAGCATACGATGCAATTTCTACAGTAACTTTTCACCGACCTGTAGAACAGTGGTCGCACAGCATAAAACTGAGCCTTTTCCTGAGTGCGTGCAGAAAACTTCCGTCTGCAAAACAGGCCCCGAAATGGCCTCAAATAAAAAAAACAAGGTCGCCAAGGGCCAAAGCCCTCTCCCGCAGCATATACTGCCCTCTTGCTTCACCGCGAAGGGCGTCTCAACCTGAGACAATGCACTCCTGCAATTTCCGGCTGTGCTACCTGCAGAGATCTGCTCCCAAAATAGAAAATGAAAGCAACACTGCTCCTCTTACCAGACCACCGCGAGCTTGGCTTGCTTTCTTGAGCTCCTTACCACGAACAAGGCTCTGATACCATGTCAAGATTGTGGGAGAGAAGGAAGAAGTCTCGCTTGAAGCTTTCTTGCTTGCACAATGGGGGAAGACACACAAGGGTGGAGGCTGAAAACAGTTTTCCTCTTCTTAGTTGTGTAAGCCAAAAGAACTCTTGTACAAAGAAATAGAAGAACCCTCTATATGGGTCTCAAACCAAACTCAACTAACTAAGGTGGCATACTAACTGAGCCACAAACTAGAGTAGATAAGGATAGCTATCATGTAGCTATTATTCATGGGCGGTGTACCAACCGCGTCTGCAACTGACAAGTCGGTGACATAAATACACAACGGTCACCCTGGCGTATCACGAGTGGAGCTCGATATCTCAACAAATTAAGCATATTTTGATTAGTTGTGATGTAGATTTTGGGAAATATGTTGTTTAGTCTTTACTTTCATGTACCAAAGAGAGATATACAAAAGTTATCTATGACATTTTTTCGCCTCTTTTTAGTAGTGTGCAATCACATCATATAGCACCAAATGAGATAGTTTCTTATTGTGGTAGATACGAGCACATTGCAAAGGATTTTCATAAGAAGCAGACAGATATGAAGGCTAAGGGTAGACAACATGGGAACTATGCATGTTCTAGTGGTGCTCATGATGAGAAAGGTGACAGGTTGTTTGCCATGGAGCATGTGTCCAAGAATGCACCTAGGCTAGAAGAGAGATGGTACATTGAATCTGGGGATTCTAACAATATGACACCCCATGGAGAGTGGTTTGATGAGTTGGTTGCAGGTTCACATGGTTATGTTTTTATTGGGGATGACACCTAGCATGACATTCAGCACACACATAAATTGTTGTGTTTATGATGCCTGGTGGCAAGAAAAAGAGTCTGCATGATTTATTGCATGTACTGTCAATAACTAAGAATCTCTTGTCGATGGGACAGATGGCAAAACAAAATCTACATGTTAGATTCAATAAAGATGGTTGCTTTATTGAAGAATACGGTAATGGCTACAAATTAATTGCTTGAGGCAGAAGGGATGGCAAGATGTTTACATTGCATGTGACCATTCCAGAACTTAAGGAGCCATGTTTGCACATAATGATGGTGCTATTTGGGTTGTTGAGATTTGGCATAAGAGGATTGGCCATGTTAATGTACAAAAGCTGAAATCTATGCGGCAGAATGAAGTGGTACATGGATTGCCCAAATTCAAGTATAATGACTTTAGCCATGTATGTCCTAGATGTCAGTTTGGAAAGCATGCACGATTTCCATTAATGAGACATGTGAAGAATAGCTCAAGACCCTTGCAGTTGATACACTCTGATGTTTGGGGTCCATCTCATAATGCTTCGTTTGGAGGTGCTCGTTACTATGTATCTTTCATTGATGATCTCAACAAGTACACTTGGATGTACATATTGAAACATAAAGATTAAGTGTTTGATGCATTCAGAGATTTCAAGAAGCATGAATTATTTGGGATGCTATATCTCTTGTCTTAGGTTAGATGGAGGCAGAGAATATGTCTCTAAAGAGTTTGAAAGATATCTTGCAAAGTACAAAATCGGAAGATAGCTTACTTGTAGCTATACATCATAGCAAAATGGTGTAGCGGAGAAAAAAATAAGGTACTGATGGAGTTAGCTAGAGCTATGCTGAATGAAAAGTGTTTGCCTAATGCTTACTAGGCTGAAGCAGTGGTGACTATTGTATGTGTGCTGAATAGAACCCCTACAACAGGGATTCATGATGTAACACCTTATGAGAGGTTGTATGGTCATAAGCTTGACATTAGGCACTTAAAGGTCTTTGGTTGCATTGCATACGTGCATATTATGGATGAAAAGAGGAAGAAATTAGATTCTAATACTATCAAGAGTGTGTTTTTGAGTTATGCATAGGATAGGAAGGCCTATAAATGCTATGTGTTGTCTACTCATGAGACATTGATAAGCAGAGATGTTCTCTTTGACGAGTTGGCCTCTTTGTATGGGAATCCAGTTGTAGTGGCTATACTGATGGATTAGCCAGCACAAGTAATGCTAAGAATACACCTATAGTTAGTACATCTATGAGTGGTCTGATAAGTGATATGTCATCTACAGTGAGTCTTTGGTCAGGACGGTTGTGGAATCGCACTCCTACATCCACTGACACGCAGGGGGAGATTGGATAAGGGAAAAGAAAATATGTTTGAGGATGTAATAGGTCCACTTACTGTAGGTTATGAGTCATCCAGCAGTGATAGCTTGGATAATGAGTTGGGGATTCTTTCTATTATGACGTCTGGTGCAAGGCAAAATCGGTATGTAATCGCCTCATGAGAGGCAAGCTCAAAGTGAGCCACAGTTGAGGAAGTTAGAAAGGGTCAGAAGAACAATTTACAAGACACATACATTGGATATTTAGCCCATCATTACACCTATATGGCTAAGGTGACATGCTTCAAAGAACCCACTAAGTTTGGTGAGGCAATTGCAGATGAGAACTTGTGTGCTGCCATGGACGAAGAGTATTCAACTTTGGCTAAAAATGGAACATGGATTTTGATTCAATTGCCTAAAGGCAAAGTCCCCATTGGCTGCAAATGGGTGTACAAGGTTAAATTCAAGTTAGATGGTTCATTGGAATGCTATAAGGCCAGGCTAGTCACAAAAAGGTATACACAGCAGTATGGCCTTGACTATGAGGAGACTTTTAGCCCTATAGCTAAAATAGAAATAGTTAGAATAGTCATTGCATTGGTAGTAGCTAAAGGTTGGAAGTTATAGCAAATGGATGTAAAAAATACCTTTCAGAATGGTGACTTACATGAAGAAGTTTATATGGAGCAGCTTGAAGGCTATGTGCATCCAAATTTTTCGACTCATGTACGCAAGCTGAAAAATGCATTATATGGGCTAAAACAAGCACCCAGAGCTTGGAATGCTCAAATTAGCAGTTATTTACAAAAGCATGGATTTAGATTGGGTGATGCAAATGACAGTTAATTTGTGAAGAAGACAGATCATGGCTATGTGTTTCTAATTGTCTATGTCGATGATTTAATCATTACTAGAGATTATGAGAGCGGGATTGTTGAAATAAAGTCATTGTTGCAAGCTGAATTCAAAGTCAAAGATCTTGGTGAGCGGAAATATTTTCTTGGAATTGAGGTAGTGTCTACGTCTCAAGGCATATGGTTATTGCAGCAGCAGTATGTGTTGGAAGAGAGGGAGAGAGACAGAGTGGAGCGGAAGATGAGCCTCATCTCATTGTTGTTCTTCTTCCACTATTCTTCCATCATACTAAGTGAAAGAGACTTACACACATAGGTATGACTAACCAAGACTAACTGTGGTTAAGTCACTACACCGACTTATTGAATGTCACACACGTGTACATATGTATTCAGCTAATGTCGATCACACACATAAAGATAGACTGACTGAAGAGTAATGAGGGCTTGGTATTCTAACACTCCCCCTCAAGCTCAAACCATTTGATAAACTCCAAGTAGCTGTTTGAAATATATAAACTTTTCTTTACCAAGAGACTTGGTAAATATATCTGCTACCTAGTCTTCGATCTTCAGATAAATCAAGTCAATCTGCCCTATAAGAACCATTTCTCTGATGAAATGGTAGTGAACCTCAATATGTTTGGACCTAGCATAGTAGACAAGATTTCTAACCAACATAACACTATTTAGGTTATCACAATGCAATCTCACTCTGCTTTCTAGCTGTATTCCCAAGTCTTTTAGCTTTTTTATCAACCAAACTGCTTCACAAGACGCTAAGGCAGCTCCTCTGTACTCAACTACTGTACTCGACAATGCAATAGCGGGTTGTTTCTTACTCTACCAACTGATCATATTGCTGCCCAATCCAAATGCATAACCACTGGTTGACCTCCTGTCCATAGGCACAACCAGCCCAATCATCATCAGTAAATCATGTCAAGTCAAGAGATTTTCCATATGCATAAAACAACGCATAAACTGTAGTACCCTTTACATATCTCATGATCCTTCTGATTGCATCTAAATGTGGTTTGCGAGGCTTCTACATGAACTTACTAATCAGCCCCACTGTATAACATAAGTTAGGACGGGTAATAGTCAAGTATATCAAGCTACCCACCATCTATCGATACATGGTCACATTCTCTATGTCATTCCCAAAATCAATCTATAGCTTGATATTCTGATCAAGAGGTGTCTCCATAGGCTTGCATTCAGCCACACCATACTTCTGTAACATGTCATGAGCATATTGCTTCTGTACCAGCCATATACCTTGAGGCGTAGAGACTACCTCAATCCCAAGAAAATACTTTAGTTCACCAAGGCCTTTGACTTTGAATTCAGCTTGTAAACATGATTTAATTTTAGCAATGCCCTCTTCATCATCTCTAGTGATGATAATATCATCTACATAAACCACTAGAAACACATATCCATGATCTGTCTTCTTCATGAACAGACTGTGATCTGCATCACCCAATCTAAATCCATGTTGCTGTAAATAACTAATGTTCCAAGCGTTCCATGCTCTAGGTGCCTATTTCAGTCCATATAAATCCTTTTTTAGCTTACATACATGTGTAGGAAAGTCCGGGTAAACATAGCCTTCAGGCTGCTCCATATATACTTCCTCAACCAAATCACCTTTTAAGAAAGCACTCTTGACATCCATTTGCCATAATTTCCAGCCTTTGCATGTTGCCAAAGCAGTTCTGACTATTGCCATTTTAGCCACTAGACTGAAAGTCTCCTCATAGTCAAGGCCATACTGCTACGCATACCCTTTTGCAACAAGCCTCACCTTATATCATTCTAATGAACCATCTGACTTGCACTTAACCTTGTACACCCATTTGTAGCCAATGTGGACTTTGCCTTCAGGCAACTCAACCAATTTCCATGCCTCATTTTCAACCAAGGTTGCATACTCCTCATCCATAGTAGCACACCAATTATCATCTGTAACTACATCGTCAAACTTTGTAGTTCTTTGTAACCTGTCACACTAGCCATATATGCATAATGGTGGGCTGAATAACTAGTGTATGTAAGCTTGTCAACTGGTTTTCTGACTCTCTTAGATCTCCGTAACTATGGCTCACTCTGAGCTTGTTGCCTCTCATGAGGAGGTACACAATGACTATACCTTGCTCCAAGCATCATAATAGACAGAATGCCCAACTCACTATCCAAACTGTCGCTATTAGATGACTCATAACCTGCTATAATTGGACCTGTCACATCCTCAAGCATATTTTATTTTCCCTTATCCAATCTCCCCCTCATTGACAAGTCTGTGTCGGTGGACGTAGGAGAATGACTCTGCAAGCGTCCTGACCAAGGACTTACTGTAGGTGACCCATCACTTGTAGGACCACTCATAGATGTACTCACTGTAGGTGTATTTTCAGCATTACTAGTGTGGGCTGATCCATCAGTAGCCACTGCAAAATTGGATTACCATACCACGATACCAGTTCATAAAAAACAACATCTATGCTAATCAATGTCTCATGTGTAGACGGTACATAACACTTGTAAGCTTTCCGATCTTGTGCATAACCAAGGAACACACTCTTGACAAATTTAGGATCCAATTTCTTCCTCTTTTCATCAGGAACATGCACATATGCAATGCTGCCAAATACCTTCAAGTGTGAAATGTCAGGCTTATGACCATATAAACTATCATATGGAGTTACATCATGAATCCCTGTTGTAGGGGTTCTATTCGACATATAGACAGTAGTCACTATTGCTTCAGCCCAATAACCATTTGGCAAACTCTTCTCATTCAGCATAGCTCTTGCTAATTCCATTAGTATCCTATTTTTCCTTTCTGCTACACCATTTTGATGTGGTGTATGGATGCAAGTTAACTGTCTTATAATCCCATATTTAGCAAGATACATGTCAAAGTAATTAGAGACATATTCTCCATCTCCATCTAATCTAAGACATGAAATTTTACAGCTCAACTCATTTTTGGCATGCTTCTTGAAATCCTTGAATGCATCAAACACATCATCCTTATGTTCTAGTATGTAAAGCCAATTATAGCTGTTGAAATCATCAATGAAGGATACATAGTAATGAGCACCACCAAATGAAGCATTATGAGATGGACCCCATACATCTGAATGTACCAATTGCAAGGGTCGTGAGCTATTCCGTACATGTCTCATAAATGGAAACCGTGCTTCCTTTCCAAATTGACATGCATCACATACATGTCCAAAGTCATCATACTTGAACTTAGGTAGTCCAAGCACAATCTCCTTCTGCTGCATAGATTTCAACTTTGTACATTCACATGGCCAATCTTCTTATGCCATATCTCAACATCCCGTATAGCACCATCATGTGAAAACATGGCCGCTTTCAATTCTAGAATTGACACATCAAGAGTAAATGTTTTTCCATCTCTTCCGCCTCTATCAATCAATTTGCAGCCATTACCATATTCTTCAACAAAGCATAATCTCTATTAAATCTCACCTGCAGATTTTGTTCTGCCATCTCTCCAACTAACAAAATATTCTTGGTTATTATACGTACATGTAGTGCATCATGTAGGCTCTTTTTCTTGCCATCAGGCATCAACAACAGAACAATTACTGTGTGCTAAATGTCATGTTGGGTGCCATCCCCCATATACACATAACCATGTGAACGTGCAACCATCTCATCAAACCATTCTCCATGGGGTGTCATGATTTGAAGCCTCTGAATCAATGTACCATCTCTAATCTCTGTTCTACCTAGATGCATTCTTAGACACATGCTGCATGGCAAACAATCTGTTAACTTGCTCATCATGAGCACTGCTAGAAGATGCATAGTGCCCATGCAGTTTTCCCTTTGCCTTCATATTTCCCTGCTTCTTATAACAATCCTTTTCAGTGTGTCCATATATGCCACAATAATGATAATCCTTATCTTTGTTTGACTGATCATTTGATTGCCATGAACTAGATCCACCACCTCTACCATGGGGTGATCTCCCCTTGCTTTTAAAGCTACCAGATTCACGCTAGCCCTGTGTATTTGTGCCGTGCCAGGAATTTTGTTGATGCTATCCATAAGCATTTCGAGTGTCTCCTCGACCTCAAAAAGAGCCACGGCCTCTGCCACCTCTACCATGCTAGCTAGAGTAAATAATAGTGTCTCTGCTTTGAGACGTACTAGAACCTGTATTCAGTCCAAGCTTAGCTTCCTCATGCAGCATCAAAGCAATTAGCTCATCCCAATTAGGGGATTCAACTCTCATAGAAATAGATGTATCAAATGCTTTATACTCTTTGCCAAGTCCATTCAATGTCACTGCAATCATATCATCCTCAAACACTAAAGATCCAATGGTGGCAAGCTGGTCACACACATAAAGATAGACTGACTGAAGAGTAATGTGAGTTTGATATTCTAATAATATGCTTATGACATGTTATAGAAGTATGGTATGGTTGAATATAAGGCTATGGATACACCCCTAGACCAAAATGTCAAGCTACAGATTGATGTTGGGATTGAGATAGAGAATGTTACCATGTATAGACAGATGGTGGGCAACTTTATCTACTTGACTATTATTTTGACTTGACTTGAGCTATACTGTGGGCTGATCAGTCAATTCATGCAAAAGCCTCACAAATCGCATTTGGATGCAGTTAGGAGAATCATGAGATATGTAAAGGGTACGACAGATTATGGGTTGTTTTATGCATATTGAAAACCCCTTGAGTTGACAAGGTACACTAACGATGACTAGGCTAGTTGTGCCTATGATATGAGGTCAACCAGTTGATATGCATTTGGATTAGGTAGCAGCATGATCAGTTGGCAAAGTTAAAAACAGCCTACAATTGCATTGTCAAGTATAGAAGTTGAGTACAGGGGTGCAACTTTAGCAGCTTGTGAAGTTGTTTGGTTGTTGAAGTTACTGAATAACTTGGGGATACACTTGGACATCATAGTGAAGCTACATTGTGATAATATGAGCAATGTGATGCTTGCATGCAATCCTGTCTACCAACCAAGATCTAAACATATTGAAGTACATTACCATTTGATCAAAGAAATGGTACTAGTAGAGCAGATTGACTTGATGCATGTGAAGACTGAAGACAAGGTAGTGTTGAGATGTTTGCAATCACACCCACTATGGCCTCTTTGTATGAGGCAATTCTGGGCTTAGGACATGCAGACAGACTGAATCCCATATTCATAGAAAGGGAAACTGCTACCCATCCAATAACTATAAAGCATTATACTTGACTACCACTTTTTGATATATGATGAATGCAATATCGTGATGATTTCCCATTTCAATTAGCTCCTTGGTCATTGTCAGTCTTATACACAAGATTGTGTTTATGAGTCCAAGTTTCAATCTTGGAACCTAATTCACTTGTGTAACAGGTCAAGTCGTATCTATGTCATCATGAGCTTAATCTTCCTCTTTGATCCACTATAGCCACTACCATGATCAAGATCCCATGTCTTATCACATGGTATCCGAGCCCAATCGGGCATGTCTTAGCTCAGATTTGCTCTTCTCTTCTCTCTCTCACTCCCTTTTCAACTCTGGTTAGCTTAGTCCTAGCCCATGACTTCATCTCTCAACTCTACCTTCACTTGAGCTTCCATGGCAGCCATAGCCAGCTTCACCCTATCAGCTTAAAGCTCTTATATCTCACTCCATAGGTCAAATCTCCTGGAGCTTCCTTCTAGAAAAGTGTTCTCCTACTTCTAGAACTTCTTGTCACCTCAATCACTAACATCAGGCAACCATAGGCTCAGCATTGTAAAAATTCTCAGTCACTGCCATAGCTTGTAATTGTGACCTGCAAGATATACCCTGCTTGGAGTCTTTGGATTTCACAGTAGAGGCCATTTCAACTCACAATTTCTTCTAAGGATCTCTTCATCACTTCATGGCGCTCCTCCTTGGTACATCATAGTATGAGATTGAGCCTCCCTAACTCTAGCATTGCGTGGATTGTCCATAATTTCCCTATTTGCACCTATGTGCTGTTCATATTGACAAATTGTCTCTTGCAATGCGCAATGTATCCTATGAGCATAGGGCTTTGATAGAGCATCAAGTCAGCTTCATTTTCATTAAAAAAAGTTTTAAAAATCATCAAGTATAGCTCCTAAAATGTCAAAAAAACCATGCCACTGTTAGAAACCCCAACTGTGACTCCATAGCCATTTTTGCCTAAGCTCAAAAATCTCATCATTTTCTCTCTCCTGCCACCTGAAGCAACCCATTGCCACTTTGATCTACTGTCCCAGCATCAAATCAAGGAGGGGAAGGAATTGGAAAGATCAAAGAAGGATTGACGACCCCGAACTAAGAAGATTCAAGTTCAATATCAACTCAAACATTGTATTTACATAGTGTGTTTTCACACTGTCATTACTTGTGTCTCTTGACACACTATAATATGCTCTTTTACTGATAAAATTTGAGAATTTTGGAGTTGATTTGCTGCTGATCCTTGGTCATGGAAATGACAAACAAGAAGATCTTAATGCGGATGCAAAGCAACATTACTCTTGTTGCTCACTTGAAGTACATAGAAGTCTTCTTTGCATCACTTGCAGGTAATGTTGGAGGTGTCTACACCAAAGAGCAATCAATGATCTTATCTAAAGAACTTGAAGATGCTCCAGACACTCTACTCAACATGCCAAAGAATGAGATGTCTTTTCTTGAGGGGGATATGGATATGAAGAATGAAGCTGCAAGCAAAGTGAAGAGCAAGTACAAGATCAAAAAGAGCAAGTTGGACTACACTGACAAGAAGACCCTCAATGAATTGAAGATTTATGTAAAAATAAATGTTGAAAACCACAAGGACCTCACGGTCCTTGACCCAAATTTTTACTGACTTTTTTAGCCTTGTATTGCCTAGTCCCCCTGTCATAAGCCTGTAAACTCCTCATGTAGCCTTGCACTATAGCCTCTGTACACTTTGTGAGGCCCTTGTTACAGCCTCTTGATGACCACCATGTTTGTGGCACCTACACTTAGCCTTTTTTGTGACAGCCTTGGTGTTTTTCCATGTTTATAGTATGCCCACACTTTGCACATGTTGCTCTCACTAAAGCCTCTACACACTTTGTACTTTCTAGTTGTGATTGAGAAGGGGTGTTGAGATATTTGCAACCACATCCACTATGGCCTCTTTGTATGAGGCAGGACTGGGCTTAGGACATGCAGACAGACTGAATCCCATATGCATAGAAAGGGAAACTCCTACCCATCCAATAACTATAAATCATTGTACTTGACTACCACTTTTTGATATATGATGAATGCAATATCATGATACTTTCCCATTTCAGCCAGCTCCTTGGTCATTGTCAGTCTTATACACAAGATTGTGTTTATGAGTCCAAGTCTCAATCTTGAAACCTAATTCACTTGTGTAAGAAGTTAATTCGTGTCTATGTTATCATGAGCTTAATCTTCCTCTTCGATCCACCACAGCCACGGCCATGCTCTAGATCCCGCATTCACAGGTAGCGAATATCTTTACCAAATCACATGGTAAAGAAATGTTCATCTATTTTAGGCAGCTACTTGGAGTATTGCAAATGGTTTGAGCTTGAGGGAGAGTGTTAGAATATCAAGCTCCACCCAACTTTATCTCTGTGTGTGTCTGATCGACATTAGTTAGAGACAAATGTACATGTGTGTGACATTAATAAATCAAGACCTAACCATAGTTAGATGACGGTTACTGAAACCTAGTGTAATACTTTCTTTTTTAGTTAGTAGTCAAGTAATGAATAATGAGAAGATAATGAAGATGAGTTGAAGTTCATGGGTTCTACTCCACTCTCTATCTCTCCCTCTCTTCCAATATGGTTATGTACTTTGTCTTCTCTAACTAGTAGGTAGTGAACGCATTCTTCTCAATCTCTAACTCTACGCCATAGTAGTGGCCTTCGCATCTTCCTTTATCTTTTTGAGTTGGCCTAGGAGCTCCCACACATATTCGTCGTAGTTGGTTGCTAGTCTGGTATGGCTAATGGTATGGATGTTGTCGATGCTTTGACCTTGGACCTATTTGGGTCTTTTCTAGATTTTGCATCCATAGTAGTAGGTCTCTTTGTCCCTATCATTGGGACTCTGCCACTTGGTGCTAGGCCAAGCTTCTTCACCAAGTTTAGTAGGTACTACACCCATGCCACCACGTTGCTTTGGTCCATTCCGACTTCTTCTGAGGTCTCCTGGTGGGTGGTGGCAAGTGTGGCCAGTGGTGGTGGGTACGTGGGAGGCCTTTCCCTTGCCTAGCATAATGGACCCTTGAGCTCTTTCCTCTACTGTAGCACTGTAGCCTGGGCTTCTCCTTGTCAACCCCTTGAGGTGGGAGGCTTGTTTTATTAACAAGCTTAAGGCTAGGGCCATTTGCTCATCATCTTCTCTTTTCAACCTTTCCTCATTCTCTATTTAATTCCTTTCTTAGTCGGTCCTCACAACCGGTTTAGGGTTTAGGGTTTATCATCTTCCATCTTTCTTAGTCGGTCCTCTTCTTCCTCCTACTTCTTTTTTTGTTCATTTTCTAACTCTTTCAACTCCTTCTATGTGGCTTCTAATTCTTTATCTCTTTCTGCTTGGTTTTCTTCTTCTTCCCTAGGATGTTCAACTTGATTTTTCTTTTTTCTATTTGGCTCAATGGGACTGAGCCCTCCTTCCCTTCCCCACTAATAGTTCTCTCACTCAAAGCCTTGTGTTGCCCTATTGGACCTGGAGTAGAGCTTTCTTCTTTTTTGCAGCTTGCTCTGCTTCTTCCTTTTGCACTCTTGCGGCCTCGTCATCCCCCAAGTTTCCAATGGAGGAGACTAGGGTGCTCATCTTTATGGGTGACTACACAAGTGATCTATAGGCTATTGAGTGCTCTGGGATTTCTTCCCCCACTTCTTGTCTTTCTAAGTCTCCAATGGCCCCTTGGATGATGGTAGTGAGCACATCTCCAAACCTTATGTTAGAGGCCTTGGCTATTGGGTTTTTCCTTGCCATCTCTACTATGGAAGCAATAGACTCCCCACCTACTGCTCTAGCTCCTATGGCTAGCACTTTCTGCTAAGGATTCAATAGTATTATGCACATCACCATTACAATTGATTTCATCCAGAGACTTAGCCATGAGGCTCTCAAGTAGTGGCACTCCAATTCTACTCATCAAGGCATTGTACCTTTGAGTGGAGAATAGAGCATGGATTGACTTTTCCTATAGCATGATGTCAAGGTCGAGGATATTAGCTAAGCTGGCTCCATCATTCATGTATACTTGGGCCTTGTCCATCCCTAGCATGCCATAAACATATTGTTTGGGCTACCTCTCAAGCTTATTGACCAGTCCTAGAGCCTTTTCCACCATTTTGGGGCCCAAGTCCACTTCTATTCTGCGAGTCTCTCCTCTTTGCCTCACTGTCATGGTGCCATGGTTCTTGTTAGCATCAAAAGTTCACAAGAGCTCTGTGCACTTGCTATAGTCAATGGCTTGGCCAACCTTCTCCATATATTTACTAAGATTACACTGGTCAACAATATGTTTTACTACTTTCTCTTCCATGGCCATGCCTATTAAGTTTTGGATGCTTTTGAACTTAAGCTGATAAAAGGCCTTGTTTCCATCATTAGGCTGTATTTGGCCTGCTTTTCTTCCGTGAATGGAAGCTTAATGCCTTTGTTGTGTCCTACCATCTCGAGCTCCTGACATGATGTAATAGCTCACTAGTTCACTTGAAATGACTTTTTGCAAAAAGATAAGGGGATCATGAATATATGTTGTGGAAAAGTGAAATGCTCAAGTAGAGAATGAAAAGTTTTCTTCAATAAGTCCATCCAATCCAAACAAGAATTTCATGAAAATTTTCATTGAGCACAAATTGACTTTTATCTCCTTTTTGCTTTTAAAATTTGGTTTAAGGTTCAAGTCATGTCTTCTTTTCCACCTCACCCCCTCTCCCCCAGGAGTGATGAAAATCCTTCCTAGGATTGGAGGACAAAGGGTTAAGGGCATTAAGCACGTGCTTGTTGTGCTTTACTTCGTCATGAGCCAGTCATAGAAGTTTAGATTATACTCCAAGTGGCCATGGCGGTCCATGTCATGAGGTCTAATGCCGACACATGTAATGTAGGTTAGAAAATTAGTTAGGAAGTCACCAGAGTTCATCCTGCTAGTGATGTGCGATTCTTCCTCAGTTAGGATTCGATTGAAATAGGGGTGGGCCATCACATATTCCTCTAATGGTCGATTGAGACCAATGGCCATACTCTAAACAAGATAGTAGCCACATAGGTTGGATCATACTCAGAGGTTTTGATTGCTCATCTTTGCTCGAGATTGGTCATAATTTGACAGACCTCTCATTCCCATTTGAGAAGAATAACGTATCGTTTATGTAGAAAAGAAGAGTTAGAATCGACTAGCTTTTTCAACTCTTCTAGCTCCTGGTGGCTTGTTGCAGAGACTTTGCTCCTGCTATAGGATGTGATCAGCCATTCTTTGTGAGCTTGCCCACAAGATATCTCAGGGTGCGATTAATTCCTCAACTACTATGGGAATCTTGACAAAAATGAATTTGGATTCTTCCCAGGTTCATGGCAATGAGCGCACATCTACTGCCAATGGCTCGTCTAGGAGGCATAAGTCCATAGTCATTCATAGCTCCTAGCTAGCCTGGTGAAGATGGCATCCAATCATCTAATGCAAGTGACGAAGTCATCCCTTGTATCCATGGCTAGGTTTGAGGCAAAAGGTAAGGATAGATCTATGCTCATAGGAGGGTTTGAGGCCTGCGGCATGAGAGGTTGGCTAGATCACTTAAAACTAATGCCTACTTCACAGATTTTTCAGTAGGGTATATAATGGCCACTTGAGTGATGGGTCTTGGGGAACAAGTAATGCGCTACTTTCTACTTGTGGAGCAATTGGGACACTGGGAATGTCAAGTTGAGTTGGTCTAGGGGTTGTGGTTTGAGGTTCTATGGGTTTGGTGCTTTTGGAGTCAATTGGTTTGTTTGGTGAAGATGGGCTGAAGGGCTTGTATTAAGGGACATGCATGCCACTTATAGTTTGTAGTAGCCTTGAGCAGCACGAAGTAGTTCCTTGGGTACCCATTGTGAGCTTGACTATTCATTTGGCTTTGTAGTGCTAGATTCATCTCTTGGGCCTAGGGCATGAGGTTCTGTGGTTATGGGTTCATACAGTTTTGCTTCTAGGCAGCTTCGGTTGTCATTTGGGCACCCATTTGCGTTGCTACTCAATGGTCTTGGATGTGTCTCCTTTGGGTTGTGGACGTGGTTTTATCTTGGGCAGAGTGGGATAAGTCATGACCCCCCTCCTTAGATCTTGCAGTAGGTTCATAAACTAGTAGCATTGCTTTGATGGAGCCGTGCTACCCTTGCTGAAATCAATCACTATCTGAACATTTCCCATGGTGAGGTGAATGCACTGGGAGTCAAGGTCGACATTGCAATGTGCTTGTTTCTTGAATGCACATCCTAGTAGTGATTCCTTACCAATGGCCTTAGTGTTAGGCAATACAAAAAAGATCATTGGTAGTCTTTCAATCTCGATAGAGACCGCTATTTTGCACTTTCCCAGGACCATCTCCCAAATGCATTGAGTTTAGTATTAGTTGGCTATTGTTGGGGCTTACCACTGAGGGTCCAATGATCATGTGTAAGGATATTAAAGTCATATCCCTTGTCAATGAGTGCATCAAAGGAATGTGTCTTCTGGGCAGTCATTGATATGCATAGGTAGGTAAGTGCTACTACTTCCTCATCCTCATCCGCTATCTCACTGATGGTGGCTACTCTTACATTCACATGTAGCTCTAGCATTGGAGGCTCATGCAGTGGATGCATTTGAGGGTAATAATTCTTGAGGCAACTACCATTGAAGAAGCATGCACCCTATCGATACAAGCCGCACAATATTCACGACGAGATTCGCCGTTAGCATTGAGAACCATGGAGCTCGAACACGATCTCGCCACCAACGAGACACGTGTTCAAGGCACTGCACTTCGCTCCTCACTGCCTAGTGGGCACATGTTGACCGCCACGATGCGATGTCCTCGCAAGGATCACCACAAGTCACTTGAGCCTAACCGTTCGGCGGGGGGTACATGGCATTTGCTCACGAGACACTCCTCGCGCAACAAGACGGATGTGGGGACCATACGCCTCACCTCACCCTCCCTTGGATCTCCAAGGAGTGTTTTGATGGAGCAAGCACCACCACCCTCATAGGTGCAATCGGCTCCAACAGCAAGGTATACATACAAAGCCCAAAATTGTTTTTTTGGGGGGGTGGGGGAGGGCACGTCGCGTCACGTCGTCATGGCTTGTTGAGGGGAGGGGGGGCCGAATTCTGGAGGGGGGGAGGGCACGTCGTGACATGGTGTGGTATGTGTTGAGGGGGGAAGGGGGGGGGGGGGGAATTTTGGAGGGGGGAAGGAGGGCGCATTGCGACATGGTGTGGTGTGTGTTGAGGGGGGGCCGAATTCTGGAGGGGGAGGATGTCAAGATTGTGGGAGAGAAGGAAGGAGTCTCGCTTGAAGCTTTCTTGCTTGCACAATGGGGGAAGACACACAAGGGTGGAGGCTGAAAACAATTTTTCTCTTCTTAGTTGTGTAAGCCAAAAGAACTCACATACAAAGAAATAGAAGAACCCTATATATGGGTCTCAAACTAAACTCAACTAACTAAGGTGGCATACTAACTGAGCCATGAACTAGAGTAGATAAGGATAGCTATCATGTAGCTATTATTCATGGGCGGTGTACCAACCGCGTTTGCAACTGACAAGTCGGTGACATAAATACACAACGGTCACCCTGGAGTATCACGAGTGGAGCTCGATATCTCAACACTCCCCCTCGAGCTCAATCCCAATTCTTACACACCAAGCAGGTCTCTGAACTTGCGCAGCTTCTCTGCGCCCAATGCCTTCGTGAATATGTCAGCTACCTGATCCTCTGTGCTGACATAAACTAGATCAATAAGACCTAGTAAAACCCTCTCCTGCACATAGTGATAATGCACCTCAATGTGCTTTGTTCTAGCATGATAGACTGGGTTATTTGCCAAGTGTATACTGCTCATGTTATCACAATAAATGACAACTGGTCCATCTGTAGACTGATGCATATCATAAAGTAGCTTATGCAACCAAGATACCTCACATGCAGCCATTGCTGCACCCTTGTACTCAGCCTCTGTGCTCGACAAGGCAACTGTAGGCTGTTTCTTGCTGCTCCAAGTGACTGCAGCACTCCCAAAAGAGAACACATATCCACTGGTAGAACGTCTATTAGAAATGCTACCATCCCAATCAGCATCAGTGTATCCATGCAACTGTATCTAACCCCAGTCTCATAAAATAGTCCATACTGCAATGTGGACTTCACATACCTGAGTATGCGTCTAGCCGCATCCAAATGCGGTTTCCTTGGAGCCTGCATAAACTGACTTACCAATCCAACAGCATAGCTCAAATCTGGCCTGGTAATAGTTATATAAATCAAGCTTCCTACTATGCGTGTGTACATAGTAGGGTCTTCCAAAAGCTCACCTGCATCTACGCTCAGCTTCACATTCTGCTCCAAAGGAACTGAAATAGGCTTACAGCCTGTCATCCCATATTTGGACAGCATGTCCAATCCATACTGCCTCTGCAAGAGCTGTATCCCACTTGGTGATCTAATCACCTCAATGCCCAAGAAATAATGCAGCTCTCCCAAATCCTTCATCTCAAACTTCTGCTTCAATAGCATTTTCACATGAAGGATATCTTCATCACTGTCACCTGTCATAATCAAATCATCAACATAAATGACAAGTAACATAATACCTTTCTCTGTTTTTCTCACATAAAGTGAGAAATCTGCCTTGGAAATCTGAAAGCCAATAGTGACAAGATACTGTCCTATCTTGTCAGACCATGCTCTAGGTGCTTGCTTCAAGCCATACAAGGCTTTCTTTAGCCTGCAAACAAACTCAGGATGAACATCATGCACATAACCTGGTGGCTGCTCCATATAGACCTCTTCTTGCAAATCACCATGCAAGAAGGCATTCTTTACATCCATCTGATGTAAAGACCATCCCTTTGATGCAGCCATAGCAATGACTGCTCATACGGTTTCCATCCTTGCAACCGGACTGAATGTTTCTTCATAGTCAATGCCATATGTTTGTGCATACCCCTTGACTACTAATCTTGCCTTGTATCTGTTCACAGAACCATCTGCATTGTGCTTCACCTTATAAACACACTTACAGCCAATTGCATTCTTACCTTTAGGCAAAGGTACCAATTCCCATGTAGCATTTGCTTCCAAGGCATCCATTTCTTCATCCATGGCTTTCTCCCATTTTTCTTTTCCCATGGCTTGCTCAAAAGAAGTGGGTTCTGGTTCCTGTATCACCTTGACCATATATGCATAGTGAATGGCTGTAAATCCATCATATTTTAGCCTATCCACAGGATACCTAACTCTGGTAGACCTGCGCAAAGTGGGTTCACTCCCAGGTGCTCTCAAAACATCCCTGGTCTTCCTTACTCCAGATGTAACAATAGAAGGAATACCCAACTCATCATCAATGCTCTGTTCTGAGCCACTGGATTCACCATTCACATAAGAGTGACCTGCATTCACATCAAACATGGGCTGATCAACCTTCTCTTTTCCTTTTCGTGATACCTGCATACCACTATCTGCATTACTTTGAGAAGATTCTCCTGATCTCAATCTGCCTGTCCATGGCGAAGAATGTGAACCACTGCTAGAGGACGCTCTAGGTCCACTAATATTTTGTGACTGCTGCTGTGAATTCTGTGTAGCATTACCATTTTGTGCATCTACATCATCAATCACATTTACTGGTTTATACCAGCTACTCATCTCATAAAAAACAACATCTCTGCTCACTGTAAACTTACGAGTAGAAGGGTTATAGCATCTATACCCTTTTTGCTGTAGAGAGTAACCAATAAAGATGCACTTCTCAGCTTTTGGATCCAACTTGGATCTCAACTCATCTGGCACATGTACATAGGCAATGCAACAAAAAATTTTCAAATGAGAAATATCTGGTTTCCTACCAGTATACCTCTCCTCTGGAGTCATTCCATGTATTGCTGCAGTGGGAGTCCTGTTCATTATGTAGACTGCTATAGCAACTGCTTCAGCCCAATAAAAATCTGGCAAGTCTTTTTCATTGAGCATGGCACGAGATACCTCTCCAATATGCCTGTTTTTCCTTTCTGCAATTCCATTTTGTTGTGGGGTATGACTGCATGAATATGGCTGCTTTATGCCATGCTCCTGTAGGAACCTTGCAAACTCATTTTATAGGTACTCTCCCCCTCCATCTGACCTTAGGCATTTTATCTGCAGGCCTGTTTCTTTTTCAACCATTGCTTTAAGAGTTTTGAAATGCCCAAAAACTTCACTTTTCTTTTTCATAAAATACACCCAAACTTTTTTGCTATAGTCATCAATAAAACTGACAAAATAATGACAGCCTCCAAGAGATGCAGCTTTAGTTGTCCACACATCAGAGTGGATTAATTCCAATGGCTTCTTACACTCTTGAACATGTCTAGGAAATGGTTTCCTTGCCTGTTTTCCAAACTGACAGGCTTCACATACCTTATGCATTTCTGCAACCTTGAATTTTGGCAAACCTGCAACAATATTTTGGGCCTGCATTGATTTAAGTCGCTGTACATTAACATGACCAATGCGTTTATGCCAGATATCAATATCTGCAACTACACCGGTCCCATGTGCAAACATTGCTGCACTCAATTCAGACATGTCTGCATCCAACGTAAACATTCTTCCCTTCTTCTTTCCTTTTGCTATCAAGCGACCTTTATTTTTCATATCCTCAACAAAGCATCCATGAGGATTAAATCTGACCTGCAAGCCCTGTTCAACCATTTGACCAACAGAAACCAGATTCTTGGTGATATTCGGGACATGAAATACATCGGACAGGTATTTCTTTTTCCCATCCTGCATAGACAAAGGAATTTTTCCAATCTGCACAATAGGATGTGCAGTATCATCACCAGTCTCCACAAATCCTGGTTTTTCCATTTTCCTTGCATCCTCCATCCATTCTGCATGATCTGTCATGTGGTTTGATGCACCTGAGTCAACATACCACACATCGTTGCTTTCTTCTACACTTGTCACAGAATTGTTCATGTGCTGCACCATAAACAAATGCTCATTTCTGTCATCACCCTGTCTACTAGAAGATGCATAATTTTCTTGTTGCAGTTTTCCATTCATGATGTCATTCTGCTTTTTATAGCAGTCTTTAGCCATATGACCCATTTTACCACAATAGTAGCATTCAACATTACTGTTTGCACTTTGGCCTCTTTGCCATCCACCACGACCTCTTTGGCTCCCCCTGCCTCTAGAGTTACCACGTCCTCCTCCATAGGACTGGTTTTCTGGAGTTTGCTGCATATTCTGATTTCTACCACGGCCTCCAAATCGGCCTCCTCTACCTCTGCCTCTACCTCTTCCAGCATTTGAGTAGAAGACAGCTTCTTTTGAAGTTCCTCCTGAAGAAGATGCACCACCATTTCTCTGCTCCTCAGAAATTAGAAGAGCAATCAACTCCTCAAAATCAGGAAATCTTTCACGGACGGAAATGGATGTTCGGAACTGTGCATAATCCTTTCCTAGACCATTCAAGGTCACAGAAACTAAATCATCATCTTCCACTGGCAACCCAATGGAAGCAAGTGCATCTGCAATCTTCTTCACCTTCATGTGGTAGTCGTTGATGCTCATACTTTCTCTTTGCACATTATGCAACTCTTGCTTGAGCTGCATTTTCCTGGCTTGCGTATTTGTGCTATACATTTTTGACAAAGTATCCCATGCCTCCTTTGGCGTACTTGCATCCTGAATATGCAGAATCATAGAGTCTGAAATACTGATAGACAACCAATACATAACTTTCCTGGCTCTCTCATGCCATGTTTTGAATGCCTGCATTTGCTGTTGATTGGGAACATCAGGAAGAACTGGTTCTTCTTCATTTCCTGCAACAAATTCCCAATATCCTTTTCCCATAAGGAAATTTGTCATTCTAAACTTCCATGCTTGGAAGTTGTTCTTGTCAAGCTTTTCAGTGACAATCTGTGAGAGAGAATCATATGCCATTACAGAACACTGCAAAAAATTCTGTCACTGCAAACAACACAGCTTCAGCCTCACAAAGGCAAATCTGCAAAACTGACGAAAGTGGTATTTGACCACACTGTCACTTCCTAGCGACGATTTTGCATCAACAGGCAACAGGGATGATTCTGTAACTCCCAATGTCTCTATGCACAGGCATACAATGCAATTTCTACAGTAACTTTTCACCGACCTGTAGAACAGTGGCTGCACAGCATAAAACTGGGCCTTTTCGTGAGTGCGTGCAAAAAACTTCCGCCTCTGAAACAGGCCCCGAAATGGCCTCAAATAAAAAAAACAAGGTCGCCAAGGGCTAAAGCCATTTCCCGCAGCATATACTGCCCTCTTACTTCACCGCGAAGGGCGTCTCAACCTGAGACAATGCACTCCTGCACTTTCCGGCTGTGCTACCTGCTGAGATCTGCTCCCAAAACAGAAAATGAAAGCAACACTGCTCCTCTTACCAGAACACTGCGAGCTTGGCTTGCTTTCTTGAGCTCCTTACCACGAACAAGGCTCTGATACCATGTCAAGATTGTGGGAGAGAAGGAAGGAGTCTCGCTTGAAGCTTTCTTGCTTGCACAATGGGGGAAGACACACAAGGGTGGAGGCTGAAAACAGTTTTCCTCTTCTTAGTTGTGTAAGCCAAAAGAACTCACATACAAAGAAATAGAAGAACCCTATATATGGGTCTCAAACTAAACTCAACTAACTAAGGTGGCATACTAACTGAGCCACGAACTAGAGTAGATAAGGATAGCTATCATGTAGCTATTATTCATGGGCGGTGTACCAACCGCGTCTGCAACTGACAAATCGGTGACATAAATACACAACGGTCACCCTGGAGTATCACGAGTGGAGCTCGATATCTCAACAGAGGAGACCCGTCATGGTGGGGGTGTGTGTGTGTTGAGGGGAGGGGGATGTCATGTTATGTTGGGGAGCAGGAGGGGGGCGCGTCGCGTCGCGTCGTGTCTTGTCATGGGGGGGGGATGTCATGTTATGTTGGGGAGGGGGCCGCGTTGCATCGCATCATGTCATGGGAGGGGGAATGTCAAGTTATGTTGCGGAGGGGGAGGGGGGCACGTCGCGTTGTGTCATGTCATGGGGAGGGGATGTCATGTTATGTTAGGGAGGGGGAGGGGGGCGCATTGCATCGTGTTGTGTCATGGGGGGATGTCATGTTATGTTGGGGAGGGGGAGGGGGGTGCGTTGCATTGTGTCGTGTCATGGGGGGGAGGGGGGGATGTCATGTTATGTTGGGGAGGGGGAGGGGGTGCGTCGCGTCGCGTCGTGTCATTGGGGGGGGAGGGGGGGATGTCATGTTATATTGGGGAGGGGGAGGGGGGCGGGCACGTCGCGTTGCATCGTGTCGTGTCATGGGGGGGATATCATGTTATGTTGGGGAAGGGGAGGGGGGCGCGCCGCGTCGTGTCATGTCATGTGGGGGGGATGTCATGTTATGTTGGGGAGGGGGAGGGGGCATGGCACGTCACGTCGTGTCATGGGGGGGATGTCATGTTATGTTGGGGAGGGGGAGGGGGATGAGTCGCATTGTGTCGTGTCATGGGGGGGGATGTCATGTTATGTTGGGGAGGGGGAGGGGGCACGGCGCATCGTGTCATGTCATGGGGAGGGGGGGATGTCATGTTATATTAGGGAGGAGAAGGGGGGTGCATCGCATCGTGTCGTGTCATGGGGGGGGGATGTCATGTTATGTTGGGGAGGGGGGCGTATCACGTTGCATCGCGTTGTGTCATGGGGGGAGGGCGACATGTCATGTTATGTTGGGGAGGGGGAGGGGGGCGGGCGCGTTGCATCGTGTCGTGTCATGGGGGGGATGTCATGTTATGTTGGGGAGGGGGAGAGGGGCGCGGTGCGTCGCGTCGCGTCGTGTCATGGGGGGGGGGGCGCGGCGCATCGCATCATGTCGTTGGGGGGGGGGGTGGAGGGGGGGATGTCATGTTATGTTGGGGAGGGGGAGGGGGGGGCGCGTCGCATCGCATCGCATCATGTCAGGGGGGTATGTCATGTTATGCTGGGGAGGGGGAGGGGGCACATCGCATCATGTAAGGGGGGGTATGTCATGTTATGTTGGGGAGGGGGAGGGGGGCGCGTCACGTCGCGTCCTGTCATGGGGGGGATGTCATGTTATGTTGGGGATGGGAAGGAAGAGGGGGGTGCATTGCGTCGTGTCATGTCATGGGGGGGATGTCATGTTATATTGGGGAGGGGGAGGGGGGCGCAGCGCGTCGTGTTGTGTCATTAGGGGGGTCCCATCGTGTCGTGCCATGCTTTGTTTGGAAGGGGGGGTCATGTTATATCATGGCACCCAACCCCCTCCCCGAAAAAAAAAACCCACTCCACTGAAGTCTCCCCCCCTTCCCCCAAAAAAACCCCGCTCCAACCAAGTCCCCCCCTTCCCCCCACGACATGGCAACCCCCTGAAAAAACCTCGCTCCATCCATCCCACCCAACCTCATCTCAAAAAACCCCGCTCAACCCACCTCACCCCGCCACGATATGGCACACCGTCATCTCAAAAACCCCGCTCAACCCACCTCACCCTGCCATGATACGGCACACCGTCATTCCCCCCCCCCCCCCCCCCCCCCCCCCCCCCCCCGCCCCAAAAAAAAACCCCCAACCCTTCCCCACCTCACCTCGTCCCACCCCACCCCACCTCGCCTCACCCTCCCATGACATGGTGCACCTCCCCCCCCAAGAAAACCCCGCTCCACCCAACCCCCCGCCCCCCCCATGACATGGCACAACCCACCCCACCTTACCTCCCCACGACACGGCACACCCTCATATCCTCCCCCCAACCTCTCAAAAAACCCCCCATCCTGCCCCACCTCACCTCAACTCAAAAAACCCCCGCTCAACGCACCCCACCTCACCCCCCCCCCCCCCCCCCCCCTACCACCCCCCTCCCCCCAAAAAAACCCCCACTCCACCTCACCCCCCCAAGACACGGCACAACCCCCCCTCCCCCAAAAAAAAACCTGCTTCATCCATCCCACCCCACCTAACCTCAAAAAACCCAGCTCAACCCACCTCACCCCCACGACACATCACACCCTCATCCCCTCCCCCCCTCCCCACCCCACCTCACCACACCTCACCTCAAAAAACCCTGCTCAACCCCCCCCACCTCAGCCCCCCAAAAACTTCACTCCACCCTAGCCCCCCCCTTCCCACCTCACCTCACCCCCCCATGACATGGTGCACCTTCCCCCTAAGAAAACCCTGCTCCACCCAACCCCCCCCCCCCCCCCCCCCCCCAAAAAAAAACCCCACTCTACCCAAGTCCGTCCTCCCAAAAACCCCTCCCCACCCGCCCCCCATGACATGGCAACCCCCTGAAAAAACCTTGCTCCATCGATCCCACCCCACCTCACCTCCAAAAACCCCGCTCAACCCACCCCACCCCACCTCACCCCCCGAAAAAACCCCACTCCACTCCACCCACCCCCCTCCCCACCTCACCTCACCTCACACCGCCCCACCCCACCTCACCTCACCCCCCCACAACACGACGTACCTTCCCTCCCTAAGAAAACCCCGCTCCCACCCAACCCCCTGCAACCCCCCCTCCCCCCATGACATGGCACAATCCCTCCCCCCTCCCCCCCAACGACATGGCCCAAAACTCCCCTCTCAAAAACTCCCCCACCTCGCCTTACCTCACCTCAAAAAACCCCGTTCAACCCACCCCACCTCACCCCCCAAAAGAAAACCCCACTCCACCCTAAATCCCCCCCCCTCCCCACCTCACCTCACCCCACCCTACCCCATTCCACCTCACTTCACCCCCCCACGACATGGCGCACCTTCCCCCCCTAAGAAAACCCCGCTCCCCCCCCACCCCACCCCATCTCACCTCACCTCGCCTCACCCCCCCCACGACATGGTGCACCTTCCCCCTCCTAAGAAAACCTCACTCCACCCAACCTCACCCCCCCACAACACGGCACATCCCCGCCCCATGACATGGCACAGCCCCCCCACCCCACCTCACCCCCCCATGACACTTATGGCCCTTTACAAAGTACAGTAGCACTAGGTCACCTTGCTCAAAGTCACATTGTTTGATGTGTTTGTCAAACCAGCTCTTGTGCCTTGCCTTTTCATAGATTAGTGTATGGATAGCTAGGAGTCCTGTCTCAGAAAGGCATTCTATCTCTACCAGACATTCCGTCCATGCCTCCTTTCCATCTATCTCACTTGCACTGCCACTCTCAAGCTTGGAACAAAAAACTCCACCAACAGGATCGCTTTGATCCCATAGGTCATCCTGAATGGTGTTTACTGCCCTATGAACATCGTGTAGGCCTATAGACCCATAGCATTGCCATGAGTTTATTATCCTAGTCACTACACAAGGCAGAGACTACATTAGTCAAGATGTTCACTAGGATCCTATTCATGGATTCCGCCTGACCATTAGCTTGAGGGTAGCATGGTGATGATTTTCTATGCATGATCAAGAACATGAATAGTAAATGGGAAATTACTTCATTAATGAATTGTGTATCTTGATCACTAACAAGCTCGATGGGGTAGCCAAATGACAAGATCACCTACTCCCAAAGGAACTTAGCCATGGTCCTAGCATCATTTTTCCTGGTAGTCTGAGCTTTGGCCCATTTCATGAGATAATACATCACTACAATGGTGTGCTTCACCTATGGGTATTGCGTTATGGAGTTGATTGGCCCAATAAATTTGATCTTCCACTTTTCAAAGGGCTATCGGGCTATTACTAGTGTAATATTCTCCCACCACTCTGCATAGGAAACCCCTCCTCCCTATAATTTTTAATGCAAAGTTTTTAATTACCCTCTCCCCCCTATCTTGAGAGAGTGGAATAATGATGGGAAAGGAAGAGAACGACGACGGAGATGATGTAGATCATGACGAAATGGATGGCGACGTGGACGAGGAGGCCGTCAATGATGATGTGGGGAGGAAGTTGACTTGGATGACAAGGAAGATGACAGAGAAGATGATGTTGATGGAGGGGAAAGCCACGTGGCCAAGCACCCCCCTTGGGTGTATCGACCCCACCACAGTCACTTGGAGGGGCCAAGGAGCCCCTGCCATCATGTAGATGGTGGCAACAACACTCCACCACCTCTCCACAATAATAACCCTCTTCCCCTATAAAACCCCCCCTTCCCTTTTTCCCTCTATGCCTTAGAAAGAGGCTTAAACGGCATGGGTGGTAGACAGAGAGAGAGAGAGAGAGAGAGAGAGAGAGAGAGAGAGAGAGAGAGAGAGAGAGAGAGAGAGAGAGAGAGAGACTTTCTGAAGGGTCTCCTTCTCTTCCCCTCCTTAGACGATGTCCACACACATCCTTTCTTTCCCCGTTGGCCGCGAACTTATACCCTGTCTTGCAAGATTATCCTCCACCTGCAAGCTCAATTCTCTCCCCAATTGGCCCTCGCTAATCAAGGAAAAGGTGTGGAAGTCTTGTGCAATTTGCATCCAGGGGACACAAAGATTGAGAATGGCCCCCAAGCGGAAAATGTCACACATGAATGGCAATCTCGCAACGAAATCCTTGAGCGAGAACATCACTGCCCGTCCAACTACGATACCGATCGTAAGTAACATATTTCCAAATTTATGAATGCTTGCTTTGATTCCTGCATGAGATGCATTAGACCTGTATTATGCCGCACGAGAATAGGACATTGAAAAGGATAAACTACATCGCAAGTATTCGAAGGATTGAATTCCCCAAATGCGTGTAAGTTAATTGTATTTAGATGCTATGCGATGAATTCATAAACAATATATAAGGCTTCAAGCATTGTCAACTTCCCATCCTTGCAATAGTAGGTGTGTCTTCATCACTTTGAAGGTATATGTTGCAACTTGCATGCCTGAAGGATTGCATGACAAGCAACTTAGTCTAAAAGAGAATCATTTTTGAAGCTCTAGACCTTTTCCCAAGCTCTCACTAATAGCTCATGTTTGATAGATTGGGAATCTTGATGTTGTGCTTAGCTGGTACAAACAATGATCATAATTATTAAAGACTAAGATGCCTTGGAATCCATCCGATAACCACTACATTTATCAATCCAAATTTGGGGATTGGGATAGATACAAACAACAACTCTAGGCCTCAAAGGCAAGTAGAGAGCTCAAGGGGTTAGGAAAACTTGAGGCAAAGGAAAGACTAATGCTTTTGTACTTGCTGAGAAGAAGATTAGGTTATTGAATAATGTAAGTGACCTATAGAACTTACATCGTGTACAGTGTTTAAACCACTAACATATGCCTTAGCCGAAGGAAGGGTGTGTTAAGTAAATTTTACATAGAATTGCTCTTCGATCCCAAGGGGGATAGTGAATGTGCAATGGAAATATTATCGCGTCTACTCTTGCATTGTTTGGAAAAATACAATTGGTTTTGTTGAATTGATCAAACAAGGTCTTAAATGCTCTTACATTCAACTAATTGTTGGATTGTTGTCTGGATGGTTATTCCAAGTGCTTGTGATTGGTGGTAAATTCATGGTAGGGGTTTGTGATGACAAGTTGCCATGGGGATAAAGGAATGTTTTCTTGGAAGATGACATTAGGCTGATTGCCTTGATTGTGATTTATTATTAATTGAATTAATTAAGAAATGATATTTTGCACAGGTGGATCATCTCCAAGATCGCATCGCAGATTAACCCAAAAAGGGCACTGCTCGATTCACGGGCCGAAGGTCGAGTGGTGAAAAAGCCAACCACGGAAACGATGTTTCACTCCTAAGGCACTTGTGGGTTAGGTGGAGCTCTGGACACCCCTTTCCATCCAGAACGAATTTGAAGATAGCCGTGGTGCCATGGTCCCAACGTCTTTGGCATTGGAAGATCCTATTCTAGATAAAGGATGGAATTTGTGGTGCCATGTGATTTTGACCAGTTATTTCTATAAGGTAGAAGGGAAATATAAATTCTCATGTATGGGTAGGAGACAAAGATTAACATGAAGATAAGTTCAAGAATATGCTTGAACTTTTTTGTCAAAGGTTTGTTTGCTCTATTTTCGTGTTAGTGCTATAAGTTATGCAAATCAACCCTATTCCTTGAAAGGCTTAATTAAGGAAGCTGATTTTAAATGTCACACATAAACGTGATAAGGCCTAATTAGATAACTAAAGAACACCTACTGAGGGAAGCGGGTGGACGGAACACCCGACGGGTTTGTCCTATGACAAGGTAGTCCTAGAGAACTGGGAGGCTTCTCATAAGGTTTTACCAACGATAGACCCTTAGTAATTGTCAGGTTAGAACCTCGATTCATACAGTTTTAGGGGACTGAAATGGGACTATGTCTGTCCTACTACGGGTAGAGAGGTTGAGCAGTGCATCCCCTTCGTTTCCCATTCTCTTTGAACCAAGTACAACATGGGTCTGCTTTGGCTTGGGTAGCTCTACGTAAAGTAGGATGTCCAAGACCCAACGCTAGAATGCTGTCAAGAGACATTGACCACTAGGAATCCAAGTTTTAGGTCGATCTTAGTAGGTTCAGCGGTGAATGTTCTATTGCAAGGAAAACTCAAGAAACCCTAGGTGGAAAACCCCGTGACATATCATGGGAATGCCAAGCAGCATCGCTTAGACTCGTCTCTCGATGTACCATGCTAAAAATGTGCCTAGACAGCCGATAGGTGGGCACATTACAATTAGGGTCAATTCCATCTTGTCCTTATAGATGGGTACTTTGGCCCTTTGACATTCATTGTAATGCTTCACCATTGTTGAGATTGCATCACCTTGTGTACTATAATGTCTTTGCTGAAGTGTCCTCTAGCAATTCCACCATGTGCTTTAGCAAGCACATCATGCATTTCATGCTCACACATGCATCTTTGCAATAACCCATCCTGTCCTAGTATATAGAGTTGGTCGAAAATTAATTGATAGGGATGAATCTTAAGGATAAGGTGCTTTAGCCTAGCCTTCTCTATAGGTCTCTCAAGAAATCCATGTTGTAGGACTTGAACTATGTCATTTGCCTAATACAGTGTTAGATTGGCCCTTAATAGGTCTCTCTCATTGATATGCTAAATAGGTACACATCATCAAGCAAGTCATCTACAATGCCTTGTCTGCCAACTTCTCTTGTGGATATGTGTGACATATGGTCTGCATGTAATGTTGCTTACCCTTGCATACAACCATAGAAAAGTCAAATTCTACAAGGAGAACTAAGCATCTAGCTATGTGTCCTATAGCACAAGGTTTGTTTACTAGATAGAGAAAAGCTTAATGGTCAATGAAGAAGGTAAAGAATATAGCCAAAAGATAATCATGAAACTTCTTTATAGCAAATGCCATGGCTAGGCCTTCCCTCCCTATTTTTGAGTAATTCATCTCCGTACCTATGAGTTGTCTACTAGCAAAGCTCACAGGATAATCAAGATTATGTTCACCAAGCTGGCACAAAACAACTCCCATGGAAAACTTTGAGGCATCAATGTGCATGTGGAATATTAGGTTCCAATCTAGGGCTCATAGGATTGATGCAGTTGGAAGAGCCTTTTTTAGTTCCTCCTAGGCACATTGGCATACAATCTAAGTTACAAATCAAAATTTATGATTAGTTTTATGTATAGGTGCATGCTTGAATAATTGTATTTTTAGGCATGACAATACAACTTTAATTGGCACATCTTAGCACTATTGGATCTTCATCATAAACTTTGATATGTCATAGGATACTTCTTAACCATACTGTTTCACATGTAGCAAAACAAGTGGTGTGCAGATCGGTCGTTGTATGCTCGCGTAGTGAATCCCGGAAGGTCCCCAAGAACAATGAACTCTAATTGTTGCACAAGTTACAAGGTAAAAAGCATGAACGACAAGAGGAAGAGACCAATTGGGTGCAATCTCCCCCCATGCCTTGTGTGAGCGCTTCACAAAGCATGTATTTTATGTATATTTCCATCTTCATGCTCAATAATAGCCCAATTTACAAAAATATATCAAGCTTTTAGCTTTTGAGTTTGCTTTTACAAAAATAGAAATAAAGCTAATGGACGGTGCCCAAAGAGTCTGGCACGCCCAATACAATGTCCAAATAGAAATAACATAACCGTGCGCATGGGCGCATACAAAATAATAATAAATAATCGATGCCTCAATAGACATGACAAAATATAGGCGTGGAGCCTATCAAAATATAATCCATAGATAGAATACTCGCTAGACTCCAATGCTTTCCTCCATCACTGCTGCTATCTCAACACATCAACTGAAGCGTTCACAATCGTTAGTAAAAATAATACAATTAAACCGACAAAAGTGAATACCTAGCAGTCTTTAGCTACATAAATAAATCAACTGGTTAGAAATAAATCCTAACCTTAATTTATTACGAGTGTGCACTCTAAACTCATAAACCTTTATTAATTTAATATGCATTTTGCGGAATCACCCGCTATGGAATCACCCATGTACACACTAAATTAATGAAACACCTGAAAAGGACAGGCATCCCCATCAACTTCTCGCACAAAGAATCCACTTTGTGTATGAGCCCCGGTCATCAAAGTTTACAGAATCCACCATAAAACCTCACGGAATCCACCGTAGAATATGCCTCCTGGCATCATACCCCCGGGGTGGGATAGCAATTGACCTCAATTGCTATTAGCTTAATGTGGAGCTAACAGAGTGGGGAAAGCATTTAAGTCTCTAGCATGCATCCATTGTGCTTCTCTACAGGATGGTTCTTAAATTTAACTAAATATCTAGAATATCTTCGGCCAGTTCTAGTGGTCATAAAGTCAGTGTCTATAATAGCTTCTGGTTCAAGTATTTCAATCTCTTCCTCTAATAAAGGTGGGTTTTCATAAACAGGGTGTATAGGTAATTGGCCTCTAAATGGTCTCAATAAACTAATGTGAAATGTGTTGTGAATTTTCCAATGAGGTGGTAATTCTAACTTGAATGCATTGTCATTAATTTTATGAATGATCCTAAATGGTCCATAGAATCTGGGGGCTAATTTGACAACTGGATGTCTATCTACACTTTGCAGTCTACATTTTTCTATTCTCAGCCAAACATAATCATCAACTTTGAAATTCATTGCTTGTCTTTTCTTGTTGGCTTGTTTGGTATATGATTGCTGGGCTTTGGCAATCATATCTTTAACCTCATAAAAAATAGTATTATGCATACTAGCAATATCATTAGCACTTTGAATTCTATTTGACAAAGATGCAACATGTGTAGATAATCTATATCCATAAATGACTTCAAAGGGTGCTTTCTTTGTAGATGTGTGTGGTGTATTGTTATATGCAAACTGTAATAAATGCAAATGAGTATCCCATGTCTGAGGTTTAGAAATGGTATATGCACGTAAAAGATCTAGAATTGTGCTGTTAGTGGCTTCTGTTTGTCCATTAGTTTCTGGATGAAATGCAGATGAGAAATCAATCTTTGTGCCTAGGTTAGCAAACAAAGTAATCCAAAAGTTGTTACAAAATCTAGAATCACGATCTGAAATAATAACTTTTGGCAATCCATGGTTAGTAAAAATAGTTTTAAAAAACAACTGTGCTGCTTGTGATGCTATTAAAGTTTTCTTACATGGAATGAAATATGCTTGTTTACTAAATCTATCTACAACTGTCTAAATCATATCATGGTTAGATTTAGTATTAGGTAAACCAGTAATGAAATCCATAGAAATTTGTTCCCAAGGTTTAAATGGAATAGACAAAGGCATAAGTAATCCATACTATTTACCATGATGTC
The DNA here is from genome assembly GCF_053477565.2 of Lygodium microphyllum. Taxonomy (NCBI): domain Eukaryota; kingdom Viridiplantae; phylum Streptophyta; class Polypodiopsida; order Schizaeales; family Lygodiaceae; genus Lygodium; species Lygodium microphyllum. The sequence goes on along the minus strand of NC_141137.1, from coordinate 175,610,536 downwards.
TCTTAACTCTTTGACAAATCAAACATTCAGAAACAAAGTTAGATACATCAGCATCCATATGCGACCAATAAAAATCTTCAGTTAATGTACGTAAGGTAGATATGATACCTCTATGACCTTGATATGGGGGACAATGAATTTCATTCAAAACAAAAGATCGGAATGTAATTGTAACACACAATCTCTTTTCATAAAACATAAATCCATCATTATATGACAATGAATGAATAGGAATGAAATTATTTTGAACCAATTTATTCCAATCAGAATGAAAAGTAATATCATGATGATATGTATCTTTCATAGCAATCAAAGAATCAAAAGATATAACAGAAATATTATGAATGGCAGGTCTTCTACTTAATGCATCAGCCCCACTACATTTTCTTTTCCAGGTTGGTATTGAATGATAGGATGAAAACTTTGAATAAAGGAGGCCCATTTGATATGACGGTGAGAGATTTGGGGTTGGCTAAGTAAATGTCTAATACTTTGTTGATCGGTCTTAATCATAAATTCTGAACCCATTAAGTAGTGTTTCCACTGTCTTAATGCTTGTACAGCTGCTAATAGTTCTTTGTCATATGTGGAATATTTCAGCTCAGAGGGTTTCAACTTAGAACTAGAATAGGCTATAGGATGATTGTCTTGCATAAGTACAGCTCCTATTCCGGATCCACTAGCATTGGTCACTACTAGAAAGAATGGTCTATTAAAGTCAGGCAACTGTAGAACAGGGGCATGGGTTAATGCATGTTTCAGTAAGTCAAAGGATTTCTGTTGATTTTCGGTCCATTGATAAACAATTCCTTTCTTCAGAAGTTTGGTTAATGGTAAAGCAAGTAATGAAAAATTACGTACAAACTTCCTATAGAAACTAGCAAGACCAAGGAATGAGCGTAACTCATGCACGTTTTTAGGTACAGGCCAATTCAATATTGTATCAATTTTCTTAGGATCAACTTTAATTCCATCAGATGATACAATATGACCTAAATACTCAATTTTTGTTTTAAAGAATTCACTCTTTTCAGGATTTGCATACAATTGATTTTCTTTCAATAACTGAAAAACCAATGACAAATGCTCATAATGTTCTTTCTCATTTTGACTAAACACCAAAATATCATCAAAGAAAACAATTACACAATACTGATATTTCAGAAATATACGGTTCATCATTCTACTAAAGGTAATAGTGCATTAGTCAATCCAAATGGCATGACTAAAAATTCGTAATGACCAAACTGTGTTCTAAATGCAGTCTTGAATATGTCAGACTTATCTAGTCTCACCTGATGATAACCAGACTTAAGGTCAATTTTACTAAATATAGCAGATCCTTGCAGTTTGTCCATAAGGTCATCAACTCTAGGAATAATATACCTATTCTTTACAGTGATCTTATTTAAAGCTCGATAATCAATGCACATACGATAGGTATTATTCTTTTTCTTGACTAACAGAACAGGTGTACCGAATGGAGAACTGCTAGGTCTAATCAATCCTCTATTTAGTAATTCCTCAACTTGACTCTGGATTTCTTTTTGCTCTATCTGGTTATGCCTATATGGTGCTTTGCAAGGTGGTTGTGTGCCAGGGATCAAATCTATCTTATGGTCTTCTGGACGTGAAGGAGGTAAACCTGGTGGTAGGTCTTCTACAAAATAGTCCTTAAAATATGCAAGAAATTCTTTATGCCTAGGGTGCATATGATTTTCTTTTACTTGCAATTCATTCACCCAAATGAGATAAGATTTGCTACTCTGGCGTAATGCACGTTTAGCTTGAGTATGCGAAAGCAGTGGAAAAACATTAGATGCATGCATACCATATAATGTAATAGATTTTCCTTGAAAATTAATATTCATTGTATGTGTGGAATAATCTATATCTGGGTTATGCTGGTGTCGCCAAGGCATACCTAAGATAATGTCACTCGACTGTAATGGAACAACTAAGAAATTTCTTCTTTGTGTGTATTGACCAATTTAAATCTCTAAGTCTTGCACTTCCTGTGTACCATTATACCTAGTGCCTAAAAATGCAGCTTTTATGCGATAATGCGTAGGTACAGTTTGTAATTTCAATTCTTTTACTAATTTTGCTGAAATAAAATCATGAGTACTACCATCATCATGCAAAATAGTCTTTTCCTTTCCATGCACCAAACATTTCATAGTCAATAAAGAATGTGGAGTAAGCATACCTGGTAAAGTATCAAAAGTAGTAGTAGTGTCGTCCTCATCTTCAGTGAAATCAGGCATATCTTCATGTTCGTCTTCGTCCATGGCTCCAAGGTAGTTGATATGAGCTGGTGGCTTCTTTGAATGACAATTTGCTGCTAGATATCTAGGATGGTGGCATTTATAGCATACTATTGGCTTGGCTTTGGTTACATTGTTTGCAATGGCGGGAAGTCTAGGCACATTTGGATTTGGCTGTGGAATAGGCTTAGGGTTTTGATTGACATTGGATGGTAATGTAGGTGGTTTTGCCCATTTTTTGCGGAAAGATGATGAAGAGAAACGACCTGGATTAAATCTTCTAAAATTAGAATTGAATTGTTTAGATCCATAATTACCATTGGCTTGGAATTGCTGTGGTCGTCTGTCTCTACCTCGTAGCTTATCTTCAGTGTCGTGAGCTAGTGAAATAGCGTCTTCAAGAGTAGCAGGCTTGAACATGTTAACTTTAGCGTAGTAATGTCCAAGGAGTCCAGACATATACTTGCGCTTGTGTGTCGCCTCTGGTACGTCTTCAAGCATGCATAGTTATAGGAGTGCATTCCAAAAACGCTCTGTATACTGAGGTATAGGCTCACGATCCCGTTGTTGGAGAAGATCCCATTGCTTAATAGCTTTCTCATGAAATTGCGGTGGAAGGAAATTCTGCATGAACTTCTTCTTGAAATCTTCCCAAGTAGCAGGACAATCTATGCTCTTGCGTACTACAGTCCACCAAAGAGATGCTCTGTTTACTAAATGATTAGTAATACACTTGATTTTATCTTTTTCTGCATAGGTTTCCTCATGGAAATAGTCGTCAAACTGACTAATGAATGCTAGAACAGTTTTTCATTCTCGTATGCCATTGAAAGTATGAAATTTGAAACTTCTTTTACTTATCTTTGATTCCTTGCGAATGGTTTGAGCTTCAAGAGTTGCGTCGATGGTACGTCAAATCAGATCTTCAGCTTGAGGTTCTTCTTTGTCGGTAGACGCTCTTTGTAATTTTGCCAGTTGCGCTTGCAATGCTTGCCTAGCCCGTCGTTCTTCTTCCAATTGCATCATGATTAACTCCAGCTTTTGCTCCATCGTAGGTTCAGGTAGATCGCCTTCAGCCATAAGATCATCCATATGTGTTTCTGTCATCCTGTAAAACTCAAAAGACCTTTCTCACTCAAAATCAGGTTAGCCGGATGAGCGTAGCTCAAGTTCGAGGTTACAAGGCTTATGTGTTTTTGGGTATAGCTTTCTCAATCTTCAAAAAATCTGCGATTTATCCTTCTTCGTATGCTGAAAATGCTTCAGCAAACCTGCGTATGGGTAGAGTACATTCCAATGAACAACTTTGCAGTTCGGAGTTTCTGCGTAGGAACAGTCCTTCTAGGAGTTTTGAGCACAGTTCTGACTCCAGTTGACTTGTCTGACTTGCAGAGTTGCAGACTTATGTGACTTGCAGAGTTGCAGATTTGAAGAACTTAGTCGACTTAAGAAACTTGCAGAACTTGATCAGAAATTACTTGCAGAACTTGACTTCTGTGGTGTGTGGCCTGAAGTTAGTAGTAACTTGATTGATTGGGAAGCTTTAGGTAACTTAGTAGATTAAGAAGCTTTAGGCTTCTTGATCCGCCATCGATTTTGAGGACATGAGTATGTCCTTGGCAGAATTTTCGCCGCCCAGTAGATCCTCACGCCGTTTTGCAACGATTTGATTAGTGAAGCTTCTTTAAGCTTCTAATCAAGCTTATTAACTTTTAACTTTAAGCTTTGAAGCTTAGTGAGAAAGGAATTATTCTTTTCTCTGTTTATCCACGATTTTGATGAAGGAGTGGTCCTTCGCCTGTATAGCCCGGTCCTTCGCGATCTAATGACAGAAACAGGGGTTTTTGATAGCCAAAAGTCTGCCTGTATCAACGGTTCGCGATGAGATTGACCGTAGAGCCTGATCGTCCTAGGAGCTCCGCCTTCACACGAGATGGGTAGCGATTGGAAGCTCTTGATCTCAGCTCCGCTCTGATACCACTGGTGCGTAGATCGGTCGTTGTATGCTCGCGTAGTGAATCCTGGAAGGTCCCCAAGAACAATGAACTCTACTTTTTGCACAAGTTACAAGGTAAAAGGCATGAACGACAAGAGCAAGAGACCAATTGGGTGCAATCTCCCCCCATGCCTTGTGTGAGCGCTTCACAAAGCATGTATTTTATGTATATTTCCATCTTCATGCTCAATAATAGCCCAATTTACAAAAATATATCAAGATTTTAGCTTTTGAGTTTGCTTTTACAAAAATAGAAATAAAGCTAATGGACGGTGCCCAAAGAGTCTGGCACGCCCAATACAATGTCCAAATAGAAATAACATAACCGTGCGCGTGGGCGCATACAAAATAATAATAAATAATCGATGCCTCAATAGACATGACAAAATATAGGCGTGGGGCCTATCAAAATATAATCCATAGATAGAATACTTGCTAGACTCCAATGCTTTCCTTCGCCACTACTGCTATCTCTACACATCAATTGAAGCATTCACAATCATTAGTAAAATAATACAATTAAACCGACAAAAGTGAATACCTAGCAGTCTTCAGCTACATAAATAAATCAATTGGTTAGAAATAAATCATAACCTTAATTTATTACGAGGGCGCACTCTAAACTCATAAATGTTTATTAATTTAATATGCATTTTGCGGAATCACCTGCTATGGAATCACCCATGTACACACTAAATTAATGAAACGCCTGAAAAGGACAGGCGTCCCCATCAACTTCTCGCACAAAGAATCCACTTTGTGTATGAGCCCTGGTCATCAAAGTTTACGGAATCCACCGTAAAACCTCACAGAATCCACCGTAGAATATGCCTCCTGGCATCAACAAGCTACCTTATACTCTGCTTCAGTAAAAGGTAGTGCCACAGTTGGTTGCTTCTTACTAATCCAAGAGAAGATTCTTAAACCCAAAGAGAAACAATATCTAGAAATTGATTTCTTGGAATCTTTGTCACTTGCCTAGTCAAAGTCACAGTTCCTCACATGAGCACTTCTAGAACTATATGTGATATCATAGTCAAGGGTTCCCTTCAAGTATCTAAGCACCTCCATCAGAGCTTTCTAATGACTTTCTTATGGTTTGTTTGAGAACCTACTCAAAACATCAACAACAAATCTAATATCTAGCCTAGTGTTAAACAACTAGATGAGGTTACCAATCAACCTCTTGTATCTCCCAATTTGTACTAGTGCTGATGTATCCTCAATGGATAACTTCACATTGACCTCCATAGGTGTAGTTATCTCCTTACACTCAATCATGCCAAATGCTTTTAAGATATCTGATGCGTATTTCTTTTGAGAGATAACGATTTTACAAAGCAAAAGTGTAACAAGACCAAGTTTGTCATTTCAAACTCAGAGCTCAAAGCATTTCAAGTCTAATGGAATTACAATGTGGTAAGTGTGTTCTATACTTTGTATTGAGCCATTTATATTTTTTAAAGCATGTGATTAGGTTAGGTAAGAGTTACTCATGTGCTTTGTGCATCGAAATCCTTGAATCAATAAGGATGTGTCCAATGGTCCCAAGGTTGAGCTCATATAGCACAATATCAAGTAGCCAAAACCTACTAGAGAAAGGTAAAAAAGAAATCTCTGACATCATGAAGATTCAACTTGAATATTATCTCCATAAGAGTAGCAATAGGCCTATAATCTTCAAGACCAAATATGTCTCATCAAGTCAATGCCCTTCTGCTAAGCATATCCCTTTACCACAAGTCTAGTCTTGTAGCAACAACACTACCATCTAGCTTACACATCAACTTGTAAAACCACTTAGTTCCAATGGCCTTTTCTCTAGGAGGCAACTCACATAAGAACCAAATACCATTTATGACCATAATAACATATTCAATTTGCATTAGCAGCCATCCAATTCTTGAATTCTGGGCCTCATCAAAAGCAACATACTCATCCTTATCACATAAACTAGAAATAGCCACTATCTCTAAAGCCGCCAGATCCACACTAGCCCTGTGTATTTGTGCCATGCCAATTACTCAGCTATTGCCATCCATAAGTGTTTTGAGTGTCTCCATGACCTCAAAAATGTTGAGAAATGTGCAATCACATCCACCATAGCCTTTGTGTAAGGAACAAACAAGGCAAATAAACACATTGCAAATAAAGTCTTAGACTAGGTCATGTATGTATGGTTTATTAAAACCATAGCTGTGAATACCACAGTCACTTTCCACCTTTCCTCACCTACCAATACCACCTACTGTAAGCTTATAAAAGGTACTTATCCCCACACTCATTCCATCTGTCATTCTCCTCAGTTGTACTTGCATTGTGCTTGGATAATATCAATTGTTCTTCTTTGTCAATGCTTATGTCTCATTATGATTGTTTATTTGATCATCAGTGATCCTCCTTAGCATGCATCCTCAATATTTTAACATGGTATTAGAGTGGGTTTCATGATAACGAGTCATTAGGCCATTGATTGGGTCACTTTAGTTTGAAAATTTGGCTCCCTCCACTTTCCCATGAATCTCTCACCTACCTCCATAGCTACCCACCTTTAGTGGAGGACATGAATCTCTTTTACCAAGCCATTTTAGCTCGTGCTTCCTTCTAGGCAAACCTTTTTTGACTCTAGGCGCTCCTCCTTGTCACTTGAAAGCCCAACATTGTTGACTCTATGCTCCAGCATTGCGCCATTTCTCAGTCGTTGCCGAGATTTGTGCCATGTTTGTTTGTACCTATTAATCCACATGCGCACACCGCAATGTTGATGACCACCATGGGGATTTCAAAGCCCATGAGATAGGCACTCTATCCATATAAAAAGGTTTGAAAATGATCAAGTCTATGTGTTGCAATCAGCAAAAAATCAGACGGCTGCTAAAACCCTAATTGAGAAGCCATAGCTCCTTCAACATCAAGGTTCTATTTCCCTTCATTTTCTCATTTTTTTCAGTCAATTGGAGTTTTTTGCCACTTGGGTTAGAGTTATTTCTTAGTTTTCAGTAAATTTGAAGCATCAAACCAGCAAGAAGGGGACATTTTGGAAGATTCAAGTTCAATCCAAGAAGATACAAGAATGGTGTCCATTGACACTCATCTAGTGCTTTTAACACTTATCATCTAACACAATCAGCTTTGTCTCTGATCAAATTTGATTTTTTTGCTACTCCAGCATCAAATCAAGGAGGGGAAGACTTGAACCACCTACTTGCAAGACCTTGAAGATCCCAAGTTTAAAGGCATACGGGTCACCTAGTCACCTAGTGTCTCTTGATACTAATCACCTAGAGCTTCTTGGCACTTGTGCTCAACTCTTCTGCTGCTAAATTCTTAAATTTTTGGAGCCAATTTTTTGTTGATCATGCAACCTCAATATGGTCAAGGACTCACCGACAACTTGATTCAACGGTGTCGGATTCCATACATGGCAAACTAGGATTGATGAAGAAAGGCTTGTGGTCAATCACAAGTGGTCAAGAGAAGAAACCAAGGGAAGTTGCACTTTCAGTCATATGGGATAAAAATGATGATAAGGCTCAAGCTATTATCAAGCTCAAACTTGATGACAGCTACATTCATCATGTTGATGATTGTGAAACCTCTCATGCGACATGGGATCGATTAGAAACCCTGTTTGGAGCTCATTAAAAATCCTCCAAATATGGCTTAGTGATTCAAATTTTTAGGCCTGACATGCAAAGTAATACCTCACTTGCAACTAATTTGAATTACATGAAAAGCTTATTAACACAACTTGTAGGAATCAACTTGAAGATGGATGAAGACATTTGCATTGGAGTGCTTCTCAAAAGTCTTCCACTTGAGTTTGATAATGTGTCTACCACATTAATCAACATGCCAAAGCCAAATCTTGTGGATATCAAAGCCTCTCCCATGGAAGAGGAAAAGAAGATCAAGAACAAGGGAGAAACAAGAATTCCAAGAGGAGACCGAAAACTCCTCTATGTGAAAGGGAAGAAGAGCATAGTCTGTGACTTTTGTAAGAAAACTGGGCATATTGAGAAATTTTGCTAAACTAAGAAAAGGTCTCAAAGAGCATATCTTGCTACAGTCAAAGAAGATGAAAACAACAATGAAGAAGAAGAACCCCAAGAACAAAAGGATAGGACTCACTAGTCTCTCTTTTGTAGCTCATTTTCTAATAGAAATTTTAAAGTTTAAAATGTGGACTTGCCTAATGTTCCCACCATAAGCTCCTATACTCCTCATGTAACCTCTACACACTATAGCCTCTACACACTTAGTGAGGCCTTGTAACAGCATCTAGCTTTGTATGGTTGGTTTTTTTCCATGTCTACACTTAGCAAGGTTCTACTCATGACAGCCTTTGTATACTCAGTGTCTTTATTGGTTGTGATTGAGGAGTGGTGTTGAGAAATGTGCAATCACATCCACCATAGCCTCTGTGTAAGGAACAAACAAGGCAAAGAAACACATTGCAAATAAATCCTTAGGCTAGGTCATGTATGCATGGTTTATTAAAACCACAGTTGGTGAATAACACAATCACTTTCCACCTTTCCTCACCTACCAATATCACCTATTGCAAGCCTATAAAAGGCACTCATCCTCACACTCATTCCATCTGTCATTCTCATAAGTTGTACTTGCATTATGCTTGGATAATATCAGTTGTTCTTCATTGTCAATGCTTATGTCTCATCATGATTGTTTGCCCAAATCTGCTCCAAATCAGTCCCAAAGCATAGACATAGCATCCTATAACATCTGGACATCATCGGGCATCAATAGGCATCCTTTGGGAAATCACATCCAATGATTTGTATTGTTGTAGCATCAGATATATATAAGGAAAACCAATGTAGCACTTTGCATGCTCTCTCTATCCATTGTTTATGAGCCCTTTTCTATTCATTAGTTGGATTCTTCTCATGGATTCTTCTCAGACACTTCAGTTCAGCCTCATCACTTGTACATAGGTCCCAATATCCTCTACCAACCAAAAAATACTTCATTCTGAATTTTCACAAAGAAAATTTATTGTTATTCAGCTTCTCATCAACAATCTGGGTAATGTTGTCAGTGCCTTGTGCATTTGCAATGTTGTAATAGACTATGTCTTGACTACTTGCAAGCCAACAAGTATCACTAACCAATTGCAGTCTTTGACTGTTTATGAAAGTTTTTTGCAACAATTCACTATTAAAACCAAGGTATTTCAGCTCATTATCATGTCAAAAACACCCACCAACATGTGGCATAACCTGCATGTACATCGGTCAATACATATACCATGTAGTTGTTGTACCTCTGTATCATGCAACCTTATTGCTAGGATATATACATGCAGTTTGAAATTTGTAAATTGTCAATGACCAAAAATTGATTCACAGCTAAAATTGCGATGTGTACATGTCATACATGTTCCAAAACCTCCAGGATATGTGCTAGTGCATATAGGGTTCCATACATGATCATTCGGGCATAGATTAGTGCATATACACAGCAAGTACAAGTGTCAAATATCTTGCATGCAAGTTGTAGTAAGCAAATACTCAACAAAAAAAAAGTTTATCCAACTCCAAAATGTCTGCAAATCACTTCATACGTTTGCTTTAGTGTGTCGATGTCAATATATGACCATACATACAACCATAAATACTCTGTCTTCAAGAAGCCAAGTCATAGATTGCATTCCTTGCTTGTAACCAGCCAAGACAATATAATTGCATTAATTTCTTGCTCTAGACTTTAGTTTTTAGTAGTATTTAATGCTTGTATTAATGCTCCAAACATTCCCTAGACATATCCCAAACCATACATTTGATAGGGACCAATCAATGTCATGTAGTGCTTTAGGGAAAGACCATGGTTGTTGCTACTCACAAACTTGTGATAGTTTTCAGCCTGAGAAAGGCTTCCAGATCTGAATGTTTTTACCTCTAAATTTCAGCTCCAAGACTCAAGAACAAGTGCATATGTCCTTCTTGCATATAGCTATGCTTCAATGATGCTTTCTGAGCATGTCAGAGAGCTCCTGTGTGTCAATCATGACAAAGTACATGCTATCCATTCAAGTATATAGCAATTCAGACTTAATTTTAGGTCTGCAATTCACTATTATAGCTCATAGATGAGCTCCCACAAAGGCAATAGCATAGTACATCCTTCAAGTACCATCCAGTGTCTATGGACAAGCACTTTATGACCCAATGAGCATCCCAATGTCAAGATTTGTAGCATGGCAGAAGTTTGTTGATGCATGCATAGTTCACGCAACCTGATAGGATGTGTTTATAGTAGATCTGAGCTTTATAAAGCTCATTGGCCACTCAAGTATACTCAATGGAGCCTTGGTAAGCCCCCAAATAGGTCACAAACAATGCTTCATTACAATGAGCACATACCCTTCAATGCATACCTTTGCCAGGAACAATGGTAGGCTGCCTATCTTCAAGGAACCTAGATCTTCACTTTCTCCAAGTCTTCTTCACTGTCTCTTGCTCTAGAGAGCCCACCTAACATTTCTCTGATACCATATTGGAAGAGAGGGAGAGATAGAGAGTGGAGTAGAATCCATGAGCTTCAACTCATCTTCATTATCTTCTCATTATTCATTACTTGACTACTAATTGAAAAAGAGAGTATTACACTAGGTTTCCCTAACCATCATCTAACTATGGTTAGGTCCTGACTTATTAATGTCACACACATGTACAACTATCTCCGGCTAATGTCCATCAGACACACACATAGATAAAGACAGGTGGAGCTTGAAATAAACCATCTATTAGAGGCAAGTGAATGACCTAAAGAAGAAACTAGAAGCAATGAAGAAAATGGAGGTGGATAAGGAAGAAGAGAATACAAAGGAACTATGAGTGGAGAAGGTAGAGGGAGAAATGGAGCTAGAAATGGACTTTTCAAGCCTCATACATGGGCAAAAGGACATGTAAGAGCAAATTGAATAACTAAAGAACCTCAGAGAGGAGCTCACCGAGGAACTGAAAAGGGTGAAGAAATAGGCCCATGCAGAGTTCCATAAGGAGAGATAGCAAAAAGAATGACTATTGAAGGAACTGCAGAGGCTAAGGCACATAAAGACAAGGAGTCAACTAAAAAGCTACTAGAGACAAAAAACCAACTCCTTAGGACCCTCCAAGAGCATGAATGACTAAAAAAAGAGTTCAATCATTACGAACAAGACAATGAGAAGATGTTGGATTTGGCTATCACAAGAGCTAAGCCAGAGTCAAGGAAAGATGAAGGAGAAGGCTGATGCTTGGGAAGAGAGGAATCTTGGAAGGGTCAGAGACCTAGCCGAATGCCTTACCCTAGTAGAGAGTGGGAGAATCATGGAAAAAGCAAGGGTTAAAGTAGTGGAAGTACGACTAGAAGTCTAGCAACACACCCTCCTGAACATAGTGCTTCATGTAACTTAGGCTGGAGATGAGAACTCCATGGAAGGGCTAAAGAGGAAGCTATGTTAGATATGATTAATGCCCCACCCTCATTAGGTGCTACCAATGATCCATGGTGCTCAAAGTTGTAAGGCCCCCATTATGAGGAGAAGCCAAGTGTGAGCCCAGACATTGGTGGAGTCCTGACTTGTATATCAGATGAGGTCTATGTGACCTGATGGCAAAAAGGTGACCATTGTGGGTCTAATCTTTGGGTTAGACAGAGTGGTTAAGCTGGTAGCAACTCGAGGTGCATTGCATCGAGTTGCGGTGTAAGGGAGTTAAAAGGGGCCCCTATTGTGGGGTCCGGGGGCCGCAGAAGCGGCCCCTGGCTGGCGGGGGTCCGGGGGCAGCACCCCCGGCCCGATGGTAAAGGGAATATTCCCTGGAATATTCCTTGGCCGACTAGTGGAGGCTCATATGGTAGGTCGACCTAACGACCTTCGCAGGCTATAAAAGCTAAACCCCTTCGCAGCCATCACTCACTCATCTTTCACCCAGTCAGAGTTGTTATTCCAGCTAGCCTTAAGCTCTTCACCTATCTTTTGTCTAGATCGCCATCTAAGCTTCACACAGTGGAAGCGCACGGGTGGACAGAGCCATCTTTGTATCAGTTGTTTGGAGTTAAAGAATTTACTGATTATCCTCTTATCTGTTGTGTACTCTCTATCTCTTTCTCAGATTCTGTTCGCTGCGCCGTGTAATATTTTACAAGCTAGAGATATCAAGGAGAGCAATACGCGGTATGGGCTCCAAGAGCACACCCCTAGAACCAACACTAGTCCAAGCTTGACACAACAAAGGAAACTTTTGTGCAAGCATAGCTCTTGAAGAAAGAGTTTGAGCAACTTGGAATTGGAGAGTAAGAGCACTGAGAGTAGCTAACCACATTGGCCCAAGTAGAAGCATCAAGGGAGGAAGGGCCCAATTTTGAGCAACTTGATGACATCCAAGCACAGGCTAGTGATAGAGCCCCCCCCACCGCCATCAACAGATGCAGAAGGCCAATAAGAGGAAGATCGTGCCACCATAGAAAGAATGATAGAGGCCAAAAGGAAATACAAGGATTTGGCTGAATTCACGAGGAGGAAGTTTAATGATAGACCACGAGAAGTGCTCACCAATGTTGAGAGGTTGCAAATTGAGGAACAAATGCCTATCAATTGGGCACTAGAATAGAACCATTGGGAATAGTGGGAGAACATGTGTAGGCCATTTGAATTTTAATTCTTCTACCCTTCTATCTTGAATCGAGTGCTACTTCCACAAGTGGTTGAAGGAGCCATCCAAGTCTCAAAGAGACTAGGGAAGGAGTGGCTAGATGAGAGGGTTAAAAATCCCACATTATGGAGAAGAGAGCTTGCAAAGTACTAGGAGGATAAGATCATGGAAGAGCCAAGAAAAGTCAAAGGCTTCAACCTAAATGGTGCCGAGAGTTCTGGGATAAAAAGTTTGAGGCATGGATGGATTTTTGTAACACACTACCATATGAAAGGGATGACCCTGTGAGAATGCGGGATCTAGAGCATGGCATAACCGGAAGCTATGGAGGATGGAAGGAGAAGTGTAGACTCATGATGGAATGGACACTGTTTGTTACACAAGTGAATTAGGTTCCAAGATTGAGACTTGGACTCATAAACACAATCTTGTGTATGTGGACAATGACATTGACACTTTACTGAAATGAAAAGAGTACTATCATTGCATTAAGAAAGGAAGCAAGTACAATGCTTTATAGGAAAGTAGGAAACTACAGTAGGCACCATTGTGCATATGGGATAAGTTAGCCTGCATGTCCTTGACCCTGAGACTCCATACAAAGAGGCTGTTTGAGTGTGATTGCTGATTCTCAACACCCCTCCTCAATCACAACTAGGAAAGGCACAAAGTGTGTAGAGGTTGTAATGAGAACCACCTGCAAAGTGTGGGCATACCATAGACATGGCAAAACACCAGAGGCTGTCACAGAAAAAACTAAGTGTGGGTACCATAAACATGGTGGACATCCAGAGGCTGTAACAGGGGCCTCACAAAGTGTACAGGGACTGTAATGCCAAGTTACATAAGGAGTTTACATAGCTTATGGCAGGAAGTATTAGTGAAAGGAAAAATACAAGGCTATTTAAAACAGTCTATCAGAATTATGAGAGTACAAGGACTGATGAGTCTTGTCCTTCCAATCCTGGTGGTCTTCATCTTCTTCTTCCTTTGCTTCATTTTCTTCTTCTTCTTTGACTGCGACTAGATAGGCCTTTTGGGATCTCTTTCTTGCGTGGAAGAACTTCTCGGTGTGTCCGGTCCTTTTGCAGAAGTCACAAAAGAGCTGATCTTTCTTGCCTTTGTACCTGTTGCCAACATATAATGCATGCTCATCTCTAGAGGTACTTGGTTCTTCTTTAGTTTTTAGCTTCTTTTCTTCTTCTAACAGTGATGCCTGGATATCAACAAGTTCAGGATTTGGCATGTTGATTAAAGTTGTTGATACATTATTATATTCAGGAGGGAAGCTCTTAAGTAGAACACCGATGCAAACATCTTCATCCATTTTAATGTTGATTCCTGCAAGTTGGGTTAGGAGTCCTTCCATGTAATTAAGATGTGTGGCAAGTGATGTGCTGGACTTCATTTCAAGCCTGAAGAATTCAATTAGGAGACCATACTTTGATGATTTAGATTGTGCACCGAACAGGGTGTCAAGTCTTTTCCATGTATCCTGTGAGGTCTCACAGTTATCCACGTGATGGATATAACTGTCGTCTAGCTCCAATTTGATAATGGCTTGGGCTCTGTCATCATTCTTTTGCCAAGTAGTTGCAAGGTCCGCGTCCCGAGGTTTCTTCTCTTTGCCATTTGTGATGGCCCAGAGACCCTTCTTCATCAGGATGAGCTTGATGCGGGTTTGCCAAGTGTGGAATCCGACTCCTTTGAATCGAGCATTTGGAGAGTCTTTGCCCATGTTAGATTTACGGGAACAGTAGCAAATCAACTTCAGACTTTATTAGATTTGAGCAACAGAAGAATTGATTGAGAGACACAAGTGCTAAAAAGCACTAATTGAGTGTCAATGAATACCAAATCTGCAAAAGTCTTTTACTCCAAGTTATCTTCCCCTTCTTGATTTGATGCTGATGCCTTCAGATCTGAGTGACAGTACTTAAATGAACTTCAGAGAGTAAAAAATATCTTCTATGTAATTGAAATGAGTAGCAAGAGTAATGCTACTCTTCATGAGAAGCATCCACTTAAAGACTTCATGTTGATTCTTGTGCTATGATTTCTCACTTCCCTTGCTAATTTGAATGAGGCACTGAGTAGATCAGAGTTGCAAATTATTGGTTGAGCCCAAAGGAATGAGAAATTGAATAGGCTTATGAGCTTTGGTTCAAGGGCTATGGCTTCCCTTTAGGGTTTGCACGGTGCAGCCTGGTTTTTCAGCTCGTGCAGTTCGTGGACGTAACCATTTTGCACAAGACTTGATGGGAAGGAAGCTTGGGTAATGAGCTTCAATTGCCCTATGGACACGGACCAGATCACAGCATGCAGAGGCAGCGCGAACTGTACGACCAGAATATGGTGCAGAATGGGCAGCGACTTTCAATTTGTGCAATGCTGAAGCTAGGATTTACCAATGTCGGCCTTTGATGTGACAAGGAGCTGCGCTAGGACCATAGGAAAGTTTCTCCAGAAGGAAGCGTGGGGAAATATGGGCTGTAGAAGTAGATCAAGAAGCTCCAAGTGAGCTGGGTACTGTCTGGCTATGGCAGACAAGAGTGAGGATGAAGTATGAAGTTGGAAATAGAGTCATACACCAATCTTGAGCTGTCCAGAGATGAAGAGGAGCTGAAAGAGCAGAGAGGAGACCTGAGACATGCTAAGCCATGCTCAGCTGTGCTCTGATACCATGTGAGAATGCGGGATCTAAAGCATGGCATAACCGGAAGCTATGGAGGATGGAAGGAGAAGTGTAGACTCATGATGGAATGGACACTGTTTGTTACACAAGTGAATTAGGTTCCAAGATTGAGACTTGGACTCATAAACACAATCTTGTGTATGTGGACAATGACATTGACACTTTACTGAAATGAAAAGAGTACTATCATTGCATTAAGAAAGGAAGCAAGTACAATGCTTTATAGGAAAGTAGGAAACTGCAGTAGGCACCATTGTGCATATGGGATAAGTTAGCCTGCATGTCCTTGACCCTGAGACTCCATACAAAGAGGCTGTTTGAGTGTGATTGCTGATTCTCAACAGACCCCACCTACATGGCTTACCTGAGATGCCATGATATGGATTTTGATTGGGAAAAGCATGGGAGGTACGACTTTCCTTTGATCTACAATGCCAATGCCGCCAACCTTGAAGAATGCATGACCTTTGGGGCACAAGACCTCTGACCCTCCACCACTCACTACTTGGAGAAATTCAAGGTATGCCCTGACACCACCTTCCTTATCACTTAGAATTACCTTTGCCTCTTGCAAATCCTACTTCAAAAAAAAAGTATAGCCCAAGAAGAGTGCCCGTCACCCCTCTATTTTGACATCAATGCAGGGATAGACCGCTATGCAATGACTTGCTTGATGTTAAGGGCCACTCTCTTGCCAGCTTTTTGCATGAGCCTTTTGGAAGACATGAGCGATAGCAAGCTCTCAAAGTGTAATCACTCTTTCCTATCTACTATCCCTCTCAATGTAAGAATTAACCAAAAGGGCTACATATAAAGCCATGCATTACTTAGCAAATCTCTTAGGACCCCTTGAAATGTAACTATTTAAAGAGCATCATGATGATGTCTAGCATGCTCCCTCCTAATGTATCTCAAAAAAAAGGAGAAAAAGAAAAAGAAAAAGAAAAGAGAAAACAAAGAAAAGACCCACACAAAGCAAAAGGAAAGAAACTAAGAGCTTTCCGACATAATATCAGGGTGCCACAAACATTGCACTTAGGGGTTCTCAAGTTAGTGCATCCGGTGGCCTTGGTTAGCCTAACCCCCTAGCCCTCCTTGTCTCCCTACTTTACACTTAGGGCGCATCAAGGAGGGTAGGACACACCTATAGATTTTTTGCTCAGACCTATCTTCCTAAGTCACACCCACGACACTTCCCCTTGTACACAAACTGGGTCCTTAAGTGTGGGACAACACCATAGGCTTTCATGAGGTTTGACCAAACTTCCAATTTCACTAGCACGGACACTCCACACTGTACGGTGAGGAAAAACACCATATGCTTTCATGAGGTTCAACCAAACTCCCAATTTCACTAGCATGGACATCCCACACTACACAGTGAGGTATGTACATTCCCTAGTTAGTGCAGTTCCTTTTTCTTTCCAAGTATAATCGACAATCTACGCAACTGACCACCGACTTTGGAGGCCCCCGTCACATACTCAATCTATTCTTGGCCTCCACAAACTCACATATTTTTTGTGATGCTTCTTCTCCACATCCAATCTCTACAAAGCCCCATCATTAACCTACATGGAAACCCTTCAATCACCTAAGCCTTTAGCAACAAGTGCCAACAAGTGCCACGGGACTGGCACTTGGCTATGAGGGAGTAATGTTAACCCTAGTGCAAAGAAAAGTAAAAATTCATAGGGCAAAGCAAAAATAGGCGGCCCGTCCGACTAAAGAAATATGAGGAAAAAATGCTAAAAGTGCAAGGACAACCTTAGAAGTTTAGGGCAAGCGTAAAAGAGGAAAGGCACATTTTAAATGCAAAGGCACACCCTAAATTTTCATAAGAGAGCACCAAGCTTCCTTCGGTGAAGGCACAATGTAAATAGGAAGGGAATAGGAAAAGAGGACCTAGGCTAAAATGGCCGGTCATGTAAAAAAGGAATGGGTGCCCAAAGGGCATTAGGGCTTGTATAAAAGGAAAAAAGTGAATGAAGAAGCCCATTCTTGTGTGTGACCAAAACTAGCTCTCTTCTTATTCTTCCTCTTGTTCTTGCTTGCTCGTGTTTGAGAGGGAGTGAGTGTATGAGGGTGAGGGACCGTGGTAGAGAAGCTCTCCATCTTCTCCTCTCTTTTTCTTCTCTTCTCTTCTCTACTCTTGTCTCATGCGTGACAATGGAGCATGGAGCTTGGAGCTTGAGGATTGTTGAGCTTGCACCTTGGATAGTGGAGCTACTGGAGTGCTTGAGGGAGGAGCCCACTCGATTGAGCATGGAAGTAAGCTCACTACACTTGTAGGTATGAGAGTGTGCATGGCTATGTGAGAGGTAGCCATTGCACTTGGCTTGAAATGCCTGAAACAATAAGTGGTCCGTGGGACTTGGCGGTTGAGCATAAGCTCCTACAGTTATTCCTAAAACCAAGACCATGATTTGTTACTATTTCCAATATTATCCCAAACTGCACCATATGTCATCCATAAAAAATTATATTATATCCTCTTTTTTACATTTTTGAGTAGCTTTTGCTACATGCCATTTGGTCATATGTGAGGTGCTTGCCCGTCGGCTTTCCAAGTACTCTTTTAGCAGTCTATCAAGAAACGAATCTAAGCGTCGCTGCCCGCACTCCCAGGGAATGTTTCGAGTTTTGTCACCTAGGGTTTCCCAAATCCGCCTTGCAATGGAATGTTCACGACCGAACCCACTAGGATCGACCTGAAATTCGAGTTCCTAGTTGTCAAGGTCCCCTGTTAGCATTCTAGCGTTGGGTTTTGGACATCCTACTTTATGTAGAGTTACCCAATCCGAAGCAGACCCATGCCGCACTTGGTTTAAAGAGAATAGGAAATGAGAGGGATGCGCTGCTCAACCTCTCTGCCCATAGGGCATAGTCCCATTCCGGTCCCCTAAAACGGCATGAATTGGGTTCTAATCTAACAGTACCTAAAGGTCGAATGATGATAAAAACTTGTGAGAAGCCTCCCAGTTCTCTGGGACCACCCTATCGTAGGAGGGACCTGTCGGGGGTTCCGCCCACCCGCTTCCCTTGATAGCTTCAGTTTTCTAATTAGGTCCTACCACATTTATGTGTGACACTTAAAAGTCATCTTCATTAATTAAGCCTTTTAGGGAACAGAGTTCATTCACATAACTTATAGCACATACACAAAAGCAGAGCAAAACAATCTATTGACAAACAAGTTCAAACAAGTTCCTTAACTTATCTTCAAGTTAATCTTTGTCTCCCATCCATACATCTGTCCAACAGAAGTGTCCCTTCTGCTCTGCAGAAGTAACTCGTCCAATTCACATGGCACCACAAACTCAATCCTTTATCTAGAATAGGATCTCCCAACATGCCCAGATGTTGGGGGCCACAGAGGTCTTCAACTCCATTCTAGACCTAGCAAGGGGTGTCCAGAGCTCCAACTGACCCGCAAGCTGTCTAGGAGCAAAACATCATTCCCGTGGTTGGCCTTTTCACCACTCGACTTTCGGCCCATGAATCGAGCAGTGCCCTCTCGAGTTAATACACGGTGCGATCATGGAGGTGATCCACCCGTGCAATATATCATTCCTTAATTAAATCCTTTAAGAATTAAGCACAAACAAGGCATTCAGCCCTACTATCATTTTCTAAGAAAACATTCCTTTATTCCCATGGCGACTTGTCATCACAGACCCTTGCCATGCATTTACCATAAATCACAAGCACTTGGAATAATCATCCAAACAACAACTAACAACCCGTTGAATGTAAAAGCATTTAGGATGTTGTTCGATTAGTCAACAAAACCAATTGCATTCTTTCCAATCAATGCAAGAATAGATGATATAACGTTTACATTTTATATTTGCTCTCCCCCTTGGGATCTAAGAGCAATACTATGCAAAAATGTTTCCTAACACTTCCTTCCTTCGGCTAGGGCATATGTTAAGGGTTCAAACACTTTTCATAATGTAAGTTCTATAGGTCACTTACCTTGATTGATAACCCAACCCTAGATTTGGATTGGCAAAAGTCATTGTTATCCAACAGATCTTAAGATATCTTAGTTTTAACCCTTATGATTAATTTCTTGTTCTAGCTTGTAGTCAAGTCATGAGGCAACTAGAAAATTATCCTCATATATCAAACATGTTATAGGAATAACGTGTGAATACTTAATAAGATAAGTGCGAGATGATCTCAAGTAATTAGACTCCAATAGGCCTTGCATTGAGCTAGAATCTAGTTTTTCTTAATATTTGGGCTCTTAGGCTAAGTAACTTTGAAGTATCTAAACTTTAAACTAGTACTTTTTATTCATGATTCTCAATGTCAAATTCTTTTAGTAATAGCAGGCCTAACGTATCTCATATGAGAATTAAAGCAAGCATCTATCAATTTGAAAATACATTACTTACGACCGGAACTGCAGTTGGATTGACAGTGATGCCTTTGCCCGAAGCCTTGTTGCTGGTTGTAGGATTTTCATCCACACATGACATTCTTTGCTTGGAGGCCATCGTCCATAGGTAGAATCAAGAGATTAAGAAGGTGGAATAGATTCAAGATGGGAGAGTGTAAGAGAAGCTGGTTAAATGGAGGATCGAGATAGAGGGAATTGAGCTAATTCTCTTTCTTGCAGCCTCTCGGGGTGACTCTTCTTTCTCTCTCTCTCTCAAGCTCTCTTTCAAGCTCTTTCTCACAATCTCTTGGAGGGGTATCCTTCTCTCTACCTCTCTCCCGTAGCCTCTCGAGGTCTCCTTATGTCCCTTTTATGCCTCTCCCATGCCTCATATTTAAAGTGAATTAGAGAAGAGAGCTTGTGGTTGAGAATGGAGCTCTTTGTGGAGGGGGATCTTGGAAAGATCAGTGATCTGATGCTCAGATCATAAATCTGATGGTTCCATTGGCTCCGAAAGGGGGGTAAAACTCCAAGACACTTGGTTATAAAGCTCTTAGTTCACTCCTTCTTCTTTTCTATGTTCAAAGTGCTGTCCACTGTCTGTGTACTGCGATCGTGGCGCGCGCGATTCCGCAAATCCTCTCTTTATTTTTTTCTTTCTATAAAATCTCCAAACTAACTAAAATATCACTTGTCTTTTCTTTTAAATGACATCCAATTCTAAAAATCTCCATATATTTTTTTAAGGATAATATCTAAAGTATCTAAAATATACTAGTTTTGCCCAAAATCTAATATTTTTGGACCATCCAAACTATACACATTAACCTAGTGATTAATATAACTCATAAGTCTCGTTCACGTTGTAAGTTACGTGAAGGATAGCTACGGTCCTTGCCAATCCGAGAAAAATATTGAATTTACGACTCTTGATTTTTCTAAATAAAATATTTTAAAGTAAATAAAAATTATTAATAATTAATATTAGTTAGTTTTTATCTTAGTTAGTCTTTACTTAGTAATCTTACTAACTTATTAATTGACTAGCTACCTTTCGAACCAACCAACTAACTTTTATTGTGCGGAGATATTACATCATGTAATCAACTGCATTAAGGATATATGACTTTCCTATTTTAGTGTGCCATGAAGAGTTTTAGCAAAATTCAAACCCTATTTCTCAAATGGCTAATAAGCAACAATAGCTTTAGCATATTTTAGAATTAACACCCTCTTAGTGGATGACTGACAAGCATGGCAACTTTCACATTAATATTAACACTCAAACTAGGCAAAGTAAGTCTTACTAATAGGATTTTCCTTTTGATTACCTCAAATCCAAAGTGATATCCACATCCTTCTTCATGACAAGAATATAAAAAAGCATGTATTTCAAAGTTGTCCAATACTCTTCTCATCAGTACATTATCAATCCATCTCATATATAGCTAGTTGTCTGTAAGCATGTATTACTTGGTCTTTCTAACACTTTTATACCTTTTACACTTATCAATCAAATACTTTAGCTCTCTAGTTTTTATGAACTCTTCAATTAAATAAGGACTTCCTTACCTTCATATCTAGGATTGAAAAGAATAGAAATGGATGCACAATGGAAGGAACACTGGCATAAGATATGGAGATTCAAGAGATCTTATTCTTCTTTATCTTCATTTTTCTCTCATACTCAATGTCTTCTAAGTACATATAAAGTATCCCCAGAAGTGATAGATACCTTTGTTATATTTACGTCATGTCACACATATATTTTAATTTATTTGTATATACATAGGATATAGACTTAAGCTATGTCTTATTTCTCAACACTTCCCCTCAAGCTTAGAATGTGCTTGCAGATATAATATCCCAAGTGCACTTATAAAGTACTCAAACTTATCTTTATCTAATGCTTTGATAATGATATTTGCAACCTGGTCATTGGTTTTGATTGTACCAAGTCTATCTCTCCATGCATAACCTTCTCTTTGATGAAATGGTAATGCACTTCAATACATTTTGTCCTTGCAAGATAGACATGGTTCTTTGCCAACATAATATTACTAATGTTATCATAGTACATGATAACTCCACCATCTATCTCTATCTCCATATCATAGAATAGTAATCTCAGCCATGTATTCCCTGATAATAAACATGTAAGCTTACATTTATTTGATGTTGTATATTCAAATGTGTGGGATCCTACAAATATTACATTAATGGTTGATCATACAAGGAAGGTATGGGTGTATTCCATAAAGGAGAAAACTAAGGTATTCTCTCACTTTCATAATTTTAAAAATTTTATTGAGAAATAAACATATGTGTAGATTAGCTGCCTAAGATTAGATGAAGGAGAAGGAGAAAACTAAGGTATTCTCTCACTTTCATGATTTTAAAAATCTTATTGAGAAACAAACATATGTGTAGATTAGCTACCTAAGATCAGATGAGGGAGAGAGTACCTCCAATAAATTTGGTAATTTTATGAAACAACATAGAATTTGGAGGTAATTCATATGTAGGTATACTCCGCAATAAAATTGTGTTGCTGAAAGGAAGAATAGGTACCAATCTTTCTTTATATCTCTCAAATGAGCCACCAGATTTGTAACTGACCTTATACACCCACTTGCAACTAATTCCCTTCTTGCCATAAGGCAACTCAACTATATCCCATTTCTTATTCTTTGATAATGCATCCATTTTCTCATTCATAGCATTCTTCCAATCTTTGCTTCCAACTACCTCTTCAAAACAAGTAGGCTCTACATGCTAAAAATACGATACCATATATGCATAATGCATATTCATGAAGCCATTATATATCAACCTCTCTACTGGATGCCTCACTCTATCCAATCTCCTCAAATTGAGGTACACTAGATGGTGTCTCAACCATTCTTGCATGTGGTGGAACATACATTTGTGCACTCTTTATCATTGGAGTTACAACATACAATATGCCAAACTTATTATCCATAGACTCATCCTTAGAACTTTCATGCATAAGCTTATTTCCTTGTGTAATTTATGCCCTCTTTTGTGCACATCTCAATCTACCACTCCATGGACCATAACTGCCATTACCTCACATACATTATCATAGACTACATATGTTTAAGCTTTTGTAAATTTACATGCCCAATTCTTCTACGCCATAGTTTGACATCTTTATCTTATCCATGCCCACTCTCAACATACATAGAACTCTCTATTATGGGAGTTCCTACATCCTTTCTTTTGACCACAACCAATAACAGCCATTTGACCAATTGAAGTTAAATTTTTAGTGATAGTAGGCACATATAAAACATCACCAAAATTATTTTTTGTGTCATCTCTAGTCACCAAAGGAACATTGCCAATATGCATTATCTTATGCAATGTGTCATCTCTTGTAACCACATACTCTTTACTTTGCATTTACTACTTTTTATCAAACCATTCTGCATGATGTATCATATGGTTTGCAGCACTTGAATCTAAAAACCAGTCATCCTCTCTAGGAAGGTGCATCATATTGGCAAGTACATGTTCCATAGCAAAGAGATAATCTCTAGGTGATGGACCACCTCTAGAACCATAGCCATCACCACTATATCCACCTATATAGTGCCCAAACTATGTCCTACAATGTCCTTTCTCAACCCCTTAACATAATATTTTTCTTATGAAAGCACACTCTCTCAAATTGACCAAAAGATTGTCCTCTAACTCTAGAATAGGATCTCCCCCTACCTCTAGGCATAAATTCACCATGTCCAAGGGTACTATAATCGCATGCAAAGCTATCTATAGTATGACTATATGATGATCCTCTAGCTTTAGATATTTCCATGCCATGTACCATGTAGTCTCTACTTTAGCTGTATCTTTGTGGCCTTTGTGCAAGTGCCATATGTCTTCTCAACGATTTTCCAAGAATCTTTGTATCATATACTATCCTTTTTAATGTATTGAATCAATGTCTCTAAGATACATATAGATATTTGATGCAAGAACTTCCTATTTTTACCTTTCCAATCCTTGTATGCCTTCTTTTTTTTTTTCAATGGGCTCATTAGGAAGTTTTGGACGTGCATCTTCACATGTAATGAGGTCCCATATACCTCTTTCCATCAAGAAATTCTCTATACAGTAGGACTATACACTATAGTTATCCTTAGTCAATTTGTCACCCATAATTTACATAATCTATGCAATTTCCAACATTATGATGCCTACAAATTTAGTAAATCTAGTGGCTTGTAATGTACCAAATCAATATCCAAGAATGTGAACAAGTCCCAGCATTAACTGTTCAAAATAGAGACCATAAAGCATTCAAAATGCCCAAGAAAATACATATAAATTGAGTTCCACTGCTATGGCTATCATACATGTGCCCAATTGCTATCACATGTAGCGAGTCAAACATTGATGTCTAGCAAGAAATAATGAAAACAAGGCTCAAATATTGCCTATATAACCCAAAAAGCACCAAAATATGAGTCTAAAATTGGCCTTATTTTCCTATTGTTTTTCTCTAAATTTTCACACGAAAAATGAAGTCCCAGATAAGCTCAATCCATAGTAAATTTTTTGGAATTTTTATGACTCTCTTTCCCTTCAAATTGACACTGAAAAATAACATGAATTGGCATTTAACCTATAAAACAACTAGATCAATATGTTCTAGTGCAAACAGTCAATATGTGAACCAATTTGCAGAATAACCAGTTCAATCTCTTACTAGTGTAAACATAGAGTTTTCAAAATAACTGATTCACCTCTTCTTAGTGTGAATATATAATTTGTAACTAGTTCAAAAGAACTAAGTGTGAATAGGGTTAATTTTGCTAAGGACTAAAGCTTAGCCTTGCTTAAGTAAAAGTGTTAATACTCTAAGATAACATACAATGGCAAGAACATTTGTTGCCATCACTTTGATGCCTAAAGACCTATAGCGTGTACTCATGGTTCCCATATGAATTAGTAGCATACTTGTCTCCACCAAAATTAAATTGAGAGTTTAAAGCTCTAATCAACAATAAAAAAAGGATTCTTCTTCTCTTCTCTGTAAGAAACATAAACCCTCTGCTTTTTGATGAAGTAGGCAATGTGCTTTTACATAACCAACCCCTATGCGTAGGCAGCCTTCTTGCTCAAGTAAGCCCTGAGCTTAAGCAACCCCCTTACTTTTGGCAACTAATACATGACTCAATCTAAACTCAAAGACCATCAAAACCGTGATGTCACACATCATCTTTAGTCTCCTTTGGCTTCCCAAAATACATTCTAAGTGAGCACCAATGCCCAAAATTTGAGTTATAATAGCTTCACAATTTGATGTACCTACTTTGAGTGGATTAGATGAGGATTTGTAGCTGATTTAGTGGTGGATGACAAGATTTTAAATCCGATGTAGACCTTGATTTGTCATGCTCCTCGATTCAAATTTTTGATTCTACACTCCCACTTTGATACCAAATAATAATAATAAAAGTGGATACACAACAAAGGAGCAATGGCACAAGATATGGAGGCTCAAGAGATCTTCTTCTTCTTCTTCTTCTTCTTCATTCTTCTCTCATACTCAATGTCTTTTGAGTATACACAAAGTATATCTAAAGTGATAGATACCTTTTGACCCTTAAGTCACTTTACACAAAGATTCTATTTTATTTATACATACATAGGATGTAGACTTAACCTATGTCTTATTTCTCAACACTGTGTACCCCATGGTAGCAACATAATTTGGAAGAGCATATTTAACAAAATCATGAGCTCTAATGTTAATTTCCTTGCCAATATGCCAAATTTTAAATTTCTATAGCTGCTTAACCAATCCCTTTATCTTGAACAACTGGTTCCTCAAAACTTCTTTGTTAGCTTTCCAAACATTTTGAACTTTTCTGACAACTAACATAACATCCCCCTTTGTTGCTACCTTTTTATATGCCAACTAAATTGCAATGTTTTAAATCAACACTAAGCTTGTATATTCAACCTCATTCATTAGGGGAGATTTGAAGGCTTGAAAATGTCCTATAAGAGATTCTAGAAAGAGAAAATATTTTAGAAATAAAAAATTATCTAAAATGGTTAAAATAATTATCACAATATTCTTGTGGCTTGCATCAAACTTAGAAATGTAGACTGTTGTAAAGATAATGATGATTGACTTATTAAAGATCCTACCTTGTCTTGATAGAAGTGAAATCAAATATTCAATTTGAGTTTTTTCAACATTTGGTTACCTCCCTCTATTCTCATTCTATATTTTCCTTCTTCTTCTCTTTATTATCTACTTACTCATTCGTCTAATTTTTTAAATTCACATAATATTCTTATGCAAAGTTATAAACCACATCTTTAGCTATGGACCAATCATCCAATGTTCCTTGTAACACTAGTACAAGAACTCTCTATCATCTTCATTTTGAGCTAGAACATGAGTATGAATAAATCAAGAAAATAACAAAAAAAAAACTATTTTAGAGTCCATGAAATATGTATTTTGATTTGAAGGAAAGAAAAATCTTGATATTTGGTTGGATGGAAGGTTATACCCTAGGAATCCTATCAAAAACAATACTTCTTCTTTTTATAATAACTCTTCACTAATACAGTAAATTGGTGATAGTTATAATTAATTTTTAGGCTATACACTTAATCTTATTGCAGAAAGGATGTTCTTAGATTGGAGAACCACTTATTAATAAAACATAGAGTGAGTTATTAAAAAAAATATAGAATTATTAATAGAAGAACCATTCATTGGAGAAATGCATCAATGTATACTAGCAAAAGGAAAACTATTTTTGGCATTAAAATTGACAAAGATATCTCGAGAATGTTGAGTGTCATAAGTGAGGAGGAGGTGGTTATAGTAAAAGAATCCAAGCAGCAAGGTATCTTTTAACTTAAGAAATGCTAAATATAAATTTGTTTATAATAGTATTTGAGTTATGATGTTGATGTTGTTTAGCTCTCTTCTTCATCTAGATATAAGTGAGAGAGATGCTTCAAAGGCATCTTAGTTTTATTATCATCTCTTATCCTTAGTAACTCCAAATGATATTTTTGAGAAGAATAAGTTCAAAAAAGTAAATAGACAATGCTTGGATTATTTTATTAGGCATTAGTCTTTGGATTCTAAGCTAGTGTAGAAGACTTTGGATAGGATTGGTATTCGTCAAGATGCATGTACACATATTTTTAGCTAATATAATAAAATATAAAACATGGTCAAATACGCAATTGTTTAGTTCCAAGGCTATCTATGGCAGTGAAGACTATCAAATAAAAATTTAATGGCAAGGTAATGAAAGTTTTGAGAGAGCCTTTTTATATCAAGGCTAGCTTTAAAAGTAAGAAGAAAGAGGTTCTTTACAATGAATTTAACAACATTTTCCTTGATCTACTTACCTTACAATTTTTGATTATTAGATTTTATGATTTGTCTTTAGAAGATGCACAAGGAGTAGCAAGATTTGTAATTAAACTTGATGAAAGTGAGGTTTTAAAGTGTACAACATTAGAAAGGGTCTCCATTATCTTTATGAATAGAGAACTTTTATCAATTCATTGTAATAATGACTCAATGTCATTGAGTGTTCAATTTGAATACAATATTTGGTGGTTAGGAGTTTTCGAAGTAGATATAGAGGATTTTGGTATGTTATATTGGGTTTTCCATCAAAGTTTAATACCTGATGTGACTAAGAGTCAATAAGCAAGAGTGGAGCTATTTGTCAAGGGATTAAGAACTACAAGGTTAAATGGCACATAGTTAGTGACTTAAAGATACTCAAATCCATGTACGATGTGTCTAAAGGAGCAAAATTTAGATGCTTGTACCTATATTGCATGTCCTCCGCTACATTGTTGAGCTTAACTAATTGGAATAGGGCCCCCTCCAAGTATATCAAAGACCCATAATTTAAGCCAATTTTATATATTCCTTTGACCAATGCTCATATGTGTACACTCCATGCACTATAGAGAATAATTGAAAAGCTTGTTTATCTTTATATTAGGTTTTCTTGAAAGATGAAACTCTTAACAATTAGATAAGATACTATAACAAAGATCGTACAAGTTTTATCTACGATTGGCTTGTATGGAGGTAATGTAGTTTTCCTAGGCTTTCATGGAAAGCTTGGTAAAATTAACTCTAGCAATAGAGATTCAAGCATTAAATATAATAAATGAAAATTCGTACATAATGTAGTTAAGGATCATGCTGTTAATGGATAGGCTCAAAATCAAAAAGCCAAAGTTTGAAAAACACTAGATAATTTCTTGAAAAATTGTGATAAATTTGATTGGAAAGATGATTATCTCAAAGGGTTCAAAGACCAATTGAATTTTTTCAAAAAGGTAATGACATAAGCTTGGGGTAATCAATACTTCACTTACTATATGGTGAGAAGTTCTTATATTTGTATGGTAAGAGGTTATTATGTTTCTTCATTATCTAACACATATAATATTTTTAACCAACTCTCATTTTCTTTAATTGTATAGCATATTTTATACATTCATGCTTCATATTTTATCAACAATATAGATGCCTATCTATTTGGTCAACCCAAGGCATGAAAAAATCGCATTATTAAGTAATAAAAAAATCCTTTAGGTGGCAATTTGTTTCATTTCTTCTAAACTCTTCATCAATAAGATGATACATGGTAATCAAAGTTGTCCTGAGAATATTGGTTGCTTGGATCATATAACTAAAACGAACATAATTATCAATTGTGAGGGATTCTACATGTCTAGCATAGAATTCTCTATAGTCTTTAAGCTTTCCATCAAGATCTCCCAAGAGCTCTTGTGAAGGGGAACTACAAGCTCTACCCCGAGACCTACGGACCACTTATTGCTCAAGTGTTTCGAACCGACCGGCCATGGCTACCTCTTACATAGTCGACGCGCAATGCCTACCTTACGGGTGTAATGAGCTTACCTTGATGCTCGATCGAGTACCCTCCTCTTTCTTGCACACCGGTAGCTCCACAATCCTTGAGGCAAGCTCAAGCAACCTCAATCCCTCTCCCATGAGCTTCATCCTCCATAGCCACGCACGAGACAAGAGAAGAGAAGAGAGGAGGGAAAGATGAAGAGAGAAGATGGAGAGCTTCTTCTCCAAGATCCCTCACTCTCACACAATCACTCCCTCACTCCCTCACACTCTCTCAATCCCTCTCTCAAGCACAAGCAAGAAGGCAAGAAACAAGAGAAGAAGAAGAAGAAGCTTTGGCCACACACAAAAATTATCTTCTCATTCACTTTTTGAACTATATATACATGCCCTACTTTTCATGGGCGATCATCCCCTTTTTTACATGGCCGGCCATTAGTCTGGGCCCATTTCTCATTTTCCACCGTTCTAATCTATCCTATTCCCAACTAATGCATACAATTTGCACAGGAGTGAGCCTGGTGCTCTTTTACAAGGATTCGGGAGCGCTTTCACACTTAATGATGTGCTTTTTACTCTTTTACTTTCCTTGGGCGACTCTAAGACTTCCTGAGGGTCATGCCTGTGCTTTTAATTTTTTCAGGGTCTGGTTACTGGTTAAGGCGCCTTTTTCTTCCTTTTGTCATGTGCCTTTTTCTATTTCCTTTTTTCCATTTCCCGCTCCTCTATGCTGCAGTAAACATTATCCCCTCCTAGCCAAGTGCCATTCCCATGGCACTATGGTGGGAAGTAGTGGAATAGATGATGCTGTTGCTAGGTGGAACTGGTGGGCAGATGACACTGATGCTTGTGAATGAGAGGTGATGGAGTTTGATGATGATGACCAGGAGAGATTCCGGCGTGCTTTAAACTTCATGAAAATGCTTGGGATTTCACACACAGTTGTGGCTCCCATTCTGCGACGGCAGATAGAGGTTCCAATTGGCTGGTGGAAAATAGTTAGCCGGTTATCCTTTGGTCAACAGAAACGCTTGATCAATAAGCAATCCCTTAGGAGAATGGTGTTGGAGGGATTTATCCTGGAGAAACCCCCCTGAACTTTGTCTTGACAAAGGTTTGCTTTGTCTTCACATGGAAGATCTTTATCTTTGTTTTGAAGATCTTGTTATCCTGAGGATCCTTGTCTTTGATTTGAAGATCTTCAGCTTTGATTTCAAGATCTTCAGGTTTGATTTCAAGATCTTCAGTGCTGAGCTGAAGATCTTGAACCTTGCATTGAAAATCTTCAGGCTTGTGAAATCAATAAGCAATCCGTAGATCTTGAGGCGGTAGGCATGCATATTTGGAAGATGAGGTTCCAAAATCTAAGCCAATGGCAGATCCATCACTGGGTTTTCCTTCTACTTGATTTGGTTCAATCATGGTAGCCATCAGTAGGCGGATGATTGGCAACATGCAATCTATTGAGCCATTTAAACCTTCGCAGCGAAGCTCCTGAAGTTGCAGTAATGGAGTCATGTCCGACTCATGGAAAAATTCATTGTCATTGGAGGATGTAGTGGATGATCTTCTTCAGCCAAGCAGCCAGTTCTTGAAACACGAACATAACTTGCAAGAAAAGTTGTGCACTTCCTAGGGGGTGTGTTTGTCTCACTGTGTAGTGCATGGTGCCCGTGATAGTGGAACTGGGAGATGGGTCTAACCTTGGGTAAGCCCTTGGTAATGTCCCATACTTGAGGACCTAGTTCGTGCGTCGTTGGAGGTGCAATGCAAAACTTAGGGTGACAGGTCTGAAAGTCCTGCCCTTGATGTGCCCTAAGTGTGAAGTGGGAAAGGGGCTAGGGAGAACCCTAGATGTAGTGAGTGTGGTGTACAATAACAATGAAGGGAGACTGCAAGCACCTGTGAAGTGTTCTCCTTGTTAACTTGCTTAGTAGTAGATTCATCTTTCAGCTTTGCTATTTTTTGCTCTTGTCTTTCTCTCCAGTTACCTTGTCTTTGTTTCCTTGTGGCTTTTTTTTTTTTTTGAGAATGAGAGAGGGAGTACAATTGTCAAGGCATATCACACCCATTTAATCACGGGGCGATCGCAAGCATTGAGATAAGAATGTGCGACTTTGTAGGTATTCTTTAATATCGGCCTTAGCTCTCAGAGGAGTGGTTGACAAGAAAGGGTGATTATACCTTGTGAAGCGGGTGTCACTCATATTTTCTAAGAGCTCTAGACAGAAGGAAGGAAGGAGAGTAGCTCGCATCATTAACCTAGTCATAGCTCTATTATCTATTCCTAGGTTGATATCAAAGAAGAGTGGGGGGAGATGGGCTTCCTCTGCTGTGGGTTTTGATGTGCAGCTTGCTCTTCCATGAGTCCAACATCCTTCATTGCTTCATTTATGATGGCTGTCAAAACACCACCATATCTAATTGTGGCCGCCTTTGAGGCAGGTTTCTTCCTTGTGGAGCTTGCTGTTGAGGCAGGGGATTCTCCTCTTGCTGGTGCTTCCGCTGGAGTGAGAAGGGCAGTTGAGCTTTGAATGGTTTTCTACACGAACACATTCCAGTCTACCTCCTCAGGGACTCCTACTGCAATGCTTTCTAACAACGGGACCCCGATCCTGTTCATCAATGCGTTGTACCTTTGGCCCGAGAAGAGTGTGTGGATCATCTTTGCTTACACCTTCACTGCTGGATCAGAGATGTCAGCCAAGCTGATTCCATCCACTGTGTGCACCTCTTCTTTCTTTACCCCCAGCATGGTGTAAACATTCCTTCTCGGCCACCTCTCTTTCTTGGGTACAAGCCCCAAGGCCTTCTCTATGATTGCCGCATTGAGGGGCACTTCAACTCTTCTTTCCTGCTCCCCTGTCCTCATTGTGACAGTGCCACAGTTCCTGCCCTTGTCAAAGTTCCTCAGAAATTCAGCACACATGTCGTAATCCAAGGCCTGCCCTACCTTTTCCACATACTTGTGGAGGTGGCATCTGTCCACCAATTCTTTGACTACAGGTTCCTCCAAGATGGCCTCATCCAGGTTCAGCGTGTGCTTGAAGGTGAATTGACTGAATCCTCGTGTCTCGACGCTGATGCCGAACTTGGTCATCTCTTTTTCAGAAAATGGAAGTTTGCCCCCTTTGTCTTGTCCTGCCACGGTGGTTACCTGTCAACACCCCATGCCAACATTAATGCTTAAAAATCGGCTTATTTCTAACAAAAGTCAATTTTGAGAGAAAAATGTATGTGTCAAAAATTGGTATACTTGCTTAGAGGCTTGAATTTTAGAGACAGACTCACAACAACAATCGCTATTGTTTCCCTTTGCAGTATCTTCCATTGAAACTCAATTAATCATAACATTCTGCTAGATAGCATGACTCTCATTTTGCTGACTCTCATTTTGCTCTGCTCTTACTCACATTGCTCCCCCCCATCTTGGATCTTTCAAGGAATCCTTCCTAGGATTAGCACAGGAAGTACGAGGCAAACACTATTTTTCGTGGATTGACTTACTTAGCCAATAACCAATCATAGAAGCTTGGATTGTATTCGAGTTGGGCATGATAATCAAGAGCAGATGGTTGGATGGAGACTTGGGAGATGTAGGTTAAGACATCGTGAAAGAGATCTCCAGTATTAAGGTGGCTTGCAACATGTAATTCCTCTTTCATAAGGAATTGGTCAATGTAAGGGTGAGCGAGCACATGGTCGTCTAAATGCTGGTTGTGAGTGATGGAAAAAACCCTAAACGAGATAGGTGCCACATAAGTAGGGTCATATTCGATGGTTTTAACTTCCTTGTGTTGCTCAGCATTGGTCATTATCCGGCAACCTTTTTTCTCTCATTGGATTCTCAGAGCAAACCACTGCTAAGAACGTGGAAGGCGAGCTTGCCATCTGCGTGAGCTCTTGCAACTCGTGCTTAGGAACAGAACGAGGAGGCTTACAATATAAAGTGATTAGTCTTCTGAGGGCAGCTTGCTCCTTTGAGATTTCGTCGTTTGCTACTATCAGTTCAACAGCAATTTTGGGGAATTTACCGGTCATAAGTTCGTATTCTTCCCAAGTGCACGGTAATGCACGAACATTCGAAGCAAGCGTTTTGTCAAGAAGACCTAGGTCTAGCCTCTCATAACTTCTAGCGATAGTAGTGAAAGTTTTGTCCAACATCTTGATGTAGGTTACTAAGTCATCCCCAGAAGTTGCGGCGAGGTCTTTAGCCAAGGAAAGGAAAGGTCGTACCACGTAGGAAGGTTTGAGACCTATTGGTGGGAATGGTGCAAATGGATTGGATAGTGGTGACTCCATCATTGGTGTCACAGGTGTGGCTTTACACTTCGAAGCACTTTGAGGTACTGTAGGAAGCTCTGGGGGCATGGGAGTTGTGCTGGGTTCTGAGTGAGCAGTCATGGGGGTATTTAAGTTCTCTGGATTAGGTAAGTCTAAGGCTTGTGGCGTTTGCTTTGGTTGATAGATGAGCTAGGGCTTACTAGCCACAGTAGGCAATGGTTTGTTGACTATGCCTTGGGCACCATGTGTACAAGCCTCCCTCACTGGGGTGAGATTGCTTGTAGATGAGCTTTTAAACTTGCCATTTTTAGGCACCCAAATCTAGGGGTTGCCCTCGTAGTATCCTTGTGCTCGCAAGAGATCTTTGGGGACCCATTGCGGTGTGGTTGTGTGTCTACGTCGATAGCGTCTAGACTACCTCTTAGGCCGTGATGGCTGATTATTTTGGCGTTTAGAATCACGTTTGGGTGGTATACCCAGATGTGGTCTTTGCCGTTTTGGCACCCATATAAGCTTGGACTCCTTGGCCTTGTGAGCACTCTTGGTGGGTTTGGGCCTAGGGTCGAGAGCCTGGCATGAGGCCTTAGTTTTCTTCTGTTTAGACTTGGGCTGAAGCATGGTCGTAGGGGTTTCTACCGGTGGCTTCGTAATGGTGGAGGAGTTAGGACAGCCCTTACTGAAAGTCATCACTATATGCACATTGCCTATAGCAAGATGAATGCGGTTTAGGTTGTAATCCACATTACAGATCGTTTGCTTCTTGAAAGTACGACCTAATAGTGACATATTACCGGCTCCTTTAGTGTCAGGCAACACATGGAAGAAAGCTGGTAAACTTTCAGACTCGATAGAAATGACTACCGTGCACTTCCCTAGGAGTGAATAAGCATTACCCACAAACGGGGTGAGTTTGGCGTTAGTGGGCTGTAGTTTTGGTTGACCAATGCATGTCCAATGGTCATGCGTCAAGATGTTGTAGTCGGCACCTTCATCAATCAAGGCATCGAAAGAATACATCGCTCTTGCTGTGACTATGATTCATAGATACACCGGTGCCACTTCTTCTTCGTCCTGATCTGAAAGGTTAGTTATAGTAGCCATATAGACGTTCATTGGGGGTTCTAGCATGGGTGGCTCATGTAATGGATGGGAAGGAGGATAGTACTTCTTTATGTGGCTGCCATTAAAAAAGCCTATTCCTTCGCCTTCAAGTGTCTCTAACTCAATATTCCTTGTTCTACTAGTCATGCGTACTTTGAAAGGCCCTAGCCCCCGAAACTTCATCTTCTGTATATGTCCTTTTACAGAGTATAGTAGAACAAGGTCCCCTTGTTCAAAGTCTCGCTGTTTGACATGCTTGTCAAACCATATCTTTCGTCGAGCCTTCTCACAAATCAGAGAGTGAGTGGCGAGGAGTCGGGTCTTCGTTAGGCGCTGTAACTCCACTAAGCGATTGGTCCAAGCCTCTCTTCCCTCCCAACGCTCCTGGACTGCTATCCTTAAGCTACGGATGAAGAATTCTAGGGTAAAATGGCTTTCAGTTCCGTATGTCAGCCTAAAAGGTGTCTGTCCTACAACCGTTTTATAAGCTGTGCGATAGGCCCACAAGGCCGCCATTAGCTTATTGTCCTAGTCACTTCTTGAAGTAGACACTACCTTTGTAAGCACATTGACTAAGATTTTATTCGTGGATTCGGCTTGGCCATTAGCTTGAGGGTAATAGGGAGAGGACTTCCGATGAATTATTAGGAAGGTAGAGAGCACGTGGGAAATCACCTCATTAATGAAGTGCATGACTTGGTCGCTTACAAGTTTGATTGGACAGCCAAACCGTGAAATGACCTGCTCCCACAAGAACTTTGCAGTGGTTCTAGCATCATTATTCCTCGTGGCTCGTGCCTCTCTGCACTTCGTTAGATAATCAGTTGTCACTATGATGTAGCGAGCTTGGGAATATTGTGCCGCAGGACTGATAGGTCCAATAAAATCGATGCCCCATTTTTCAAAGGGTTGTCAGGCTATGACAGGGGTCAACTCCATCTTGTCTTTCCGCACATGCACTTTGGTCCTTTGGCACTCATCGCATTGCTTTACGAATTTAGCTGCATCGCAAAAAAGGGTGGGCCACCATAGTTGGGATTGTAGCACCTTTCGGGCTGTTGTGTCCTCGCTAAAGTGTCCTCCAGCGATTCCTCCATGTGCTTCTTTCAATGCATCGTGCATCTCGTGCTCACATACGCATCTGTGCAATAAACCGTCTTGTCGCAACCTGTAGAGTTGGCCGGCTATCAGTTGGTATGGTTGAATTTTCAGGATAAGTCTTCTCAGCCTGGCCTTCTCAATGGGTCTCTCAGATAGTCCGCTCTCTAGCACTTGCACTATGTCATCGGCCCAATATAGCGTCAGATAAGCTTTAAACAATTCTCTCTCTCTAGATAGGTTAAAGAGATGAGCATCCGGTAAATCGTCAGGTATGCCTTGTCCAACGGCTTCTCCTGTGGGTATGCGGGACATGTGGTCAGCCATGTAATGCTGCTTTCCTTTGCATACAACCACAGAGAAGTCAAACTCCAGTAGAAGGAGTAACCATCTAGCTATGCATCCCGTAGCGCAAGGCTTGTTCACAAGATATAGCAAGGCTTGATGGTCAACAAAGAAGACAAAGGGAGTGGCCAATAGGTAATGCCTAAATTTCTTTACCGCAAATACCATGGCCAACCCCTCCCTTTCTGTCATGGAATAGTTCATCTCGGTCTCTGTGAGCTGCCTACTAGCAAAACTCACTGGGTAATCTAAGTTATGTTTACTAGGCTGGCATAGCACGGCTCCAATAGTGAACTTAGAGGTGTCTATGTGTACATGAAACGTTATGTTCCAGTTTGGGGCTCGTAAGATTGGTGCAGTAGTAAGAGCCTTTTTCAACTCCTCATATGCGTGCTGGAATTCCTCAGTCCACTCGAACACTATCAATAGCTTGTACAATGGTCTAGCAATTAGTGCATAATTTAGTATTTTAAAGCGTCGATAATATCCAGTGTGTCCTAAGAAGCACTGAACTCCCTTGTAGTTATCGGGTGGTGGTAAGTCAACAATGACTCTGACTTTAGAAAAGTCAGTGGCAATGCCGTTCCTTGACACTACATGCCCTAAGATGCATTCGTGTTTCACCCAGAACTGGCACTTTAAGGGGTTCAACAAGAGGTGATACAACCTACACCTTTCAAAGACAGCTCTCAATTTCTCTAAGTGTTCGGCCCAACTAGAGTGTACACATAAGTCGTCTACAAACACTTCCAGTTCGCCCCTAAGCATGTCCTTAAAGATAGTGCACATTAGGCGTTGAAAAGTCGTAGGTGCGTTCATCAGCCCAAAAGGCATGACAGTGTAGGCGAATACACCCTATTCCATGGCAAAGGCAGTGTTGTGCTTGTCGTCGGGGTGCACTTGCACTTGATTATAGCCTGAGAAACCATCTAGAAAACTGTAGGCTTCTTTACCTGCTACCCTCTCAAGCATGTGCTCGGTGTAAGGTAAAGGATAGTTATCCCTCTTTGTAGTGGCATTCACTTTCTTGTAGTTCACGCACACTCGGATTTTTCCATTTTTCTTCATGACAATCACGATAGGTGATACCCAGTCCGTGTGCTCAATCTCATATATGAATCCTGCCCTCATGAGTTTATCAATCTCCTCTTTTATTGCATGGGCGTGTTTGGGATTCATGGGGTAAGGTCATTGTTTCGTTGGCACTGCATCAGGGACCATTGGGATATTATGAGTCACAACCCTAGGGTCGACTCCCTTAAGTTCATCCAATGTCCATGCAAATACGTCAATGTGCTCTTGCAAGAGTGCAACAAGTTTGGTCTCCTCATCCTCCGTCAAGTCATCTGCAATGAATACAGGTCTTGGCTTTTCACCTTCCCCAACCAAGTTAACTTCCTTGACTTTGGTGGATCCCTCGATCGGTTCACTAGTTTGGCCTTGTCTTTTCACACCTAGCAGAATCACCACTCTGTCACCCTTTTTAGATTTTGTATAAACCGTTTGGGTAGATCCTGCGGTTTCTTTTGCCTTTCTGCTTCTAAATCCTTTGCTTGCTTCCTGGCCTCCTCCTTTAGCCTCCTGTGCCTTAGGTGGACTGGCAAGTCTCCCTTGGTGCGTTTGACTTTAGAAGGTTGTGGTATCTCGGGATCACTCTCAGTGCTGACTTCTGACTCTGAGTTAAACTCGCATCCCTCACTTGAGGAAGGTGTTTCCCTAGGGGGTCGTAGTTCAGTAGGTGCATCCGTCTCGAGCACTGGGATTACCCATGGTCGTGCCACTCTGGCTTGCTCATAATCCACGGCTCCTATGTGTTCTAGCTAGGATCTGTCACACTCCATTCGCATGACTCCTTTTTCGTTCTGACTGGTCCTTCCTCTCCTAGGCCTCGAGTCTGCCTTGATTTGTTCTATCGCTTTTCCTTACGTGTCGCACTCTATTGTATCTATCTTTTCTTCACTCTCCTCTCCCGTAGAGCAATAGTCCTCGTACTCCTTGTCATCAGAGTCCTGTCCTTCTGACTGCTCATCATCACCTAAGCTTTCCTCTCTAGTCTCCTTGTCATCAGTAACTAAAGCCCAGTTATATAACAAATTCAGGTCGTGGACCTTGGTCCATTTCCATTCTGGCTTAGCTAATAGATCACGTAGAGGTTTTAAGTTAGCAGCCAAGTTGCCTTCCAGTTTATTGGTCAGATACTCTACGATTTCCTGAAGTTCTAGTTTGTTGTTAGGGATATGGAACGAGGCTGGTTTGCCTGGGTTGAGTGAGCTTCTTGCCATCATACAGAGTGGCACAATTGGCTCCTCAATTGGCATGGTTGCGGCTTTAGCAGCCTGTCGATATAGTTCTTCCTCATCCAAGAATGGTAGGTCAATGGTTGCCAAAACGTGCATCAATCCCTCTCATCCTCAAGGCAAGGAATATATTTAGTGAGTGATCCATAGGGTTTGGTCGTTTGAGTATCACCTTTCAGCATAGCTGAGATGGCATCTAGGTCAACAGGGGTCATCTTCCAAGTGTCCATCTCTACCCTTACTACACTAGTTTTGTTTCCTAGGAAAATCAAACCATTGCCCCAGTCCTCAATGACATGCGCATTCCTCATCCAAGGTCGGCCTAATAGTATGTCGTAATCCACTCCCTTCATGACAATGAAGTTTACGGAAAACTGCACATCGGCAATCTTTACTGGCCAATTCTTTAAGACCCCGAATGGTCTTACATTCATTCCATTTGCTAACGTGATGTTAAACCTGGCAGTCTCTATAGGAGGGTTTCCCCATGCCTCTAAGACTGCATGACTTAGTACACTAATACCTGCGCCTGTGTCTACAATTCCTTTTTGCGTCATATCTTCTAAGGCTAGGATGGGTAAAACTGCATGCATTTCAGTGCCTTCCCAAAAAGCATTGATGTGCAAAGACTTAGGAGTTGAGTGTAGAGTTAGACTTAGGATCTGTGTAGCCGCATCATGATCTTGCGGATCAACACCCACAAGTCCTGTGTGTCCCTCCATCAAGTCTTTTAACTCTTGCCATAAGGAATGATTCTGCCTAAGTAGGTCTTCCAAGCTTAGAGTTACTGGAGTAGACAACAAGGTTGTGAGGAGGCTACTGGGCTCTTGTCTCGGCAAGTTTCCCCTTGGCCTTGCTGCTGAGTTGCCCCCAGTGGTGCAGGTATACTCATAGCTTGTGGTTTTGAAGGTGAGACTGGTGTGCTCACGCTGGAGAAATCGTCAATAGGATCTTCTAATATGGATTCAGCATCCTTGAGGTGCTTTTGGGTGTCCTTGACCCACTCCTTGACCTTAGCTATAGCCTCGAGCTGCCGTTTGGGATGGGGATATTCCCCTACCTTGGCATTCCCTAGCTCGGTTGTCTTAGGAGCTGAGGTCTCCGCCTCTACGTCTGTGACCCTCTTTCCCGTTACTAACGTAGTCGCTTCCTCGGTTTTAAGAGTTATCTTTGCATCAGTTCTCTTTTTCTGTCTCCTCTAGCTTTTCTTTCCTATTGAGGTTGCGTCAAGGTTACTTGGCCCTGGCAAAGAGATGCCTGCCTCTTTTGTTTGAGCTCGCATCATAACATGTAGTGGGATGGGTGTATCCTCACTGTCAAAGGTTTTCACTCCAAAAAGCCCCAAAGGCATTGATGGCATGTTGGCAGAGCTGGTTGATGGCTTCCACCTAGAACAGTCACAAAACAGATGTGTGATTCCACACTCTGTGCATCGGAGATCCGCTTTGTCCTTGTTAGCTTGTTCTCGTTTTGGGCAGCGTGATGAAATGTGGCCTGGGTGGCTGCAAGTCTAGCATGTGACTAGATCTTGGCTTAGCCCTCAAAAGCCTTTGCCTCTTTCTCTTCCTAAAGCCATCACCAGCACTGGCCGATAGTCCATCAGGACTGGGTTGACCTCCTCATCATAGGATATGTACGGGTTGACATATGTTTCTTCCTCATTAGGCTCCTCCACAAAGTGAATAGGAGCATCACTAGATGGGTGGGTTACCAAAGGCCCTGGTGGTTTGGGTATACCAGTTGGGTTCATCTCCAAACTAGGTACAGCAAGTCTTGAGTCAGTCGGTGCTGGGAGAGCTAACTGGGCTCCCCTCCCAAAGAAATTGGGTGGCCTATTACCTAAGTATGGAGGGTTGTATTGCATCATGCCCGAATCTACTGCAATTTGAGCACGACCGAGATCTAGGATCTTGGCACTCAATTGGGAGGTGATTGCCGCCGCAGTATATACATTGTACATGCAATCTCACAGGCTTCCTTACCAGCTCTTGCAACCGTGCAATCTCCATTCTCATTTCTGCCATCCCCTGGTCGTGGTCTACACTCTTTCCCTTATCCTGCACACTAGTAGTTGCTTTCCCCCCCGAAGTAGTTGATCTCTCAGGGTCCATCTGGCTTGCACTCTCTCGGTTGGTAGTCCTCATGCTGCGTTCCCTGAGTTGATGAGTATTGCCTCAAAAACTCTAGCTAGCACGTCTCGTTGCAAGGTGGAGTTACTAGCCAAAGCCTTGTAGAGCTCCTCACTCCAAATTCTGTTCATGAACACTGTAGACACTGCCCTCTCGGTAGGTCGCTCATTGGCAGGGATTCTCTTGTAGAGGCTACGCACCTGACTGACGTAATCCCTAACGTCTTCCTTCTCCCTTTGATTGATATTCATCAACCTAACAATGAGGTTATTCGAATACCCTGCCTCCGAAAACCTCTTGATGAAGAGGCCCTTAAGGCGAACAAAGTTCGTACGTTTTGCGTCATCTAGACTAGAATACCAGGTCCTCGCCTTATCGCCTAAGCACAGGCCAAAAGCTTGAGCTCACTGTGCAGGGTCTGTA
The DNA here is from genome assembly GCF_053477565.2 of Lygodium microphyllum. Classification (NCBI taxonomy): domain Eukaryota; kingdom Viridiplantae; phylum Streptophyta; class Polypodiopsida; order Schizaeales; family Lygodiaceae; genus Lygodium; species Lygodium microphyllum. Next base: position 175,569,940 of record NC_141137.1, on the reverse strand, counting down.
AGACCGTTTGCCTCACATACTTGCTCGAACTGCTCCATGAAGCTGTACGGGTCACTGCTAGGTTCGTATCTAGCTAGTTATTTTGCTACGATGGGGATTCTAGCCTGCCCTTTAGCCCCTTGCATGACTCCCAATCCCGATAGTAGCGCGGTGGCTAGTGTAGTAGCGCTCTGTTCAATGGACGTATTGTCCAAGAGTTGCTTTGCTACCAGTTCGCTCAATGTCATGTCAGCCCCTGTTGCCCGTTCCCTCTCTACATTTGGTCCAAATTTGGCTGCTCCAACTAGGTCTAGCACTCGTCTACCCTCGTACATATCTATGTCTTGCTATAGCCTTCTAGCCCTTTGCTCATGGTTGTAGGAAATTATGCTTTCTAGCGCTCTCTTGATTGCTCTTCTCTCTTCTTCCAGGTTTGCTACCACTTCCTCTACAGGTCTGCCCTGGATCACGGTCCTAGTGAGTAGATCATAGTTGTGGACCAGTTCCTAGGCTGAGGTTGGAAATTCTCCTAAGTCTAATTGGTCCTCTCCTCGTTCGCCTCTTGATCCCGACATTGTTTCTGCTTCCAGCTCCACGAGGTTGTCAATAAATCCAAGCAGCTCTGGCAGCATCCAATCCTCTATATTGTTGCTTTCCGTGTCTTCGTGTCTTCTCTAGGTCCTACTAGTAGGGCACTCAGGCACCTGTCTAAGTCTTGGGGTCTTCTCCTACTAGTGGGTTCTTTAATGTTATTAGATATCCTGATGTGTTCCTTATTATTTGAAAGCAACTGCAATCCTTATTCACACATTATGCTTAGTGCTTTCGTGGTGCTTGGTGCGAAAACAGGCTTTTCTCTTTTCTTGCAGTGCAAACTTAGTGGAACACAAGAGTGAAGTGCTGATGCAGAAAGCGTTTAATGCGAACTCCACTCTGTTTCTCTCCACATTCTTAGCCTGATTTGAGTTCTAAGCTCAGTTCCTGGCTATTCTATGGTCTTTCTGAAGGTCCATGCTGCGTTTTCTATTCTGCTCTAAGTTTGATTGGTCTCTGAGGTTCTAATGGTCAAACTGGGTCTTGGGGCTGTTCAGGGTTGTGTCCTGGGGGTCGAGTCTGTTGGCAGGGTCAACTAAAGATCCTTATTTTTCCTTCTAGCAAGATGGTCTGATTCCCAGAATCGGACTGTTCGATTCTGGGAATCGGACAGGGGTGGTCCGACTCTAGTAGTCGAACGGTCCGATTCTTGCAGTCGAACAGAGTGGTCCGAGCCCAGCAGTAGGACACGTCGGGTCCAATTCCTAAAGTCTGATGGTCTGACTATAATGGGCGGTCCGAGTGCCACATGGCACGTCTGATCGGACTGTCCAATCCAGTAGTGGGGTCCGATTCTAAAATTGTTTGGTCCGATCCGAATGTTGGATGGTGGTCCGACTAGCACGCAGTTTGACTCCCTTAGTCGGACAGTCCGATTCTTGGAATCGGACGGTCCGACTCCAGGACTCGGGTCGTCCCATTTTGGGAATCGGACCACTGAGACCTGGTCCGACTGCGTCTGGCGATAGGCACGATTCCGACGCGTTTCGATCCCACTTGACGCCTGCTACACACAATCACAAGAGGCTTTCCAAATATGATTAGGGCACTACTAAGAAGCACCTGACTCACTTGGAGTAGCACAAATCGATGGCACCCAGAATCGTGATAGCGCTTCCTCTTCCTGGAAACCAGAAGCTCTCTCTCTCTCTCTCTCTCTCTCACAAAGCTAACCAGTGAAATGAGGTTTGCCCTGGCCTCCCAAGCCTCTTAAGGTCCTTTCCTAGCACTGCAAAACCTTAAAGCCATTTTCCTTTTCCCTGTTTTACCCAGAAATTTGAATCTGGTCCCCTGTTTCCCTATTTCCAGCAGTAGCCAAAACCTTATGTTTTCTCTTTTCTTAATCTAATCTAACCTTAATCTAGTGCAGCCAAAATGCAAAACAGAGATGCAAAATGGTAGTCCTACACTAATGCTTCCAACAAACCAAAACACTTACTTGTTTCACGGATTAAAACCTCCTAAATATCCTAGCTATCTCGAGCACCGGTTCGGGCTGCAAACCCTACTTCTATGCTCGATTTGATGCGCGCGGCGCTCAAGGATCGATTCCGTCGGTCCCGGCAATGGAACCAAAATGAAGGGGAACTACAAGCTCTACCCCGAGACCTACGGACCACTTATTTCTCAAGTGTTTCGAACCAAGCGGCCATGGCTACCTCTCACATAGCTGATGTGCAATGCCTACCTTATGGGTGTAATGAGCTTACCTTGATGCTCGATTGAGTACCCTCCTCTTTCTTGCACACCGGTAGCTCCACAATCCTTGAGGCAAGCTCAAGCAACCTCAATCCCTCTCCTATGAGCTTCATCCTCCATAGCCACGTGTGAGCCAAGAAAAGAGAAGAGAGGAGGGGAAGATGAAGAGAGAAGATGGAGAGCTTCTTCTCCAAGATCCCTCACTCTCACACAATCACTCCCTCACTCCCTCACACTCTCTCAATCCCTCTCTCAAGCACAAGCAAGAAGGCAAGAAACAAGAGAAGAAGAAGAAGAAGCTTTGGCCACACACAAGAATGATCTTCTCATTCACTTTTTGAACTTTATATACATGCCCTACTTTTCATGGGCGGTCATCCCCTTTTTTACATGGCCGGCCATTAGCCTAGGTCCATTTCTCATTTCACACCATTCTAATCTATCCTATTCCCAACTAATGCATACAATTTGCACAGGAGTGAGCCTGACGCTCTTTTACAAGGATTCGGGAGCGCTTTCACACTTAATGGTGCACTTTTTACTCTTTTACTTTCCTTGGGCGACTCTAAGACTTCCTGAGGGTCGTGCCTGTGCTTTTAATTTTTTCAGGGTCTGATTATTGGTTAAGGCGTCTTTTTCTTCCTTTTTTCCTGTGCCTTTTGCTATTTCCTTTTTTTCATTTCTCGCTCCTTTGTGCTGCGGTAAACATCTTGCAAATTAAATGGAACATTGAGCATATTCCTAATGTACATAAATTTGGATGAGTTTTGTGTCTTCTATGGGAAATAAAAAATAATGTCATCCCAATTATCCTCCAACTCATCTTACTTCATTCCTTCAAGGGATAGCTTTCTCTTTGACATCCTAACCTTGCAAAATCAAGCAAATGCAAAGCATACCCTTATGGGAAATAAAAATTGAATAATCAAATCTTATATGCAAAAACCCAAGAATATGGAGATAAGGAGGGGGTAGAGAGTGTGGAAATAGAGAAGAAGGGATGCTTAAACCTAAGGCAACTAAAGTATCAAAGAAGGAAAAAATAACTTCTAAAAAGGATGCTCCTCACAAAAAAAAGCTTTTCTGTATTACCTTATAAAACCTCATGCATATAAATAATGAAGAAAGCAATTACAAATTTACTAAAATATCTGAACTTGTATTTATATTTAAAGTAAAGAAATATTTTCTTCAATATTCTTGCATTGTGTAGTTTTCTCTCTTCTCTTTGATATCTACAAAAACATTAGAATAGATGTTTACTATTTAAGAAGTGAAATCATATATATATATATATATATAACTTGATGTATAAACTTACACATTTGTTATTAAGTTGGAATGCAAATGAACATGGTAATTGGATATCTACATTCTATAAATACATCCTCACTTTATGTAATATGCATGATGATCTAACTTTTAGTATCATAATAATATCCTTAGAGAGCCAAACATCAAGATCCACTATAGGATCTTTGCCAAAATCCTCAAGATTCGGCTTCAAAGCAACTAGACTACTACCAACATAGTCCATCTACTGTAATAAAAGCTAATGATGAAATTTTGACTAGCAACCATGTATTTGCAAGTAATAAAGTCTTGATCTATCTTACAAGTTATCTTATCTTCTATCCAAGACACCTAGTATCCCACCCCTCATCAACAAATTATAGGATATGATTGTATGTGAGCTCTTGATTCATAATACATGCTTTGATATTCTTATCTCAATATTAAAGAAGAAATCAATAAACACATTAATAGACATAAACAAATTAATCTTACTTGGTCTACATGAGTAATTAGGTTTTAATGCTTTGTATCTTAGAAAAGATTTTACATCTATAGCTCTCACTAGTGACTAGACTTGATAAAGACCACTCAAGACTTGTAAAATTAGACAAAGCAGAGATATTGCTCCCCATTGGCTACTATGCATAGCGATAATATTAAAATCATCATTAAAAATATTTAATTCTCTACAAGTTGTATTTTTGTCTCACCTTTATATATTTTTTCTCCAATCAAACAATACATAATATCAATAATATCAATAATGGACTTGGTGGATTGTCATACCTCAAGATTAGAAGGATATATGTCTACAAATAAAAATAAAATTTATCATAATAAAACCTAATACCAAGTTTAATAAAAAAAGCATTGAGAATAAAATAAGTACAATTTGGTCTATACTATGGAAGACTTGAAGTTTTAGGTTCCAAATGCAACTCTCTATGCATAAATGCATGTTGTACTAAAACCTCTCTTACACTTCTCTTATTTCAAATTGCTTCAAGTTTGAAATATTTGATTCTATCCTTTCTAAGTAGAGATGAAGAAGCTCTCACATATTTTTATTTTCTTATATTTTGCTTATTGCATAGTAATCTAGCTACCTTTGCTAATAATAGTAGGAATCCATCTTTCATCTATTTGGAATGAATTTAACACATATATGGATGTGATTTTAGAGCTTGGGCGCCTTGTTGAAGGTTGAATTTCTGTATCCATGGCAAAGAGAGGTGAGAGAGAGAAACAAGTTACCACCAAGGAAGGAAAGAGATGAGAATAGCAAAACAAGGGAGGAAGAATAGATGAACACTAAGCTTTTTGATAATTTGAGTTTTGTTTTAATTGTCATTATCATACAATCCTAGATATGTCATTAATGTAAAGTGACTGAGACCCTATGTCATTAATGTAGAGAATGCCATAATTATAATTATGAGATAATAAAAAGTTATATTCATAAATAAAAGTTTATAGTAATATTGTATTTATATCTATTTATACAATTATTTTTTTCTTTTTTAAAAATAGAACTATCATTACAGAGAATTTACTCTCATTGGTCTAGAGCACTCTCTTTCTACATCCTAAAAAGCATTTTTGAGACCTCAAAACTCCCCTAATGATTGCTTTGTATTTCTTTTCTTTCTTGACTTCCTAAAAAAACTTCTTAACCTTCCGCATTCAAAATGGTGAATCCTAAACCTTCATTTTTCAACATTCTTCTATAGCTACCATAAAAAAACATACAACATCTCAAGTGCTATCATAGTATGGATTTAAAACATTTCTTAAAGTCTAAGGTTTAGCATATTATATTAAAGGAAAAATAGACATTAAATATTAGTGATTCGACATTGTTTGTGCAGTGCATTGAGTTTTGAGTTATTTCTTTTGTGAGGTTTAGAGCTATTATTTTATACAATTTGGTGTTTACTTTCTTTTAAGTGATTGGTCTTCTTTGTTAAGAAATTGAGTAGCCAACTATCATAAAACCTCCTTTGCTATTAGTTGTTTGAAGGATATTTCAAATATTGTTATTGCTTTTGAAGCTTGTTTATACACCGCACTCCTTTCTAGAGTTATTTACCTATATATTCTTCCAAGCATATTATTTCTTAAAGATGACAGAGCTTTCACATAGTAAAGAAATAAATGCTAAATCTCCTCTTTTAGAGATTACCTTTTAGCAACAAATTGATCTCTTGCATAGCAACTTGGCCAAAGTTACTTATGTCCTTCATGAGCAAGAAGCTAACAAAACCTGTCTCTTCAAGACAAAGATGACCGCATTGCATGTATTCTTCATGGCAACTTCGATGCAGACCCAATTCAAAAGGAGAAATGCATCATCTGTAAGTCTTTCCAATTTACAAAATTTGATGGTAAGAAAGACATCAAGATTGTATTACCATGGTTAACCTAGTTCAATGAATACTTTGATAAAGAATCCTTTCTTGAGAAGGATAAGCTCAAGTGTGCCACCAACTATATGTTCAACAAGGCGTCCCTATGGTAGAATGTACTCTACCAAAGTGCTGACCAACCCATTACATAGGATGCATACCAAAAGCATGAGATTGCTAACCAAGGAAGATAGTGGATCACCAAATCCTTCTAAACCCAATAGATTATAAACAAAGCCCTTACTAATAAATATGTATTTGTAGAAACTTCTCCTTAAAGGGTATCTTGCACATGAAAAACATGAATATCAATAGCCATAGCTTGAAATACTCAACATTGGCAAGGTGGTTAGGCAAGGATTAGTTCATCACTTGAATTTTCTACTTGGTTCAATGCCTTGGCCCACTTTAAGGATGATATATTTGTTATTTTAAAAGATCCTAAATTATCATATCATATTTCGTAAAAGAAAATAAATTGTTGGGAGAAATTGTGGGATCACAATGAACTAATTAGGTGAATTAATAGCTAATCAATTATTATTACTTCTTAGGGTCATAGGAATTGGATTGATTATAGCTAGTTGATTATCAACAATTATTAATAGTCTAAGGGTCAATTCCAACTCTAGACTATCATCTTCCTAATCCAAATTATGTCAAAGATTAGGAACATGTTTTCCACCTTACCTACTATCAATTTCAATACAAGCTGAAGCATTTGGAATATCAAGGTATCCCATTAGAGAATGTGAGAAATGGTTTACTATAAATGGTTTCTAGTTTCTATAGGTATCGAGTCAGGTTAAACGGTAGTCAACATTCAATTATGGATAAATTACAATCTGCATTCATAATGTTTTGGCGCACCACCAAAATAATCTTAGAAGAATACGGAGAATAATTTTTCAAAACATTATTAAAAAGGATGAGAAGCAATGTTGTACCAGGTGTGCACAACATGAACAAAAGAGATCCATGTCACTAGCATGTCATTGAGGTACTACTTAGTTTAAGCCCTAAATTGTATGCTTATCATTTCCCATGGGTAGTGAGACAGAAAAGCAAGCAAACAAATATATCTTCATATGACCATGTGTAATTCCATAGTATGAGATGTGGGGAATGGAGTTCCCTAGTTGTATGAAATATAGTTTTCTAATATACAATATAGGAAATGGACTTTCCTAGTTATATATAAAGAATGCATATGACATATCTAGGATTTCCTGCTATGAGATGTGGGAAATGGGATTCCCTAGTTATATGTAGGGAATGCATTTGTACATACCTATGAAATATTAGAGAATTTCCTACATTCTATATGTTTTCCTATGTAGGAATTGTTCAAAAGCTCCTTGTGCTACAACTTGCCACAAAGGTAGTCACAAAGGTGCTACAACTAGTTGCCATGGTGGAGATCCTGCAAGTTGGGTCCTCATGCTTTTGATACTCCACTGATAGCTATTACTCCATATGATGGCAGGTTGATGGGTCGAGATGGGAGTGCACATGGTGATGTGAGGCTTGACAAAAATAGATGGTGATTGCACTAATGGCAATGGTGACAATGCCAAGGAGAAGAAAACATCTTGACGTGGGGGAGGCTTCCTAGGGTTTTCCCCCTCAATCAATAGCCATGATTTTATTTTTTTTTGAATTTTCATAAAAAAATTAATGTTATTACTATTAGTCTCCCTCAAGGGCTTTTAGGGTTCACCCCACTTGCAACTCAAGCTATACTTCTACAACACCATGAGTTGGGGGCATCTATGCATATACATGCCAAGAAGTCCCCACCTCACCCCCTCTTTCTCTCTCAGAGAAGCATACTATTTTCCTTTTTAATTTCATGAGGGAATGAAAATGGATCTTATATTTCCAATGTATTGCACTCTAATGTTCCAAAAATCCTCGAAACGAGTAGTTATATCCTTCCCAAGGTTCAAGTTCTCAATTAGGTAGAGTTTGTTCTCCTTGATATGTCATGGCTCGATGTCTTCACAAAAAAAAAGATATTGTTATGTTTTATTTTTTTAAGAAAAATTATTTCTTATTCTCAATAAAAATACTTTGATCATCCTGCCTACAACTTAATGAATTCATTGTGAGTTGTGCCACTAATACCATTTTAATCAATACAACAATCACAATCTAACTATTTGCACATGTTTTGGATTCAATACTAGCATGCCACATCCTAATTCACAATGTGATGCACATAAGTAACTTTGAGACCGATGTGTCATTGGTCTTATTGGCAATGAAACTAAAATTTGTGCTCTACGGGCTCAACATTGAGACATTGGACACATCCTTCTCCATTCAAGGATTTTGACCTTTGAAGCACATATCTATCTCTCACCTAGCCTACTCACATGCTTGATGAATCTAATGACTACATACGAATAGATAATAACTTATCAATACCTACCATGTTGTAGTCATTCCATCAATAAGCCAGATTTCACAATCCACATGTGCACTCTTTGATCCTGGTATTGCTTCTATTATTGTCCATGAATGAGAGGAGATGACAATGAAAAACTTGAAGAGATGAAGAGAAGAAGAAAGTTTAGGTAACATGTCCCTCACTCCCTCACGATCTCAACTTCACACACTCTTGCTTGCATTCTTAACTCATTAAGAGGATGAGATGGAGAAGAAGGGAAAAAATATAGGGATCTTCTCATTGCTGTCAGGATTGTGGGAGAGAAGGAAGGAGTCTCACTTGAAGCTTTCTTGCTTGCACAATGGGGGAATACACACAGAGATGGAGGCTGAAAACAGTTTTCCTCTTCTTAGTTGTGTAAGCCAAAAAGAACTCACGTACATAGAAATAGAAGAACCCTATATATGGGTCTCAAACCAAAGACAACTAACTAAGGTGGCATACTAACTGAGCCATGAACTAGAGTAGATAAGGATAGCTGTCATCTAGCTATTATTCATGGGCGGTGTACCAACCGCATCTACAAATGACAAGTCGGTGACATAAATGCACAACGGTCACCCTGGCATATCACGAGTGGAGCTCGATATCTCAACACTCCCCCTCGAGCTCAATCCCAATTCCTGCACACCAAGCATGTCTCTGAACTTGCGCAGCTTCTCTGCGCCCAATGCCTTCGTAAATATGTCAGCTACCTGATCCTCTGTGCTGAGATAAACTAGATCAATAAGACCTAGTAAAACCCTCTCCCGCACATAGTGATAATGCACCTCAATGTGCTTTGTTCTAGCATGATAGATTGGGTTATTTGCCAAGTGTATACTGCTCATGTTGTCACAATAAATGACAACTGGCCCATCTGTAGGCTGATGCATATCATAAAGTAGCTTATGCAACCACGCTACCTCATATGCAGCCATTGCTGCACCCCTGTACTCGGCCTCTGTGCTTGACAAGGCAATTGTAGGCTGTTTCTTGCTGCTCCAAGTGACTGCAACACTCCCAAAAGAGAACACATATCCACTAGTAGATCGTCTATCAGAAATACTACCAGCCCAATCAGCATCAGTGTATCCATGCAGCTGTATCTGAACCCCAATCTCATAAAATAGTCCATACTGCAATGTGGACTTCACATACATGAGTATGCGTCTAGCCGCATCCAAATGCGGTTTCCTTGGAGCCTGCATAAACTGACTTACCAATCCAACAGCATAGCTCAAATCTGGTCTGGTAATAGTCATATAAATCAAACTCCCTACTATACGTCTGTACATAGTAGGGTCTTCTAGAAGCTCACCTGTATTTGTGCTCAGCTTCACATTCTGCTCCAAAGGAACTGAAATAGGCTTACAGCTTGTCATCCCATATTTGGATAGCATGTCCAATCCATACTGCCTCTCCAAGAGCTGTATCCCACTTGGTGATCTAATCACCTCAATGCCCAAGAAATAGCGCAGCTCTCCCAAATCCTTCATCTCAAACTTCTGCTTCAATAGCATTTTCACATGAAGGATATCTTTATCACTGTCAATTGTCATAATCAAATCATCAACATAAATGACAAGTAGCATAATACCTTTCTCTGTTTTTCTCACATAAAGTGAGAAATCTGCCTTGGAAATCTGAAAGCCAATAGTGACAAGATACTGTCCTATCTTGTCAGACCATGCTTTAGGTGCTTGCTTCAAGCCATACAAGGCTTTCTTCAACCTGCAAACAAACTCAGGATGAACAGCATGCACATAATCTGGTGGCTGCTCCATATAGACCTCTTCTTGCAAATCACCATGCAAGAAGGCATTCTTTACATCCATCTGATGTAAAGACCATCCCTTTGATGCAGCCATAGCAATGACTACTCTTAGGGTTTCCATCCTTGCAACCGAACTGAATGTTTCTTCATAGTCAATGCCATATGTTTGTGCATACCCCTTGACTACTAATCTTGCCTTGTATCTGTTCACAGAACCATCTGCATTGTACTTCACCTTATAAACCCACTTACAGCCAATTGCATTCTTACCTTTAGGCAAAGGTACCAATTCCCATGTAGCATTTGCTTCCAAGGCATCCATTTCTTCATCCATGGCTTTCTCCCATTTTTCTTTTCCCATGGCTTGCTCAAAAGAAGTGGGTTCTGGTTCCTGTATCACTTTGACCATATATGCATAGTGAATGGCTGTAAATCCATCATATTTCAGCCTATCCACAGGATACCTAGCTCTCGTAGACTTGCGCAAAATAGGTTCACTCCTAGGTGCTCTCAGAACATCCCTGGTCTTCCTTACTCCAGGTGTAACAATAGAAGGAATACCCAACTCATCATCAATGCTCTGTTCTGAGCCACTGGATTCACCATCCACATAAGAGTGACCTACATTCACATCAAACATGGGCTGATCAACCTTCTCTTTTCCTTTTTGTGATACCTGTATACCACTATTTGCATTGCTTTGAGAAGATTCTCCTGATCTCAATCTGCTTGTCCATGGCGAAGAATGTGAACCACTGCTAGAGGACGCTCCAGGTCCACTAATATTTTGTGACTGCTGTTGTGAATTCTGTGGAGCATTACCATTTTGTGCATCTACATCATCAATCACATTTACTTGTTTATAGCAGCTACTCATCTCATAAAAAAAAACATCTCTACTCACTGTAAACTTACGAGTAGAAGGGTTACATCATCTATACCCTTTTTGCTGCAGAGGGTAATCAATAAAGATGCACTTCTCAGCTTTTGGATCCAACTTGGATCTCAACTCATCTGGCACATGTACATAAGCAATGCAACCAAAAAATTTCAAATGAGAAATATCTGATTTCCTACCAGTATACCTCTCCTTTAGAGTCATCCCATGTATTGCTGCAGTGGGAGTCCTGTTCATTATGTAGACTGCTGTAGCAACTGCTTCAACCCAATAAAAATCTGGCAGGTCTTTTTCATTGAGCATGGCACGAGATACCTCTCCAATATGCATGTTTTTCCTTTTTGCAATTCCATTTTGTTGTGGGGTATGACTGCATGAATATTGCTGCTTTATGCCATGCTCCTACAAGAAACTTGCAAACTCATTTGAGAGGTACTCTCCCCCTCCATCTGACCTTAGGCATTTTATTTGCAGACTTGTTTCTTTTTCAACCATAGCTTTAAGAGTTTTGAAATGCCTAAAGACTTCACTTTTCTTTTTCATAAAATACACCCAAACTTTTCTGCTATAGTCATCAATAAAAGTGACAAAATAATGACAGCCTCCAAGAGATGTAGCTTTAGTAGTCCACACATCAGAGTGGATTAATTCCAATGGCTTCTTACTCTCTTGAACATGTCTAGGAAATGGTTTCCTTGCCTGTTTTCCAAATTGATAGGCTTGACATACCTTATGCATTTCTGCAACCTTGAATTTAGGCAATCCTGCAACAATATTTTGGGCCTGCATTGATTTAAGTCGCTGTACATTAACATGACCAATGTGTTTATGCCAGATATCAATATCTGCAACTACACCGGTCCCATGTGCAAACATTGCTGCACTCAATTCAGGCATGTCTGCATCCAAAGTAAACATTCTGCCCTTCTTCTTTCCTTTTGCTATCAAGTGACCTTTATTTTTCATATCCTCAACAAAGCATCCATGAGGATTAAGTCTGACATGCAAGCCCTGCTCAACCATTTGACCAACAGAAACCAGATTCTTGGTGATATTTGGGACATGAAATACATCGGACATGTATTTCTTTTTCCCATCCTGCATAGATAAAGGAAATTTTCCAATCTGTACAATAGGATGTGCAGTATCATCATTAGTCTCCACAAATCCTGGTTTTTCCATTTTCCTTGCATCCTCCATCCATTCTGCATGACTTGTCATGTGGTTTGATGCACCTGAGTCAACATACCATACATCGTTGCTTTCTTCTGCACTTGTCACAGAATTGTTCATGTGCTGCACCATAAACAAATGCTCATTTTTGTCATCGCCCTGTCTACTAGAAGATGCATAATTCCCTTGTTGCAATTTCCCATTCATGATGTCATTTTGCTTTTTATAGCAGTCTTTAGCCATATGACCCATTTTACCACAGTAGTAGCATTCAACATTGCTGTTTGCATTTTGGCCTCTTTGCCATCCACCACGACCTCTTTGGCTCCCCCTGCCTCTAGAGTTACCACGTCCTCCTCCATAGGACTGGTTTTCTTGAGTTTGCTGCATATTCTAATTTCTACCATGGCCTCCAAATCGGCCTCCTCTACCTCTGCCTCTATCTCTTCCAGCATTTGAGTAGAAGACAGCTTCTTTTGAAGTTCCTCCTGAAGAAGATGCACCACCATTTCTCTGCTCCTTAGAAATTAGAAGAGTAATCAACTCCTCAAAATCAGGAAATCTTTCACGGACGGAAATGGATGTTCGGAAGTGTGCATAATCCTTTCCTAGACCATTCAAGGTCACATAAACTAAATCATCATCTTCCACTGGCGATCCAATGGAAGCAAGTGCATATGCAATCTTCTTCACCTTCATGTGGTAGTCGTTGATGCTCATATTTTCTCTTTGCACATTGTGCAACTCTTGCTTGAGCTGCATTTTCCTGGCTTGCGTATTTGTGCTATACATTTTTGACAAAGTATCCCATGCCTCCTTTGGCGTACTTGCATCTTGAATATACACAATCATAGAGTCTGAAATGCTGACAGACAGCCAGTACATAACTTTCCTGGCTCTCTCATGCCATGCTTTAAATGTCTGCATTTGCTGTTGATTGGGAACATCAGGAAGAACTGGTTCTTCTTCATTTCCTGCAACAAATTCCCAATATCCTTTTCCCATAAGGAAATTTGTCATTCTAAACTTCCATGCTTGGAAGTTGTTCTTGTCAAGCTTTTCAGTGACAATCTGTGAAAGAGAATCAGACGCCATTACAGAACACTACAAAAAATTCTATCACTGCAAAGAACACAGCTTCAGCCTCACAAGGGCAAATCTGCAAAACTAGCGAAAGTGGTATTTGACCACACAGCCACTTCCTAGTGACGATTTTGCATATACAGGAACCAAGAATGATTCTGTAACTCCCAATGTCTCTGGACACGAGCATACGATGCAATATCTATGGTAACTTTTTACCGACTTGTAGAACAGTGGTCGCATAGCATAAAACAAGGCTTTTTCCTGAGTGCGTGCAGAAAACTTCCGCCTCCAAAACAGGCCCCGAGATGGCCTCAAATAAAAAAAACAGGGTCGCCAAAGGGCTAAAGCCCTATCTCGTAGCATATACTGCCCTCTTGCTTCACCGCGAAGGGCGTCTCAACCTGAGACAATGCACTCTTGCAATTTCCGGCTGTGCTGCCTGCAGAGATCTGCTCCCAAAACAGAAAATGAAAGCAACACTGCTCCTCTTACCAGAACACCGTGAGCTTGGCTTGCTTTCTTGAGCTCCTTACCACGAACAAGGCTTTGATACCATGTCAGGATTGTGGGAGAGAAGGAAGGAGTCTCACTTGAAGCTTTCTTGCTTGCACAATGGGGGAATACACACAGAGATGGAGGCTGAAAACAGTTTTTCTCTTCTTAGTTGTGTAAGCCAAAAAGAACTCATGTACATAGAAATAGAAGAACCCTATATATGGGTCTCAAACCAAAGACAACTAACTAAGGTGGCATACTAACTGAGCCACGAACTAGAGTAGATAAGGATAGCTGTCATCTAGCTATTATTCATGGGCGGTGTACCAACCGCATCTACAAATGACAAGTCGGTGACATAAATGCACAACGGTCACCCTGGCATATCACGAGTGGAGCTCGATATCTCAACAATTGCCATGTCCCTCATTCCACACACACTCTCTCACATCCCTCTCCTTTACTCTCACCCAAAGACAATAGAGTAGTAAGAAAGCTCTAAGGCAAAGTTTGCACACACATAAATAGCTTTTTTGATTGTTTTTCATCTCTTTTATACATAAGTTTTAGGGTTAAATTCCCATCCCCTTTGGGCATCCAACCCCTATTTTTTGACTGCATGACCATTCTTTCCTTTTATTGCATGCACCTAGACCTTAGAAAAATTGACTAATGCATGCCATAACCACATGCCGCTGCATAATATTGAATACAATTTGCATAGGAGGGAGCATGGCTCTTTGAAACATCCAATTGATTTTTTACAATAACCTCAACGATGTTTTTTTTCTCAAAAAATTATGGCTTGTTTCTATTTGTGGTTAAAAATGACAATGGGCATATGTACCTATTTATGGTGGATGGGGATGCCTATGGTCCTTCTAGTCTATGTCGTCTAAGATATGACTATCTGGTCATAGTGGGCAATAGGGACATTATATATGAAATACTGATGTAAAGATGGTCATGATGTACCTCTACCTTGCTTTTTGGGGTCAATAGAAATATCATGGTGGTGTCATTGAGGGTTTCATTTGATTTTGCAACATCACAAACATACGCTCATGGGTAGTTGATGAACATCATGTTGTGGAACTGCCATGCCTAGCACCAAGAGTGTAGCTAGTGGTGGATGAGGGCGTAAGTTTTCTTCCATCCGAGGTGATAACGCTTCAAAAAAATTGGCTTGTCTTGCAAGATGCAAGATGTGTTGCCAAGCAAGATTCATTTTCATTTATTTTTGTGAATGTTCCTAGTGAATATCAACTGAAGTATCGAGATGGTAAGCTAGATAAAAGGAGATCAAGGTTGACAAAGGAATTTCAAGAAAATACTTAGAAGGTTAGGACCTTGGATGCAAATATTATTCATGAGGCCATTGTGTTGAGAAATGAGTCACATATATTCTAAGCTAGCACAAAAGGAAGCAAATTTCTGGGCATCAATCATTCCATATCAATTGCAAAATTTTGTCACTGCAAATCCAAAGAGAGAAACCAAGCAGCAAGTTGACATTCCATACAAGTATTTGTATTATGTGTTCTTGAATGTTCTAGTCTTAGATCCACATGAATTAATTCATCAAGCTACTTTGACAAAGGTTGAGCTGTTTCAAGCTTTTGGAGTGTGAAGGATCAATGTTCCCATTTAGAGGGACACGTATTGCAACAGTGATAGTTACACCTAACATTGAATTTTTTTGTGTATATGATTTTGATGCTTATAAGCACTAGTAGGCACATGTTAGTGTGCATTGCCAACTCTTCTTAGATAGATGTACAATGCTATGAAATCACTATGATGAAGGTGGAAGTGGTACACTGCTAAATCTTCTTAGATAGATGTGCAATGCCATGAGATTATGTCACTATGATGAAAGTTTCCTCCTATGTATCTACTTTCATTTTGACATGAAATCATTTTGAAAGTTAGATCTATCACCTACATGCTTTGTTCTAGTTAGATGATGTCATGCTCTTGCATTGGTTTTGGCAATGGACACTAAAAGCATGCCTCTTAGTTATGAACTTGTGATCTTGGCATTCTTGGAGTTAGCACTCTTTCCTTGAACAAGTGTTTTGTTGTCATTAGAACATTTACATACATGTGAACATTCAAAGGATCAAATCTAAAGACATGCTTCTCATCCATGTGTTTTGTTTCAGTGTTGATTTGGGGAACCAACCCTAAAAGTATAGCTTTTATTCATGTAGTTGCAATCTTAATAATCTTTCTTTCAAGTAATGTTTTTTGGGGACAATGTCTTAGTATTCTCCACAAATGGAGAAGCTAGGAAGTTGTGCTAGATGTGATACTTTGCCACATATTGCTCAATTTTTATTTTATTCTAAAAAAGCTTGCTTAAAAAATGGGATTTCTCTTCATGGATGATTACCAAAACCTTGCTAAAGTAAAAAGTTTGAGCCACACCAAGCTTTGGTCCATTATGAGTGGGACACTTGTAATTGTGACTATGCAATGAAAGGAAATCTATGTAAGCATCAAATCAAGGTTTTGATGGTAGCTACCATTGACGTCAATACGATTGCCACCAAGTCCGTGAACATGTACCATAACAATATAGAAGGAAAATTTGTGATTTCTATGATTTAAAAAGCAAGAAATTGGTTTCAATAATAATAGCACATTGTTCTTGCTTTTAGGAAATTGTGGTCGTACTTCCACCTTCATACAAAACTATTCGACATTTATGGAGATTGACATGGCAGAAGAGGAGGAGACACAACTTCCAATCAACAATGTTTATAACCCACAATCACATGGTAAGGTATTAATGTTATTGGTAAGCTATGTATAATATACTTGTACATATTTCATGTTTTTCTTTTGTATTGACTCATTTTCTCATTTGATTTCAAAGAATTCTATGCAAGTTGTACATGAGAGGTTTTAAGAGGCTGCACTATTGGCAAGTACATCTCACATACAAAGGGAAATAGTTTGTATAGATATTACTTATGTTAATATTAAAAGTTTTTTTGAAATTTGTGTAGAGGGAGAGCCCTATTTTGCAACCACATCTTGAATGATTGCTTACAATCTTGAAACAAATCAAAGGGAGCTTGGGCACATCCATGTAATGAATGAGTGCCAATGAATGATGGTTTTGGTAATTCTTTGAACTATGCAAAACCATTTGTTGAAAAATTATTGTCAAACTGCTAGGCAATAGCCACATTCATCCAATGAAGACTTCTCAATTCCAACAAAGAAAAAGATGTTGATGCAAGTATGCTTGGACAATGAGAATGAGTGCCATGAAGATATTGACAAGGCCTAACTTTCATGTATTGAATTATAACTCTTCTATATTGATTAATCAAATTGTTTGAATGCATATTCAAACTTGTTTCTAGTCCTATTCATTCTTCATTCTATTCTTGTTCAAGAAGATGTCCTTGAAATTCTTATTCAAAATGATAGTATGTTCAAGTCTTGTTTGAATATGATTGTATACTATTTACTTTATCTTGCGTGAATCATTAATTTTGTAAATCTCAAAGGCTCAATATTTATGGACTTGAATACTAATGACAATAGTTGGTCATTTTATACTGTCATGTATTATGATGCACTTGTTCTAAAATGGTTGTCCATTTCTTCTTTTGATTCATAGGATAAACTTATTGAACTCTCTATTATAATTTCAAAAAATTGAGAGAGGTAAAGTTGTGTGAGATATTTTGCTTAAGTAAGGATCATTTTTTCCCATTCTTTCATAACATTTATTGGGAGGACAATATAATTAACATTATTGAAATGAAAATTTTGAATAATATTAAGACTTAGATAATTCTATCATTATATTAATATAATCATAAAATGATCAACTCTCCAATAATGTATGCAAAAATTTCAATTATTAACAATATCAATATTGTATTGACATTAACACTACATATTTATGACATTAATGTAATACATTAATTGACTATTAATATCATATACTAATATTCAATTAATCCTATTGAATGAAACATTATTCATATGTTAATACTAAGGATTTTCATTTATACACATGAATATTAGTAATAATATAAGTAAATACAAAGAATAATATCTCGATTATATATATTTAATATGTTTTTTAAAATATTAGTTTGTTGTAGCATGGTGACATTAAGTAGCAGGGGGATAGATGGTAAGGCCCATATGGGGTAGATTTGTGACCAATGAAAAGAGAAGAGGTTGTCCTTATGACTAGTGAACCATGAAAAAGAGGATGACCAAGGTGTTGGAGCTCATGCGTCCTGCAATAGACGTGGAGAGGAGAAATGTGAGACCCATGCATACATTTATCCTTGGCTCATTACCATCCACATTGTTTGGTGAGAGCTGATTTTAAAGCCAAAATTCAAGTGCAAAGGTGACTCGAAACTCACAAAAGAGGCAATTTTAGTGAAAAATGGAATGGTCATCGATCAAGGAGCTAGAGTTTTACTATAGGCATTTCGACGGTAGGAATTCAATGCAAGTGTTTGTTCGTAGATCGGAGTTTGTTTGACCACCCATTTAATTGCCACAAGGTTTGGAATTATGAAGCAGCTTACTAGATCTAGAAGCTAGAAAGCATGTGATAGAGGCTAGGGTGATAGATTTCGATGCCAAAAAACTACCCGTTTAGTTGGATCACATTTTTGAGGTTGTTTGCCCCTCTGTATAAGTCAAAACAACTTCTGATCAAGTGCAAAATTGGAACTAGAAAGTTGGGGGATTATGCTTTAATCATGCTTAAGAGAAAAAACTAAAAAAAAATCACATGAGGGGGGGGGGGATTTTTTTTGTGTCCCTTATTAAAAATTTATTTTTGATGATAGTTGCCATCTTCTTCTTGTTCTCGGCCACTATGAGATCCCTCAATTCTTCGCCATTCGATGCTTCAGTTCTCGTACAAAATGATGTAGCGAATGAAAAGATCAATTTTTAGTCTTTCTCTCTCATATTTCTCTCTCCTCTTTGTTCCTTGTCCATATGGCTATGTATGAGAGAGAGAGGGAGGGTTGATTTGATGAATTGGAGATGGATGATGGTTTGGAAACGTAATGGCATATAAATTAGGTGATTCACGTAGTCATTAAAAAATAGAAAAGGTAAAAAAATAATAATTTATGTAAAAATAAATGAAAAATAGTCAAATGAAGGAGGAAAATTAAGAAAAAATGAGTTTCTATGAGGTGTCCACCACCAGTCTCAATCCAAGGCACACCTTTTATTAGTCCATCAATAGGTTTCCCAAAATGATGCCACACGACATTTCTTTGGAGTATCACGGGGTTTGTCACTTAGGCCCTACTGAGTCTACATCACAACAGAAGAGTTTTGACCAAACCCACTAGGATAGACCTGAATTGCTGGGTTTCTCAAATTAGACGGGTCTCCTAACAGCTAGCTAGCGTCAATAATTTCAAGTCCCCACTTCCTATAGGATTACTCAAACTGAAGTGGACTTGCCATTGCACTTGGTTCAAAGAGAATGGGAGACGGAGGGGAGTGTGGTACGTCACCCCTCCTACCCATAGGGAAAAATTCCATTCTGGCCCCCTAAAACAATGCAAGTTGGTTCTATCTAATGACTAGTTGGTCAATTTATCTTCTTCCCATTTCTATTGCCGATTTAGAAAAGCTCCTAGCTAAGCGGGACCACCCTAGCATTGGACAAGGATGCATCGAGGGTTATGCCCACCCGCTTTCCTTTGATGACGATATCATCTTTAGTTTTTAAATTACCTACAACACATTGATTGAAACATATACAACTAGCTTCCTTAATTAGTCTGTTAAATCACAGGTTCCTGAATCACGTAATTTATTTCATGGACATGCATACAATTCAAACAACCCTTGAATTAAAAAAAAAGTTCCTTTATTATATTAAAATTTTATTACAATTTCCATCTTTTCGATCATGTGGAAGATATATAGAATTCCGTGAGGGTATTCTGTCCACCAAGATTCCTCCCTTGTAACTAGTATTAGGGTTCTAGGATCCCATCCTAAGTCGTGAAGGGACTCGTCAGATTCTAGGAGTAATGGAAACTTACGGTCAAAGCCCCCCTGGCATCCACATTGCCCACTGCTTGAGACTATCCCTACAAACAAACCTTTCTGCTATGGAGTTGGTCTAAGCCTCTCGAAGCGATAATCATGACCCCCTTGGAGTAGGGTCTGACAGCTAGCTTGGGGGTGACCTAGTGTGATCTTTCCTTTGATCATGTTTGTCAATGTTTTTAATCAAAGATCTGAATTCTAGCAAACACAAACAATCCTTTCAAACAATGACTATCACACCATTGTGTAGTTCACAGCTTCACATAGCCAAGGTAGATCCTTAACCCAAGGTAACCTAGCATTCTAACGAGGATTCTTCTTTCCATAAAGAAGTGTTGAGTACAAATCTTTCAACGTTGTTAAGCAAGACATGAATTTCTCATTTAGGGCTAACTTAACCAACATAAGTGAATTTCCTTTAGTTGGTACTTAGAAAAATATTGCGACAGTAATTTAACAAGATGATTTACAAGATTCTTTAAATAGACTTTCACTTTTTAAGTGTTAATCAACTCCTAACCATTGTTGCGTTTGGAAATAATTATATTGAGTTATTTTACTAATCTCGAGTGCGCATAACGTCATTTACTCATTTCATGCAATAACCTCATGCAACTATTTTCATCATGATTCTACAAATTATAATCTCGATTAATCTATCTACAAATCATAGGTAGCAGTTAATTGTTTATGCATGTATTAATATGCTCTGTAGATAAAACTGACATATCATGTAAGTGTAAATTCAAAAGCTAACATTTTATGTACTTAATTTTGGAAAAAACATTATTATTTTATGTGGTGATATGAAAATAATAGCCTATTTTTGAGTTGTGAACAACCTGGTTTGGCACGATGTCATTGGGAATTTCGTCTTTGCTTGCGCTTGCGTTCGCCACACCCGATGTTTTGTTGGTAGTGGCAATTTTGGCAACCTAGGGCACTCTCGTATCTTTGGCAATACCCATTCTTTGACTGGTTGCAGTGGATTTCATGGTCTTTTTGCCTCGTTGCTTTGGAGCCATCATTCGCGAGCGGACTTTAGAGATAAAGAAGGCGGAATGAGTTTGGGATGGGAGAGTGTGAGAGAAGCATGGTGAGTTGAAGACCGAGACATGGGGAGGTTGAGTTAATTCGTTTCCTCTCTATCCCCCTCTCTAATTCCCTCTCTTGCGGCCTCTCGGGATCTTCTTTGCTCTCTCTCTCTCTCTCTCTCTCTCTCTCTCTCTCTCTCTTTCTAATTCTCCCCCCCCCCTCTAGCTCCCCCTTGTAGTCTCTCAGGGTGGAGGGGTATCCTTTTACCTCCCTTTCTTTTCCCCCCTCTTGCTCTATACTCCTGAGAAGGGCCTCTCCCCACTTACTCGGACCTCTCTGAATTGCTCCCCATGCCTCTTATTTATAGCTAAATTAGAGAAGAAGGGTGGCTAAGAAGAGTTCTTTATGGAGGGGATCTTGGTAAAATGAGCCATTTGAAACTTCCAAGATGCAATTTGATGCTAAAATTGCAAATTTGATGGCTCCATTGGCTTCAAAAAAGGAGGTAAAACTCTAAGACACCTGGTCAAAAATCTTCTAGATCACTCATTCTTCTTCTCCCAGTTCTTCGGAGTGTTGTTTGTTGCCTATAAACTGTAATCGCGACACACACAATTTTGCCAATCCTTCTTTTTGCATTAAATCTCCAAAATTGGTTGAAAAAGCCACTTGCTTCTTTTTACATGACACCGTGTTCTAGAAGTTTCCATATCTTTTTAGGATATTTACTATAGATAATATCCAAAATAAGGGAGAAAGACGCACAAGGAGAAGAGTCCTAAATAAGGAAGAAAGGTGCACAAGGAAAAGCGCAAGTCAAAACTTTTGTAAAAGAGCACAAGCGCATCATGGTTTAATTCAAGGAGCGCCATGCAATTTGTAAATGTAGACGGGTGGTGGAAAGGAAGCTAGGAAGATAGAAGGACAATGGCAAAAAGGGCCTAGGCTACGGCCGGCCATGTAAAAAAGGGGAAAAGGGGATGACCGCCCAAAAGGGATTTAGGGTTTTGTATATAAAGTTGAAAAGTGAATGAGAAGCTCATTCTTGTGTGTGGCCAAAAATAGCTCTCCTCTTCTTCTTCTTCTTCTTGTTCTTGCTTGCTTGAGCTTGTGCTTGAGAGAGGGAGTGTGAGAGTGTGAGGGAGTGAGTGTGAGGGTGAGGGACCATGGGGTGGAGAAGCTCTCCATCTTCTCCTCTCTTCTTCTCTTCTCTTCTTCTCTTCCCTTCTCTTCTCTTGTCTTGCTCGTGGCAATGGAGCTTGGAGCTTGGAGCGGGAGGATGGAGCTTGCTTGAAGCTTGCACTTGGATCGTGGAGCTACCGGAGTGCGCGGGAGAGGAGGTAACTCGAACGGCATGGAGGTAAGCTCACTACATCCGTAGATATGGATGGTACGTCGGCTATGTGAGAGGTAGCCATTAGTGCTCAGCTTGGAATGCTTGAAACAATAAGCGGTCCGAGGGTCTTGGCAATTGAGTGAAAGCTCCCACATTTTGGTTCCGTTGCCGGGACCAACGGATTCAAGCCTTGAGCGCTTGCGCGCTTTGAATCGAGCATTGGAGTAGGGCTTTCCCCGAATCGGTGCTTGAGGTAGATAAGTAGGAAGCGAGGGAGTTTGAAGAGGTATTCGATCTCCTTAGCAAGTAGGTTTTTAGTTTTTTTGATTTGGAAAAGCATGTTGGAGTAGTGTAGGTGATTGCTTTGTGATTTGTATGCATTTAGGATAGGAAAAAACAAAGAAAAAGAAACAAACAATAGGGTTTTCTGTTGCTGTATAAGAGGCTAAAACATGGAAATAGGGGCACAGATCCTTGGAGTGCCATTTGATTCGAGCACCACAGTGATTCCAGGCATGTCTGGCATTCCCTTGTAGTGTCTTGCACCTATCTAGAAGGCGTTGGACGATTCGGTGTAGTAGACGTCAGTCTAGAGGCATCGCGTGCAACTCGCGGGCTGTTGGCCGCGTAGTCGGCGGACCAGGCCGTCCGAGTCCCAGAATTGGACCAGTCCATAATCGGACCAGTCCAGAATCGAACCAGGCCGTCTGAGTCCCAGAATCGGACCCGTTCATAATCGGATCAGGCCGTCCGAGTCCTAGAATTGGACCAGTCCATAATCAGACTAGGCCGTCCGAGTCCTAGAATCGGACCACCTAGAATCGGACCAGTTCGTAATCGGACGCTCATCCGATCGGACCATCCTATTTGATCGGACCACTCAGACCAACCCGTCCGATTTTGGAATTTGGACAACTCAGACACTCGGACTCGGACCACTCGGACCATCTTGTCCGATCGGTCCGATCGAGGCAATCGGACCATCCTGTCCAATCCGATTCCTAGAATCGGACCACTCCCAAATTCAGATTACTTTTTCGATTCGATTCCCAGAATCTGACGTGACCAAAATCGGACCACTGGGTCGATCGGACCACCTAGAATCGGACGTACGATTCTGATAATCGGACTCCTGAAAATCGGACATATGAGAATCGGACAAAAAACTGTCAAAATCGGATAGGTATCTAGAACACAAATTTTGACGAATCTAAACCTCGAAATTGACCCCAAGGGCTACGTAGAGCTAAAGACACATCACAGATCCATCACTGGGCTAAAATTTAGAGCACGTAGTTCAAAATTTGGCTATAAACGGTCCTCCAAATTGTGCATGGCTTTTACCGTCTGGCCCTGCGGGCCGAGGGGGACTGCCCCCTTAGACCCCCATAGAGGGGGCTCTGCCCCCTCCGCACCTCCCCCAAGTAGGTTGGAGAGAAAATGTGCGCTGTGATAGGTCCTCCAAATTGGACCCTAGTGTAGTAATGGCTCTACACAAGCATGGATTCTCACTTGCAAAAGAGCAACTAAAAGCCCATACCCGAACAGAGAGAAACAGAGACCCTAGAACGTCAATGGGCTAATCTAGCCATCAAGGGCAAAAAGGCCACACCATGAGAACACAAAGACATTGTGTTCATACCATATCTAGTCAGAGCGAAATGCAACATCAGCAAGCTACAAATGCCAAGATGACTAGACATGACACTCTTGACGAGAGATGTACCTTGAGCAATACTGCACAGACAACCCAAGATATTGGTGGAGAATCCACGTCTGGTCATGCAAGTGGGGACTCAAGGGCATCTGTCAGAAGGCTTAAATTTACAAGCTAGGACCCGGAAGATGAAGACATAGTACCACCTGCTTATCTTAGGGTCAAACTCACTGCGAAAAGAGAGCATACTATCAATGCTTTGATTGATGAAGGAGCATATTTTAACATCTTGACCTATGAATCATGGACCCTACTAGGCCAACCAGAGCTCACACCGACTAGTGCAACTCTTAGCCCTTATGGGGGACACCCACAAACACTCATAGGGAAGTGCAAAATCCTTGCGACAATTGAAATTGAAAGCTTGCCTATCCTATTTCATGTTCCTCCAAATAGTGCTAGTTGCGGGAAAGAAACCCTCCTAGGAAGACCCTTCAAAAGGGCGACCAAGTGTGAGGCTGACTATGTAGCACAGAGGATACACCTGACACTACCGGGTGTGAGGATAGTCACAACCTTTAGCAAGGGTGACCTCATCAAACCTCAAGGGAAAGGCAAGCAAAGTGCTGACATAACAGTCAAGCTTGCTGACAAGAGCAAGGACTTGTTGGAAGAGTTAATACAAGCACAGGTCGAACAACGAGAACCAATGAGTGAGGCCATGCCCGAAACAAGAAGGTCAAGAGATAATGCCAAGGACGGGCTTTGGACTTACAAATATTGTAGAAGACCCCAAAAGAAGCCCAAGCCTTATAGACGAAGGCATCGATGGAGAGCTAGCACAATGCCATGATGGATATCCAAGGCGTTGATTCATGCTCAAGGGTATTATGCAGGCAACCGATGGATTTGGGTACCAAAACCCCCTGCTAAACCACCTCTGTCAAAAGCCCAAATTATGTCCAAAGCAAAGAAGTGTAGGAGGAAACCTAAATGAAAATCCAAGTCTCGAACCAAAAATATTGGAGTGATTGAGCCCCTCACTATTGAAATCAAGAAACCAAACATGGCCTATCAAAAAGTGGATCCCTAGTCTAGCATACTTAGCAAGCAGATATCAAAGGTAACCGTCGAGCGTGCATAAGGTCCACTAGTGCCCAGGGAGCCATTGACTTCCCAAGAGGATAATGAGCACCATAGGCACAACATTACTCAGGATGAGGCTGATTGCTCAACAAAGCTAATGACAGAATCATCTAACAATCACGAGAAAATTCTCCAGTCAGTGCCAAGCCCACGTAGGAGTCCCAAATCTCCTACATCCTCTTCACCTAAATGGACACGGGAAGCATGGCGGCAGCCTCATGCCGCTACTCAACCTACATAAGTGAATGTGCAAAGGGCAACAAAAGGCACGACCACTTCTGATCTGCCTAAGGACTTGACACCACAGTTTACCAATGGTAGCTAGTCCACTGAACTAGCCACCACTACTTCCAATCAGGGACCACATCAGTCACAATCTTTGGCCGTGACAACACCCCTTGCAGAAGTGTCCTTAGTGGTGTACCTGTGGAGGAGGTGTCACAACCAACTTCCTCGACAACTCCAACACTTTCAAAGTGCCTAAAGCCTAGGCTGGAGGAGTTAAACTCAAGGGAGTTGGCTAAAGAGCTAGACTCTTCGAAAAGGGAGGTAGTTGTGCTCTCACAACCTAGCGAGGCTATTCAGCAAGACACGGCCATGCCCCATAAGGACACACTAGAGAAAGAGAATGCTGAGGTCCAACCAAGCACATCAACGGTTGACCTAGCCCAGGGTCCTGAGTCATTGAGAGATGCACCTTCACTAACCAGGAAAAAGAGGAGAAAGCAACGAAGACAACATCAATCATAGGTGGTTGTGGACCTCAAGAACGTTGAGATCAAGAGCGCTGGAGAGCTGGGGAATAAAGCATCAAGTCCATCCACCAGTGAATCCATTGATGTCTCTCCTAATAGCAGTGAAACCTCAGACACATCCGTGTGCTCTGAAAAATCAAAGCAGCTGTTGCCATCAACAGTTGCTTTCAACACTCAATCCACCGACAATAGAACTCACATCGACCAATCAAGAGTGGATACAACACTGTCATGACGGGAGGACGAATTCACACCAGTCACACCCAAAGAGAGCCATGACACAATAACGAAGCCTCAAGAGAAACATGGAAACCCCAAGAGCATGAGCAATCCTAGCATTGACCAATTTTACTCATATAGGCCTGAACCCCCAGCTATGCTAAAGCCTGGACAAACTCCTAGAACCTTGCATGAGATGGCAACCGAGCAAGTCCTTGTTGAACATAGAACTATCGCAGAATGCTTAGTTGAGTTGGATGCTAAGCTCAAGGTGTTCGTACGAGTCTACGTCCTTGCGGACGTGGACACAATCCCCAAGGAGCAGCTTGGAGATTACTTGCCCTTTCCTCTATCCTGGGAAGAGCAAGAACATCTTAACGAGCACTACGACAGACTCCTACATGAACGCATGCGACTCATCTCTGACGAGGAAGCCGACGAACTGCGCTTAACTGTCACGTTCAATGATGTGCTTTGCCAACCAAATCTCTTAGACATAGAGCAACTAAAGTGACTAACAAAGGGTCGAAGTCAATTTGAACAGCATTGGTGTGAGAACCGCGTTGCAATGGCCAAACTAGGGGCTCAGATCATGACAGTCTCTGAGGAGCGATTGGCCAAATGGCGATCCCAAAGGGACCCAACCTATGTGGCACCAACTTCCCTTCGAGTGTGCTGACTGCCATTCGGGGTACGGACTTGGCTAAACCTAGCCAAGAAAACTCTCTGTTTGATAAGGTTCTCACTGAGGAGGAGTTACATGTTGCCAGTAGACTTGGACAAGGGTCCATGTTGCTCGATGTGGCAAAATATCTATTGGTACTAAGTTGCCACGAGTGCTAGATGCGTGTGCCACGCTCCAGTACAACCCCGAGTTCTACAAATGGTTCTTATCCTCGTGATATAAATAAACACTGATTTTTGTGTCCCCGTGTATAAACAATATCAACACACACAAGGAGTGATAGTCAAGCACAGGGAGAAGAGTTGGGTCTGATAGGCTAAGCTCCTCAAGTCCACCTCTCATCACGCATTTAAAAGCCATGTGACCATCCCCACCTCCAAGTGAAGGGCATGCAACCCACATTACGGCTATAGGAAGCCTTGACCAACAACTTTGATGGTGTAGATAGGGTGTAGTCCCTTTCTATACACCTTCTTCCTTTTCTGGTCTATCCTTCCGAGGAGGAGCCCTGCCTAAATCCATGACCGCCAGCCGATGTAACTCGGCGTGAACCAAGATCTGCTAATGGCAGGAGGCTAAACATACATCACGAGGGCCGTCCCTCTACAACAACACTGCATGCCCCACCCCTCCCTTTCTCGTCCTATGTGCTTGATAACCTGCACTATAATCCCTTACATATGAATGGTCTTATCATGTGGCAAATCCTAATCCTTGATTCGCATCTTATAGCCCCCCTGTGAGGCAAACATGGAGAACCAAGGGCAGCTAGGTTGCAAGGACACTCTCCGCACAGCCGATGGGAACATGCAGCACACGCCCCTCCGTCGGTGCGCTACGTGCCCCCTCTTAAAAGGTACGCCAAGAAACGTAGCCCTAAGAAACACTGCCTTGGACAAAGGCCGAAGAATCCGCGGGCCAGGGGAGTGGACGCTCAAGGAGGCGCACACAATGTGGCAACACCAGTGGCACAAACCCCCAACGTATGCTCAGGCACTAGGTGCCCACGAAGAGAAAAGGCGGCCTGGGATAGGGAAGACTTTAATGAACTGTTTAAAGACATTTTGGAAATGGTCGCATCCCGGGACTACACCATTCATGTCCCAGTCGACATATTTCCTGCCCAACCTCACGAGAGCCTCGTATCAGTACCACCCCAGTCGCCTAGCCAATTGGACTCACCCCGCCTAGTACCTATCGACTAATCCCCTATGCTATACAAGTAGCTTGGCAAGTCATCATGCCATAACTTTTTGTTTTTGATGAGTAAAGGGGAAAGATCCCCACTTGTACACACTTCCTTCACCTACCGTTAATGTATGCGACCTTAACAAGTAATGGGATATGCATCATAGCATTCTGGAAAATTATGTCTTAACATGATTGCATTGGTCTGATGTACTTAACGCAAGCGAGCATGTACTCTCACGAAGTGACAAGTTGATGTAGAATGACACAGGTCAATGTTTAGAAGCGTTTAATATCCAAGTCACCATAAGACCACCAACCCCACAAAGAACCATTATGGAGGAAGTGACAGGAATACCAAGAAACAAAAGCCATGACGGAAATGCCACTGGATGAGAACCCAAGGACACCTCTGCAGAAAAAGCACATATTGCAACTGAGCATGGCCAAAGCATAATCATCGATTACCTCCTCCTTCTTGGCCAAACTCTATGTTCGGGCAGGAGCCATGCTCTCAACAAGGGCGAACGTCTCTTTATCATACGAGATTCAATTCGCAAGAGGCTCTGCCCTTGTCCGTGCACAGCTCACTCCAAGTGCTATCTCAATGGTTCGATGTCTCACATGTTACAAAGAGGTTTGCAAAATCTCAAGTGTTTCTCTTCATCTCAATAATAGTTCCTCTAGCATCAAGGCTGGCGACACAATCATCTCTGTAATATCAATTCTTCATAGCCTTTGAAGCCCAACATTTCTCAATCCAAATGAAAGGCTAACAATCTCAATGTATGGCATTGATTGTATTCACTTTTTGTCAAGATTGTGGGAGAGAAGGAAGGAGTCTCGCTTGAAGCTTTCTTGCTTGCACAATGGGGGAAGACACATAAGGGTGGAGGCTGAAAATAGTTTTCCTCTTCTTAGTTGTGTAAGCCAAAAAGAACTCTATATATGGGTCTCAAACCAAACTCAACTAACGAAGGTGGCATACTAACTGAGCCACAAACTAGAGTAGATAAGGATAGCTATCATGTAGCTATTATTCATGGTCGGTGTACCAACCGCGTCTGCAACTGACAAGTCGGTGACATAAATACACAACGGTCACCCTGGCGTATCACGAGTGGAGCTCGATATCTCAATACTCCCCCTCGAGCTCAATCCCAATTCCTGCACACCAAGCAGGTCTCTGAACTTGCGCAGCTTCTCTGCACCCAATGCCTTCGTGAATATGTCAGCTACCTGATCCTCTGTGCTGACATAAACTAGATCAATAAGACCTAGTAAAACCCTCTCTCGCACATAGTGATAATGCACCTCAATGTGCTTTGTTCTAGCATGATAGACTGGGTTATTTGCCAAGTGTATACTACTCATGTTGTCACAATAAATGACAACTGGTCCATCTGTAGACTGATGCATATCATAAAGTAGCTTATGCAACCAAGCTACCTCACATGCAGCCATTGCTGCACCCCTGTACTCAGCCTTTGTGATTGATAAGGCAACTATAGGATGTTTCTTGCTGCTCCAAGTGACTGCAGCACTCCCAAAAGAGAACACATATCCACTGGTAGATCGTCTATCAGAAATACTACCAGCCCAATCAGCATCAGTGTATCCATGCAACTGTATCTGAACCCCAGTCTCATAAAATAGTCCATACTGCAATGTGGACTTCACATACCTGAGTATGCGTCTAACCGCATCCAAATGTGGTTTCCTTGGAGCCTGCATAAACTGACTTACCAATCCAACAGCATAGCTCAAATCTGGCCTGGTAATAGTCATATAAATCAAACTTCCTACTATGCGTCTGTACATAGTAGGGTCTTCTAGAAGCTCACCTGCATCTGTGCTCAGCTTCACATTCTGCTCCAAAGGAACTGAAATAGGCTTATAGCCTGTCATCCCATATTTGGACAGCATGTCCAATCCATGCTACCTCTGCAAGAGCTGAATCCCACTTGGTGATCTAATCACCTCAATGCCCAAGAAATAACGCAGCTCTCCCAAATCCTTCATCTCAAACTTCTACTTCAATAGCATTTTCACATGAAGGATATCTTCATCACTGTCACCTGTCATAATCAAATCATCAACATAAATGACAAGTAGCATAGTACCTTTCTCTGTTTTTCTCACATAAAGTGAGAAATCTACCTTGGAAATCTGAAAGCCAATAGTGACAAGATACTGTCCTATCTTGTCAGACCATGCTCTAGGTGCTTGCTTCAAGCCATACAAGGCTTTCTTCAACCTGCAAACAAACTCAGGATGAACAGCATGCACATAACCTGGTGGCTGCTCCATATAGACCTCTTCTTGCAAATCACCATGCAAGAAGGCATTCTTTACATCCATCTGATGTAAAGACCATCCCTTTGATGCAGCCATAGCAATGACTACTCTTACGGTTGCCATCCTTGCAACCGGACTGAATGTTTCTTCATAGTCAATGCCATATGTTTGTGCATACCCCTTGACTACTAATCTTGCCTTGTATCTATTCACAGAACCATCTGCATTGTGCTTCACCTTATAAACCCACTTACAGCCAATTGCATTTTTACCTTTAGGCAAATGTACCAATTCCCATGTAGCATTTTCTTCCAAGGCATCCATTTCTTCATCCATGGCTTTCTCCCATTTTTCTTTTCCCATGGCTTCCTCAAAAGAAGTGGGTTCTGGTTCCTGTATCACTTTAACCATATATGCATAGTGAATGGGTGTAAATCCATCATATTTCAGCCTATCCACAGGATACCTAGCTCTCGTAGACGTGCGCAAGGTAGGTTCACTCCCAGGTGCTCTCAAAACATCGCTGGTCTTCCTTACTCCAGGTGTAACAATAGAAGGAATACCCAACTCATCATCAATGCTCTGTTCTGAGCCATTGGATTTACCATCCACATAAGAGTGACCTGCATTCACATCAAACATGGGCTGATCAACCTTCTCTTTTCCTTTTCGTGATACCTGCATACCACTATCTGCATTACTTTGAGAAGATTCTCTTGATCTCAATCTGCCTGTCCATGGCGAAGAATGTGAACCACTGCTAGAGGACGCTCCAGGTCCACTAATATTTTGTGACTGCTGCTGTGAATTCTGTGCAACATTACCATTTTGTGCATCTACATCATCAATCACATTTACTGGTTTATACCAGGTACTCATCTCATCAAAAACATCTCTGCTCACTGTAAACTTACGAGTAGAAGGGTTATAGCATCTATACCCTTTTTGCTGCAGAGAGTAACCAATAAAGATGCACTTCTCAGCTTTTGGATCCAACTTGGATCTCAACTCATCTGGCACATGTACATAGGCAATGCAACCAAAAATTTTCAAATGAGAAATATCTGGTTTCCTACCAGTATACCTCTCCTTTGGAGTCATTCCATGTATTGCTGCAGTGGGAGTCCTGTTCATTATGTAGACTGCTGTAGCAACTGCTTCAGCCCAAATTTGGTAAGTCTTTTTCATTGAGCATGGCACGAGATACCTCTCCAATATGCCTATTTTTCCTTTCTGCAATTCCATTTTGTTGTGGGGTATGACTGCATGAATATTGCTGCTTTATGCCATGCTCCTGCAGGAACCTTGCAAACTCATTTGAGAGGTACTCTCCCCCTCCATCTGACCTTAGGCATTTTATCTGCAAGCCTGTTTCTTTTTCAACCATAGCTTTAAGAGTTTTGAAATGCCCAAAAACTTCACTTTTCTTTTTCATAAAATACACCCAAACTTTTCTGCTATAGTCATCAATAAAAGTGACAAAATAATGACAGCCTCCAAGAGATGCAGCTTTAGTAGTCCACACATCAGAGTGGATTAATTCCAATGGCTTCTTACTCTCTTGAACATGTCTAGGAAATGGTTTCCTTGCCTGTTTTCCAAACTGACAGGCTTCACATACCTTATGCATTTCTGCAACCTTGAATTTCGACAAACCTGCAACAATATTTTGGGCCTGCATTGATTTAAGTCGCTGTACATTAACATGACCAACGCGTTTATGTCAGATATCAATATCTGCAACTACACCGGTCCCATGTGCAAACATTGCTGCACTCAATTCAGACATGTCTGCATCCAATGTAAACATTCTGCCCTTCTTCTTTCCTTTTGCTATCAAGCGACCTTTATTTTTCATATCCTCAACAAAGCATCCATGAGGATTAAATCTGACCTGCAAGCCTTGCTCAACCATTTGACCAACAGAAACCAGATTCTTGGTGATATTCGGAACATGAAATACATCGGAGAGGTATTTCTTTTTCCCATCCTGCATAGACAAAGGAATTTTTCCAATTTGCACAATAGGATGTGCAGTATCATCACCAGTCTCCACAAATCCTGGTTTTTCCATTTTTCTTGCATCCTCCATCCATTCTGCATGACCTGTCATGTGGTTTGATGCACCCGAGTCAACATACCATACATCATTGCTTTCTTCTGCACTTGTCACAGAATTGTTCATGTGCTGCACCATAAACAAGTGCTCATTTCTGTCATCACGCTGTCTACTAGAAGATGCATAATTCCCTTGTTGCAGTTTTCCATTCATGATGTCATTCTGCTGTATTTATGTCACCGACTTGTCAGTTGCAGATAAGGATAGCTATCACGTAGCTATTATTCATGGGCGGTGTACCAACCGCGTCTGCAACTGACAAGTCGGTGACATAAATACACAACGGTCACCCTGGCGTATCACGAGTGGAGCTCGATATCTCAACACTTTTCCCACCAAAAAAAAGGGAAAAAAGAAAAGAAAAGAAAAGAAAAAGAAAGAACGAAAGAATGATAGAATGAAAGAAAAAGAAAAAGAAAAAGAAAAAGAAAAAGAAAAAGAAAAACGCACACGATCACAGCACCACACCTAGGGGTCCTCAAATTAGGTACGCCCAGTGACCTTTGTACATCCCCCACAATTGTTCAGGGCACATCAAGGGTAGGACATACCTAGGGAGCTCACCTCGCCTATGGTTAGACTTGTCACCCTGAACCACTTGCCATTTCTTTTGTACTCCATCTCAATGCCATTACAATCAACAGTGGTAAGCAAGGCATGAAAGACAACGGAAAAGTACACTATACTTTTCAAGCACTACAAGTAGTCACTAGGTACCAAGTGCTAGACATCAAGGAGCTCAATTATGCTACATGGCCTTGACAAGACCATAATGATGTCTCAAGCAATCTTTAAGTATACTCCCCGTCTTCATCGACAAAATTTTCCATCAACTTAGCCCTTGCTTCACTGACCCATGGCTATACAAGGAACCAGGCCGACAGTCTTCTAACTAAGTAATATCTAAGTATACACAAGCACTCACATAATACTTGCACCAAAGTATATACACAGTTTGGGTCCTCTAGTGCAGGACAATACTCTCAGCTTGCTTAGAGTTCGACCTGTCTCCCAAACTAATTGCACTATGTCTTGTGCACAATAGAGAAGACTAGCACTACCCTTAGGGAGAGACCACATGAGAGGTTTTCAATTGCAGGTGTTGAAGACTCCAACGAAAGTGTCGTTCGCTCTTCATCAACACCCAACTCTGAATGCTTATCCCTTACCATCCGAAAAGCCCGCAAAGAATCGTCATGTGCAGAATCCCCAACAAACCAACACTTGTGCTGGCCATTAATGCAATCCCCACACAGAATAGCTCTACCACCAACTCCAACAACCTTCCACCAGCCACCTTGGCCACAAGCAGGCCCCCAAGACCTTTTGCCACACCACCACAAACACTCCTCTATGGAAACCACAGGCATCCTTGTCACCCACATCTTCGATGCATGCTACAGCCTGCTACCTATGACGGTGAGTGCCATGGGACTGGCACTCGTCTAGGAGGGGGGTAATGTTAACCCTCAAATGAATGAAGGTGGAAAATCCAGAAAAGCTAAAGCAGAAGACAAAGACAAAGGCCAAGCCAAAGAGAAATGGAAGACAAAGACGCACAAGGAGAAGAGTCCTAAATAAGGGAGAAAGGCGCACAAGGAAAAGCGCAAGTCAAAACTTTTGTAAAAGAGCGCAAGTGCATCATGGTTTCATTCAAGGAGCGCCGGGCTCTCACCCATGCAATTTGTAAATGTACACGGGCAGTGGAAAGGAAGCTAGGAAGATAGAAGGACAATGGGAAAAAGGGCCTAGGCTATGGTCGGCCATGTAAAAAAGGGGAAAAGGTGATGACCGCCCAAAAGGGATTTAGGGTTTTGTATATAAAGTTGAAAAGTGAATGAGAAGCTCATTCTTGTATGTGGCCAAAAGTAGCTCTCCTCTTCTTCTTCTTCTTCTTGTTCTTGCTTGCTTGAGCTTGTGCTTGAGAGAGGGATTGTGAGAGTGTGAGGGAGTGACTGTGTGAGGGTGAGGGACCATGGGGTGGAGAAGCTCTCTATCTTCTCCTCTCTTCTTCTCTTCTCTTGTCTTGCTCGTAGCAATGGAGCTTGGAACTTGGAGCAGGAGAATGGAGCTTGCTTGAAGCTTGCACTTGGATCGTGGAGCTATCGGAGTGCGCGGGAGAGGAGGTAACTCGAATAGCATGGAGGTAAGCTCACTACACCCATAGATATGGATGGAGCGTCGGCTATATGAGAGGTAGCCATTAGTGCTCGGCTTGGAACGCTTGAAACAATAAGCGGTCCGAGGGTCTTGGCAGTTGAGTGAAAGCTCCCACATAAACTCTTCGAGAAATGTAATGTGAAAAGAGAATCACAATCAATGATGATCCTTTTAGGTAACCCATGTAACTTAAAAATCTATTTTATAAAAAACTTGTAGTAATACGCCCCTAGTGTCAGTCCCATTTGCTTCAATTGAAAGAACGCATTCATCTTCTGGGTGCGATAAGCCGGAGATAAATATCTTCCTCTTACAGCTTCTTTCAGCAAATCCCAAGTAATGGTATTTTCACGGACACCTTGATCTTAGCACCACTGCTTCCACCAGAGTCAAGCTTCACCAATTACTTTTAGCTTAGCTATCATGGCTTGGTTGGCTGGGATAGCTCCAGCAGCAATAAAATAATCTTCCATGGATTTGATCCAAATTTCTGCATCGGCTTCCACATTCTTGCCTTTCCCCATCAAATTTCAGAGGTTTAACTTACTTAAAAAGATTCATTTTCTCTTGGGCTTCATTGGGAATTATTGTGGGTGTGAAATTCT
This sequence comes from Lygodium microphyllum, assembly GCF_053477565.2. Lineage (NCBI taxonomy): Eukaryota > Viridiplantae > Streptophyta > Polypodiopsida > Schizaeales > Lygodiaceae > Lygodium > Lygodium microphyllum. The sequence continues at coordinate 175,534,836 of NC_141137.1, read as the reverse complement.
GGAAAATTTTTAATGATTCCCAAGTTAAACTTTACAAAATTTATATAGCATTAATATTAGAATTTGATACTCAAATTATTTCTCACTTAATTTATTGAAACAATTTCAAATAAAAATCTTTTCCCATTGCTAAAGTTAAATTGTCATTTTAGAGGTTCCAAGGAAAAAAAAGGTTCAATTATTTCTCTGATTGATGAAGTATAAATCAATCTTTATTACAATGGATGTATAAGGTAATCAAATGGGAAAAAAATACATTTTTCAAATAGCTCACATGTTCATCTTTTTTTTTTCAAGAAAAGAATTCTCTATATACTACAATCTAAGCATGACACTCTGATACATCCTTTATGAAGTAACTTGGATTCTAAGAGAAGATATCTAGGAATCTATATTTTTGAGGGAGTTCAAGAAATTTATCATTTTTGTTGTTGCGGCAGCTAGAGTAACTTATGACTTTTATTCTATTAGCTAGAAGGATCTTTGTAACTTTCTCATAGATATACAAGTTTAGTTTGATCTTCTTGCCCCTAGTATATAGGGATGAGTTTACACTGGCTTCACAAAATAGATAGATCTTGACAACTTTAAGATCTTCCATCCATTTTACCCTTTTTAGATTATTCTGAAGATAAGCATCGATATAGTAGTATCCTCTGCTTATCATCCACTATCTTTCATGATATAGAGGCAAGGGGTTGTACAACTAATCTAGTATCTGCATCATCTGATTCCTCCAAGCAAGACAGTGTGAATGCGTGTAATTGACATAAACATTACTTGAAAGATCAAGAATCGTTTCCAAGATTTGTTATTTTTCCATAATTCAAAAACATACATTAACTAAGAGAAGAAAACATTTCCTAGGCTATATTTACCATCCAAGATTTTTTTTTCTTAAGCTTGCATCATATTCTATTCTAATGAGCACTCTGATACCAACTGTGAGGTGTCCGCCAATCTCAATCCAAGGTGCACCTTTTAGTAGTCCATCAATAGGTTTTCCAAAATGACGCTGCCCGGTGCTCCCTTGGAGTATCATATGGTTTGTCAGTTAGGCCCTATGGACTCTACATCGCAACATAAGAGTTCTGGCCAAACCCACTAGGATCGACCTGAATTTTCGAGTTCCTAAAATCAGATAGGTCTCCTAACAGCTAGCTAGCATCAATAATTTCAAGTTCCCACCTCCTATAGGATTAGTGAACTAAAATGGACTTACCATTGCACTTGATTCAAAGAGAATGGGAGATGTAGGGGAGTGCGGTACGTCAACCCTCCTGTCCATAAGGCAAAATCCCATTCTGGCCCCCTAAAGCAATGTAAATTAGTTCTACCTAACAACTAGTTGGCCAATTTATCATCTTCCTATTTCTATCACCGATTTAGAAAATCTCCCAGACAACCGAGACCACCCTACTATTGGACAGACCCATCGGGGTCACGCTCACCCGTTTTCCTTTGATGATGGTATCATCTTTAGTTTTTTAATTATCTATAACACATTTATTGAAACATATACAACTAGCTTTCTTAATTAGTCTATTAAATCACAAGTTTTCTTCACATAATTTATTTCATCTACACGCATAAAATTCAAACAATCCTTAAATTAAAAAAATATCCTTTATTATATTAGAATTTTATTACAATTTTCATCTTTTCCATCTTGTGAAAAATATACAAAATTCTACAAGGGTATTTTATCCACCAAGATTCCTCCCTTGTAACTAGTATTAGGGTTCTAGGATCCCATCCTAGGTCGTGAAGGGGCTTGCCAGATTTCTAGGAGTAATGCAGAATTTACGGCCAGAGCCCCCTGGCATCCACATTGCCTACTTCTTGAGACTATCCCTAAGGACAGATCTTTGTGTTATGGAACTGGTCTGAGTCTCTTGAAGCGATAATCATGATCTCCTTGGAGTAGGGTCTCACAGCTAGCTTGGGGGTAGCTTAGCGTGATCTTTCCTTTTATCGTGTTTGTCAATGTTTTTAATCAGAGATCTAGATTCTAGCAAACACAAACAATCCTTTCAAACAATGATAATCACACCATCGTGTAGTTCATAGCTTCACATAGCCAATGTAGATCCTTAACCCAGGTAACCTTACATTCTAATGATGATTCTTCTTTCCATAAAGAAATGTTGCGTATAAATCTTTCAACGTTGTTAAGCAAGACATGGATTTCTCGTTTAGGGCTAACTTACCCAACATAAGTGAATTTCCTTTAGTGGGTACTTAGAAAAATATTGCGATAATAATTTAACAAGATGATTTACAAGATTCTTTAAATAGACTTTCACTTTTTAAGCATTAATCAACTCCTAACCATTGTCGTGTTTGGCAATATATATATTGAGTTATTTTACTAACCTCGAGCACGCATAACGCCCTTTACTCATTTCATGCAATAACCTCCTACAACTATTTCCATCATGATTCTATGAATTATAATCTTGATTAATCTATCTACAAATCATAGGTAGCAGTTAACCATTTGTGCTTTTGTTAATATGCTCTCTAGATGAAATCGATATCTCATGTAAGTGTAAATGCAAAAGCTAACATTTTATGTACTTAATTTTGAAAAAAATCTTATTATTTTATGTGGTGATATGAAAATAATAGCTGGTTTTTGAGTTGTGAACAACCTGGTTTAGTATGACGTCATTGTGAATTTCATCTTTGCTTGTACTTGGGTTCGCCACACCCGATATTCCATTGGTAGTGGCAATTCCGGCAATCTGGGGCACTCCTGTATCATCTCTGGCACAATACCCGTTCTTTGACCAATTGTGGTGGATTTCATGGTCTTTCTGCCTCGTTTTGCTTTGGAGCCATAGTTCATGAGCGGGTTTAAGAGACATAGAAGGTAGAATGAATTCGGGATGGAAGAGCATGAGAGTAGCTTGCTGAGTTCAAGACCGAGATAGGGGAAGGTCAAGTTAATTCATTTCCTATCTAATCCCCTCTCTAGTTTCCTCTCTCACAGCCTCTCGAGATCTTCTTCCCTCTCTCTCTCTTTCTAATTGTTACACTCTCTAGCTTCCTCTTGCAGCCTCTCGGGGTCGAGGGGTATCCTTGTACCTCCCTCTCTTTTCCTCCCTCTTGCTCTATATTCCTGAGAAGGGCCTCTCCCCTCTTGCTCGGACCTCTTTCAACTGCTCCCCATGCCTTTTATTGATAGCTAAATTAGAGAAGAAGGGTCGTGGCTAAGAAGTAGAGCTATTTATGGAGGGGATCTTGGTAAAATTAGCAATTTAAGCTTCCAAGATGCAATGTGAAGCTCAAATCACAAATATGATGGTTTCGTTGGCTCCGAAAGGGGGTATAACTCCAGAGCACCTCCTTAGAAATCTTCCAGTTCACTTCTTCTTCTCCTTGTTTTTTGAAGTGTTGTTTGCTGCTTGTAAACTACGATTGTATACGTGTAATTTTGCCAATCCTTCTTTTTGCATTAAATCTCCAAAACTAGCTAAAAAAGCCACTTGCTTGTTTTTACATGATATCATGTTCTGAAAGTTTTCATAGCTTTTTAAGATATTTACGATAAATAATATCTAAAATATAAAAAATATGCTAGTTTTTTTCCAAAAATCTAATATTTTTGGACCATCCATACTATAGATATTGACACTAATGACTAACATGGCTCATAACTCTTGTTCACATGTGGTAACTTCCGTGACGGGTGGCTACTATCATTGTTAACCTGGAAAAAATATTGGGTTACAATCCTTGGGGTTTTTTTTTGGCTTGAGATATTCTCTATTTAATGATTTTAGAGTTCTTCAAGTCCATTTTGCGAGAAGTCGGGAAGATTTTAAATCGAATTCAGGATATCACATATCATAGTTTCATGTGTTAAAAAGTACAAAAAACTAAGAGAATTTTTGTAATTGTGTAATGAAGGTAAAGCATGATGATTTGCCTCACTTTACCTCGATTTATATATTAAAGTGCATGTTTAAGGCTTGTTTCTATGGAAAATTGTCACGAAATCTCCTTACATTTGTGCAAGCAAGCAAAACATAAATGGTAAGGGGATGTGGGACTGAAATGGATAGCTATTTGATTAAGTTGCTGATTTTAGCATATAGGCCATAGTTTGTATAAGTTTTAAGAGGTTTAGTAGTATGGGTTAGCCCGATATCATTTCCTAGCAATGCAACATGAGGTGAATAGAAAGAAATCATGAAAATATTATTTGTGCACTTCACATTGGCTAGTTTTTAGTTAAGTTATTTGAGCACATAAAGTGCCATACACTTTGCATATGCAATCTAAATATGGTATTAGAAGATAAATTCTTAGATGCATTGCAATTGTATGTCTAAGTGATGACCAACGTGGAGAGTCTAAGATTTCCCTTTACTGTAGGGTAGTGCAATATCTTGGAAAATGAATTAAGTGAGAAATATATACGGACTCCTGAATCATTACGTTTAAATTATGACATGACTCTGTTACCTTTGTGTTTTTATGTTAAGATGGCACATGTTGGGGCCAATCCTCGGTGTAGGAGAGTCGTAGGAGCCATAGCACTCTGCTTGGGAGAGCTCTTTATGCATGTGAATTGAGGCATTGATCACCTATATGTTTGGATACCCTCAATTGGAGTTGGAAGGGGAAAATATTGGACTACAAATAGATACAAACACGTGATTTATTTAGAGTAGTATATAATATCTAGATGCTCTTGGCTGACGTGCGAGGCCATGAGGGTGGTTTGGTGAGCATAGGAGGCTCATCTAGAGCCCTAGAATTAGTGTCGGGCCTAGTTTAGATCATGACATCTGGCCACAAGTCTCATCATGAACCTCACAAGATGATGGTGTGTAAAAATGGTTAACTATGGATAACTCTGGACATGTCACTGCATGCAGACAAACTAGACAATTAATGCAAATACAATTCATTTGAAATTTCAATGCTTGCCCATGGTAAGAGTTGTGTTAATTTATGGGAGTATTAATTGGCAACTTGCACATTTGTCACATATTTTTTCACCTAGTTTTGAAATGCATTTTATTACAAGAAGTGCAATGATGCTAGTAGGATTTGTGGTCCCATTACAGTATTTGCGACCCCAAGCAGAATGTTTAAGTGTTTAGCAGCATGTTTACCACTTAGCAAGGGGGAGAGACCTTAGTATAATTAGGAAAAACATGGGATATATTTTTTAGGTAGTAATAACACAGCATGGGGAAAAAGACTTGCAAACAAAAGAGGCTTTCATGGATTTAGAGCTTGAAAACAATGTGCTAAAGATGGAGTTGTGGAATGAAATCTCTTGCTATAGTTCCTCTATTCTCTAACTATAATAGCGAGGGTTTGCTTTCATCTTCTCTTTTTTGCAACTCTTGAAGATCTGTAGATCCTAAAGCTCTATAGTAGTGTTTTACCAAAGAAGAGTATGTTGAAATATATTCATTTTCATATTGGAACATAGGTTTGGAACTAAAAGGGGCAAGTCACTATTCGCGGTCGTGCAGTCTCCATAGCAATAGTTATTGTAGCGAATCCCAAAGCTTTGTAGTGTTTTATCATGGAAAAATATGCTAGAATATATACTTTTTGACATTGGAATACATGTTTGGAATTAAAGGAGGCAGTTGCTACTTGCAACTTTGTAGTCCCCATAGTAGTGTGCTCAGTTTTGTAGTTGCAATCCTTACAATGGGTTTACGACTCCTAAAAATAATAAAATTTGTAAATATGTAAATTTAAATTTTTATAAGGCTAGATTGAGCTCTCAATGGAAAGAAAGTGATACAAGGGACATTGCTTTCTTTTTTATGGTGTTGATTTGAGTAGTTTTGCTAAGAGAGATTCTTGGCTTTCATCCTATGGTGCATCTTGGGATTCAATAGAGGTTGACCACCCAATTCACCTACCATAGATTAGTGCCCCTATTGAGGATCTCTCACTAATCATATCACTTGGGAAGTATAAGGTTTGGAAGACCAACCTATACACAAACTCAAGCATGGTTGTGATTGGATATGAACATTTTTTTGATACTAAAAATGAGGATGCAAATAAGTTTATTAGAATGCTAAAATGGATGGCCTACAAGGATCATAGAGACACTAATGTTGATACGCTTCAAATGATTGACATGTTGCTTGAAGATTTTGTAAGATTGTGGTGGGATTTGTTGAATGAGGAAACAAAAGCAAATTGGAATGAGGTTAGAACTAGGTTTATTACCAAGTTTGTGTGGTGACGCAAACTTGTGAGAGTTTGTGAAAATATTTGGAAAGAATGTTTCATGAAGAGAATGAGAAAGTGTCTAAATTTGGTGCCTAACTAGAAGAGAGATGAATAGAGGTTACATGAGGTATGGAGCATACTCTAGTTGTGTTCATGAAAAAGGATAAATTTGTGTCTTTACTTGAACCTAAAATTAGAGAGAGATCTTGATAAAAGACCTTGATTCATTTGAAGATATAGTTAAAATAATTAAGAAAAAGTAGAGAGAATTGCAAACAAGGTTGGAGTAGTAAAGAAATATTCCTAGACCTACAATTCAAAGGTCCAAGATGGTAGATATCGCTGTTGAAATGCAAGGTAGAATGTTGTAAATCTTCCCAAGATATTTGAATGACTCGAAAAAGGGTATATAATAAGGGTATAGAAAACTGATGATGATGTATTTAGAAATTGCAAGAACAATTGGCAATAAGAACAATTGGCTCCAAAGACAACAAGAATTAAGAAAGTAAAACATGTTATTGATGAGCCAGAGATTAGCAAGGAGGCTAAACAAAGAATAAAAATTCAAATGGGGGATTTAGCCTTGGGAGTCAAGTTGGTTCCTTATAACCTACTTAAATATCTCTAGTTACATAAAAATACTAATGCTACATATTGACAACTACTACAAATGAGTTCATCCTTGAAGAGAAAATGGCATGGCTAGTTAGTATAAAAAAATGGAGGAGCAAAGCTAACCATGTGGGAGATGTATGCACGTCAAATGTCAAAGACATTGCATTTTGTTATGGATGCATGGATGTATGGAAGGAAAGTTGATTGAGTTTATGTAGATGGTGGTGCACAAGTCTGTATAGTCACTGAAGAGACAATGCTGCAAATGCATCTTAACATGATAGGGAATTCAATGTTTAAGGTTAAAATGGGTAATAGCTTAAAGATAAAGTGTTTGGGAGTTATTGAAAACTTGAAGATAATATTGGAGGCCATAGGGTATAAAGTGTTTGGGAGTTATTGAAAACTTGAAGGTAATATTGGAGGCCATAGGGTATGCTTAGACTTTCATGTGATGCCTACAAAGCTAGGGACATATCCCCTCATTTTGGGGCAACCATGGTTGATTAGTATGAGGTCCAGACAAGATTGGTATAGAGGCCAGTTGAAACTCTATTTGGACAGACCTACTCATAAGAGGGTGATTTTTGATATGAAAACATGGTTTGTCATTCAAGGTGGTCATGAAAGTAACATTGAATGAAATGAGACTAGTAATTCAAAAAGTCCTAGCATTGATGAAGAAGATAAAGAATGGGAAGCCAATTTACTTTCTAGAGATGTTTTGGGTTACTAATTTAGGGTCCAAAAGAAGTGAAAAAAACATGACATCCTATAGAGAAAATGCATAACTAGCAATAAGAAATGAATGTTGGATTATCTAAGCTAATGAATATGCTAGAAAATGACTTGACTAATGGTAAAATAGTAAAATATTCAGCCATCTTTCAAAAATGCGATGGGTATTCTAGATACTTCTAAATCAAAATAGTAGAAGAGGAATCAGAAAAAAAGCATTCATTACTCCTTGGAGATGATTCTATTACAAAATAATGTCTTTTGGTTTTATGAATTCATATGCTAGCTTTCAAATGGTTAATCAAGTATTTGATTCTTTCATTGGAAAATCCTTGCAAGTGTCTATGGATGACTTTTGCACATATAACTCTTAAGCATTGCATGTAAAAAGCTAGATGAGATTTTTTGCAAACTAAATCAAGATGGGAGATAGCTAAATCTTGATAAATGCAAGATAGTAAGGGATAAAATGATACTCTTGGGTCATGAAGTATATGCTAATGAAATTTCACCCAAGCCTAGTAAAGTTGATGCTTTGTTTCTTATGGATTCTCCAAAAACTATAAAAGATTTTATGAACTTTGTTTAGAAACTAAGTTATTTGTCAAGATCTTTTTGTATGCTACCTGAATATATGTATTCTTTACAGAAAGCAATTCAAAAAGTTCTTTAGTGAAAGGTGAGCAAAAGGTGGAAGGAGAAGCAAAAGAAAGAAGAGAGCAACATCTATAGAGATTCAAGCAAGAAGAGAGAGAGAGCATGGCATGTGGAAACTCAAATAGTCACCAATATGTGACTTGCATTCCATTATTCTATTTGTCACTAAAAGAGTAAAGAATAAAGTGATAGTGATGGGTGGCTATCACCTATAGTGTAGAGGTGTGTAGGTCTGTATACAAGTAAATGTAGGTGGCTAAGCCCAGGCACCCAATAACCTCCCACTTAAATGTAAATGTACCCTAGTGAGGAGTAAAAGAAAATAGAAAAAATACAACATGTACATAAAGTACAATAGGATGAGGAAATACATCACCTCATCCTATACCCATCAATCTCCCAAGGAAGGCATCACCTCATCCTACACCCATCCACCTCCTAAGGAAGACATATCATTCCATAGAAAGACTTTTAGTAAGCAAATGTATAGGATTCATATGTGTAGGGATTTTGACAAGCTCAATGGACTTTTCCTCTACCACCTCTGATGAAGTGCACCTCAATGTGCTTTTTCTTCACAAGAAAGATCGGATTACGAACTAATTGAATGGTACTCATAGAATCCTAATGCGATGTAGGAGTCATAGTCATACCGATATTTGCAAACCAAACAACCTAATCATAGGGTCTCATTGCAAGCCTTAGTGGCTACAATGTACTCAACCTCAATAGTAGACAAGGATGTGTACTTCTGTACCTTGGACATCTAAGAGATATCACCTGTAGCATAGCTAAATATCTACATAGAGGTGGACTTCCTACTATTTGCATGACTTGCATAATCTAAGTCAGTGTAACCCACAACTTTTATATCCTAGCTACCATAGCAAATGCTCATATCTGTAGTGCATTTAAGATTTCTCATGTTACCCTTCATAGTATTCCATATCTCTTTTCTAGTGTAGCAATATAACATGCCATAACTCCCATTGCAAATACTATGTCAAGACAAGTGGATATCATGGCATACACCAAACTACACACTACAAATGCCTATAGAACCTTGGCCATTTCGGCCCTCTTGTCATTTGGACAATCGTCTTAACTAATCTTCACATGAGAAGGTAAAGGATAGTTTATAGCCTTACCATCGTACATATAAGATCACTTAAGTACTTTATGTATGTACTCCTAGGATAAGTAGAGAAGTCCCTTAGAGAAATTGTGAGTAATGTGGATACTAACCATGTGTGAGGCATTCCCATATTTTTAATCTCAAAGCTCTTATTGAGATAAGTCTTTAAAGCATCCAGCTCAGTACGAGCACTCCTAGTGATCCGGGTTTTTTACAACCCGGATTACTACCACAAAATTTGGCCAAAGCCCCTATCAAGAGCTTACAATATCACTTTGAGTTTACTCTTCAAGCACTAGGTATGCTACATTGCTTCTCAATTATGATAACTCTAGCAAATGGGGGGAACAAGTTCTTAGGAGGCATGTCAATGTAAAGGGTAAAAGGGATGGTTATCTTAGTGAAGATGAAAATGGATTACACCTAGGAGTTGAGTGAGTGCATAGATTTTTCAAAGGACTAGCCTCCAACTACACATGGGCTCCGTCTGCATCACTAAGATTTGGAATCTATCACCATCATTAGAGGACACCTCACCCTAGCACACAAGTCAATATCCACATCATGGTGTCACTTAGATCTTGCACAAAAGCTTACAATCATGGACCCCTTTTGTCACATGCTTATATGAATTTATATATATATGGGGGACTAAAGTCAAAGCAGCTTTTGAAAGCCGTTTTTTATAATCTCAATAACTCCCAAGAAAAAGCGAATTTCAAGAAAATTCTCGCGATGGCTGATTTGTTTCAACTTGGTCTACAAAGTTGCATGGAAACTTTTTTCAAATTCCTCACGGATTTGAAGTTACGAAGGCACAGACTGCTGGCTACATGCAATTTGCTTCTCTATTTCACCATACCAACTTTCCACTCTATCCTTCTTGTAAATATATTATAATAATGTGCTTTGGGCACCCATCTCTTGTAATCTAGCTCCATTTCTCTATTTTGTCTACCACCACCCTTGGCTTCTTGCATGATGACCAAGGTGGAGACTTGTCCCATCCACTATTCTCCATATTTTCAAAGATACCATACATAATCTAGGATTGTGTTAATCAAGAATATTAGCTTAATCTAATCCCTCATGGAGGCTATATAAAGAGCCCATGGAGAATGAAGAAGGGGAGAGAGAGGACAATGACAAGTCCATGAGAGCATTCTAGAATACCCTCATCTCTTTGAGGTAAGCTATGAGTAAGTTCTTTTATTATGTAGTATAATGGCAAGCTTCCTCTACCTCTTCTCCTATTATCTCCCTCTCTTCTCATCTTCTCATTCCATGTAGCATAATGGCAAGCTTCTTCTACCTCTTCTCCCCTTCTATCCCTCTCCTCTCATCTCTCTCTCCTATATTCCAATATGGTGTCTAGTACATATATTCTCTCTTGTAAATTTGTGTCTTGGTTCTCTTGATTCTCTTTGAGAAAAGGGATGTCCTAGCCTATCCTCCCTTTGGCTAGGTGGTGCCCCTCTTTAGTTCTCTTAGTGAGGATTGGAGGCTGGATGGGTAAGAGGCAGCCCGTTCATCATTTCAGCCCTCATTTTTTGGTGCCCCCGCCGCTGAGGACATTCTCAACCACAATTCTTTACCTCCTTATGTGGAATGATACAACACATGGTGGTGCATCCTCTACAACAAGTTCCCCAAGTGGCTCTTCCTCAACGCCTTCACCAACTATTTTTGAAGCTGGTCGAAGTCCACGACTCCCAAAATTGTCTCCTAAAGAAGCTCAAGAAAGAAAGTATGCCTATCGGATGATGGCACGCATGCGGGTAAAAGGTGTTCACTTTATAGAAATTCCATTATCTCACAACGGAAAAAAAACCATATTTTGCTAGGTTCTCATAATTGTGGTGAGTTTTTTGCAAACAAAGTGAAGGCCCTTCTGAGAGGTCCTCGTCTCCAAATCATCAAATCCCTCTCTCTCTCTGGCCTAATCCACATCAAAGGAGGACAACTATGCATGAACAGTGTGGAGTTTTGTAGAAGTGCAAAGTATGGAGACTACCTTCAACTGTTGTTAGCTCGAAGATTGGGTGTGGTTGAAAAGGTGGCCATCACACCTTATGAAATATATATCACCGAGGATGGACACACCAAGTCAAGAACAATCACTGGTGAGCAAATTCTGCGTATAGCAAAGTTGGTGGGTTCCAAAAAGAAACACTCTGGGAAAAATCCTTCATAATTCAAGAAAGTGCATTCCCTCTACTCCCTTAAGTAGTCTCCACTCATGAATAATAATAATGGCCTGAATTTCTACACCTTCCACTCTGTACAAAACATCCGAGTTAATGTGTGCATCAGTAGGAAAATTTTCTTCCAGCAGCGTCTTGTCATGTACTTTGGGGCTGAAAGATTAAGGGAGATTCTTGTATCACCAGAACCTATAATCTTCCCAATGCTAGACTACAATGCATTCTTCAATGTACATGCCTTTATCCTATTATAATAGTTTCTCATGAATCAGAACAAGTTGTATGGACCTATCCGTCCACTTGCTATGCAAATTGTGCATATTGTAGCTAGCACAAAGCTTAGATTCCAAGGCATTATTAGAAGCATACTGGGGCCTAAACGTCTTGCTGAAATCAAAGCATCTGTGAACCCATTCATCCTTCCCCTTATAAAATACAACTTAAGTCTAGACGTTTTCATCTTCATACTCTACTAAGGCAACATGGCATTTCCAAGTTTTTTTAGGCACAAAGGGGAGAAAGCTCTAGACTTTTTGGATGACTTAGAAATGGCCTTCCTAGTCATAGGCCGGGATGATGAAGCAACCAAAGTATGGGCCTTCTCTTTAGTTCTAAAGGGTGATGCTCGAGTATGGTATCAAGCTCTCCCGGAGGCTACAAGGGGTAATTGGGAGGATCTCAAGACCGCATTCATGCACAAGTACCAAGAGACAGAGCCACCTGAAGATATTTGGAGACAACTCTTAGATCTTCGCCAAACCTTACTAGGGGAGTACCAAGCATATGAAGGCATGTTTATAAAATTGTGGGATAAATGGACAGCCTCTTTAGCCGAGGGAGAAAGAGTACCTGATTGCCTTAAGAAAGATTGTTTTCTAGCTAGACTCCATCCTCTACTAAGGGAGAAGGTCAAATGAAAGTTTCCCACATCCTATGAAGAATCAGTCACTTATGCGAGGGAGAAAGATAGAAAATTGAAGTATCAAGCCTAGTTGAAGGGGGGAGTTGAGCCCATGCACGTTTTACCAACCATGCCAAGGACTAGAGAAATAGCAAAGGCCCCACCTGAACCGGAGATACCACAACAAGAGCTCCTACAAGGCATTACTAATCAACTTGAAAGCCTTTCGTTAAATTTGGTGCAAGGAGTGCAGCCCCCTCCCCTCATAAATGAAGACAATCGAGGTCCAAGGAGACAAGAAAGAGAGTATGTTTGCTATAATTGTGGGGAGATTGGCCATGGTATGTACTTTTGCTCTCATCCTAGGCGATTTCCAGGAAATGGGTTCCAACCAAGGAGGGGACAACAAGTGACACCACCTAGGGAAAGGTTTGTTCCACCGAATCCAGGGCCTCCACCATCGGTTCAAGTTCTCCAGCATCCTCGACCACTTGCAGAGGTGCCGCCCTTGCCTGTTCAACTGCCAGAGAATCATGATGTTAGGATAATTAGTTTAGATGAGAGTGATGTCAAAGGGAAGGCCAAAGTAGTAGAGGTTGAAGCAATGCCGGTGAAGAAAGCCCGGAGAATTGAGAGAATGGAGCCTACACCACCAAAGGAGGTTAAAAATATGGAAGAGGAGGTAGAGTCATCAATGGCTGCAAAGACACGCAACAATAAAAAGAGGAGGGCTCGCTCACGCCGACACATTGAGCCAGATGATTTTTCCCTAGGTAAATGTACTAAAGCTTATGATTTGCTTCCTGATGTGAAGAATCAAGGGCCAAAAATTTCATGGCCCCAATTACTACATCTATTTCCAACAGTGCGGCGACAATGGTCAAAGATGGTAAGCATTAGACCCATGAAGAATAGACATGTGAATGCAATCCAGGCTAGAAAGATGAAAGATATTGTGCCTCTAGTGGAAGCCGAAATCAATGGGCAGAGAGTGTCAAAGACATATGTGGATGGAGGTGCAGAGATTTGTATCATGACGGAAAAGTTGATGCATCGTTTGGGATTAGAGGTAAATGAAACTACTAAATTTGGGGCTAAAATGGCTAACAATGTAGTAGTAAATTGTTTGGGAGTTATAAAGAAAGTCAAGGTAAAGGTGTGTGGAGTGCAATTGGAGCTTGACATGGATGTGATGCCAGTGAACAGGGACGGCTATCCACTCATTCTTGGGCGACCATGGCTAATGGGAATGAAAGCCAGACAAGATTGGGAGACAGGGGCTTTAGAGCTAAGGCCACAAAAGGGGCTGCATAAAAAATGGAAGAGCACTATCTACAACATGAAGGAGGGCGGACAAGAGGATCTTGTGTTAGAGACCACCACTGATGAATGGAGTTCCAACGAGGGTTGGTCATCTATGACAGAGGGAGAGTCTTCTAATGAGGAGGAAGAAAGCTCTCTAGAGATGATGGGGATTACATTAAAAGGGCCCTTCTAGTAGTGAAATTCCACAGCAGCTTCCAAAGATCGAGAAGGAGGGGTTAGAAAAAATGTTGGCTAAGGATCTATCAGTTGAGGAGAAGGCAGCCTACATGGAAGTGGTGATAAAACACTCTGCACTTTTTATTTCTGATTATGAACACATCACATGTGTGACAGTAGTACAACATCACATTAATCTAAAAGAGGGAGCACGGCCAGTGGTGCAACGACTACGACGATTGGGAGTAGTTCAACAAAACGCTCTACTCATTGAGGTGCAACGACTTTTAAAGGCAGGCTTCATCTATCCAATAGGGGACTCAGAGTGGGTTTCACCTGTGGTGGTGATACCCAAGAAGAATGGAAAATGGAGGATTTGTGTGGATTACAAGCCGCTAAATGGTGCAACTAAGAGAAATCACTTTCCTCTTCCCTTTCAGGATGAAATACTCAACGAGGTGGCCGGGCATGAGAGATACATTGTTTGTGATGGGTATTCAGGTTATTTCCAGATCCAAATAGCTGAGGAGGATCAACAGAAGACCACCTTCATTACACCTTGGGGTTGTTTTGCTTACAAAGTAATGCCATTTGGATTAACAAATGCCCCAGCTACCTTCCAGCGATTCATGAATTATGTCTTCCAGCCATATTTTGGGAAATCCATCAGGGTCTTTATTGATGATTTTTGTATTTATAGTTCTAAGGCTTTACATCTAGGAAAGGTGGATGAAGCTTTCAACCGCCTTGCACAAATGGGGGGGCAATTAAACCATGAGAAGTGTCGCATTGGCGAAAGCAGTGTAACTTTGTTAGGGCATGTCGTAAGTGAGAGGGGCATTGAAGCAGATCCAAACAAAGTTAAGGCCCTATTGGCGGTGCCATCACCATCTTCTGTGAAGCAACTAACCTCTTTCATTTAGAAGGTGCAATATATGGGGCGGTTCATTCATCTCCTCTCCCAATTAATATTTCCACTGTAACAATTAACCCACTCTGAGGAGCTCCTGTGGAGTGACGACAGCGAAAGGTGCTTTCACGAGGTGAAGAAGGCTCTTAGCACCCTTCCTATAAATTTACAGCCGTGTTGGGATCATGAGTTTTTGTCAATCCGAGTTTTGGGGAAGATGCTCTAGGGGCAGCACTAATACAAAAGGATGCTAAAACTGGCCTAATGAGACCGGTTTACTTTTCTAGTAGAGTAATGACAGCATCAAAACGAGGGTACAAGATGGTCGAGGTGATGGTTTTGTCTCTAATGTTTGCTATAAGAAAGTTTCGTCCTTATCTTCTCCCTAGGCCGTTCACAGTGATCACGGCAGAAGAGCATTTTCCCTATGCCTTACAGCACATGGATGTTTCAGCTAGAATCGCTAAGTGAGTGATACAACTCCAAGAGTTTGACTACACCTTCAAGGTGGAGGATTCTACTCGAGCTTGCATAGCTAATTTGTTGACCCATAGATGCCGTCAAAAGAAGGAAAAGGAGAAGGGAAAGATAAAAGAGGAGACACCTCCTCTTGAGGAGCCGCCACGGGTGGAGAATGCCCATGCCCTCTACTTTGATGGGGCTTACAAGCGTATTAAAGATAGAGCGGCAGCAAGAATAGTGGTGTTCAGTCCCGAAGGTGACAAACTTTATGGAGAAGGTATCAGCTTGGAGGATGTCCATTCTAATAATGAGGCAGAATATCAAGCCTTGCTTTTAGGTTTGAGGTGGTGTCTTTCACATGGTGTCACTCGACTTAATGTTTTTGGGGATTCTATGCTAATTATTAAGCAAATGAAAGGAATCTGGGCTTGTAAAAATGATAACTTAGCAGTGAAAATGAGGGAAGCTAAAACTCTCATGAGAAAGCTCCAGAAAGCTCAAATCTATTTTGTGCCAAGGCGCACAAATGGCGACGAAGATGCTCTAGCAGCTGAAAAATTGAAAGAGGTAATGGTGGGCATCATTACAGTAAAGCTTCCCTTGTTTCAAGGTAAGTTTCAACTACAAGATGTGATTTATTTTCTTGAGCATGGTGAGGCACCTACATATATTAGTAAGAGTGAGAAAAGGTGGCTAGCTACTAAGGCCACTAAATACCGCTTGATAAATGATGTGTTGTATTGCAAAGGAAAGGATGCAGTGCTTAGAAGGGTGCCAACAGCAAAGGAGATTATAGAGGTGATTAAGAGCTGCCATGAAGGGGTTTGTGGCGGACATTTTGCTCAAGAAATAACCAGTAGGAAGATTCTCCAAGCCAGTTTTGTGTGGCCTAGTCTACATCGAGATGTGCAACATTGGTGCCGCACTTGTGACGAGATTGCCAAAAGGCTGGAACAAGGAAGCTAGTGCATGAGGAACAAAATCCCATAACTACATATGGCCCATTTGAGAAATGGGGGATTGATGCAATAGGGCCACTCCCACGAACTCAATCTGGCAAGGAATACATTATAATGGGAATGGACTACATGACGAGGTGGGCAGAGGCTTCAACAACTAGTAGGATCACAGCCCAAGAAGTGGGAAAATTTTTGTTGCAGGTTTGGCACACCTTTGGAAATTATCTCTGATCAGGGTCCTAGTTTTAGGGCAAACCTAGTAGGGAGCTAATGGAAATGCTAAAAATCAAGCACATGCATTCTACTCCCTACTATCCACAGTGTAATGGTTTGGTCGAAAAAGTGAATGGGCTGATTTGTAAGATAATTACCAAGCAAGTACACATGCACCCCAAGCACTGGGATAAAAAATTGAGTGCAGCTCTTTAGGCCTACAGGACTTCATTCAGAACCTCACTTGGCTATACTCCATTTCACCTTGTATATGGCCAAGAGGCTTTGCTTCCTATAGAGGTGGAACTGGCCAGTTTGCGTGTTTTAGTAGCCAGTCAAGAGAAGAATCAAGATAAGAAGTTAGAGGAAAGGATCTTGGATCTAGAGAGGCTAGAGTTAGACAGAGAAGCAACAGTCCAACACTATTCCATGCAGGCTGAAGAGAGGAGGAAGACATTTAATAAGAAGCTGGCTAGCAAACACATAAGGGAAGGATCACTTGTGCTACGCTATGATAACCGCTTTGATAATAGAAAGGATGCTAAACTTGTGTTCAAGTGGGAAGGGCCATTCATGGTCATAAGGAGATATCCAAATGACAGCTATAAGCTAGGTGACATGGATGGGAAGGTTCACAAGACAAGGGTAAATGGATGGCGACTGAAGCCTTATTTTCAAAGAAATATGAACACTTTGGAGCAGTCATTCAATGAAGAGCCACCAATGAGGGGGTGCAGTCCTCCTTGCTCTATTGGACCATCATTATCAAGCTAGAGGCATGAATACCTCTAGCCTAAGGGGAGGGCTAATGATCCGGGTTTTTTACAACCCAGATTACTACCACAAAATTTGGCCAAAGCCCCTATCAAGAGCTTACCATATCACTTTGGGTTTACTCTTCAGGCACTAGGTATGCTACATTGCTTCTCAATTATGATAACTCTAGCAAATGGGGAGAACAAGTTCTTAGGAGGCATGTCAATGTAAAGGGTAAAAGGGATGGTTATCTTAGTGAAGATGAAAATGGATTACACCTAGGAGTTGAGTGAGTGCATAGATTTTTCAAAGGACTAGCCTCCAACTACACATGGGCTTCGTCTACATCACTAAGATTTGGAATCTATCACCATCATTAGAGGACACCTCACCCTAGCACACAAGTCAATATCCACATCATGGTGTCACTTAGATCTTGCATAAAAGCTTACAAGCATGGACCCCTTTTGTCACATGCTTATATATATTTATATATATATGGGGGACTAAAGTCAAAGCAGCTTTTGGAAGCCGTTCTTTATAATCTCAATAACTCCCAAGAAAAAGCGAATTTCAAGAAAATTCCCACTATGGCTGATCGGTTTCGACCTGGTCTACAAAGTTGCAGAAGAAACTTTTTTCAAATTCCTCACGGATTTGAAGTTACGAAGGCACAGACTGTTGGCTACATGAAATTTGCTTCTTTCTTTCACCATACCAACTTTCCACTCTATCCTTCTTGTAAATATATTATAATAATGTGCTTTGGGCACCCATCTCTTGTAATCTAGCTCCATTTCTCTATTTTGTCTACCACCACCCTTGGCTTCTTGCATGATGACCAAGGTGGGGACTTGTCCCATCCACTATTTTCTATATTTTCAAATATGCTATACATAATCTAGGATTGTGTTAATCAAGAATATTAGCTTAATCTAATCCCTCATGGAGGTTATATAAAGAGCCCATGGAGAATGAAGAAGGGGAGAGAGAGGACAATGACAAGTCCATGAGAGCATTCTAGAATACCCTCATCTCTTTGAGGTAAGCTATGAGTAAGTTCTTTTATTATGTAGTATAATGGCAAGCTTCCTCTACCTCTTCTCCTATTATCTCTCTCTCTTCTCATCTTCTCATTCCATGTAGCATAATGGCAAGCTTCTTCTACCTCTTCTCCCCTTGTATCCCTCTCCTCTCATCTCTCTCTCCTATATTCCAGTATGGTGTCTAGTACATATATTCTCTCTTGTAAATTTGTGTCTTGGTTCTCTTGATTCTCTTTGAGAAAAGGGATGTCCTAGCCCATCCTCCCTTTGGCTAGGTGGTGCCCTTCTTTAGTTCTCTTAGTGAGGATTGGAGGTTGGATGGGTAAGAGGCAACCCATTCATCATTTCAGCCCTCACTAGCTATAAGCATATCATCAACATAAAGCACTAAAATAATAAGGCTACCTTCACGTGCCTTCTTCATATATAGACACAGATCCATGTTACTACAATAATATGCCTATGAATGGATAAAAGCATCAAACTTATGGTACCACTCCCCATGAATTTTCTTAAGTTCATAAAGGCTCTTTTTCAATTTTCATAGTAGGTGTTCCTTTCCTCTTTTCACAAAGCCCTTAGGCTACTCCATATAAATTTACTCCATATAAATTTCCTCATGTAGAAAAGCTAGCTTAATATCCATATGATAAATATCCAAATCTAACTGAGCAATGGAGGCCAAAACCAAGCTTAAAGTAGTCATCTTGGCCACAAGAGAGAATATCTCATCAAAATCAACTCTCTTTTCTTGCTTAAAGTCCTTAGCAATCAATTTCATCTTATATGATGGCTTAGGGTAACTAAGGATACTCTTCAACTTATACACCCACTTCCATGATAATGTATGCTTTCCATATGGTTTTTCTATAGTGAAGCAAACTTAGACTACATAGCCATATTCCAAGAATGAGAATCATCTTTACACATAGGTAAGTGGCTCAGTAGAGTCTATCACCGTGACATAATACATAGAGGACTCATAATAGTCAAGAGGATGTGAAGATCTAGCAAAGCATTTCAAAACCAATTTTGGGGCATGTACAACCTTTCCTCTCTATCCAATATCATGATCCTACAAACAGATAAATCTTGGGCAAGCAACACTACATCATCAAAAACTATAGTAGGCTCTCTCATTGGGGTTGGCTATACAATTACAAGAGGCTCTCTTTGAAAGATCACCCTTGATACCTCAATCAATTGATCTTGTCTATATCTAGGGTAGTTCTCAACCTTAGATAGGAAGCATTGAAACATAGATAAAATATCTAGTTTTTGCTTAAAATGATAATTCCAAACCTTGTGCCAATAATCACCTATAAATGCAACAAAATGCTAGAAATGCTCAATGTCCCACCCTCATAAGGTGCCACCAATGATACATGGTGCTCAAAGTTGTAAAGGTCTCCATTATGAGGAGAATCCATGTGTGAATCTTGACTTGTATGTCAAATGAGGTGTAAGTAACCGGATGGCAAAAAGGTGATCTTTGTGGATCTAGCCTGGGAGTTATTAGGACCCCTATTTTAGCATCCATGGGATGCAAAAGCAGCCCTTGGTTGGGGGGGTCTTATGGAGGTAAGCCCCGCTAGCAGGGGTATGGGGGAAGCTCTCTTGACCTGGACGATAAGGAGAATATACATGGAAATACCATGCACAAGTCTCGTGATGATGTGCGACATGTTTTACGAAAGCTTGGCATAGACTACAACAACATCCATTACCTTTTGAGCTATAAAAGGAGAGCCATTGTCAATCTGTCTTTCACCCAATTAGAGTTCTTCTAGCTATCCTTAAGCTTTTTACCTATCATCTGTTTGGATCGCCATCTAAGCTTCATAATGGAAGCACATGAGTGGATAGAGCCATCTTCTATTGATTCATTTAAAATTAAAGAAATATCTATTCTTCTCATATTTATCCTGTTTTCTCTACTTGTTGCTCAAATTCTATCTACTGTGCCATGTAATTTCCACATGATATCAAACCGCACGGGGCTTTGAGGAGTGAAGAGTACACAAGAGGTAAGGGCCTCAACAATGAAGAGAAGAAATGTTGTCTATTGCATCATGTGGTGGTGCTGGCACTTTAGGTGGTACTGATGCTATATCAACAATTCAAACACTAAGGATTCATCCACCAACCTTTAGTGAAGGCAAGTTAGATGGTACAAACTACACTTTATGAAAGTTTAAAATAACAACTATCCTTAATTCTTATGAGCTTCTGGAGATGATGTTGAGGACTAACCCAAAACCACAATCCACCTGCAACCCATAAAATTTGAGTTTTACGATTTCTCCAAATGCATATCTTCTATGAGCTTGGAAATGAATGAATATAGATGCATTGTGTGCCTTAGTTAGAAATTTTTTTGATAGTGTTAAGGTATCAGAGGCTTGGAACACACTTAGGAGTCAGTATGAAACACAAAATCAAATAAGAAATCAAAACTTGGAGAATTGAATAGCAACAAAGAATTTTGCTAAAGGAGAATCACTTGAAGCATTCTTCACTCAGATAAAAAATTTGCACAACCAGAAACAAAAGACTAGTGAGGGACTAGCTTGATGGTGTCTTTGGATTTTTCCACCAAATTTTGATGGATTGGTAACTTCCCTAAACATAGGTGAGACCCCAAGCTTAGATGTTTGAGGAATTTTGTGCACTACTAATGGAGGAGGAGTTGAGGCTTAAAGCTTGAGAAGGTAGTAGTAGTGAAGATACTGTATTCTCTACTAATGTGAAAGGTAAAGATGATTCCTCTACTAATGGGAAAAAAAGGAAGAAAGGTGGTAAGTTTCAAGGAGAGTGATTCTATTGCAAGAAGAAAGAACATGTGATTGTAGATTGTCAGATGAAAACAATGGCACCATGAAGACTAAAGGGAAGGAGTAGCTGATACAGCTAATGCAGAGTTGGAGTTATTCATGGCAACCATTGAGAAAGTGTCTTTCTTGATGCAAGAACTATCTACCATTAACTCATGGGTATTGTATAGTGGTGCCTCCCATCACATGACCAACAACAAAGGTCGATATAGTTCTAAAAGCCTTTGCAAGAATCCATTACTATGACTATTGGGAATGATCAAAATGCCCTATTGAGGGTATATGTGCTATTTCCTTTGTTATTGCAAATGGTGAACTCAAAATCTTTCAAATGTGTTGTATATTCTAAAGATTAAGATAAATCTAATATCAGTTGCTTCTATAACTGATCTTAGCTAGAAGGTGATGTTCACTAAGATAGATGTAGAAATTATTGACATTGCTAGTAAAGTTGTAGGCAAAGGAGAAAGAAGGAACAACCTGTATGAGCTAAATGCTCTTACAACCTCTGTTACTGTGTGGGTACAAGTAAAATTTGGCTTGAAAGATTTGGTCACATTGGTTTTGTAGTGTATTAAAGGAGATGCATAAGTAAGGTATGGTTGCTCACCTATTTACAATACTAAAATTGAAGGAACCATGTAAAGCTTGTATGATAGACAAGTAATAGAGAAAGGTATTTCCTCAAGAAAGCAAAAATAGAGTAAAGGCTCCTCTAGAGTTGGTGTATGCTGACTTGTGTGGTAGAAGGCCAACAAAACCCTTGAGAGGATCTTCTTATTTTATGTTGATTATCGATGACTATAGTACAAAGATGTGGATGTATTTCCTTTGTGATAAGGCTCAAGATTTGGGTAAGTTTAAAGAATGGCTAAAACTCATTGAGAATAAAACATGGCAATGTGAAGAAGTTTAAAATAGATGGTGATAACAAGTTAAACTCAAAGGAGTTTGAAGAATTTTGGAAGAGGGGATTAAGCGCCAATTGGTGACACCTCATATACCTTAGTAGAATGGCATCGTTAAACACTTAAATCACACCATTGTGGAGATGGCTAGGTGCATATAAGGGCAAGGGATTGTCTACCAATTTTGGATAGAATTTGTTAATACTACAATCCACATTCTCAATCAGAATTACACAAAGGCTCTTAAGGGAAAAACTCCTCATGAGGCCTATTCTAGTATGAAACCATTTGTCTCACATTTTAGAACTTTTGAATGTGAATGTTATGCACATGTACAGTCTACATTCTCAATCAGAGTTACACAAAGGCTCTTAAGGGAAATGTTAGAAGAGAGGGAGAGAGACAGAGTGGAGCGGAAGATGAGCCTAAGCTCATTGTTGTTCTTCTTCCATTATTCTTCCATCATACTAACTGAAAGAGACTTACACACATAGGTATGACTAACCAAGACTAACTGTGGTTAAGTCACTGACTACACCAACTTATTGAATGTCACACATGTGTACAACTATATCCAGCTAATGTCGGTCACACACATAAAGATAGACTGACTGAAGAGTAATGTGAGTTTGATATTCTAACACTCCCCCTCAAGCTCAAACCATCTAATAAACTCTAAGTAGCTGTCTGAAGTATATGAACTTTTCTTTACCAAGAGACTTGGTAAGTATGTTTGCTACCTGGTCTTCAGTCTTCACATGAATCAAGTCAATCTGCCCTGTAAGAACCATTTCTATGAGATTCAACCTCAATATGTTTGGACCTAGCATGGTAGACAGGATTGCTAGTCAACATAACACTACTGAGGTTAGCACAATGCAATCTCACTAGGCTTTCCAGGTGTATTCCCAAGTCTTTCAGTAGTTTCATTAAACAAACTGCTTCGCAAGCCACTAAGGCAGCTCCTTTGTACTCAGCTTCTATACTAGACATTGCAATAGTAGGCTATTTCTTACTTTGCCAATTGATTATACTGCTGCCCAATCCAAATGCATAACCACTGGTTGACCTCCTGTCATAGGCACAACCGGCCCAATCAGCATCAGTAAACCCTCTAAAGTCAAGAGATTTTTCATATGCATAAAACAACCCATAATCTACAGTACCCTTTGTATATCTCATGATCCTCCTGACTGCATCTAAATGTGGTTTGCAAGGCTTCTACATGAACTGACTAATTAACCCTATTGCATAACATAAGTCAAAACGGATAATAGTCAAGTATATCATCTGTTGATACATTGTTACATTCTCTATATCATTCCTAATATCAATCTATAGCTTGACATTCTAATTAAGAGGTGTCTCCATAGGCTTCCATTCAACCATACCATACTTCTGTAACATGTCATGAGCATACTACTTCTGAAGCAACCATATACCTTGAGGCGTAGAGACTACCTCAATCCCAAGAAAATACTTTAGTTCACCAAGGTATTTGATTCTGAATTCAGCCTGTAAACATGATTTAATTTCAGCAATGCTCTCTTCATCATCTCCAATGATGATAAGATCATCTACATAAACCACTAGAAACACATATCCATGATCTGTCTTCTTCGTGAACGGATCGTGATCTGCGTCACCCAATCTAAATCCATGTTGCTGTAAATAACTATTGATCCGAGCACTCCATGCTCTAGGTGCTTGTTTCAGTCCATATAAAGCCTTTTTCAGCTTACATATACGTGTAGGAAAATCTGGGTGAACATAGCCTTCAGGCTGCTCCATATATGCTTCCTCAACCAAATCACCGTTCAAGAAAGCATTCTTGATGTCCATTTGCCATAATTTCTAGCCTTTGCATGCTACCAAAGCAATGACAGTTCTGACTGTTGCCATTTTAGCCACCGGACTGAAAGTTTCCTCATAGTCAAGGTCATATTGCTATGCATACCCTTTTGCAACCAGCCTGGCCTTATAGCGTTCGAATGAACCATCTGACTTGCACTTAACCTTGTATACCCATTTGAGCCAATGGGGACTTTGCCTTCAGGAAACTCAACTAACTCCCATGTCTCATTTTCAGTGAGGGTTACATACTCCTCATCCATGGCAGCACACCAGTTATCATCTGTAACTGCATCATCAAACTTTGTAGGTTCTTTGTAACCTCTTCTTTGTAACCTGTCACACTAGCCATATATGCATAATAACAGGCTGAATACCCAGTGTACGTAAACATGTCAACTGGTTTTTTGACTCTCTCAGATCTCTGTAACTATGGCTCACTCTGAGCTTTCCTCTCATGAGGTGGTACATAATGACTCTGCCTTGCTCCAGGCGTCATAATAGACGGAATGCCCAACTCACTATCCAAATTGTCATTGTTAGATGACTCATAACCTGCTGTAAGTGGACCTGTCACATCCTCAAGCATATTTTCTTTTCCCTTCCAATCTCCCCCTCATTGACATATCCATGTTAGTGGACATAGGAGTATGATTCCGCAAGTGTCCTGACCAAGGACTTACTGTAGGTGACCCATCACATGTAGGACCACTCATAGATGTACTCACTGTAGGTGTATTTTCAACATTACTAGTGCTGGCTGATCCATTAGTAGCCACTACAATAGGATTACCATACGACGATGCCAGCTCATCAAAAACATCTCTACTAATCAATGTCTCATGTGTAGACGGTACATAACACTTGTAAGCTTTCCCATCTTGTGCATAACCAAGGAACACACTCTTGACAGCTTTAGGATCTAATTTCTTTCTCTTTTCATCAAGAACATGCACATATGCAATGCTGCCAATTACCTTCAAGTGTGAAATGTCAGGCTTATGACCATACAAGCTCTCATATGGAATTACATCATGAATCCATGCTGTAGGTGTTCTATTCAGCACATAGATAACAGTCACTACTGCTTCAGCCCAATAACCATTTGGCAAACTCTTCTCATTCAGCATAGCTCTTGCCAATTCCATCAATACTCTATTTTTCCTTTTTGCTACACTGTTTTGCTGGGGTGTATAGCTGCAAGTTAACTGTCTTCTAATCCCATATTTAGCAAGGTACTTGTCAAAGTAATTAGAGATATATTCTCCACCTCTATCTGATCTAAGACATGAAATTTTACAGCTCAACTCATTTTCAACATGCTTCTTAAAATCCTTGAATGCATCAAATACATCATCCTTATGTTTCAGTATGTAAAGCCAAGTGTACCACTGCTGAAATCATCAATGAAGGATACATAGTAACGTGCACCACCAAATGAAGCATTATGAGATAGACCCCATACATCTGAAGATACCAAGTGCAAGGGTCATGAGATATTGCGTACATGTCTCATAAATGCAAACCTTGTCTACTATCCAAACTGACATGCAACACATACATGTCCAAAGTCATGATACTTGAACTTAGGCAGAATCTCCTTCTGCTGTATAGATTTCAACTTTGTACATTCACATGGCCAATCTGCTTATGCCATATCTCAACAACCCATATAGCACCATTATCATGCACAAACATGGTTGCTTTCAATTCTAGAATTGACACATCAAGAGTAAACATTATGCCATCTCTTTGGCCTCTAGCAATCAATTTGTAGCAATTACCATATTCTTCAACAAATCATTCATCTCTATTAAATCTCACCTGCAAATTCTGTTCTGCCATCTGTCCAACTGACAAAAGATTCTTGGTTATTGTAGGTACATGTAGTACATCATGCAGGTTCTTTTTCTTGCCATCATGCATCAACAACGGAACAATTCCTATGTGCTAAATGTCATGTTGGGTGTCATCCCTAGTACACACATAACCATGTGAACCTGCAACCATCTCATCAAACCATTCTCCATGGGGTGTCATATGATTTGAAGCCCCTGAATCAATGTACCATCTCTCATCTCTGTTTTTCCTAGATGAATTCTTAGACACATGCTACATGTCAAACAATCTGTCAACTTGCTCATCATGAGCACCGCTAGAAGATGCATAATGCCCATGTTGTTTGCCCTTTTCCTTCATATCTCCCTGCTTCTTGTAACAATCCTTTGCAATGTGTCCATATTTGCCACAGTAATGACAATCCTTATCTCCGTTTCACTGATCATTTGATTGCCATGAACCAAATCCACCACCTCTACCATGGGGTGATCTCCCCCTGCCTCTAAAGCCACCACATCCACGCTTGCCCTATGTATTTGTGCCATGCCAGGAATTTTGTTGATGCTGTCCATAAGCATTTCGAGTGTCTCCTCGACCTCGAAAAGAGCCACGGCCTATGCCACCTCTACTACGCTAGCTAGAGTAAAGAATAGTGTCTCTGCTTTGAGACGTACTAGAACCTGTATTCAGTTTAAGCTTAACTTCCTCATGCAGCATCAAAGCAATTAGCTCATCCCAATTAGGGGATTCAGCTCTCATAGAAATAGATGTATCAAATGCTTTATACTCTTTGCCAAGTCCATTCAATGTCACTGCAATCATATCATCCTCAAACACTAAAGATCCAATGGTGGCAAGCTGATCTGCTATGTTCTTGATCTTTGTAGTGTAGGCCTGAATGCTTTTGTCATTCCTAGACATGTTATTGAACTATTGCTTTAGTTGAATATTTCTTGCATGTGTTACATTTTCATAATTCTTCATGAGTATGTCCCATGCATCCTTTGGATAACTGCATCTAGTAATCTATATAACCATAGCATCTGATATACATAAGAAAACCCAATGTAACACCTTGCATACTCTCTCAGTCCATAGCTTATGAGACCCACTACAAGATACAGGCCTTATACCAATATTTAAAGCGACGAAAATGTTCATAAAGAAATTTTCCCCTTTCATCGCAAAAAATGTTGGTATTGACAACGCCATAGAACAATCGGTATCAACGTCGTTATCAGCATCGCTATTTGCATTGGTATCAACATGCGATGCTGATATTGATGCAAATAGCGACGTTGATCATGATACTTTGCAACACATGTTGCGACAATGATAGCAACACATGCAATAAATTTGCGACGCTATTAGCAATGGTAATAGGGAAAAAAAATTTGTGGTATGTGCTTTATTTGGGCCATACAAGATAGTTTCAGTAATGTGTATAATGCTCGTGTAAATAAAGGCAAACTGTACTTGAATCATAACATTGATACATGAAATAAATACATGATTACGTAATGAAAGTGACTGGTACAATCATGGCAAGATACTACTACTACATAGAAAATGCCTACACAAATCACATGACCAAAAAAGAAGAGTATGTAAGCTCCAGGGATCCAAGGGTGAGCTATAGATCCTTGCCATCCAAAACCTTGTCTCGCCGCAAAGGAGCATCGAATGGACTCTCTAAAAAAAGAAACAACTACACATTAGTCCACCATACAATAATGCATTTTAATTAAACTTAGTAACTATGGACAATAAAGATGAGTGACTTACAGGGCCGTCGTGTCCATACAATCAGTCGATCAATGCAGTGAGACCGTGTCTCTCTACATGTCGAGTCTCTAGGCCGATAGGATCGCGGTTTGTAATGGAGTGCTGCAAAGAAAACAAAATACAATTGTTAGAAACACGATTGTCAGTACAAGGGATATTATTGCAAAAAAATAAGCAAGCAGAACAAAAGAAAAACTTACAAAGTCCTCCAGATATGTCTTGTGGCTGCCACTCCCAAGATGATAGACCACTCCTGCCTCCAGTTATGCCCTCGCCACCTCACCCTGCTCTCTCAATGTCATGGAGAATTTGTAGCCTTCTCCCTGAGTCGGCATCAATCGTTCGTGTCTAGCTACTCGGGCTTTGAGGCCCCACTCTTAAGTGCCTTGTGTGCGTCCGATCATTTGTGTGACATGTACGCATGCATGCACTCCATCATTCAGTCCATGGAAAACCTATCTGCTGTGACCGGTATTGGAAACTCCTCATGCAAGGATGCTACTATGTAGTCCTTACTCCCCTCTGGTATGTTCTTCTAATGATCCAAGACGTTGTGCCAAAAAACTTGTTGGAACAACTCTCTCATACGAGCCATCACCTTCCTTCCCTCATCATTCATGATGATGGCTCCTATCCTATTATCTATAAGGTATCCATACCCCTCTGGGATATGCCTAAGATGTGTCTTCTCCCCCCTACGACCATGCTTCTGGGCATATCCAGGAGACCCCTGTACATCTAGTGTACCTACGGGGGTAGTATCTCTCGGAGTAGCACCCATAGGGGTGCCACCTACGAACGACTGAGCAAAAGGTGGAGTGACTGGAGTAGACGTCCCCCCATGTGTGACAAATCCTACGGGTGACGCAACTCCAGTAGAACTACGAGACGGCGACACTGCATTGGTACCTCCACAACAACCACATGACCCACGCTCTCTCGAATCGCCATGAGTGCGAGGAGTAGCATGTGTATCCTAAGCTGACCGCAAGCTCACTACATCTAGGTCTCCGCAGTATCCCCTTGAACCACTCCCTCCATCTAGCCCAAGTCTGGAGCATCAACCTCATCTGTTGAAAGCTAAAGCATCAGAGTGCATCGAAGTAAATCTAATAGAACGGCATGATGGTGTTCGAGACACAGCTCCTGGTCTATCATATCTTTGAATTGAGCCATTTGATCTAGAGACATACATGTAAAGATCTCCTGTAACTCCTCGTCGCTCATCCCTTGACTCATTATGATGATCTAAATATCCACCAAGGTCATCGGCACAAAAAAATTGATGTTAGCATAATCAATATAAATCATATAAAGAACGGTAGTATAAATCTTTAAAAAATGATCTTACTTAAAATGCATATCTTATGTACCCTTATAAGCGATTCATCTATGAATTGAGTAGGTGGATGCTCCAAGTATGAAGTACCCTATGGTCCCATGTCAATCTCCTGACACAACTCTGCATACATTGGTGTTAGATATGATCAATGCCCCACCCTCATTAGGTGCTACCAATGATCCATGGTGCTCAAAGTTGTAAGGCCCCCATTATGAGGAGAAGCCAAATGTGAGCCCGGACATTGGTTGAGTCCTGACTTGTATATCAGATGAGGTCTATGTGACCGGATGGCAAAAAAGGTGACTGTTGTGGGTCTAATCTTTGGGTTAGACGGAGTGGTTAAGCTGGTAGCAACTCGAGGCACATTGCATTGAGTTGCGTGGTAAGGGAGTTAAAAGGGGCCCCTATTGTGGGGTCCGGGGGCCGCGGAAGCGGCCCCTGGCTGGGGGGTCCCAGGGGGGCCAGCGGCCCCCCTGGCGGGGGTCCGGGGGCAGCGCCCCCGGCCCGATGGTAAAGGGAATATTCCCTGGAATATTCCCTGGCCGACTAGTGGAGGCTCATATGGTAGGTCGGTCAGCAGGCCGACCTAACGACCTTCGCGGGCTATAAAAGCTAAACCCCTTCGCAGCCATCTTACACTTATCTTTCACCCAGTCAGAGTTGTTGTTCCAGCTAGCCTTAAGCTCTTCACCTATCTTCTGTCTAGATCGCCATCTAAGCTTCATTCATTGGAAGCGCACGGGTGGACAGAGCCATCTTTGTATCAGTTGTTTGGAGTTAAAGAATTTTACTGATTCTCCTCTTATCTGTTGTGTACTCTCTATCTCTTTCTCAGATTCTGTTCGCTGCGCCGTGTAATATTTTTACATGGTATCAGAGCCCAGGGGGCTCTAGAGATCGGAGAGCGTGCAAGAGGCAAAGGCTTCAACAGCAAAGAGAAACGATGTCGACTCCGGGAAGCAGTTCTGGCGCATCCGGAAGCGGTGCAGGAGGTGGTGCTGCTGTACCGGCTATTCAAACACTGAGGATTCGTCCACCAACCTTCAGCGAAGGCAAGTTAGATGGTACAAACTACACCTTGTGGAAGTTCAAAATTACTACTATCCTTGATTCTTATGAGCTTCTGGAGACTGTGCTGGGGACTGACGCAGAACCACAGCCTACCCCCGACCCATCAAATCCTAGTGTGATGATTCCTCCGAATGCAGATCTTCTACGAGCTTGGAAACGAAGGAATGCAGATGCATTGTGTGCCTTAGTTACAAGCTGTTCTGACAGTGTTTTGACTCTGATTCAGCATACAACCAAAGCGTCGGAGGCTTGGAATGTACTAAGGAGTCAGTATGAAACACGAAACCAAACAAGGATTCAAAACTTGGAGAATCAACTAGCAGCGGAGAAGTTTGCTGAAGGAGAGACGGTTGAAGCATTCATCACTCGGATTAAGAATCTACGCGACCAGATGGCTGGCGCTGGGATACAAAAGACTAGCGAAGAGCTAGCTCGGAGGTGTCTTCGGATTTGTCCACAAAAGTTTGATGGACTAGTAACTGCCCTTAATACTCAGGTGAGACCTCAAGCTTTGACTTTTGAGGAGTTTTGTGCATTATTAATGGAGGAGGAGTTGAGGCTGAAAGCCCGAGAAGGAAGCAACAATGGAGATGCTGCATTCTCTGCCAATGCAAAAGGCAAAGGTGTTTCCTCCACCAAAAATGATGGTGACAAAAAGAAGAAGGGCGGCAAGAAGAAGTTTCAAGGAGAGTGCTTCTACTGTAAGAAGAAAGGACATGCAATTGCAGATTGTCGTGTCAAGAAGGCAGATGAAAAGAATGGTACCCTTAAAAGTAAAGGGAAAGAGACAGCCAATACGGCTGAAGCAGAGTTGGAATTATTCATGGCGACCATTGAGGAAGTGTGCTCCTCGGCGCAAGAAGAATCTACCACTGACTCTTGGGTGTTGGATAGTGGGGCCTCCCGTCACATGACCAACAAGAAAGGTCTATACAGTTCTATGCAGCCTCTACAAGAATCCATCACTGTGACGGTTGGAAATGATGCTAAATGCCCTGCTGCGGGCACAGGTACTATTTCTTTTGTTGCTGCAAATGGTGAAGTCAAAAAGCTTTCAAATGTGTTGTATGTTCCCGAAATCAGGAGAAATCTCTTATCAGTTGCTGCCATAACTGATCTTGGTCATGAAGTGAGGTTCAAGAAGACAGGTGCAGAAATTATTGATAGTGCTGGCACAATTGTTGGCAAAGGAGAAAGAAGGAACAACCTGTATGAGCTAAGTGCTCTTACAGCCACCGCTGGAGTGGGCACAAGTAAGCTTTGGCATGAAAGGTTTGGACACATCGGATTTGCAGTATTGAAGGAGATGCAAAAGCAAGGTATGGTTGCTCACCTACCTACAATAACTGAATTGAAGGAACCATGTGAAGCTTGTATGATGGGCAAGCAACAGAGAAAGGCATTTCCACAAGAAAGCAAGAATAGAGCACATGCTCCTCTAGAGTTGGTGCATGCTGACTTGTGTGGTAAGATGCCTACACAGGCCTTGGGGGGATCTTCTTATTTTATGTTGATTGTCGATGACTACAGTAGGAAGATGTGGGTGTACTTCCTTCGTGATAAGGCTCAAGCTTTTGGTAAGTTTAAAGAATGGCTAATACTTGTTGAGAATGAAACAGGGAAAAGTGTGAAGAAATTTAGAACAGATGGTGGTGGTGAGTTCAACTCAAAGGAGTTTGAAGGCTTTTGCAAGAGCAAAGGGATCAAGCGTCAATTGACGACGCCTCACACACCTCAGCAGAATGGTGTTGTGGAACGCAGGAATCGTACCATTGTGGAGATGGCAAGATGCATGCTAAAGGGCAAGGGATTGCCTAACCATTTTTGGGCTGAAGCTGTTAATACTGCAGTCTACATTCTAAATCGGAGCTACACAAAGGCTCTCAAGGGAAAAACACCTCATGAGGCTTACACTGGTAAGAAACCATCTGTTTCACATTTCAGAATTTTTGGATGTGAATGTTATGCACATGTTCCAGATGAGAAGAGAAACAAGTTACAACCAAAAAGCAGAAAATGTATCTTCTTGGGTTATAGTGATGAGCAGAAGGCTTACAAGTTATATGACCAAGAGGCAAAGAAGATCATCGCGAGCCGTGATGTGGTGTTCAAGGAGGAGCCGCATACAGTGGAGGAGGAGAAGGCAAGGTCTTCCACTTTATCATCAAGCGAAGAAGTAGTCCACTATGAACCTGTCCCGAGAGCTATCCCTATCCTTAAGGAGGAGGAAGCATCATCTTCAGATGATGAGGAAAAAGTTCACCAACCTGACATCACCCCACCGGAAAAGCCATTGCCGCGCTGGGTGAAGCAGCTCTATGACCACAATAATCCTATGCCTGCATCTGTTGAGGAGAAGGCAGACGGACCAAGGAGGTCTCAGAGAATAGAGGAGCAAAGGAGGGCTTCTGCTCACATAGTCAACATGGCCTTGATGGTTGAGATTATGAGAGAAGTAAAGGAGCCAACTGACTTAGAAGAAGCACTTGCAGATCCATCATGGAAGGCTGCTATGCAGGCGGAGTATGACAGCATAATGAAGAATGACACTTGGGAGCTAGTGGATCGGCCAGCAAAGCGGAAGATTATTGGCACCAAGTGGATCTGGAAGGTAAAGTACAAGGCTGATGGTACCTTAGAAAAGTACAAAGCTAGACTGGTTGCCCAAGGATTTTCACAAGTTGAAGGGTTTGATTTTCAAGAGTCATTTGCCCCAACTGCCAGAATGACCACTATTCGCACGGTACTTGCAGTGGCTGCCCACAAGAAGTGGCCAGTGTACCAAATGGATGTTAAGTCAGCGTTCTTAAATGGTGACCTCAAGGAGGAGGTGTACGTGGCTCAGCCACCAGGGTTTGAGGCCCCCCATTCTGAGAACAAAGTGTGTAAACTGAAGAAGGCATTGTATGGGCTGAAACAAGCCCCCAGAGCATGGTACCAACGGATAGATAGGTTCTTTTTAAACCTAAACTTCAAAAGATGTGCCTCAGATGCTAACTTGTATGTTTACAGGGATGGTAAAAAGTCTGTAGTGATTGTCCTATATGTGGACGACCTTCTTATTACAGGTGACTATGAAGATATGATCAACCAAACTCGAAAGGCTTTGAGTTTTGAGTTTGAAATGACAGACTTGGGCTTGCTGCACTATTGTTTGGGGATTGAAGTCTGGCAAGAGCCAGGAAAGATCTTCATCTCTCAGAAGAAGTATGCATGGGAGATCTTGAAGGCATTTGGCATGACCGAGTGCAAGGAGATAGCTACACCTATGGAGGTGAATGTAAAGTTATCCGTTGAGGATACATCAGCACTAGCAGACATTGGGAGGTATAGGAGGTTGGTCGGCAGTCTAATCTACTTGTGTAACACCAGACCAGATATCAGTTTTGCTGTTGGTGTTTTGAGCAGGTTCTCAAACAAACCTCATGAGAGTCATTGGAAAGCTGGGATGCGGGTGCTCAGATACTTGAAGAAAACTCTTGACTATGGTATCACATACAGTTTCGGAACTTCTCTTGTGGGGAACTGTGACTCAGATTGGGCAGGAGACATTGATTCCAGGAAGTCAGTTTCTGGTTATTGTTTCTCTTTGGGTTCAGGAATTTTCTCTTGGATTAGTAAGAAGCAACCAACAGTGGCATTGTCTTCTACCGAAGCAGAGTACAAGGCAGCTTGTTTTGCTGCATGTGAGGCCGTATGGTTGAGAAGGATTCTATGGCATATGGGAGTGCAGGATGAAGAACCAACTGTGCTGAGATGTGACAATCAGAGTTGCATCGCCATTGCCAAAAATCCAGTGTTTCATGCACGCACCAAACATATAGAGATCCAGTATCACTATGTGCGTGATTTGATGGAGGATGGGATAGTGGAATTGGTCTACTGTCCAACAGAGGAGAATGGAGCAGATATCTTCACCAAAGCACTTACGAAGGATCTGCTTCAAGTTCATCTTCAGAGACTCGGCATTGGGCCGAGGAGATAGTTCACCTATGGGTGGACATTGAGGGGGGGTGTTAGATATGATCAATGCCCCACCCTCATTAGGTGCTACCAATGATCCATGGTGCTCAAAGTTGTAAGGCCCCCATTATGAGGAGAAGCCAAATGTGAGCCCGGACATTGGTTGAGTCCTGACTTGTATATCAGATGAGGTCTATGTGACCGGATGGCAAAAAAGGTGACTGTTGTGGGTCTAATCTTTGGGTTAGACGGAGTGGTTAAGCTGGTAGCAACTCGAGGCACATTGCATTGAGTTGCGTGGTAAGGGAGTTAAAAGGGGCCCCTATTGTGGGGTCCGGGGGCCGCGGAAGCGGCCCCTGGCTGGGGGGTCCCAGGGGGGCCAGCGGCCCCCCTGGCGGGGGTCCGGGGGCAGCGCCCCCGGCCCGATGGTAAAGGGAATATTCCCTGGAATATTCCCTGGCCGACTAGTGGAGGCTCATATGGTAGGTCGGTCAGCAGGCCGACCTAACGACCTTCGCGGGCTATAAAAGCTAAACCCCTTCGCAGCCATCTTACACTTATCTTTCACCCAGTCAGAGTTGTTGTTCCAGCTAGCCTTAAGCTCTTCACCTATCTTCTGTCTAGATCGCCATCTAAGCTTCATTCATTGGAAGCGCACGGGTGGACAGAGCCATCTTTGTATCAGTTGTTTGGAGTTAAAGAATTTTACTGATTCTCCTCTTATCTGTTGTGTACTCTCTATCTCTTTCTCAGATTCTGTTCGCTGCGCCGTGTAATATTTTTACAATTGGAAGGTCAATAAACATTTCAGCACAAAAGGATGAGTCCACCTCATTCTCAATGGACTCCTGTAACTTCCATCATTGTTACCCGATGTTGGCTCCTCTACATGCTCCAAGCTTTCGGTGGCCTCCACCCCTTGCAATATTGACCCCTCTATTTGCATACTGTAATCATCTTCACTCGGAACATTGCTTTGATCATATACTCTCACACTTCGGAGAGTTGAAGGTATAACATACCACCATCAAGATTGTCAGGGGCTTGGATAGAAAATTACATGTTCAAAATCACGTACAAGAGAGATTTAACTATTGTGACATATACCATGTCGTAATACAATTAAAAAAAACACGAGTTCATGCACCTATTCACAATGGGCCTACAACACAAACATGTCATGCAAATCTGTCCATTTTTTTTCGAAATCTATTTTGAGAAATCTAGATAGACTTGGTCGAACTGTTGCTCCAGCTCCTTCAAGTACCACTTTGAACCACTGCACATCGAATAGGATCATGGAGAAGCTATGGTAATCCACTGTGACAATACTTTGCAAGTTCCTAAAATACTCCATCTCATCTATAACTGTGTTTGGATCCGTTGCTCCTCGTCAACTCACTTGCTCGAACTTTTGCCATGATACCACAATTTGTTATGGAGCGTATTTTGTCAATACACTCCATGCGGAAATGCCGTCCGCGCAACCACGCCGCAGTATATATTTTGTATTGTACATTGAAACACTCAATTAGTTGTCGCATATAAAATATAAATATGACAAACCCTAAATACATCATCATCTTTAGACTACATCCCCTCGAGAATTCCCACTCCTTGGTTGAGACCTCCACCCCTTCGCGAGACATTGTGGTCAAAGCTCCATGGAACCATCCCATTGACATAAACCATGGCATCTTCTCCATGCCCTCGAGATATTGAATCGATCGATGGCATGTACTACGTCAAAATTCAGATCGCCTTCTTCCAGATCTTTCCTAGCTTGCTGGTACCTAGCGAGCCATGTCTCCATGGAGGCATGGTGCAACATACAAAGGTGATTCACTTTCTCCTCCATTGCAGCATCCATTCTTTTTTCTACCCCATTTCCAACGACCACATCTCCGGTTTGTCTATCATCGTTCTTCAGAGACCATAGCATATTGGTGTTTGAATCCATTGTTGGTAGCCATTTTCATATGCACTAACGCCTTAGACACCAACCAACCTTCAGCCATGCTACCTTCTAGCCGAGCTCGTTGTCGCACAAAGCCTTTCAGGGTTTTCATGAAGCGCTCCAAGAAGAACATCCATCGCGTATGGACACGTCCAACAATATTCACTTCATCTAAAGATGCATAAGGTGGATTTGTATCGTGAGCATGTTGGTAGGCAAATATTTCTCAAAGAGACAGACCGTCTCCACTACTCCTCGCCTTGCGGATTCAATAGAGGACATCTTAACCTCCTTTTGTGAGATCCATTGCACTAAAGTTGACAACTTGTAAATTGCCCCGCGTATTTCTAGAGTAAGGCATCCTGGGATCGCGATCGGTAGTACAAACTGCCACAAATGAGGATGTATTATGAACAATGACTACATTCCAAATAGCAAAATACGCAAGCCACTTACAGTCCATTCGTAGTACAAACCTGACATATCTTATGCCAATCATGGGATTTCAGCCCTGATAATTGGTCATCTTTAGAAAACGCGGACACATGAGAAAATGCATCATACCCGTCGGAGTGTGGATATACTTGATTATTTGCTTCGCAATGCGCTCTTCTTTAGTAAAAAAAAAAACCCAAGGAGCACGAGATAGCTACAAGCAACCATTAGCACTCGACTGCGACCAAAGCACCTCCATCTTGCCTACCTCCTTTAAATCCATTCATGCCCCTATAGTGTCTCTCTTTCTTGTGATGTGGTCCCATATTAAGTTGCCCACGTTCTTGAAAATATGCATGGGATCCAACAAGTGGTTGATCTGTAAGTGGGTCCAACATGGCAACTCGTAGAAAACTGAGAACTATCGCATTCAATTTGGATGTGACTTCGTGTGGATCATTTTTAGTTGTACCAGATTTGGGCATTTATACGTGTTGGACGTCGTCCAAGGAAACCTTCCTTGAGTTGATGATCCTCTGGCAAAAAAATGGCATGTCCTTGATATACCATCTTCTTCATGGTTCATAACCTTCGGGAGTCTAACTCTGGCCCACACAATGAACATGCATGATAACATGAGGTAACCAGACCTGTCCTAACACCTCTATCCAGTGAATACAAACTTGAACGAGCTATGATAGATATTACCAACGAGAATGGAAGCCTACTTACCTGAGCACTCTCTGAATCTTGGAAAATCATGCATGGTCCACATGAGAATGGCTCGAATATTGGTAGACCATCGACTATCACGCTTGCTCATATCTTGCACAATGATCCCCTCCTTCTACAAAATCTTAAGCTCATTGACTAATGGACGAAGATACATGTTCATATTTTTGACTTTATAGTGGCTAGGAATGAGCAACCTAAGAATGAGATACCCTTTCTTCGTAGAAAGCCATGGAGGAATATTGTAGTTGATAA
Source organism: Lygodium microphyllum (assembly GCF_053477565.2). Taxonomy (NCBI): domain Eukaryota; kingdom Viridiplantae; phylum Streptophyta; class Polypodiopsida; order Schizaeales; family Lygodiaceae; genus Lygodium; species Lygodium microphyllum. The sequence goes on along the minus strand of NC_141137.1, from coordinate 175,497,564 downwards.
GGACTATAGACCACACATTGTAAGAAGTTGAGTGCAGACCGAATGGGTTCACGCCATCCATAGCAAGTCTGAGCCGAAAATTTCTTGGCTCTCGGGCAAAGCCTGGGAAGGTAGAGTCAATGTGGCTCCATGCTCATGAATCCATTTATATTCGTTGAACTCCATATGTGGACCTATTTTGTGCATGCCACGTTGTCAAGCTCGCCATGCCGGACGTATGAAACATGTGGTTTATGCGAGGGATAAGCAAAAAGTGTCTAAGAACTTTTTGAGGGATGGTTTGCCCTTGCAAGTCCTGTCAATACTTGTGAGCACCACACTTTGGACATGTCTCTATAGTCTTGTATTCTCCTCGAAACAATATGCAATCGTTGATACATGTATGGATGCTGTTGTAGTCCATGCCAAACTTTTATAAAACATGTCGTGCATCATCACGAGACTCGAGCATGGTATTTGTAAGTGGTAATATATGATACTTAAGTAACCTGAAAAAAATCATAAAAAACCTTGAAAAAGCACAAATGTTTTTTATGATAGTGCCGAAAAGAAATCAACGAAGCATACATACAAGGTACATGAACAACTTGGTCACACTCGCATCACTCCACCCGTATTTTGCTTGCACACTTAGGAGTGCAAGCAGTGTCTTTAGGCGAGATACTCGGCACCCATCATATAATGGTATGGATGCTTCCTCTCTAATTAGATCAGATGTCTCAACATCCATGGGCATCAATGCATCGTTCATTGCCTCCATCTCAGGCTCCAAGATTGTAAGAAAGTCTAGAAGGCTGCTTGTCTCCTCTGGTATTGACGGTATAGATTGGGTAGTACCTTCCAAGTGGTGGATTGGCTCAGGCACTCCATCCATCGCACGCCTACAAACTCTTCTAATTGGCCGCAAAGGGTGCACTCCTCCTTGGGATGAGATGTCACCTCCCTGGATAGAAAATTTGCCAATCACACCCAATGTTTTTGTATATGGTATTCAATTAGCTTGCGAATAGGATGGATGATTGATATACACTTTTCTTATCATTTGCTCAAAATCTAAGATCGCCTGATCAATGGTCTCTGATTGAAACTCGCCAAAGTGTCATACACGTTCTATAGAGAATCGATATTTTTGTCTAATTGCCAACTTACATTGAGAGCAAGGACATGGGACACGTTGATTAAGATACACCTTGCGATCTTGAACATCACGACTTTCATTGTTTTCCATTTGGTCTATGTTACAACAAACAATTTGTTCTTGTTATCATTCTTTTTTTCTTTCTTAAATTGTTTGAGAATGGATTTATTCTCTTGTAACTCAACAAAATTAACGTATGTAAAGTCTCCACCCATCCATAAATTAACTTATGTCAGAGTGTTTCCCGTCTTGTGGTATTGTACCGGACCTCGCTACCACCACCACCACCACCACTACCACTACTGCTACTACCACCACCACTATTACTACTACTACTACTACTATTACTACTACTATACTACTACTACAAATAAGAAAAGAAGATGTTAAAGAACAAGATCTTACCCTCTCTTTGTTTTTTATCCATTCATTCTCTTCTCTCTTTTTCTCTTTCTTTATTATGTTGTATGTTTATTCCCTCTCTCTCGTTCTTTCTTTCTTTTTCTCTTCCTCTCCCTCTTTCATTTCCTTTAACAAAACATCTCTCTCTCTCTACTACTACCACTACCACTACCACTACCATTACAATAAATAAGAAAAGAAGAAGAAAAGAACAACAACAACTACTACTACAACAATAACAACAACAAACAAGAAAAGAAGAAAAAACTACAACAACAACAACAAACAAACAAGAAAACTAAACAACAATAAACAAGAAGAGAAAAAAAACTACTACTACAACAACAATAACAATAAACAAGAAAACTACTACTACTACTACTACTACTACTACTACTACTACTACTACTACTACTACTACTACTACTACTACTACTACTACTACTACTACTACTACTACTACTACTACTACTACTACTACTACTACTACTACTACTACTACTACTACTACTACAACCACGACTACGACAACCACGACTACGACTATCACAACAACAAACCACTACCACTACCGCTACCACTGCAATAAACAAGAAAAGAAGAAAAAAAAACAACTACTATAACAACAACAACAACAACAAACAAGAAAAGAAGAAAAAACTACTACTACTACTACTACTACTACAAAAACAACAACAAAGAAGAAAACTAAACAACAATAAACAAGAAAAGAAAAAAAAACTCCAACAACAACAACAAACAAGAAAAATACTACTACTACTACTACTACTATAACCACGACTACGATGACTATGACCACAACTACGACTACCACAACAACAACAAACAAGAAAAATACTACTACTACTACTACTACTATAACCACGACTACGATGACTATGACCACAACTACGACTACCACAACAACAACAAACAAGAAAAGAAGAAATTAAACAACAACAACTAATACCATCACTACCACTACTACTACTACTACTACGACTACCACAACAACAACAAACAAGAAAATAAAAAATTAAACAACAACAACTACCACTATCACTACCACTACAACAACAAACAAGAAAAAAAGAAATAAAATAACAACAATAACAACAACCTCTCCCTCCCTCCCTCCCTCTCTCTCTCTCTCTTTCTCTCTTTCTCTATTATGTTTAATGTTTTCTCCCTCTCTCTCTCTCGTTCCTTCTTTGCTTTTCTCTCTTCCTCTCCCTCTCTCATTTCCTCTCTTTCTCTCTCAATACACATGATTTTTAACAAAAACAAGCAAAAGAAAAGGAGAAAAAACAAAAACAAAGCAAGAGGAAACAATGCACTCACCGCAAAGGCTCGAGGATGGATTTGGCAGCTCCTCTTTGCGACGGCAGCTCCTCTTCGCCCTTCATACACTTCCTCCTCTTCTTCGCAAACAGCGGCGGCGATGGTGAGAAGCTTTCCTTCTCCCTCTTTCTCTCTTTCTCTTCCTCTCCCTCTCAAATGCAAGATGGAGTTTGCTCTCCCTTTCACTCTCTCTTTCGTTCGTTTGCGCAAAATGATGCGCTCAAGTTTTGGCCTGCATTTTTCGCCTGAGTACCGTCGCTATTTGCGTCGCAAATAGCGATACCACTAATTTACATCGAAAACCACCATTGCTATGTGCCTGTATTCTTATAGTGCCATTTTCTAATCATTTGTCGGATTCCTTTCATGCATTTCAAGTTCAGCCTCAGTATCTGTACATAAGTCCCAATAACCTTTGCCAACCAAAAAATTCTTAATATGGAACTTTCATGAAGCAAACTTTTTTTTATCCAGCTTTTCTCCCACAATTTGAGTAATATTGTCAGTGCCTTGAGCATTTTCCATAGTTGCAGCTTAGGTATTCAGTGATGTATACAACCTGTAAGTATCTGACTCCTTTTCCTATAGTTCAGGACCAGTTTCCTGCTATTTAGGACAGTTTCCTACAATTTAGGACAATTTTTCCAATAACATGCTTGCTATAAACTGCACTTCAACAATGAAAAAACACAATCAACTAAGCATAAACCAAGCTCAAATAATTCTATGGTAGTGGCAAAACATCCTAGCAACAAACTATATCCATATAAGTATCAATGTTTGTACTATATACAAGTAGTAGTACCAAATACAACCAGCCCATTGCTATAACTAGCAATATTTTCTCTGTTAAAACAAGAGTATTCAGACCTCAAAATAGCCCCAATACATCTCATTCAGTTGACACTCTATGCAGAAGTTTGTCCAATCGGTCAGAATATATTGCGTGTATGTCGAGTGAAGACGATAGGTATCCTTTCTACAAACAATAACCAATCAATACCCTGGTATAAATAGTAACAAATTAATCCAAACTTTGGACTTTCAGCACTCACAATATCCCAAAAAGCATCTACTACTCAAGTGGTATGATCCAAGCATTTGTCAATAGCAAATAAGCATCACAGATACTTCAACCCTGTAGGTATATCATTTTCAAATTCAGGACAACAACCAATTCACTGTTTCCAGTTTGTAAATAAGCTCCAAAACTGAGCATTTAACACTCCAATATCATGCTCAAATGCATGATAATAAGAGCATATACATTGTTAGGATGAAAGCCACTAGTGCCCTGGAATGACCTCCTGTTTACTACAGTAAACAACCAATCTGCACAGGTTTTTGCTGAATATCTCAAATTCTGTGAGGAATTTGAAAAAACTTTCTTCTGTAAAGTTGTAGACCATGTCAAAACGGTCGACACTATCGGGCCGTTTTTCCAAAAACCATTTATGTAGCAAGATATAGCTTTTGCAAAAAAATGGATTGTAGGCACAATCTCCTTTGATGAAATTTTCTTCAGATCTGATGTCTTGATGTCAAATGGCTAGCGCCAAGCCTTCAGGCTTCAAGCGTTTAGCTCTGATACCATGTTGGAAGAGAGGGAGAGAGACATAGTGGAGCGAAAGATGAGCCTCATCTCATTGTTCTTCTTCTTCCATTATTCTTCCATCATACTAACTAAAAGAGACTTACATAGGTATGACTAACCAAGACTAACTGTGGTTAAGTCACTGACTACACCGACTTATTGAATTTCACACATGTGTATAGTTGTATCGAGCTAATGTCAGTCACACACATAAAGATAGATTGACTGAAGAGTAATGGGAGCTTGATATTCTAACAGGAAAAACTCCTCATGAGGCCTATTCTAGTATGAAATCATTTGTCTCACATTTTAGAACTTTTGAATGTGAATGTTATGCACATGTTCCAAAGGATAAGAGAAATAAGTTAAATCCAAAAAGCACAAAATGTATCTTCTTAGATTATAGTGATGTGCAAAAGCCTTACAAATTGTATGACTAAGAGGCAAAGAAGATCATAGCAAGCCGTGATGTCATGTCCAAGGATTAGCCACATATAGTGGAGGAGAAGAATATAAGTTCTTCCACTTTATCATCTAGCTAAGAAGTAGTCCCCACGATGAACCTATCCCAAAAGATATCCTTACCCTCAAGGAGGAGGAAGCATAATCTTCAGATGAAAAAGCTACAGTAAACAGTCTACAGTAAACAACCAGTCTGCACAGGTTTTTGCTGAATATGGCCTTGATGGTTGAGATTATGAGAGTAGTAAAGAAGCTGGCAAACTTGTAAGAAAAACTTGCCGATCTAGCATGGAGAGTAGCTATGCAAGTTGAGTATGATAGCATAATGAAGAATGATACTTGGGAATTAGTGGATCAACAAAAAAAAGGAAGATTATTGGCATCAAGTAGGTATGGAAGGTAAAGTATAATTTTGATGTAGCTTAAAAAAGTACAAATCCAAATTGGTTGCATATGATTTTCACAGATTGAAGGATTTGATTTTCAAGAATCATTTTCTTCAATTGCTAGAATAACTAGGATTTACACTTATAGTGGCTGCTCATAAGAAGTGATCAATTTACCAAATGGATGTCAAACTAACGTTCTTGAATGTTAACCTTAAGGAGGAGGTGCACTAGCTTAGCTACTAGGATTTGAGGCTCCCCATTTTGAGAAAAAAGTTTGTTAGTTGAAGAAGGCATTGTATGGGTTGAAACAAGCCCCTAGAGTATGGTACCAACAACTGATAGATAAATTCTTTTTAGGCTTGAATTTCAAAAGATGTGCCTCAAATACTAACTTCTATATTTACAAGGATGGTGAAAAGTTTGTAGTGATTTTCCTATATGTGGATGACCTTCGTATTTACATGTGACTATAAAGATATGATCCATTAGACTCAAAAGGCTTTGAGTTGTAAGTTTGAAATGTCAGACTTGGGCTTCTGAACTACTATTTGGGGATTGAAGTAGAGCTTGGTAAAATCTTTAGCTCTCAAAAGAATTATGCATGGGAGATCTTAAAAGCATTTGGCATGATCGAGTGTAATGAGATAGCTATATCTATGGAGGTCAATGTGAAGTTATCGATTGAGGACACATCAACATTAGTAGAAATTGGGAGGTATAAGAGATTGGTGGGTATCCTCATCTACTTTTGTAACACTAGGCCAGATATTAGTTTTAATAGTGGGATTTTGAGCAAGTTCTCAAACAAACCTCGAGAAATTCATTGAAAAGTTGGGATACAGGTGCTCAGTTATTTGAAGGAAACTCTTGACTATGATATCACATATAGTTCTAGAAGTTCTCTTATAGGAAAGTGTGACTCAAATTGGGCAAGTGTCAATGATTCCAAGAAATTAATTTTTGGATATTGTTTCTCTTTAGGTTCAAGAATTTTCTCTTGGATTAGTAAGAAGCAACCAATTGTGGCATTGTCTTCTACCAAAGTAGAGTACAAGAGGCAGCGCGCTTTGCTGCATGTGAAGCAATATGGTTAGGAGGATCCTATGGCCTATGGGAGTACATGATGAAGATCCAACATTACTAAGATGTGACATTCAGAGTTGGATTGCCATTGCTAAAAATCTAGTTTTTCATGCATTTACCAAACACATTGAGATCTAGTATCACTATGTTGGTGGCTTAGTCAAGGATGGGATAGTAGAGCTATCCAATAGAGAATAATGGAGCAAATATATTCACCAAAGCTCTTACAAAGGATATCCTTTGAATTTATCCTCAGAGACTCGAAGTTAGACACTTCCATGTTCTGCCACAAGATTCTAGCGTGCTGCTCCTAATTGTAGGTCACCAGGCTTTGCAAAGCTTTACGTGCTAGTTTCCTCTTCTCTTCTAGGTCTACTATGACACCCTTGCACGTCCTATCGTGGTGGTCTGTCCGGGCCTATAGATTGTAATCGGCAACTAGCTGCTGGATTTCTGTTGGGAGACCGCCTAGGTCAATGAGATCCTCATCTTGCTTGTGATTAGTGCTTGTCTCTGCCATATCTGTGGTTTCTCTCTCAACCAAGCTGTCGATGAGATTGATTAGATCAGGTAGATCCACTCCTCCAATGGTGTTTTTCCCTCCTAGCTTTCCTGTTGCGTCTTCCACTTGGTCTGACACTTGGGGTTTTGATCACCCAACTATGTCTCCAGATCTTCTCCTATTGGTGGGTTCGTTCTTGGGTTATGTCTAAGTGCGTTCCTTGTTAATTATGAAAAATCCTCAATTTATAGTCACTCAATGTGTGTGTTTACTCTTTTGCATGTATTGTGTGCAATCAAGCTTTCGACTTTTCTTAGGTATACTTCAAGTGTTGGAAAATAGTACAAGTACGAAGGCAAAGTGACTACGTGACTCTCACACTATCGTTTACAGATTTGGCTTGATAAGCTATAAGACTGGTCTTTGGCCATTCTTACTAGTCTTAGGGTATGTGCTGCATTGTTCAGCTCGCTGGGTTAGCCAGGGTCTTACGGTTAAAAATTTGAAAAAATCTAGATTTAGCTCAATAGATTTGAATGACAGGGGCCGAATGACCGATTCAGCCCGTTCAAGTAGTGGACGAGGGTCGAATAAGAATAGGCCGAATGCAACTGGGCCAAACGTCTGATTCAGATCATTTGAGTATGGTTGTTTGAGGGCAGAGTGTTCGAATGGCCAAGGAATGCCGAGTCAAGTGGATGGAATGCCAAGTTGGTCCAAATGGTCGATTTGGAGGGCCAAATGTCACTTGTCTGAGTGGGTTGTGCCGAGTGATATACGTCGAGTGAGGTAGTGGACCAAATGGCTGAATACACGAGGGTCGATTTTGGGGTTTGGCCTAGAATTGCCATCACTCGGACCGGCTAAACACGATGCGATTTTGGTCGACACAATAATAAATCACTTGAATCACATGGTTTACAACACGCCTCATAGCAAGCACCTCCAGATCAAAGCTATAGACAAGGGAGAAGAGTTTTATATACATGCAATGTGCTAAAAACACTTGGGTGAATCGATCAATCCAATGCAGGAAATAGGTCTCTCACTCTCTTAGAATACAACAGTTGCAAATGAGCTCTTGCTTGGCCTTTTGGGTTATAAACCCTTCCCGACCAACCTCTCCAATCACTCTCTTAACAACATAAACCCTTTCAAGCACTCATTTTTTCCCTTTTATTCTGATCTATGGCTTGTTTTTTGGGCTTGTTTTAGAGCAGTAACCCTAAAGCTTTCCCACTTTGATTTCTCGATCCTACCTATTCTAAAGACAACAAAAATCAGAAATAAAGCACAACAATGATTTCTCCTACTTTCCTAATCATCAGCAACACAAAATACTTACTTGTTTTGAAGATTAGACGCCCGAATCTCCTACCTACAATGAGCACCGGTTCGGGGGTGGGAAAACCTACTTCGATTCTCGGTTTGAAGCACGCAAGATCTCAAGCTTGAATCCATTGGTCTTGGCAATGAAAGCAAAATGTAGAGGAAGCTCACCTTAGCTGCCAAGGCCCACAGATCGCTTATTCCTTCAAGTGTTTCAAGCGAGCACCTATGGCTATCTCTCACCTAACCGACATGCCTTCGATCCTACCGGGGTGTAGTGAGCTTACCTTGATGCCAAATGAGTTGCCTCCTTCCTCAAGCACTCCAGTAGCTCCACGATTCATGATGCAAGCTCAAACATCCTCAAGTTTCCACATCCAAGCTCCATCCTCCATAGCCACGCATGAGAAAAGAGGAGAAGAGAAGAAGAAGAGAGGAGATGATAGAGAACTTCACCTCTAAGATCCCTCACCCTCACACACTCACTCTCTCACTCACTCACACTCCCTCCCTCAAGCACACATGAGTAAGCAAAGAGAAGAGAAGGAGAGAAGAAGATGAGTCCACTTTTGCCACATACCAAAGAATGAGCTTTTCATTCACTTTTCAACTTTATATACAAAACCCTAAATCCCTTTTGGGTAGTTATCCCATTATCCTCTTTTTCACATGGCTGGCCATGGCCATAGGCCCTCTTTCCCATTGTCCTCCTATCTTCCTAGCCTTCTTTCTACTACCCATCCACCTTTACAATTTGCAAAAGAGGGAGCTTAGCGCTATTTTACAAAATGTTTTAGGAGCGCCTCGCATTTAGGAATGTGCTTCTGCCTTTGAATTAGATTTTGGGTTTGCCCTCACACTTTCGGTCGTTTCTCTTCTTGCTTCTTCCATTGTGTTCGATTTCCTCTTGGGCCACCTCTTTTAGGTCATGACTTGCGCTTTTTCACTTTTTTCGCTTTCTTCTTGTGTTGAGGTTAACAATAGTATATCCTTTCTTACATGATACGTTCTTACACACAACAGCTGTCTCATATTCAGCTCTTGGATTCCAAAAATTTTGAACATCTCTACATTTTGACCCATTTGAAAATTCATTTATATATTGAGGATACTCATCTGACTCTTTAGCTAACCACCTATCTTTTTTACGCCACATTGTTTGCATGTCATAACAAGAAGTTTTACTTCGAGGTAAAAGTTTGATTTGTTTTCCTGTTGGTAAATAATCAAAAGCTATAGTGTTCTTTCTAGGATTTAAACATTTTTAGCACTTCTCACAACAAGTCAAACAATCGTGTTTAAGCTTAAAATTTTATGTGCCATCTTTACATCCACATGTGACAAGATTTCCACAGTACAAGTCCTCATTGCTAGGTAAAAAGTACTCAACTTCACGGGGATTTGTTTCATCACCTATACATAGCGTATAACATTGTGGTCTGACCATTCCAAGTTCATGAAACATTGTCTTTAATTGTTCCCAACATGCTGGAACTCTCACACCATCTAAATCACCATCCCATGTCTCTGGTGGCAATTGGATCAATAGTTTACATAAGCTCATATTTGCTTTCTCTACACTACGTTTTCCAACTCTTTTTCCACCCAAATCCCCAAATAAGAGTTGAAGCATATTATCTTGAGTTATGATTGAGATTCGGTGTTTGTCCCAAAGTGACTGAAGCTCAATGAGTCTCTCTATAATTTGATGGGCTCATGATCACATTATATGGTTATTCTCACTATTAGATTCACTCTCATCATCTTCGTTGTGGCAATTATAGTTACTCTCATTGTGTTCATCTTGACAAAGGCCATTGTTATTCTCATTAAGATTCTTGACAAAAGAGTCACATGGTGGGGTTTCATTTGCATTATTATTGTCAGTGCTATCAGGAAGGCCGTTGTTATTAATCTTATTGTTACTTTGTATGATGAGATTATTATCACTACTATATGAACATGTTTCATCACTACTTAGAAGACCTAAATTTCTACCCAACCCATTATATGCAAATTTGAATTGTTGATGTTTGAAATATGTGAAAGTGGCCACATACAACCCACCACCACAATATGCAACACAATCGCACCACATCCGTTTTTTATTGACAGGAGACAACTCCACTCTATTTATTTGATCTTCAAAAACAATATCAACACCTTCTTCAATACGAGGATACAAGTTACCAACAAAGTAATGAATATTGTGTCTAAAGTAGTTGCTTCTATTTACTAATTGCTAGCCCTGAGGTATGCGTGCACATTTGTAATTACAAGTACATTTGCATAAATTCCCTACTAAAGACATGATTTAATCTTGATGCGATGGATAACCTAGTATAAATATCAAGCTACTATAATATTAAGTAAATATTAAGCTAGTATAAATGGAAGTATGAAATTTTAGTTGATGAGATAACCTGCCTCCAAAGATGTGATGGACAACCTCAATGTGACGAAGGACACATAGAATGACCTCCCAACTTCCCTTTTTGGAGACTGTTTATTAAAGAAAACAATTAAAGTAAACAATCAAAATAATGATTATATTGTCAAACACAAGACCCTTTATATATTTTTAGAGAGAGAGAAATATATTTTATATGGCTAAAAAAGAGACACAACTCCCAACTTACGAGAGTATAATTAAAATTTTAAAAATCATAAGATGATACAAAACCCCCATCTCCCGACTTGCATATGGGTTTTGCTTCTCCACTGAAAGAAAAATTCTAAAGGCCTTACAAGTTACAACCTTACAACGTCTTTACAACTTTTGAAGAGCTTAGGGCCTTTCAAAGTAATACCCTTAATTGTTTGTACTTGTAATCCAACTTATGAGACTTTTGGCTAGTAAACGTGGACACGTGACACTGCTACATCAGAGCACTAGTTGGGTCGATTGGCTGCATGCTGCGACTTGTTCTCTCTGATACTTCGACTGGAAGGAGAGGGAATGATTGAGGAAGGATTGAAGGAGCAGGAAGCATCTTGGGCAAGGGGATATTCTGTGCGCCTACAGAAGGAGCTGTCAAAATCTTAAGCACCTTGATTATTACGACGTCTCCATGATTACTCCATGCTCAGAGGGATGAGAGTGAGGACGATGGCACTACTCTTGTGCACACGCTAGAGTTTATCCACGCTGTCCACACTGCCTTCTTCGATAGCTAGGACAAGTTGATGCTAAAGCAGGATCAGAATAAGGACGATGCTTCACCGAAGACTGATCAAGACGGGGCGCATGATCAGGTGTCGACCTCTGTCGGTGACATTGCGCACAAGCTCAGGTCATAGCCACTTGCCGGTTGTGCAATTGCATTCGATACCAGATTGCTCCCTAATTTGGACATGCCAGCTTCTAATGTAGTCTGGCATCTTGCTAAGGTACTCGGAGATCTGACTATGAAACATCTGACATCGTGGTTGCAGAGATGCAAGCATGCACAGAGTTTATTCTATTACTGTACAATGATCCGAGGTTGTAAGCGCACGTTTTAGACAATCTTCATCATACAGTACTGATCAGCAAATAACCTGCAGAGCGTTCATCTCTGAAATAGCAAGAGTCTATTATCTTAGTGCTTCCTATACGGTATTGATCAACAGACAACCTGTAGAGCATCTCTCTCTCAAATAGCAAGAGTCTCTTCAGTATATAATAGATTAGCACAACGGCAAGGTAGATGATGATAAGAGGCTGGCTTTGTTATTTTCTATTAGTGACATTGGAATTGGCATCAGTGAAGAAAAGTGAAAGGAGGTCTTCAAAGATTTCTCTCAGGCAGATAGCTCAACAAGAGGCTGTATGTGGGAATTGGTTTAGGACTGAGTATTGTAGCTGAAAGGTATTGTCTAGTCTCACTTAAGCTTTGATATTGCCATACTTCTATTTTAACAATGCTTTTACAAAGGCGTCTTGTTCTCAAAATGGAATTTCAGTGCATGAAGCTTGCCAAATACATTCTTTGAGAAATATACCGTCTAGATCTTAGCAGAAGTTTACAAGGTTAATAACATACCTTAGTGGTGAACCTGTTAAGTTTGATTAGTCACTCATGTAAAAATTACACGGCGTAACGAACAGAATCTGAGAAAGAGATAGAGAGTACACAACAGATAAGAGGAGAATCAGTAAATTCTTTAGCTCCAAACAATTGATACAAAGATGGCTCTGTCCACCCATGCACTTCCACTGTGTGAAGCTTAGATGGCGATCTAGATAGAAGATAGGTGAAGAGCTTAAGGCTAACTGGAACAACTCCTCTGACTGGGTGAAAGATGAATGATGGATGGCTGTGAAGGGGTTTAGCTTCTATAGCCCGCGAAGGCCGTTAGGTCGGCCTAACCGACCTACTATATAAGCCTCCACTAGTCGGCCAGGGAATATTCCAAGGAATATTCTCTTTACCATCGGGTCGGGGGCGTTGCCCCCGGACCCCCCAGCAGCTAGGGGCCACTTCCGCGGCCCTCGGACCCTAAAATAGGGACTCCTTTTAACTCCCTTACCCCACAACTCGATGCAATGTGCCTCAAGTTGCTACCAGCTTAACCACTCTGTCTAACCCAAAGATTAGACCCACAACGGTCACCTTTTTGCCATCTGGTCACATAGACCTCATCTGATATACAAGTCAGGACTCACCAATGTCCAGGCTCACATTTGGCTTCTCCTCATAATGAGGGCCTTACAACTTTGAGCACCATGGATCATTGGTGGCACCTAATGAGACTGGGGCATTGATCATATCTAACAACTCACTACTCCATACTTACAAGAGATTCTTCTAATCTCCAGCTCATCTGCCAACAACTTGTGCCGCCATGGATATCTTTTGGACATTATCATCTTTAGGAGCCTTTGAAAATGCCTAATTAATGAAAGAATATCATTATTTTGAACATAGTAGGAAACTTCGGCCACAAAAGTCCACTACTTCAATCACTTGTTTTGTCGGGTTTGGTTATTTTGCATGAAGCAGTCAACAACGAGAAGATATGGAGTATAGCTGCATGAATAGCTTTATCCAACAGATACAGTCTTGAAAAGCATATGCTATACATAGAGATTGGAGTGCTTTCAGTGGATTAAAGTTATAATTTCCAAGTTTTTTGGCTGAATCAGTTCTGGAATATTAAGGAAGCTTCACTATCCTAGATAGACTAAATGTTTTGAACTCACATTTGTTTAGAGGTCCTTTGAAACCAACAGGTTCAAGAGGAATCTGAGTTGAAACTGGCTATCATAGCAATGCGATTGTATGCTTTCTTTGCACTCAATTTACGGTCAAAACTATCGTCAACTATGATCATGGCAGATTGGTTGGTATGATGGGTGGCTGCACTTGGCTTAGAAGGCTAACTAGGAAGAGGAATCACCTTCTCACTTGCTCGATTTGATAAAGGGGATCCTTGTAAGTGCACATAGTTTATTCTATTACTATATAATGATCCGATGTTGTAAGCACACGTTTTAGACAATCTTCATCATATAGTATTGATCATCAAATAACCTGCAGAGCGTCTCTCTTTGAAATAGCAAGAGTCTAGTCTTCAGCATACAGATTATCTTGGTGCTTCCTATACATTACTGATCAACACACAACCTATGGAGCATCTCTCTTTGAAATAGCAAGAGTCTCTTCAGCATATAACAGATTAGCACAACGGCAAGGCCTATTGGAAAATGTGCAATCACATCCACTATAACCTCTTGTGAGGAATAACAAGGCAAAGAAACACATTGCAAACAAAGCCTTAGACTACGTCATGTATCCATGGTTTATTAAAACAATAGTTGGTGAATGCCATGGTCACTTTTCACCTTTTTCCACCTACTAATAGCACTTATTTGTAAGCCTATAAAAGGTAGTCATTCCCACACTCATTTCATTAGTTATTATCATTCAGTTGTACTTGCATTATGCTTGGATAATATCAGTTGTTCTTTTTTACCATTACTTATGCCTCATTATGATTGTCTATTTGTTCATTAGTGATCCACCTTAGCATGCATCCTCAATATTTTAACATGGTATCAAAGCGGGTTTCAAGCTAACACTACAAGGATATCAAGCCATAGCGATGCCAATTAGCGACGATAAATAGCGGCGTCGCTATTAGCGTAGCCACGAAAATAGTGATGCTCCATAGAAAAAAAAACCACGGGCTGAAACACGAGTGCGTTTCATTTCGCGCATTCGTGAAAGTTTTCAAGAGGGAGAGCAAGAGAGAGACCCACAAAAAGGATCTCACAATTATAAGAGAAACAATTCTGCAAGGTACTTGTGGTATGCAGTCAGAAGTTGTTCATATGCCATGTTATGGATTTCGAAATGGTGAAGGAACGTGGAGTGCAAGCAGTGATGTATTGTTTGAAGCAAAGGATGGGAGATTCTTCTAACAGATTTTCAAATATCCATATAGCCTTCTATACGGATAACCTAGACAGGTTGGTTACTCATGTCGTTTCTTGGGATATAGAGACATATCTTCAATGGGGGGGTGAACTAATGCCTGCATTAATTTGATTGGGTTTCTGAGGAAAGTTTGTCTACCATTCACAATTGTCAGGCTCAGTGGGGTTGAAGCTCTGGAAGAATTTCTGGCATGCGCTTGTAGTTGTGACTTTCTAGCAAACAGCCACCAATGATTCTTTAGTTTTGGTCATGTTTCAATGTAAAGACTGAATTTGTAAATTGTGACTTAATTTGATGAGCAAGTGAGAATGAGCTGAGATAAACATGGGAGGACAGTCCTCTTGCTGGAGTATTCCATCATGCAGATAATGATGATGATGATGATGATAATGGTAATGACAAAGTGTGTAATACTGTTGGGTAGGTGATTAAATTGGATGACTCTCCACATCCAAGCATTGATGATCCATAGTATACCAGTTAAGATGATGATGAATTTGGAAGTCCATAGAGGCCATTAACTCCATCACTATCTTCTAGTCTTGCTAATTGTTCTTTATCATTATTAGTCAACCTGGTACAAAATCATGATCAATAGCAGCATGGACTAATCAAGATGAGGCTTGGATTTAAAGTGGTTGGCATGGCAGTGCGGTCGTGTGTGAGATTGCAACATATTCATCTGATCAAAACTTGAGTACTATAGGGCTTTGGTTTCCTTGGTGGCCGTTCTCAAGTATGTGTGTATGTTGTGGATTCCATCAAATTTAGGTTAAGAATCACCTTGCCTCAACCAAAGAAGTTGAAACAACACTACTTAAAACACCTTAGACTGCAGGTGAATTCATTGAAACATAGCAATAATGACCCCCACCAGGTATTCCAATCACATGCTTCTGTGATATTCTTTAGCAATTCTCTGACTCTCTTAATCCTCATAAACAACATACTCTTTGTTCTCCTCTAAATCTGGCCCTGGAAATCATTTTGCAGACCTCTAAGCTGAGGCTTGATTATGCATTGAACAGTGGCAAGTGTAAGATATTGTTGCAGGTCTTCTCCTCCATTTCAAGTTACCTTAATGCAATGCGATTTGCTTTTGACAACATCCAGCTTATCAATAATGTCTATGACAACACAGATACTAAGAATAAGTGGGCAAAGGGTCTTTCTATTTGCTACTATGCTCTCAAAGAACTCTGCAAGTGGTTGCTGCTATGCAAGCAGTATGTCCTAGATTGCACTGGTTATCTTCCATCTCGCAAAGTGTTTGCTAAGCTGGAGAGTGTGGAGACAATCAAGTTCCTCATCTTGGACTTGACCAAATGCTTCCACTTCCTTGAAGTGAAGGTGGAGGCATGATCAGAGATGTCTGTCAAGATCAATTTGTTTCAATCAAGCAATACACTGTGTTTCACTAGACCAATGTGCAAGTAGTATGCTTATGGCAGACAAGATCATTTGTTATGTGGCTCTTTGTGATTCTAATGTTTCTATTGGCTATCAAATAGGATCCAGATTATCAATAATGTCTATGAAAACACAGATACTAAGAATAAGTGGGCAAAGGGTCTTTCTGTCTGCTACTATGCTCTCAAAGAACTCTACAGGTTGTTGCTACCAAGCAAACAGTATGTCCTGGATTGCACTGGTTATCTTCCATCCCATGAAGTGTTCGCTAAGCTGGAGAGTGTGGAGACAATCAAGTTCCTCATCTTGGACTTGACCAAATGCTTCCACTTCCTTGAAGTGAAGGTGGAGGCATGATCAGAGATGTCTGTCAAGATCAATTTGTTTCAATCAAGCAATACACTGTGTTTCACTAGACCAACGTGCAAGTAGTATGCTTATGGCAGACAAGATAATTTGTTATGTGGCTCTTTGTGATTCTAATGTTTCTATTGGCTATCAAATAGGATCCAGATTATCAATAATGTCTATGAAAACACAGATACTAAGAATAAGCGGGCAAAGGGTCTTTCTGTCTACTACTATGCTCTCAAAGAACTCTACAGGTTGTTGCTACTAAGCAAACAGTATGTCCTGGATTGCACTGGTTATCTTCCATCCCATGAAGTGTTCACTAAGCTGGAGAGTGTGGAGACAATCAAGTTCCTCATCCTGGACTTGACCAAATGCTTCCACTTCCTTGAAGTGAAGGTGGAGGCATTGATCAGAGATGTCTGTCAAGATCAATTTGATTTAATCAAGCAATACAGAGCAGTACTTCTTCTTCTTCTGTTTCACTAGACCAACGTGCAAGTAGTATGCTTCTGGCAGAGAGGATCATTTGTTATGTGGCTCTTTGAGATTCTAATGTACCTATTGGCTATTAGATAAGATCATTTGTTATGTGGCTCTTTGTGATTCTAATGTACCTATTGGCTATTAGACATGATCATTTGAATTGAATGTCATGAAGGTTGTACTTCATGGCACCAGTATGTTTCTGGCAGATATGCTAGAGTGAAGTGGATTGCTATGGCCTATGAAGTCATCATGACTAATGTGGGCAACTCCATGGCATTAGTGCCAAAGCTTCCCAAGCATTGTCAAGGTTTCATTCACTCTCACATTGGTGTTGATTATCACTTGGCTACATGATAGGTGAACAATGTCCAAACAGAATTTGAAAAACAACACTTTGACGAGGGTTATGATTGAAATAAGCTATGAAGGTATAATTGTGATTTGTTTTAGGTTTTGATTTGTTTCATTCAATCTCACATTGATGTTGATTATCACTTGTCTACATGACAGGTGAACAAATGTCCAAACATAATTTGAAAACCACAACTTTGATGAAGGTTATGATTGAAGTCAACTCTGAAGGTGTAATCCTGATTTATTTCAAGTATAATCCTAATTTGTTTCGAGTCCCTCTCATTAGTGTGTAACAATACCTGATTTCCATTACTGCAGTGGCTCATAGAGTGATGGCATAAGCATGGCTTAAATATCTCTAAAAATAATAATAACCATTATATTCGATTACATTCAGTCTCACATTCATGGTGCTTATCACTTGTCTACATGACGGGTGAACTACAGGACAATAACCCTTATTTTCCGTTTCAGCCCCATATTGATTATTACTTGTTGAACTATAGGACAATAACCATTATTTGTTTCAATTTCAGTTTTAGTTTCAGCCTCATGTTGAACTATTGGACAATAATCATTATTTGTTTCAGCCTCAGCATTGGATTAAGCTGAGAGAAAAGACTAAACTGTCCACAGCTAGCTGCGAGATAGTGCTCATCAAGGCCCGTGAAGTCATCAAGACTAATGTGGCCAACTCCATGGCATTAATGCCAGAGCTTCCATGGAATTGCTAGGGTTTCATTCAGTCTCACATTGATGTTGATTATCACTTGTCTATATGACAGGTGAACAATGTCCAAATAGATTTTGAAAAACCACACTTTGATGAAGCATATCTAATCTATAGAACTAAGCATTGGATTAATCATATCCAGTGCTACACATCCAATCTATAGAACTAAGAATTGACTAATAGTACTTATATTACCCACCATTACTAGTATCAATAGCTCTACTTTTGTTGTACATTCAAGGCATTTAGTGGTTGTTGCCTCAAGACAACACATTTTTGTAGCTACCAATAAAATGTGGGTAAGTGTCTTAAGATAGCACATTACAGGGTTAGCTACAGCAAAATTTGGGGCATTCAATGTGTTGCCTCAAGACAACACTTTGCAAGCTAAAGCAAAAGGACAACATCACCTTGTATCCCAACATCTATCACAACACATTATTGATGATACCCACCATTGCAAAACATTGAACAGATGATCACTATAATATATCGATAATACAACCATACTATGTTATTAAATCATAGTGAAAAGAAACTTGTAATACATTGCAAAATTGTACTTGGATAACTAAGGAGTAGTGTCGACAGTGAACGATAATGAAATCTATGATGTTATGTTTTATTGCCTTATTACGTTGGGGGAATCATAACTGCACACCAAGGAGGCAAGATTCCACCAGAGAAGAAATATTAGTTCTTCTCATGAACTATGATTAACATATTATATAGAGGAGATGATAGACGTATGTGCAGCTAATTTATATTAGCTGTCAATTAATTAAATAGCCCTTTTTAAGAGAGATGCTTTTTTACCTTGGAGCTATACAGATTTCTAGGCCACGATGAAGATGTGTTAGTTGAATATCCTAAGTGTTGTTTTGTTCCCTTACGCCTAGCAGCCAATGCACAGAGTATGGCCAATTGTTTTGTTCTAGAATGAACAAAAGGGAAAAGAAAAGAAGAAGTGGTTTGGGGAAGGCGGGAGTTCCAAAACGTAATAGAGGGAAAATATATTTACTTTGGTGTTTGCAATGGTAGGATGAGAATTTTATTTTTGAAATTTTTTGTTTGAGTTTATAATTACTTATTAATATTACTTATTAAAGTTAAAATTTTATGATCGGTTCCTAAACTTGGTAATAAGGGCCTTCAAATTTTATGTGCCTCTTGAAATCAAAACTGTAAGTTGAAGGAGTGTTCAGATCTACAACCTAAACTTGATATTAAATAATTAAAACTACTTGAGCCTTTAATAGCTACATAAGTTCAAAGAACACTAAGATCCATAGTCTAGACTTCACATCAAACGTTTATGATCGAATGAGCTTGTTGGACCCGTGAATGTAAGTTAAGGAAACACTAGTAGTTTTGGTGATTTGATTATACATTGGGATGTCCTCTGTGTAGGTAGAAATTGAATTTTTTTTAAAAAAAATTGTATACCAAAAATTCAAGATTATCTAATATTTATCATAAAATAAGACACATCCATCCAAGATAGTTGTGCTATATGGGTCACAATGGTATGTTGTGAGTTATTGGTTTACAATGTAATCTAGGCGATTATAACTAGGAAAGAGTCAAAGGCTAGTCACTAATGAAATCTCTCTCAAGAAGCTCACTAAGTTTCCCTCATCGGATGCTTTTAAGAAGGTTCATTGTAGAAAGGACTTGGAGGGATATCTTCCAACAAGGAGGATCTCCCTCATAACTCAGAATTTCATACACTTGTCTATTGAGAGACTCATTAGCTATCTCCCTCCTAGCAATTGTGGCCCATGCCTTTTATGGCTATATAACTATTGCTTTTGGATCAAACAACTTGTTAGGATCATTTCAATGCTTGCCTTACTACATAGTATTATCTAAAATAATTGTAGCAACAATGCATGCTCTCCATGTTCTCTCTCTCTCTCTCTCTCTCTCTCAATCAAAAAAAATGAGAGGGACTTTTATCTCTCTGTATGTATTTCATTCTCCTCCATGCATCTATATATCTTTATTTATTTCTTGCCATTTTAGATCAATGGAAAACATGCATATTGTAGATAAGGATAGAGCAAGACATGTAATTTTGTATGGCTATGTTATAGTATCCTCTCTCTCTCTCTCTCTCTCTCTCTCTCTCTCTCTCTCTCTCTCTCTCTCTCTCTCTCTCTCTCTCTCTCTCTCTCTCTCTCTCTCTCTCTCTCTCTCTCAATCAAAAAAAATGAGAGGGACTTTTATCTCTCTGTATGTATTTCATTCTCCTCCATGCATCTATATATCTTTATTTATTTCTTGCCATTTTAGATCAATGGAAAACATGCATATTGTAGATAAGGATAGAGCAAGACATGTAATTTTGTATGGCTATGTTATAGTATCCTCTCTCTCTCTCTCTCTCTCTCTCTCTCTCTCTCTCTCTCTCTCTCTCTCTCTCTCTCTCTCTCTCTCTCTCTCTCTCTCTCTCTCTCTCTCTCTCTCTCTCTCTCTCTCTCTCTCTCTCTCTCTCTCTCTCTCTCTCTCTCTCTCTCTCATATGCTTCAATAGTGGAAGACATGGAATGCATTTTTTCCTGACTAAGATTAAAAGAACGTAACAGTGTTTGGATTTGCAATACTATCTTCTCTTACTTGTGATATTGGACAACTAAAGTAGGGCCTACGATGGATATGAACAATCATAAAGGGGTGTCATAAACTTACTAGCATATATAGCCCCTAACCCAAACACATGTAAGCTCTCTTGATAAGCGCATGCCTAAGCACAAGTTGTTGACGTTGGCACCTTTAAATCTCAATAAGTAACCTAATGATTCATTGTTGATATATTCTTGTAAAAGTATAGTTAACTCATCGGTATTTAGGGAATAAAATAATATTATTAATTATTATCCCAAACATATCTCTACAAAATAAGTTATATCTTTGTAACAGTCTAGATCTTTGACTCAACAAATATAAGAATTGTTGACGTTGATTATTCAACCTTAAGAGATGAGTAGGTTTGTCTCTATCGTTCATGGGATGCTTTATGGTTTCGCTTTTGGAAAATTACTCAAAAATAAAACAAAAATTGGATAGTAATATAAAAAATTACTAGATGATGTAAAAGTAGGGGGGACATTTTATTTTGACATGTAATTCCACTCACTTTTTAAGTTTTTGATCTTGTTAGAGGACATAGTTTTGTGTGCGTGTGGGAGCTATACATGTGTATATATGGAATTTAAGGCGTATGTTGTTAATTAATATAGTATGCCTCTCTCTCTCTCTCTCTATATATATATATATATATATATATATATATATATTCGTTTTGAATTATGCAACGGCAGACACAAATTGTGTTAGGGGTTCAACTCCCCTTGAGTTTATCGTGACTTCTTTTTTTGTAGGTTTAATCTGTGCAACAATAGAGGTTTGATTACAAATGAGCACGTGGATTTTGTAAATGATATTGTTAATACTTTCCTAAGCTTAGTAATAAGAACTTAATAATAAGAAGTTAAAATCTTACAATCAGTTCCTAAACTTGATAATAAGGGCTTCAAATTTTATGTGCCTCTTGAATCAAAACTATAGGTTGGAGGAGTGTTCGGATCTACAACCTAAACTTGATATCAAATAATTAAAAATGCTTGAGCCTTTAATAATTACGTGAGTTCAAAGAACACTAAGATCCATAGTCTAGCCTTCACATCAAACGTTTGTGATCGAATGAGCTTGTTGGACCTATGAATGCAAGTTAAGGAAACACTAGTAGTTTTTGTGATTTGATTATACATTGGGATGTCCTTAATGTGTAGGGGGAAAAATGAAAGTTGTTCAAAATAACATTAATTGTGCAAAAAAAGTCAAGATTATATAATATTTATCATAAATAAGGACACATTCATTCAAGATAGTCGTGCTTTATGGGTCACAATGGCATGTTATGAGTTATTGGTTTACAATGTAATCTATGCGATTATACATAGGCCCAGATGGCTAGTTCACATCACAAAATAGAGGGGCGTGGAGGTGATGTGTCAGCAAACAATGGATGCCATACAACCCACATGAAGGGTGGATCTAGGCGAGGGAAATTACCCACCTAGGGGACTAGTGCATAGATAAGTCATATGAGGACAATCACTTTTCACTTTATTATTTAAAGAAATGTAGAGGATCTAACAAGCCTTGAACCCACAATTTATGAGATGCAAGTCCCATTAAGCTCTTACTAGTCAACCAAATGCACATTTTTGAAATTTTGATCTATGCCCAGTGTGTAAATAAAAGCATAGATTGTTTTGACATTGAGTGGAGGCATTTTCCTGGTGTGTAATTAGCCTTGAAGTGTTTTTCTCATGTGGGTATGCATTGCACATTTTAAGACTAGTCATAATCTCACATGGTGGTTTGATCCAAATGTTCTATGGGATTTGGGCTACACTCGGCTAGTTCTTATAGAAACAATTAATGTAATTCCTAGTTGCAAAGGCTTCATTGTATGGCAAATGGGTCTATCTATCAGGAAGATTGCATTTTACTATACAAAAAAGAATAAATATATAGGAAAAGCGATAGGTTTACTAGTTACATGTACAAATCTTTTGAGTTATATGTAGTAAAATTTTTGGGAAGCAATTTTGCTAGTTATAACTAGGAAATCTGATGAATTTACTGCTTTAGATTAATTTCACTACATAGCAAATGGTCTAGAGTTCCTTGTGTTGATTGTTTTGATCAGCCGACTTTGTTATAAGATGAATCTGTAAAGCATTGATGAACTCAAATAGTCACATTTTGTATCCCATTTTTGTTAAATTTTGTGTATTTAACTATGATTTCTTTTTTTGCAGATCATTGTCTTTGTATCAGTTCTATTGGATTTCTTAATGATTACGCAAAGTTGGTTTTATTATGCCCTGTGATTTTTTATTTGGTTTGTTTATGTTTACTTCTTTTGATGTATCAAAGTATGGCTTGATTCTATAGACGTGCTACTCTGTTGTCTTGCTCCTGTGATCATCTTTGGACAACTCATAAGTTGTTTTATTTATGGGCCTTAGTATTGTATAAGGTCCTAGCCATTTACACATGAAACTTTATGACAAAATTGGTTTCTTAATAGGGTAATACAAGCTTACCTTTTTCCCTGGATCGTATGATGCATCTTTGTGCATTAATTCATACTATCTCTTCTATTTTTGTTGTGCTCTTCGGAGATTTTCTATTATTGCCATGTACATAATTGGTTGATGCTGGTCAAGTGGTTGTACCAATCTATGGTGTCTTCGTTTTGTAGTTGAAGCTAAAGTTGCATCATATTGTGAGGAAGCTTAGGGTTGCATCTGAAGGGACTAATTCTAGTTGAATGTTGCACTGTTGTGCAATAAGCATGTAGTATATATGGTAGCATTTCATCTCACTACTAATGACTTGGATCTATATACATAGCAATCATTTGTTTGATAGTCCTATTTAGTCTTTTCGTGAGACCATTTGTTTGAGGATGATAGGGTGATACAAATACCTATGTCATGCCCATGCATCTTGTTAATATTTGAAGCACCTATGATTTGAATTATGGTCCTTGATCTAATAAGATAGTTTTTGGAAATGAGTGTCTTGTAATAACTTCTTCTAGTAAAAATTTTGCTACTGTTGTAGCTGTTGTATATGGTATAGTTTTAATCTTGCACCATCTTGTCAAATATTCTGTGAGAACTATAATATATTTTTTCCATGTATTTATCTTTGGTAATGGTCCCAGTAAGTCCCATGCAAAAAGTTGAAATGGATGTGTTACCTGAATAGGTTGTAGTAGACATTAGGAGAGTTTTGATGTCTCAAAAATGTGTTTTAGGAGATAGAGAGAGAATGATCTAGGCTAATAGGAGCAAACCCTCCATAACGAAACTTCTATTTTAAAAAAGTAAAAAATCATTTTACAAAAAGATATATACATAATAATATTACAAATTTTTATATTCAATATCTATTTTTAGCCTCTTATATTCGTGATTATGACATCCTTTGTATTAAAGGCATAAAATATTGGCCACTTTTATTTAATGACATATCTGGATTAATGACAATGATTGGTTTAATCTAAATTCAAAGTGGTAAAAAGCTTGGCACTCATTTTTTTCTTTCTTTTCTTTTATCCCTCTCATGTTTTTCCCTCCTTTGTGGTAGCCTAGACCTCCCTCCCCTCCCCCATCTCTCTCTCTCTCTCTCTCTCTCTCTCTCTCTCTCTCTCTCTCTCTCTCTCTCTCTCTCTCTCTCTCTCTCTCTCTCTCTCTCTCTCTCTCTCTCTCTCTCTCTCTCTCTCTCTTTGTGCCATGGATATAGAAATTTGACCTTTAATAAGGTATCCAAGCTTCCAAATCACATCGATATCATTGTTTAACTCATTCCAAATATATGAAAGATGAATTCTGACTATCATTAACAAAAGTAGTTGTATCACCATGCAAAAGGCAAAGTGTGGGAAAAGACAAAGATATGAGAGTTCGTTTATCTTTTCTTAAAAGGGTAGAATCCGAGATTTCAAGCTTGGAGTAAATAAGAATAGCATAAAAGAAGTATTGGTGCAACATATGTTTATGCATAGAGAGCTATATTTGAAATCTGGAACTTCAAATCTTTCAACGTATAGAAAAAATGGTAAGAATTCGATTCTTAAAGTCTTTCTTTTCTTGAACTTGATTTAAGCTGTTCCATGTACAACGGTAGAAATAATATAGAGCTTATAGAGAATGAATATCCTTTTCTTATATTGTCCTCATGTAGCACAATCAATGGGGATCAATATCCCTCCTTCATTTGTTGTCAAATTTTTCAAGCGTTGAGTTGCCCTTGCTAAGTCCATGAGGGCTATAGATGTAAAATATTTTTTGAGATAAAGAGAGCATTAAAACCTAATATCTTAAGTAGGCTAAGCAAAGTTTTTACCTATTAATATATTTTACATCTTCTTTTCTAATGCTAAGATAAGAAGATCAAAGGCCATGCTTTTAGTGAAGAGACTAATATATGATCATGTCATACAATTTGTTGATGAACGATGGGACACTAGGACAGAAGGAAAAATTATATGTAAGATAGATCAAGACTCTATAGCTTATAAATATATGGTTGTTACTCAAAATTTCATACTTACATTTTATTATAATAGATGGCATTATGTTGGTGGTAGTCTGGTTGCTTTAGACCAAAATCTTGACTATTTGAGCAAATATCTTATAGTGGATCTTGATGTTTGGTTCAATGAGGACATCATTGCAATCTTAAAGGTTAGATCATCATGTACGCTATATCAAGTGATGATGGATTTACATAATGAAGATATTGAACTACCATGCTTATTTGTGTTCCAACTTAATAACAAACGAGTAAGTTTTTATATCATATTATATCCATTTATGTGTATTGATTAACAAATATTTGTAATATACTTTTTGCAGATATCAACAAGGAGAGAGAATAATATACAATGCAAGGATATTGAAGAAAATATCTCTTTACTATCAATATAAAATACATGTACAAATTTTATGGCGAATTTCTGTTAGTCATCTCCATGACTTATATACACAAGGGCTTACAAGCAATATAGTAGAGCTACTTTTTTTTCGATACCATGCTTATTTGTGTTCCAACTTAATAACAAACGAGTAAGTTTTTATATCATAATATATCCATTTATGTGTATTGATTAACAAGTATTTGTAATATACTTTTTGTAGATATCAACAAGGAGAGAGAATAATATACAATACAAGGATATTGAAGAAAATATCTCTTTACTATTAATATAAAATACATGTACAAATTTTATGGCGAATTTCTGTTAGTCATCTCCATGACTTATTTTCACAAGGACTCCTAAAAAGAAGGGACATCCTTTTTAGGAGTCCTTTTGCTTGTCTTTGATGCTTTGGTTGCCTTCGATGCTTTGGTGTTAAAGGCATAACTTCATTGCTGTAGTTACATACATCTCTTCTCCTTTATTGTCCAAGTCCCCATTACTGTTCATTCTTGGTTTCATACAATTGACCATTATGTACTTCATGACCTTTTCTCTTACATACCAAATATGCTTAGTTGTATAGCAATCCCTTGAAAATTATTATATATTTATAAGAAAATATTTTTAGTTCATTGTTATTTTTTACAATGGACTATATTATTATCATCAATGGACTATTTTGCAATGAACCTCTATCTTAAAGTTTGGTATCTTTCATATTATCTTTACAAGTTTATCATCATTGAGATAAATAAACTTAACCAATCTTGAGACATTTGTAATTACTCCCCAACCACAAGAATGACTATCATCTTGATGAGAATACTGTAACCAACAATATAAAGTAAAACTATAAAACTTGTTTATGGTAGTTTATAGAATAAATTTTCTTATTATATTCCAACCATATTATTCAAGACCTTATATCAAATTGTCTATATTGCATTGTTGTAAATAAATTAGAAGGCGTGGGAGGCTTTTTCTCTAGCACTTTAATCAATCCTTTAATAGCTATGTACCAAAAATACAATAAAATTTAGAGTACTTGCATAAAAAAGATCAAAATATTAAGGAGACCCTCGATTATATAACTTATAACTTAGCATTTCCATGGCTTTATTTCAAAGAATTGATAAGAAAATCTTGCTTGTCCATACAATTTATTCCAATTAGGCTCCACTGAGAATTGTAAACAATCATGTTTCAATAATTTAGAAAAATAAAATCTCATGAAATCTAATAGAATACAAATTAATTGCTTTTCATTGTATGGAATTAGAAGGAGCTTCAAAGTGTCAAAGTTAATCGGATTGAAGCAATGATCAAATGCACTTACATCAAGCTCACTCCTCATATAGTGTGAGATAGATGGATCAAGAACCTCAAATTTTTGTTGTATATCAAAGGGGAGCTCATGCATTACACACCTAGTAAAGGAATGGAGATAGTGAGCATAAATATGAAAAATCTATTGCTAGAAAAATATAGTAAGTAAAAATAAATTTGGGTGTATTATACCTCATCCGAGCAAGAAGAATAGAGTCATTTACTTCTCTCATTTTACTCTTGAGAATCTACACACAATCAGAGTAAAAAAATATCATATTAGATCATTTATTAATATCATCAGCAGGTAAAGAGTAAGAAACATTAAAGCCCTCAGGATCAACTCTTTCAAGAAGGGTAGATAGCTCTTTTTCAAAAGATGGTAGCTATTCTACTTCCTTTTCTTCTGCCTTCTTCCTTTTGTACTCCCTTCATTCATTTGCCGGCTCTTCTATGGCCTTTTTCTCTTTCTTATGTTGTCTTGTGTCTTTTTCATGGCATCTTCAACCTTGAGACTTGAATCTTTTTTCTTTTTTCTATATGGAGACACATTTAAAATATTAAAAATATTCTTATCACAATAAGGGGGACTGGCTCAAGGACCTTTGAAAATCCGTATCTCAACCTCTTAAGAATTATCATGTCTTTGTCCATAAGTGTAAGCCTATGTACATGAGCAGCACATATATAAGAATCTTGAAAAAACTTAGTCAAAATCTTATGTAGCTTCCTGGATGCAATTGAGAGCAATCCTTATCCATCTAAAACTATTGAGGCTATGCTTGTCACAAATTTCTCTAACAACCTTTGAAAGGGAAGTTTTGGAATTGCATTATTGAGAGCCTTCATTGCAGTTCTAATCTCCTTCAAGCATCTAACATGATATGAAAACTTTCTCCTTGGCTTTGATTTCCTTGGAAGTTTAGAAGGATTGGAGGACTTATGGATCTTTGAAGAAGGCCTCTTGGATCAACTTTCTACTTTTTTGCAATGCAATACTTCCATGCAATTAAAAGTTAGTTGGTTAATTCGAAAGATAGTTAGTCAATTGATAAGTTAGTAAAGTTACTAACTAAAGTAAAAACTAACTAATATTAATAACTAAAAATTTTTATTTAATTAAAATTATCAAAAAACCAAGAGTTGTAATCCAAAATTTTTCCTGGATTGACAAGGACTATAGCCACCCCCCTTTACGGAAGTTACAACGTGAATGAGAGTTATGAGCCGTATTAATCACTAGTGTTGATGTGTATAGTATGGATGGTCCAAAAACATTAGATTTTTGAGCAAAAATAACATATTTTAGATAATACTTATTATAAATATCCTAAAAAACTATGGAGATTTCTAGAACAAGATGTCATGTAAAAAAAGCAAGTGGTTTTTTCATCTTGTTTTGGAGATTTGATACAAAAAAAAGGGTTGGTGAAATCGTGCATATCACGATCGCAGTTTACAGGCAGTAAACATCACTTCGAACAGGGAGAAGAAGAATGAGTGATCTGGAAGATTTCTAACCAAGTGGTGTCTTGGGATTTTACCCCCCTATCGAAACCAACAAAACTATCAGAATTGTGATTTGAGCATTAGATTGCTGATTTTTCCAAGATTCCCTCCATTAAGAGTTTTTCTTCTTAGTCATTCTTCTCAGTCTCACAACCCTTCTTCTCTTGTTTAGCTATAAATATGAGGCATGGGGAGCAGTTAGAGAAGCATAAGGAGACCTTGAGAGGCTGTGAGAGAGAGGTAGAGAGAGAGAAGTAGAATACGCTTCCGAGAGAGAGAGAGAGAGAGAGAGAGAGAGAGAGAGAGAGAGAGAGAGAGAGAGAGAGAGAGATTCCCCCTATCTCGGTCTTCAACTAAGCCATGTTCTCTTATGCTCTCTCATCTTAAATTCATTCGTCCTTCTTTATATCTCAAATCCACTTGTTGACTATGGGCCCCAAGCAAAAGATCTCTCCAAACACTTAAACTCCCACCACAACTGACGGGACCGCGAACCAAGGGACCGCAACTACGGGAAACACATCTCTTATGAATCAAGTGCACCCCATTGTAATAGGAAAAATAAATTGGGAGAAAAGAATGTTTACATTAATTATCACAACTTAATTGAGCATGTTTCAAGATGATGAACGTACTAGGAAAAAAAAATTCATCGCATTTATCTTAGGTGATCAATCAAAATTGCACTTAGAAGCTGTTAAATTACTCATAAATTACATGGAAATTTCATGCTAATATATATATGAAAAGTTTCAAGAATACACATTAAACTGAAATTAAGCCAAATAGATTTTATGTATCCACATCCGTTTTCTTGGTTGAAATAATAGGAAATCCTATTACATCTCACAAAGCATAGATTGAACTTGTGATAGAATACATAGGATTCCTAGGAAGTTGAAAGAATTTCAAACCCTAAAGAGTTAAAGGATTCTTCTCAAGGCCCATCTTGCTTGAAGCTGAAAGGAATTCAAAGTCCTTAAGTAACTATATGAATTACACGATAAACCCTAGTTCAAATGAATATATAGCGTTTTGTTGTAGGGAAGCCAATGTCCCAAATTGCAATCAACATTGCAAGGATACTCCTTCATTCAAAAGAATGACAAAATTAAATTAGGTTATCTATGGAAATCTCGAACGATAATGAGGATAAATCCAAGACTAGATGCTATCACATCAAATTGGAATTTCCTTTGGCATAGAGAACAAAGAATTGTCTAGTACATATTGTGCAGTTCTACTTGTGTTTGTACTTAGGAACACGTGTTTGAAAAAGCAGTCATCTAACAAAGGAATTGATAAGAAGAAAAAACTTTCGAATTGGATTCAGGTTGAAATGCCGGGGAAAGGCGTGTTGAGTACCCCCAATTAGCCACCGACCCTATCCAAGGGGTTTTTTTTTATAACCATATCGGGAATGTGGACCGGACTCGTCGTGAGAGGTCTCTTCATAGAAACGTTTGTTCGTAGGAGGATGCTTGGGTGCCAGGGGGCTTTGGTTTTAAATCCCCTACCTCTAGGCCCTACCCAGATGGTCTACATGACTCGAGAAGGAATCTTGAGGCCCTGTTACTAGTGCAAGGGCGAGAACTTGGAGGAAAATAAGACATCCTTACGGATTGCAAGCATCGTCCCATGGATAGGATTTGTATCTCAGTTCAAATTTTAATATAAAGTTTACTTTCAAAGAATTTGTCTGATCTATTTTCATGTTAGTGTATAAAATTACGTAAATTAACATGTGAATAATGGGTTAATTAAGGAAGCTGCTTGTATGTGTTACCACTAATATGCCCTTAGGTAAGTAGGAAACTAAAGCTATCAAGGGAAGCAGGTGGGAGGAACCCCCAATGGGTCTATGCTATGATAGGATGGTCCTAAAGAACTAGGAGGCTTCTCAACATTCAAATCGATGACGTATTGACCTTAGATAATATAGGGTAGAACCCTAGCTCATATTGTTTTAGGGGACTTGAAAGGGACTTTATCCTATGGGTAGAGAGGTCGAGCGATACATCCCTCTCGTTTTCCATTCTCTTTGAACCAAGTGTGATATGAGTCCATCTCGGTTTAGATGCTCTACGCAAAGTGGATCGCTGCTGATGCTAGAAGCTATAGAATGACTTGACCATTAGAACCCAGGAAGATTCAGGTCAATCCTAATAGGGTTGGCCGATACGTTTCATTTCGGAGTAGAGTCGGGAGTCGCTAACCGACAAACCCTGTGACATTCTGTGGGAATGCCAGGTGGCATCTTTTAGATCAAACTCGATGGACTACTAAAATGTATCACGACCTAGGTATGTTACAGTTGGTATCAGAGCAAACTAACAAACAACATAAGCAAGATAAGAGTACAAGGACAAGGTCAAGGATAGTGGAAGAAACCAAAGGAAAATGTAATCAGTGGCTTTGTTCCTACATAGAGAAATGATCAAAACCTGCGATGCTTCTACTACAAGGAACTTGAGCACTTCAAAAGAGAGTTTCCCAAACTTGGTGAGGACCACCGCCAAGGATGATTTTGTGGGCAAATAAAACTAGAGATGCGTGTGGTTGGGGTCAAGCAACAATGGGGAGGGCAAGGACTTCCAATATCACCATCAAGGAAGTAAATGAACGGGAAGAACCAACTATGGAAGAAGATATTGAAAAGGTGACAGTCCATGCCGCTCTCCATAAAAAGGGACTGAATTGCCAATTCTCGGTGATCCAAACCCCGTCACACTACCAAGATAAGAACTTCAAAACCCTGATTGGATGTGGAAGTATGCATTCTTTTACTTCTCCTACTTGTGTAAGAAAGCTAGGAATAACCACAATAGTTGCACCCACTTTACTTGTGAAATTAGCAAATGGACATGAAATCACTTGTACTAGATAAACTACCAAAGTGAGATTCCTACTTGGTGGAAAGCCAACAATTGTAAAATTTAGAGTAATGAACTTAGGGGCTCATGAATGCTTACTTGGCATGGATTGATTAATACCCAACGATGCCTACATTCACTGTGAAAGGGGCCAAATTTCCTTTCGAAGTTCTGAAGGGGAACTAGTCACAACTCAAAGGGAGGCTGGTAAACCCAAAATCCAATTAGAAAAGGCATCACGGATAGTTAAGGGAATGCAGAAGGGTTAACCCATCTTCTTGATCAAGTTGAATAAGCTAGATCAAAGCAAGGAGTTTGAAGAAGAACCTTCATGGCTAAAGGAGTACGCAGATGTATTCCTTGAAGGAGCTACTGCCCCCAAGGGAGATTGATCATGAGATCAAAATCATACCAGGCACTGCTCCAGTTGCAAAAAGACCTTTAAAAACTTGCTTCAAGACGGTGGTTCAGAGGAGTGTTTAGGCCATGACAAAACTTGGATACTTGCTGTGCAATATCCATAGCGGTGCGTATTTTAGTAGGATTACAAACTTTGAATAGTAGGCTTCCAAGGTTAATTCTAGCTACTTGAGCTTGAAGAATTCATTCATCCTTAAGGTCTGGTAGGTTGGCAGAAGGTATCGTTCATGTATAGCATCTTTTAGCTGAACCCAAATGGTAGTGGCTTTCAAAATACCTTGATCTTGCACCATTGCTTCCATCATGCTCGAGCTTGGCCAACTAACTTAAGTTTGGCTATCATCGCTTGATTGGAGAAAGCAGTTCCTAAAGCTGAGAAATAATCATCCATTGATTTAATCCATATCTCCGCCTCAGTTGCGATGTCTATTCCATCTCCATCAAACTCGGGTGTCTTAATTTGCTTGAGAAGGAATTGCTTCGCTTGCACATCAGGATTCGTGGGTGCATAATGTGCTAGACAATCAAGCCATACCACTTAGGTTATTATGTTTAGGATATGTCTACGAATCCTACATTAATTAGCCACACATCATTACAAAGTTTCGGCTCTGATACTAACTGTAACATTCCTGCCTATCAACTACCCAAGCACGTTTTAGTGGTCCATCGAGAAACAAATCTAAGTGTTGCTTCTCGGCACTCCCACAGAATGTTTTGGGTTTTGTCGCCTAGGGTTTTACAAGTCCCCACCTCGCAACGAAACATTTGTGGTCGAACCCACTAGGATCGATCTGAAATTTGGGTCCCTAGTAATCAAGGTCTCCTAATAGCATTCTAGCGTCCGGGTCCTGGACATCCTA
Organism: Lygodium microphyllum; assembly: GCF_053477565.2. NCBI lineage: Eukaryota > Viridiplantae > Streptophyta > Polypodiopsida > Schizaeales > Lygodiaceae > Lygodium > Lygodium microphyllum. Next base: position 175,465,068 of record NC_141137.1, on the reverse strand, counting down.
ATTTACACAGAGATACCCAAGCTGAAGAAAATCCATGCCACACTTGGTTTAAAGAGAATGGGAAACAAAAGGGATGCACCACTCAACCTCTCTACTCGTAGAGCACAGTCCCATTCTGGTCCCCTGAAACGATATGAATCGAGACGATAAAAAAACCTTGTGAGAAGCCTCCCAGTTCTCTGGAACCACCCATCAGACCAGTCAGGAGTTCCATCCACCCGCTTCCCTTGATAGCTTTAGTTTTCTAATTAGGTCCTATCACATTTATGGTGACATTTAAAATCAGCTTTCTTAATTATGCCTTTTAGGGAATATGGTTTGTTCACGTAATTTATGGCATGGACATGAATATAGAGCAAGCAATCCTTTGACAACAAGTTCAAACAAATTCCTTAACTTATCTTCACGTTAATCTTTGTCTCCTACCTATACATTAGAAATTATGTATCCCTTATATCCAATAGAAGTACCTGGTCCGAATCACATGGCACCATAATTTCCATCCATTATCTAGAATAGGATTTTCTAATGCCCTAGATATTGGGCTCATGACAACCTAGGCAAGGGGTTGACCCCAAGTGGCCTAGGAGTGGAACACAATTTTCGTGGTTGGCCTTTTCACCACTCGACCTTCGGCCCATGAATCGAGCAGTGCCCTCTAGGGTTGAAACACGGCATGACCTTGGAGATGATCCACCTAGCAACATATCCTTCCTTAATTAATCCAATTAAGAATCAAGCAAAATCAAGGCAATTAGCCTGATATCATCTTCTAAGAAAACATTCCTTTATTTCCCATGGCAACTTGCCATCACTGACCCTTGCTATGTATTTACCATCAAACATAAGCACTTGGAATAATAATCCACATTACATCCTAACAATTTGTTTAATGAAAAAGCATTTTTGGATGTTATTTGATCAGTCAACAAAAAACAATGGTATCCTTTTCTAAACATTGCAGGAATAGCTACGATAACCTTTCCATCGTGCATTTGCTCTCCCCCTTGGGATCTAAGCGATTCCATGCAAAATTTACTTAACACTTCAGCTAAAATACATGCCAAGGTCTCATACAACTATGCAAGAATGTAAATTCTATTGAGCACTTATATTGATTGATAGCCTAACCTTCTTCTCAGCAAGTAAGAAAGCATCATTCTTTCCTTTGCCTTGGGTTTCCCTAACCCCTTGAGCTCTCTACTTGCCTTTGAGGCTCAAAGTTGTCTATATCTAGCCCAATCCCCAAATTTGGATTGATAAACATAGTCATACCGATGGATCTCAAGGCATCTTAGTTTTTAATCCTTATGACAATTGTTTGTATTAACTACACACTTCATCAAGACCCCAATGAACTAACAGTTCGAGATATTAGCGAGAGCTTGGGCAAAGATCTTAGAATTTTTCGAGACTGGATTTCCTTTAGATTGGACTGCCTACTATGCAATCCATCAAGCGTGCAAGCTACATCATACCTTCAGTGGGGTGAAAAACTTTACTACCAATTTGCAAGAAGGGAAAATCAACAATACCTTGGAACTTTATACGTTGTTTATACTGCGCATGAATTTTATCACATAACATCCAGTCACAATTTTACTTCTCTTGATACGAGTACTTTGCAACATGGATCTATCAAATATTTGGGATGAACTTTATCATTTTAGTTAACCCATTTACATGCGGCAAAGTACGGTCTAATGCATCTTGTGCAGAAATCAAAGCAAGCATCCATCAATTTGGAAATGCATTACTTACAACTGGCACCGCAGTTGGATTGGCAGCAACGTCCTCTCCTGAGGCTTCATTGCGGATTACGAAATTTTCTCCCGTACTCGATATCCTTCACTTCGGGGCCATTCCCAATCTTCCTCATTCCTAGGCATGACCTTCGACTGAGAGAGGGGGAAACAATTGGGAGGAAGTCAGCTTCCGGTGTATGGATTACACTAAATGAAAAGCGTATGTGACCACTCTCTAAGGAGGGCAAGAGGAAAAGCTCCTTCAGAGACTCTCTCTCTCTCTCTCTCTCTCTCTCTCTCTCTCTCTCTCTCTCTCTCTCTCTCTCTCTCTCTCTCTCTCTATCTTCCTCTTCTTTTTCTTCTTCTTCTTCTTCTTCTCATCTCTCTTCTTCCCTCCCCCCCTCTCTCTCTCTCTCTCTCTCTCTCTCTCTCTCTCTCTCTCTCTCTCTCTCTCTCTCTCTCTCTCTCTCTCTCTCTCTCTCTCTCTCTCTCTCTCTCTCTCTCTCTCTCTCTACGCAGCGTCGAGCCCTTCATGGCCTCCTTCTCTTGATGATAGGGGGAGGGGGTTATGGGAGAGAAAGAGTTAGTGGGGGGGAGCGAGAGGAAGTGAGGTGGCACAAGTGGCCTCCCTCCCCTCATTATTGTCGCTATCATCTTCTTCTCTTCTCCTGTTGTCATCACCTTCTCCTGTCATCATCGTCTTCACTCCCCCTTGCATGTCATCATCGTGATCCTCTCCTTCTTCATGGTTGTCGTCCTCTGCCCATTGGCACTGTCATCATCTCCTCCACATCGGCAAAACCTCTCCCCTTTCCACATCATCATCATGCTGACTTCCACCTCCCTCCATCAGTTGTCGGTGTTGACAGGGGGGGAGGGATATATAAAAAATTTTCAACTTTCCCTTTAAAAAAAGGGAGGGAGGGTTCTATGCGGCAGCAAGCGAGGACATTATAGGGTACAACTCAATTATGGTTGTAGTAGATATGCTCACCAAGGTTGCACATCTCATCCTAGTTAAGAAAATTTATAAGGCTTTGAATATTTCCAGTCTCTTCATTAAGGAGATATTCAGACTCCATGGTCTATCCAAAGGGATCATCACTAAGACTCCCTTTTCACATCTCATTTCTGGAGAGGGATATTTGAAGCTATTGGGACTCAACTCTATTTTAGTATGGCCTATCATCCTCAAATTGATGGCCAAATAGAAAGGGTCAATCAAGTGATTTAAGATATGCTTAAAGCATATTGCTATCACATGAACCTAAGAAGTGGATCCAATATCCACCCTTGGTAGAATTCGCCTACAATGCTTCCTTCCAGCAAAGTATTCAAATGACACCTTTTTAAGAATTGTATGGGCATGATTGTCCTTCTCCATTAAATTTCTCAGACCCTACTTTAAGGGTAGAGGATTTCAAGATGATGCTAGAAGAAATGGACGAACATGTTAAGGCCATTAGGCAAGGCATCAAGGCTGCAAAGGATAGGCATAAGGTGATTTGAACAGGCAAGAGTGGCTCTTCAAGGAGGGGGTTATGGTTTTCATTCATGTACGACCCAAGAAGAGTTTCGTATCCTTGGGAGAATTTAAAAAGCTTAGCCCAAGGTATTGCGGGCCTTATAGGATCCTCAAAAGCCTAGGACCTAATTCTTACAAACTTCAACTCCCTAAAAATGTAAAAGTTCACAATGTATTTTATGTTAGTCTACTAAAGAAATATATGCCTAATCCTAGCCATGTACTGAGTGATCAACAAATTGTAATGCCTAGCCAAGGAGTCCTTGAGATGCACCCAAATAAAATCCTAGATACTAGGGAGAGACAATTGAGGAGTAGAACCCTTAGAGGATACCTTGTCCAGTGGAAGGATTATCCTAAAGAAGATGCTACATGGTTAGGTGAGAATGCTCTTCATCAACAATACCCATGGTTTCTCTTGAGATGAGAACATCTCGATTTCTCTAAGGGGAAGAGGATGCAATACTTCTATGCAATAAAAAATTAGTTGATTAGTTCAAAAGTTAGTTAGTCAATTAATAAGTTAGTAAGGTCACTAACTAAAGTAAAAACTAACTAACATTAATAACTAACAATTTTTATTTAATTAAAAATATAAGAAAAGTGAGAGTCATAATCTGACTTTTTTTTCGGATTGACAAGGACTGTAGCCACCCTTCATGGAAGATACACCGTGAATGAGAGTTATGAGCCATATTAATCACTAGTGTTAATGTGTATAGTGAGGATGATCCAAAAATATTAGACTTTTGGACAAAACTAGCATATTTTAGATATTTTAGATAATACTTATTGTAAATATCGTAAAAATATTTGGAGATTTCTAGAACAAGATGTCATGTAAAAAAAGCAAGTGATTTTTTCATCTTGTTTTGGAGATTTAATACAAAAAAAAGAAGGATTGGCGAAATCGCACACATCGCAATCGCAGTTTATAGGCAGCACTTCGAACATGGAGAAGGCAGCAAACAGCACTTCGAACATGGAGAAGAAGAAGGAGTGATCTAGAAGATTTCTAATCAAGTATCTTGGGGTTTTATTCCCCTTTTGGAGCCAACCAAACTATCAGAATTGTGATTTGAGCATCAGATTGCTGATTTTTCCAAGATTCCCTCCATGAAGAGCTCTTCTTCTCAGTCACAACCCTTCTTCTCTTGTTTAGCTATAACTATGAGGCATGGGAAGCAGTTAGAGAAGCACAAGGAGACCCTGAGAGGATGTGAGAGAGAGGTAGAGAGAGGAAAGTAGAAGAATACCCCTCCAAGAGAGAGAGAGAGAGAGAGGAGTTACCCTAAGAGGCTAAGAGAGAGAGAGAGAGAGAGAGAGAGTTAGCTCGATTCCCCCTATCTTAGTCTTGGACTAAGCCATATTCTCTTATGCTCTCTCATCTCAAATTCATTCATTCTTCTTTATCTCTCAAATCCACTTGTTTGACGATGGCCCCCAAGCAAAGATCTCTCCAAATGTTGAAACTCCCACCACAACCAAACGAGACTGCAAACCAAGGGATCGAAACTACAGGAAACAAATCTCTTGTGAATCAAGTGCATCCCATTGTATTAGGGAAAAGAAATTGGGAGAAAAGAATGCTTACATTAATTATCACAACTTAATTGAGCATATTTCAAGATAATTAGCGTACTAAGAAAATTTTGTTCATCGCATTCATATTAGGTGATTAATTAAAATTGCACTTAGAAGCCATTAAATTGCACATAAATTGCATGGAAATTTCATGCTAATATATATATATGAAAAGTTTCAAGAATACACATTCAACTACAGTTAAGCCAAATAGATTTAATGCATCCGCATCCGTTTGCTTGGTTGAAATAATAGGAAATCCTATTACATCTCACAAAGCATAGATTGAACTTGTGATAAAATACGTAGGGTTCCTAGTAAGTTGAAAGAATTTGAAACCCTAAAGAGTTGAAGGATTCTTCTCAAGGCCGATCTTGCTTGAAGCCAAAAGAAATTCAAAATCCTTAAGTAACTATATGAAGTATGCAACAAATCCTAGTTCAAATGAAGACATAGGGTTTCATTGTAGGGAAGCCAATGTCCCAAATTGCAATCAACATTGCAAGGATACTCCTTCATTCAAAAGAATGACGAAATTAAATTAGGTTATCTCTAGAAAACTTGGACGATAACGAGGATAATGCCGAGACTAGGTGATATCGTATTAAATCAGAATTTCCTTCGACAGAGAGAACAAAGAATTGTCTAGTACATATTATGCATTTTTGCTTGTGTTTGTACTTAGGAACACTTGTTTGGAAAAGGAGTCATCTAACAAAGGAATTGATAAGAAGAAAATATTTCCAATTGGATTCAGGTTGAAATACTTGGAAAAGGCGTGTTGAGCACCCATAGCTAGTCGCCAACCCTATCTAGGGGTTTTTTTTTAATAACCACGTCAGGAATGTGGACCGAACCCATCATGAGAGGTCTCTTTGTAGAAACGTCTGTTTGTAGGAGGATGCTCGGGTGCTAGGGGGCTTTGGCTAAAAATCCCCTGTCTTTGGGCCCTACCTAGATGGTCTATGTGACTTGAGAAGGAATCTCGAGGCCCTGTTATGAGGAAAATAAGATGTATCCTTACGTACTGTGGGAATCATCCCATGGACGGGATTTGTATCTCAGTTGAAATTTTAATATAAAGTTTACTTTCAAGGATTTTTCTGATTTTTTTTCGTGTTAGTGCATAAAATTACGTAAAGGAACATGTGACTAACGGGTTAATTAAGGAAGTTTCTTGTATATGTTACCACTAATGTGCCCTTAGGTAAGTAGGAAACTAAAGCTATCAAGGAAAGCGGGTGGGCAGAACCTTCGACGGGTCCCGGGTGGTCCCAGAGAAATGGGAGGCTTCTCAACATTCAAATCGCGATGACGTATCGACCTTAGATAATGTAGGGTAGAACCCTGACTCATATCATTTTAGGGGACTAGAATGGGACTTTACCCTCTACGGGTAGAGAGGTCAAGCAATGCATCCCTCTCGTTTCCCATTGTCTTTGAACCAAGTGCAATATGAGTCTGCCTTGGTTTAGATACTCTACGCAAAGTAGATAGTCTGAAGACCCTGATGCTAGAAGACTATAGAATGACTTGACCATTAAAACCCAGGAAGATTCAGGTCGATCCTAACAAGGTTGGCCGATACATTTCATTGCCAAGTAGACTCAGGAGTCGCTAATTCACAAACATTGTGACATTCCATGGGAGTGCCAAGTGGCATCTTTTAGATGAGACTCACGATGGACTACTAAAACGTGTCATGAACTTAGGCATGTTACATGCAGTGGACTTAGTTCTAGCCATTTGAAATCTCCCAAAATAACAATAAAACTCAAGATAAGAAGATTATCAAATAACTGATGTATGAATCACAAAATGGAGACTTGTTCGTGGTAGAGAATGTGCAGTTTTGCATTTCATAAGTTGCCATTACTATAGAATGAAGAGTTCTATGAAACACGAAACAAGATCTATCAAAGACTTCCCAAGTGCCATTCACATGTTTTACAAGTTTAACTAGCAAGAATTAATGGGAGAAGGGAAGCTATGGGACAAATACATCATGTTTTGATCGCCAATAGATTACATATAGCTATAAGAAATAAATAAAAGAATTTTGGGTGTTATGTATGTGATGAAATCTTACCCTATGTGCTGGGTATTGAAATTCCTAATCTCCTTACGTGGTGGAAAATGTTGCCTTGTGATGAAGCTGCTTAACACTAGTGAATTTGGAGCAAGAAAGGAGCTATTTTAAAGAAAATGCACTTAGTAGTTTGAAAATTCTTTCAAAATGACATTTTTTCAAAGTATAATGAGTAATTTACTCCACATGTGTGACGAGTATATTGTTGTCACCTCGAAACTTGTGCTACATGTCACTGACCTTTCCGGACATTGTGGCACTTTTATGACATTATTTTTCAAGTGAAAAGGAATATTTTTTAGCTTTCTTTTTTTTAGTACATGGTACCATTTGAGCAAGTTCCAAGGCAACGGTTTGTAAATAAATACATATTATGAAGCCAATTTAGGTTGTTGTATACACAAACTTTTCTTCAACAATTTTTTTCTCTCTCCCACAACCATATGCCTTGCACATTAAGCCAAGAATATGTGTGCTCTTGAGGAAACCAGTTCATGCTCACAAAGTAATACATTTTTATGGTAATAAACTTCTATTGGTTATTTATCTTATGCACATGCATTGTGATTTATTCTTAATTTTGTTGAAAATAATAGAAATGATTGAATAATTTATTTTAAAGATGTACAAGTTGGGAGTTGATCTTTACATTGTGTTATCTTTTTCCATTGCCATACAGTATATTTTGTCCAATCAAGTGGAATAAGACTCCAAAAAGCCTTTGAGACTTCTATAATTGTGTTTCATGAATTGTGGACTTGCATTTCATAAGTCAAGGTTCTTTGTATTCTTAAACTTGTCTTAGTGTTTTAGAATTTTGCATTGTTTTGTGAGGAATTAGGATGACTAAAAGGAAGCTTTCTCTAGAGGAAATGGAGGAAGACAAGTAACATACTAGTTCTCATGACAGCAAGTCAAATAACTGGAAATTTATGAATTACACCATACTTGAAAAATAATACACCATGTTTGCAAGGAAGCCATAGCCAAGGTAGCTAGGCATGAAATAGTATTGCCATGGAAGGCTGAGAATTATAGATGTAAGCTGCAACATGAATACTCACCTCATATCAAGGTGGGACATGGTATGCACCCATATCTTGGTGGCTAATAGCATGCACCCTCTTAGTTGGTGGGAGGAAGGAACCTCAAAGCATGTATTGCTTGAAATGGCAAAAAGTTCCCTTACAAGTTACATCTCCACCTTTTATACTTAACCCTAGCCTACTCTAGACTAAGATAACTTATGCTTTATTACAAGCCATCCCGGCCTAAAAGAGCATTGTCCTCAAAGCTGAAGTGAAAAAAATTACAAGGATGATTACACACATAGCTTGAAGCATTTGGAATCATGTTGAAATAAATATCCATGTTGATGAAGATTAAAGAAGTTAATGAAGATGGACTACATAAATGGAATAGACTGTTGTAAATTGTCCAAAACATGTTGTAGTACAAAATTGGCCATATCTTGAGCTAGAAGTGGCCGATTTCCATGTGCAAGATATAGAAATGTAGAGAACAACATGTAGTTTCCAGCCATGCCTTCAAATTTTAATTTTGATGCCGATAAGACATTTTACTTTCTCACATAAATCGAATACAACAAGCTGTTTGTTGCCCTGTTTATGAACTGTCCTCTTGTTGAAGCCATGGAAATTGTTCCAATTATGATGCTTTTTGCCATGAAGACTCTTCAATAGGAAAACGCTTCCATTTGAATAGGTATTCCACAAGAATACGGTTCCTTAGAACCTTCTCCCGCTTGCCAATAATCTTCTCAGGCTCATATATGATCAAATCATCATCATCCAAAGGAGGTAGTTCTTCAAGAACTTTAATTTGAGGACCCACATACTTTTTAAGCTGAGACACATGAAAGGCATTATGGATTCTTGTGTTTGAAGTTAAGTCTGGTTGATCAGTAAGATCCCCAACTCGCTTGACAATACGATAAGGACCATGAAACTTATGAGCAAGTTTGTTGTGTCCTCCTTTAAGAGAAGCATAATGTGACTTGGGAACCTTCAAAAATACCCATTCATCTTCCTCAAACTCCACATGTCTTTTTTTCTCATTTTCATAGACCTTCATTGTCTCTTGAGCTTTATGAATGTTGTCCTTGCATTGCTTCATAAGGGCCTCCATCTTTCCAAACTCCTCACGTGCTTGTGGATTTACATCTTCATGAAACAATGCTGAGGATACTTGTACTTTGTAGCCATATAAAGCTTTGAAAGGAGACACTCCAATGCTCATATGGTAAGTATTGTTGTAACAAAACTCCGCAAGATGGAGCCATTGGTCCCATGCATTTTGTGTCTCATGGCAAAAGTGACTCAAATAAACTTCTAGCCATTTGTTAACTTTTTTAGTTTGCCCATTCATTTTTGGGTGATATATGCGGTATTAGGAGTCAAAAGAGTCTCCATTGAAGAGAAAAAACTCCTCCAAAAGATGCCTTTAAACTTAGTGTCACGATTGGACACAATCTTCATTGGCAAACCATGAAGCTTGAAAATACATTCCATGAATTGTTGAGCCACTTGCTTTGCTGTAAATTGGGTCTTAGTAGGGATGAAATGGGATGATTTAGTCAACCAATCAACTACCACATAAATGCTATTCCACCCATGCTTAGTTGTAGGTAATCCCACAATAAAATCCATAGAGATATCAATCCACTTTCCTTGAGAAATAGGGAGTGATTGAAGTAAGCCGTCGGGTAGAAGAGATGAGTCTTTATTTTGTTGACATGGAAGACATTGCATCACATAATCCTTGATATCCCGCCAAATGCCCTTCCAATAGAAGCTCTTATGGATTTTGTCAAATGTTTTGAACAGCCCATGATGACCTACTAAGGGTAAAGAATGCATCTCATGCAAAATATGGTCTTTGAAAGAGGATTGTGGTATCAAGTAGACTCTACCATGATACCATAAAAGACCATTGTGCCAATTGAAATTGGGATACTCTTCTCCTTTTCCTATCTGAAATTCCTTCATCATCTTTGATGCTTGCTCATCAAGCAAATATTCTTCTTGGATGTCATGAATCCAATCCTTATGTACAATTAAAATTGAAGATAAAGAATATACTCACATACATGATAAAGCATCTGCCACAACATTATCTTTTCCAACCATGTAGGATATTTCAAAATCATAACTTTGAAGAGTAGCTAGCCACCTCCTTTGTTTAGGGGACAAATTTGGTTGGGAAAGGAAGCATTTCAGTATACGATGATCACTCTTCACCTTGAAATGGTTGCCATATATATAGTGATGCCACTTTTGAATAGCATGCAAAATTTTCAACATATCTTGTTCATAGATATGTAGTTGATGCTTATTGTCGTCAAGCTTGCAACTTTCATAGGCTATAACTCCATGGTCTTGATACAAAACAGCCCTAATTCCTCTTCCACTAACATCTGCACATATAATGAATTCCTTAGAGAAATCCAGGTATACAAGAATAGATGCTAAAACTAATAGAGATTTCAACTCATTGAAGCTCTTGTCGGATATGGAGCCCCAAAAGAAAGCTTCTTTCTTTAGCCTATCAGTCAAAGGAGCCGCCACCACATGAGCATAATTTTTCATAAACCTCCTATAGAAGGAAAATAATCCAAGGAAACCTCTCAAGGAAGTAGAATTCATAGGAGTAGGCCACTCTTTGACACATTTCACCTTGTTAGGATCCACACGAATGCCTTGCTCTCCCACAATGTGACCCAAGTATTCCATGAAAGAATACTTTGACATTTTGGCAAAGAGTGTGTGTCTTCTTAATGTGTCAAAGACCTCTCACACATGCATCAAATTCTCGACCTTGGATTTGTTATAAATGAGTGTGTGTCTTCTTAATGTGTCAAAGACCTCTTGCACATGCATCCAATGCTCAACCTTGGATTTGCTATAAATGAGGATATCATAAAAGATTACAAGGAATGTTTTGAACAAGAAAGGCTATAATAACTTATTCATGAGTGCTTGAAAAGTAGTGGGTGCGTTTGAAAGTCCAAATGGCATGACCAAAAAGTGGTATAACCCTCTTTTAGTCCAAAGATTGTTTTACACTCATCCCCTTCCTTCATTCGAATTTGATGATAGCCCAAACAAATATCAATCTTGGTGAAGATCTTTGCATCTTTGAGCTCATCCAAGTGGTCATCAATGCAAGAAATTGGGTATCTATTCTTCATTGTGGATTTTTTAAGCTCCCTATAATCAATGCACATACAAAAATATCTATCTTTTTTCTTAACCAAGAGCACAGGAGAGGCAAACGAAGATTGACTTGACTGAATTAAACCCATTTGCAACAACTCTTTAACTTGTCTTTCCACCTCTTCCCTTTCAAAATTCGACAAGCAATAGGGAGGTTTGTTGATGTGTTTTGTTTTGGGCAGCAAGTCAATAGGGTGGTCTACCTCTCTCTTTGGAGGCAAAGATGATGGTTACTGAAATAAATCTTTATATTCCTCCAATAGCTCTTCCATTCTTGGATCCTTTTTCTTTGAAGAAGATGATGGCTTATTTAGTGATTGCTCTTCATCCACTTTTGCAAGCAAAAGAGTGAATATGCGTGGCCATGAATTTATTTCTTTACACATCTTCTTCTTAGAGATGAGTTTCATTCGCTTTTGACCAATGCCCTTCAATATTATAGGCTGTCCATTCCATTGGAATTCCATCAACATGTTGTGCAAGTCCAAAGAAAAATTTCCAATGGTTTTGAACCAATCACAGCCAATGAAAATGTCTATGGGACCCATTTTCAAAGTGATCAAGTCCACTTCCATAATACATGAAGGAGATAGAGTAGCAGGAGTGTGCAAGCATACTTCATTACTTGATTCATAAGCTCCATTAGTAACTTGAATCTTCAACGACACTTGTATTTGTTGAGGAAGCATTCTCAACCATGCAATTATTTGGTATTAATGAAGCTATGGGTGCTGCCCGTATCAATCAGAAGGTGAACCGCTCTACCATTGATCAGCCCCTCAAGTCTAAGGGTGTTTTCTCCTTTATAACCGGTCCATGCATCATGGAGAATTGCACATAAAGAACCACCTGGATCAAAAGAAAAATTGTCCACAATATCATAGATTTCATCATTATTTCCTTCATCCTCGTCATGCATTTCTTCAACCATAGGGTTTGCTTCCACATGAAATACATTCCCCTCTTCACTTTCATCCTCATTCGGCTCATCGATGATGACAAAGTTAAGCTTGCTATTTTTGGATTTGCATTTCAGCCTATGGTCTTGTGTCCACTTTTCTCCACACTTGAAACATAATCCTTTGGCCCTCATGTCTCTTATTTGTTCATTTGAAAGGACTTTGATGTAAGTGCTATTTTGAGATCCCTTTTGTGCATTTTCAGCCCTTGCAAAGCTTTGTTTTGCTTTAGCCATTGGTTTATAACCATTTCCTCCACTTGGTTTTGATCCATAGACCATTGGATATGTAGGCAACTTGTTGTAATTATTGCTATAGGTACTAGTTCCCTTGCCTTCTTGCCTATAAACATCCCTTTATTAGTTGAAATGTGCTCCAACCCTTGAAAGCTGACTAGGTAATGAGTACCCTGCACTTTTTGGCTGAATTTCCATTGATTCTCTTCTATATTTCTACCCATACCTGTCAGCATATAAAATAGCTTCATGAATTGACTTGGGCTGCATTGCACCTACTTCCAAAGAGAGGGCTGAATCTAAACCAAAGATATATTTATTTAACTTAGCCAAATAATCAATCCCTTCAATGTACATAGAAAGATTAAGGAACATAGTAGAGTAATCACAAACGGACATGTCACTTTGTTGAAGACCATACCATCTTCTTTGCAATCTTTCTTTCTCCATTGGAGAGACAAACACTTCTAACATTGCCTTTTTAAAATCCTCCCAAGAAGCAAAATTGTGATCTACTCTTTGCATATATCTCCACCATGTATGCACGTAGCCTTCAAGATGGAGTGCCACAAAATAGAACTTGGCTTCATCATGGTGAGGGAAAAGTATGAAGTGTATCTCTAATTTTTTTATCCATTCTTCCCACTCCGTTGGAGATGCATTATCCCCTTGAAGTTGGAGATGGTAATCTTTTCTTTGTACTCCCTTTCATTATAGGTTGGCTAGAAATTGTTGGAGTGTTTCCCAAGAGATGATTTGTCTCCAAGAATCTCTATTCATTGAATCTCTTCCAAAAGAGTTTGGTATAGAAGTATTACCACCATAATTTGGTTGTCCCAATCCAAAAGAGTGATGCTCTCCAATTGTGGGCTGACCATGAAATGACTTATCTTTGTTAGTGATATTATGAAATGACATTATTTCATCAAATCTTCTACTCTTATTAAGAAAATCCAATTATTTTTGCTTAATGGTAGATTGAGAGGGAAAAGATTTGTAGAAGGGGTCACATCCATGAAACTCCTCATTCTCTTCTTCTTTTAAGTCCTCCTCTTCTTCATAAGCAACCTCATGTCTTGAATTGAATTGAGGACATGTATGATGCTTTGATGGCATTGGTGCTGATAATGAGCACTCTTCAATATTGATGACTCTCCTTTCTCTAAGGTTGATATTATAGACTGATCAATTCCCTTTCCTTTCATATTGGAGGGCTAGGCTAAAGCATTTTCAATATGTGAAGTGGGTACAGTTGAAGGGAAAGATGTGGTTTGAATCTTCAAGTCCTTGATACCTGCTACTATATCTTCAAATCCACTCTTCATAAAATTGATCAGCTATTGAAGTCCTTCATCCACTTTGTTGGATGTGTTCTCAACCTTTTCCAAGGATTTGGATAGTTGCTCATAATGATCATGCATCCCAATGTTCAGCATACGCATCTCTCTTGAAATCATAGAGTCTTCAAAAGGTTCGTGAGACAAAGGATTTCCATCGTTACCCATTCGTGCACTATAAGCATTACCAATGCTTACAACATCATCTTTTTGGTCGTGATCGAGGGCTTCATTAGTGTTGTTTTGATCATTGATATATTCTCTAATGTCTTCTTGAATGGTCTCCATGACTTGATCTTTTCTTTTGTTTTTTGGCCATCATGGATAGGTGATGTCAAAATGAGTGTGGGGAAGTAAACTGTCAATAACTTGCTTAGTGTCAGACCAATGCCAATGTTTTCTTGATCCAAAGGAAGCTTACATAGTAGGGGTACTCTAGATTTAGCAAGATCTCAGCTTACAATAGGGTATATGAGTGAAATGAACTCAAACAGTGCACCCCTATTAGCCTTGTATAGGTGCAGTCCCATTAGACCCTCTGTTAGAAAAATTGCTTTAACTTTTACTTCTAGAGTGAAAGCTAGACATCCCCTCTTCAAATCAAGCTATCAAGCTCCCAAATTAGAGAAAGGGAAGTAGAACCCAGGAGGAAGAAGCTTGGCGGTGAGAGCTATGGCGGATGGAGAGCAAGAGCAAGAGAGAGAGTGAAACTCAAAGTGGGAACTCCAACAACCACAATGTGTGGCCAGGCCTTCCTTTATTCAAACTGTCACTAAAATAAAAAAGAATAAGAAACTTTGACAGGCGCCCGCCACTTGCAGTGTGCAGTGGCAGGTACTATCAGTGTAGTAATACACGAGGGGCTAGGCAGAGGCGCCTTTACCCCCAACAACCTCCCACTTAAAGGTGAATATGCCCCAGTGAGAGAGAAAAAGAAAAGATAGTACAACATGTACACATGTATAATAGTATGAGAAAAAAGACGTCATCTCATCCAATGCCCATCAGTCTCCTAAGAAAGGCAAAGCGCTCTGTAGTGAGGCTCTTCATGAGCAAGTTTGAAAGTTTCTACTCAGTCAGAATATTGACAAGGTCAATAGACCTGTCCTCAATGACGTCGCAAATGAAGTGATACCTCACCTCAATATGTCTCGTCTTCACATGGAAGACCGTTAACTGAATGGCACTCATAGAATCCGAATGTAGTGTAGGCATAGCATCTGTCATACCAAGGTCTGCAATCAAACGGCCTAACCAGATAGCCTCCTTGCAAGCCTCTGTGGCTGCAATATACTTGGCCTCTGTAGTAGAAATTGTTGTACACTTTTGCACCCTAGACATCCAAGAGATAGCCCCTCCAACATAAGAGAACACATAGCCAAAAGTGGACTTCCTACTATCTGCATGTCCTGCATAATCAGAGTCAGTGTACCCCATGAATCTTGTATCCTAGCTACCATAGCAAAGATACATATCTGTTTTTCCCTTCAGGTACCTCATGATACCCTTCACAGTATCCCAATGTTTCTTGCCAGGTGTAGCCATATAACATGCCACAACCCCAACTGTGAAAGCAATATCTGGATGGGTGGCTATCATGGCATACAAAAGATTGCCTACAACTGATGCATAGGGAATCTTGGCCATCTCAGCCCTCTGCTCATCTGTCTGTGGACAATCGGCATGTGAAACCTTTACATGAGAAGATAATGGACAGCCAATAGGCTTAACATCCTACATACGGAAGTGCTCAAGGACATTATGAATGTACTCCCACTGTGACTGATAGAGTAGTCTCTGAGATCTATCACACGTAATGCACATACCAAGTGTATGAGAGACCTGTCCTAGATCTTTCATCTCAAAGCTCTTCTTGAGTTGATCCTTAAAAACATCTAGCTCCTTATGAGATGTCCTTGCTAAAAGCATGTCATCCACATAGAGTACCAAAATCAGTAAAGAACCATCACGTGCTTTATTCTGTACAAGCACGGATCCATAGCACTATGGCTGTAGCCTTGTGACTACATGAATGCATCAAACTTATAGCACCATTCCCTAGGTTCCTGCTTCAAGCCATATAGACTCTTCTTTAGCTTGCATACTAGGTGTTCCCTGCCACGGTCTGCAAAGCCCTTAGGCTGCTCCATGTAAATCTCATCATGCAAGTCCCCATGTAAAAAAGCCATCTTGACATCCATATGGTACAAGTCCAGGTCAAACTGTGCAACCAAGGCCAAGACTAAGCATAGGGTGGTCATCTTAACCACAGGAGAAAATACTTCATCAAAGTCAACACCATGCTCCTGCTTAAAACCCTTAGCAACCAATCGAGTCTTGTATGATGGCTTGGCGTGTCCAGGGGTACTTTTCATCTTGTACACCCACTTGCATGGCAAAGCCTTCTTATCTTGAGGCAAGGAAACCAAATCCCAAGTCTGATTCTTATGCAATCAGTCAAGCTCAGACTGCATATCCCTCTCCCAAGAGTGATAATCACCCATGTGCATAGCCTTATCATACGTGAGAGACTCTCCTGCATCTTAACCAGTACATAATCCATAGAGGGCACAAAATGATCAAGAGGTTATCTATCTCTAGTAGAATGCCTTGACCCAAGCTCTGCTACCTAACCGACATCATGTCTAACATCAGCATGTTTAGCATCTGGGCCATGAGCATCAGGTGATGCTGCACGCTATCTAGGTGGCAGTGGAGCGGGCTGAATAGGAGCAGGTGGCTCCTCCTAAAAGATAACTCTGCATACCTCAACTACTTTCTCAGGGTGCATATGCATTTTGTTCTCATGAAAGATGACATCATGACTGCGGATCACTATCTGTGCTTGCGGATCCCATAGATGGTAACCCATCTCTCCTGCATCTCCATAGCCAATGAAAATGCATTTGACACTTTTAGGATCCAGCTTATTATGTTTGTCCTTGGGCACATGACAGAATGCCTCACATCCAAAGACATGCAAATGATCATAAGAGGGGGGACTTGCCTACCCATACCTCCTCTACAACCTAAAAGTCAATGCCACTGCTAGGCGACCTGTTAATGAGATGCACTACAGTAGTAACTGCCTCAGCCCAAAAGTGGTGCGGTAAGCTAGCCAAGCTAAGCATGCTATGGACCCTTTCTTGAATGGTCCTATTCATGTGTTCAGCCATACCATTCTGGGGAGGGGTGTAAGGGGCGATCAAATGATGCTTAATACCCTGCTCATCACAAAACTGCTCAAAAGCACGTGATACATACTCATCCCCATTATCTGACCATAGGCATTTTAGCATTTTCCCAAATTGGTTCTCTGCTAATGCAAGCCAATGCTGAAATATGTCTAAGACATTGGATTTTCTCTTTATGGGATAAGCCCAAACCTTACATGAGTAATCATCTATGAAAGTAACAAAGTACTTTGCCCCATCGAGTGACTGATAGGGCATGGGCCCACATACATCTGAGTGCACAAGAGCCAAGGGCTCACCCATGCATTTCTTACTAGACTTTTTATGCGTATTTCTAGTCTGCCTACCATACAAACAATGATCACAAGAATCAAAATGCAAAGAGTCAAAAGGTAAAAGATACTGCAAAGCACTGAGCATTTTCATTCCTTTAAGGGACATATGTCCCAAATGAGCATGCCAAAGGGATACATGGGAGATAGAATCCATAGACAAAACATGATCCAAGGTAGCTCCATATACAAGTAAGGGATAGAGGCTGCCAAACTTGGCACCTCTTGCAAGCACAAGCTTGCCACGAGTAATCTTTCATGCAGAGTCTCCAAAAGACACAAAATACCTTGCATCATCAAGCTGTCCAACTGACATAAGGCTATGAGTCAATGCAGGTACATGGCATACATCATGCAAAACAAAAGAACTGCCAGAAGGAAACTGCAGCCTAACATCTCCAATTCCCACAATGTCAAGAGACCTTTCATCACCAAAATGCACAGAACCAAAGATGGTACGATAGGAATGAAACCAATCTCTATAGGGTGTCACATGAAATGATGCACCCGAATCAAAAAGCCATCATTGCATATACATAGAATGTATCTCAGAAGCCTGTAAGGCATCGCATGAAGAAGCTGCAAGTATATAATCTTCATCTGAATTAGTGGCTTGCATGATATTAACCTCTTCTATCTTCACACTGGACTTTGCAGGTACAATACTGCACTCAAAAGACTTTTCTTGCACTTTCTCTTTTCCCTTTTCCTTGCACTTATCATCGCGTATCTTATGGCACTGTGGACTAATATGTCATGCTTTCCCACAATAATGACAGGTAAGATCAGACTTCCATCCACGGGACTTATTGCAATCACGTGACTTGGACCTGGACTTCTGAGAATCCCTGCCCTTATGATCATTATCATGCCTGCCATGTCTGCCACCTCTAACAGTCAATGCATGTGAAGAGTGGGAAACATCATTGTTTCTCCTATTGATTTCCTCAGTCAATGAAGCACTCTCAAAATCTTTGATTTTCAACCCATCAAGCTTGTTCGTGCATATGGCAGTACGAAAGACATCCCATGATTCAGGCAAGGTGCCAAGCAGAAACAATGTGTGCAAGTTGTCTTTGAACTCAATACCCTATGACAATAGATTCTTCATGATAGCATGAAACTAACTGAAATGATAGCAAAGGTCCATTAACTGCTTCAGTCATACATCTGTGATGTAGGAATCTCTGGCACATAAAGCTCCTGAATCTTCTCCCATAAATCCCATGCACTCTAATTCTCATCTTCAACAACATTATGATGGACCTCTTTTGAGAGTGACACGATAATGATAGACTTGCGTAGCTTATCAACTTCCATCCAAACATCATTATCCATATCCTCGGGTTTAACACCCTTGAAATGCAAGGGTTTAATCTGCAACTTCTGCACCAAAACCTATCATATCTGGGACTTCCAATACCCATAGTTGGTACCATCTAACTTGGCAATGTTAAAGAGAGCTATGTCTTTCAAATGACCAACCATAGTGTCCCAAATCAATGGAAAAAATTAAAATTACATGTTGCTGTAATTAGCAAAAAATGCATTAAAACCATTGCTAAAATTGGCTGAAAGAGTGGATATCACCAAAGAGAAGCACCTTCCACCAAATATGACCAAGATAACATCAAATAGTAAGCATTACCCTCATAGAAGTGCTCAAAATCTGCATATTTCAGCTTGCTAGAATAAATGACATCAGTATGTAAAATTGTCCCAAAGTGAAGCAATCACTGATACATATGTCAGTACAACTATCAAGAAGCAAGATACATCCAACAGTGAGTGTCAAGGGGCAAGAAGGTACCAAGAACTGTCAAACCAATAACCTGTCAGGCAAGAGACATCTCATAGGTCTAGAAGTCATGCATGTAATGCGTCTGGGGCTAAGAGAAGAGACCAAGCACAAGCACAACTGATAGAGCAAGAAGCTCAATGCATAAGTATCCAAGATGCATACAAAACTGACAAACCTGTGATGACAGAGAGAGGTGCTTGCCCCAATAGGCGTATCAAATCAGCCCACTACAGACTAATTGCAGACATAAAGCTCTCAAGAGAGCAAATGCATATAACTGTCCCACAAGCTCAAGCTCAAGTGTAAGTAAGACTCTGTGTACATCCAAATATACCAAGAGGCTCCCACTAGAAGTAAAGTTAGATGCAAAGAGAGCAAGCAACGCTCTAATACATCGAGTACATAGCATCAGACATGCAAAATCCTAGAAGGGTACATCCGGAATATAAATCCCAATCTATGTTAGACCGGTAAAGCATAAGCCTAAAGGCATTTAAAGAGCATGTAGCTAACAACCAAATATAATGCCCAATAGGTTCAAAATTCTCAAATATATCTGAAGACGAAGCTCCAAGTAGCTATCAAGCATGGGCAAACCAAGTGGCATCCATATTTGACCAAAGCATAAATGCAAGAAGCCTAAATGTCAAGCAATGACAATAGGCATAGATCGGTCCAAAGCATGCCAATTGAAGCCAAATGCTAGTGAAGGATGACCAAGTCAAAGCCTAATCCAAGCTCAAAAGCATTCCAGAACCAAAAATAAGCCTTTAACAGATCAGCCTAGCCCCCTAATAATGCATCACAGTTTGCGCTGGCTGTTCTTGGGAGCTGGGGGTCTTCAACAGTGCTTTGGAGCACCTGGCAATGTCGAGGGGGCTATGATGCAGCCTTTGAAGGTGCCAATGGAAGTCCAAAATCTCAGGGAGGAAATGGGAGATCAAAACATACCTGCAAATGAAGGTTCCATGGCTGCCATTGAAGCTCGGGTTGAAGCTCTTCAAATTCGGGCTGAAGAGAATGTCAAGCAAGCTCCAATGCCTTTGCTCTGTACCAGTTGAAAGGGAAGTAGAACCCAGGAGGAAGAAGCTTGGCAGTGAGAGCTATGGCGAATGGAGAGCAAGAGCAAGAGAGAGAGTGAAACTCAAAGTGGGAGCTCCAACAACCAAAATGTGTGGCTGGGCCTTCCTTTATTCAAACTGTCACTAAAAGAATAAAGAATAAGTGACTGTGACGAGCGCCCGCCACCTACAGTGTGCAGTGGCAGGTACTACCAGTGTAGTAATACACAAGTGGCTAGGTGGAGGTGCCTTTAACCCCAACAATTAGATCATGATAGAAATTCTTGCAATAGAAACTGTGAACCTATCCTGTGAATTCGTGCAACCTGTAAACTATAAAGGCCCTATTTCACCCTGAAATGGATCATGTTGTACTTGCAGACCCCCAAAACAACCTGTATATCTGCTCAAGGATGTCACAAATTGTCATATTTGGTACCACTACTCTTCAAATCTTCATCCACTCTTTCCCAAGTGGTCTTTCATGGTCCACCACCTGTGGTGAGGGATAAAACGGTAGGATGGGCACCTAAATGGGCTCTGAAACTCTGAAAGATATGCAAAGTTCCTTTTGGGCCAGGTTGTGCACCCCTACGGAGTCTTAAAAAGTAAGGGAGGGTCACCTCTCTATTGTCTTGCTACCTTGTTTGCCTTTGACCTTTTTCCTTGGTCAGAATATACATGTCAAGGCTAGTTTTCTAACAATCAATGTGTGATATGCATGGCTGAATCAAAAGTTTTCCATTTCATGATATGCAAGAATGGAAATGGAATAGGGCTAGAATTGAAATGGGGATAGGTAAGAAATACTTACAGCAATGACTCACTGCTTCACAATTTTATTTCACTTACCACTTGATTCTACTCTTACCAAATTGTATTCAATCAATCAAGCAATCAAGGTAAGGATTATGCATAAAGTTTCCAACAAATGGAGGAGGTTATTAACAATTGGCTTTTGATTTTTTAATTGAGATAGATGAAAAGAATTTAGCACAACATCATTCAACCCTAAGTTAGGTCTAAATGCAATCAAATGATAATTCTTAAATTGGATTACTCTTAATCTAGTGGATACATGTAATGAGAAGGTCTTTGATTTCCTCCATGAAATTGGAAATTCATCCAAGTTCAACTACATCAGAGACATGCTCAATGTTCCTTTTGATTTGCAAGAGCTCTTGAAGGATCTTGAAGACAAATTGAGGGATTATAGGGAGTGTTATGATAGACATGTGTAGGGTCTAGAGATTGAGGGATTTGTCCATTACAATTATGTAGTGGAAGCTACCAATACATCTATAACAACTTTGCAAAAACAAGGTTTAATCTCATTGATGAGGAATTTAAGAAGTGGAAAGCGGATTGCCCTTTTCATTCAGGATCAGTATCAATGTCTTCTAGATGTTGGATTTCTTATATATCTTCAGTATATGGAGAGTTTTTCTTTAGATACAATACAAGAGAAGAAGACAAAGGATATTATAAGTAAAGATAAAGAGGATAAAGAGAAGGGAAAAACACTTCAAGAGGATTTTGAGAATCAACTAGTGCAGGGATTTGATGTTACTTTGTTTAAAAGTGAGAATACTACAAAAGTACTGGAAGAAAAGGAGATAGAGTTGAGTGCAAAGATTGAAGAAGGTCCTCTTGATTGTGCCCCAACATTCCTTACTTACCTCATTAATAAAAAGAGATATGTATTGTTAAATGATATTCAACACTTTTTTTATCTTAGAAAAGATTACTGCTTAGCAATCATTGCGAGATGGAGCCAAAATTATAAGAATTTCATAGGTTATGAATAGGAATTGCTAGCAAGTCTTGATGTTAAGGGAGAGAATTTTCAAGACAGCTCTATAGCCTTGCATTCATGTATTAATAAAATTGTGGAATATGAAAAGAAGAGGCTACCTGCAGAAGTAGAGTTCTCATAAGTTCATTAGAGACTTGGTATTGATGACATGTAGTATGAAGAGAAATTGAAGTCTCCATTGTAAAATATTACACGGCGCAGCGAACAGAATCTGAGAAAGAGATAGAGAGTACACAACAGATAAGAGGAGAATCAGTAAATTCTTTAACTCCAAACAACTGATACAAAGATGGCTCTGTCCACCCGTGTGCTTCCACTGTGTGAAGCTTAGATGGCGATCTAGACAAAAGATAGGTGAAGAGTTTAAGGCTAGCTGGAACAACAACTCTGACTGGGTGAAAGATGAGTAAGTGATGGCTGCGAAGGGGTTTAGCTTTTATAGCCCGCAAAGGTCGTTAGGTCGGCCTGCTGACCAACCTACCATATGAGCCTCCACTAGTCGGCCAGGGAATATTCCAGGGAATATTCCCTTTACCATCGGGCCGGGGGCGCTGCCCCCGGACCCCCGCCAGGGGGGCCGCTGGCCCCCCTAGAACCCCCCAGCCAGGGGCCGCTTCCGCGGCCCCCGGACCCCACAATAGGGGCCCCTTTTAATTCCCTTACCACGCAACTCAATGCAATGTGCCTCGAGTTGCTACCAGCTTAACCACTCCGTCTAACCCAAAGATTAGACCCACAACACTTACCTTTTTGCCATCCGGTCACATAGACCTCATCTGATATACAAGTCAGGACTCAACCAATGTCCGGGCTCACATTTGGCTTCTCCTCATAATGGGGGCCTTACAACTTTGAGCACCATGGATCATTGGTAGCACCTAATGAGGGTGGGGCATTGATCATATCTAACATCCATCAGAGGAAAAACCAAAAAGTTTAATAAATCTTTATGATGATAGTCTTCTTGAAGAAGATGAAAATCCTAAGGTATAAAATATAATTTTAAGATATTTATTGAGGTTTAGATGAGATTTTTTTATGCATTATAGATAAATATTATAGAATATTTATCTATTGACGTCTTATACTATTGTGGTTTATTGTGCAGATAGAAATTGAAGATCCAAAAAACTTTCTTGGAAGAGCCAAGGGCTCAAGGCCATTAAAGCTTAGCAAAATTCAAGGTCTTAGTCATTATATTGGAAGCTTAAATAATTAAACAATTGTAATTTATCATAGCAGGTTGTCAAGCTCTTCAAGCCTCCCAATGACGGCTTTGAAAGCTATCTCCAAGGTAATCGGATACCAAGTTTTCAATATAGGATCATATAAGATAATTTTGGTGGAGAAGAAAGAAGCTCTAAGAGTTTTTGGCTTCATGATTGGATATAATGGATCTAGGGTAGGATACTTTGGAGTTCTTGGCTCTTATTTGCTCTCCCATTGTAGGAGATGCCAAGAATTTCCTTCCAGGCTATAGGAAATAAGAGTTCTTGAAATGTAGAGGTATTATTGAGTGGGATGAAACAAAATATTCCTCTAGAGGTCCTAGTGAGTTACTTGAAACTACATACTCTTCTACAATAGAGTCAGACTAAAAGATGTCAAGAGTTTCTTGAAACCCATCTTTTTCCATCTCTTTGCTTAGTTTGTAACCATTCTGAAAATCTTTCCTTTGAACAAGAGTTTAAATATTCCTCTTTTCTTCTTTGGGTGACAACTTGTATAGTCCTTGCGTCTTCATCCGATTCCTCTATTTATCCATAGGGTGCACTTGTGTAACCTCATTTCCTTGGAGGCTCAATGTCTTCTAGACTTAGGTCAAGGCAGTTTTCTTGGACATGTCTAGCTCATTGCAGTGGAAGCATTGAGGGTAGGGACATCTCCTACGAATGTGCCCTATCTCTCCGCACATGTGACATCTCTTGTCCTGATCTTGGGAATCATCTTTGTCACAATTACCCAAATTAAGTTCTTGGACGATTGCCTTTACTCAAAGTAATGCATCTTGCAAGTCTGTTGGACGCATTGATTCCAAACAATGGTTCAAATGAGTGTTTAGGCCATGGCAAAACTTGGATCCTTGTAGCGCAATATCCATAGGTGGTGCGTATTTTAGTAGGGTTATAAACTTTGAGTAGTAGACTTCCAAGGTCAATTTGAGCTACTTTAGCTTGAAGAATTCATTCATCCTCAAAGTTTTGTAGTTTGGCGGAAGATATCGTTTGCGTACATCATCTTTTAGCTGAGCCCAAGTGACAACGGCTTCAAAAACACCTTGATCTTTGTACTATTGCTTCCACCATAACTGAACCTGGCCAACTAAACTTAATTTTGTCTATCATTTCCCAATTGGTAGCAGTAGTTCCCGCAGTAGAGAAATAGTCATCCATTGACTCAATCTATATCTCCACCTCTGCTACGACGTCTATTCCTTCTCCATCGAATTCAAGTGCCTTAATTTGCTTGAAAATGAATTTTTTCTCTTGTATGTCAATATTCATAGGTGCAGAAGGTGCGTGACAATCAAGCCACTCCACTTAGATTATTCTGTTTAAGATATGTCTACGAACCATACATCAGTCAATCATGCACCATTACAAAGTTTCACTTTGATGCCAACTGTAACATGCATGCCTATTGGCTTTCCAAGCACGTTTTAGCGGTCCATCGAGAAATGAATCTAAACATCGCTGCCCTCCCATGGAATGTTCTGGGGTTTGTTGCTTAGGGTTTCTTCAGTTTGCCTCACAACAGAATGTTTACAGCGGGGCTGAACCCACTAGGATTGACCTAAAATTTGAGTTCCTTGTGGTCAAGGTCTCCTAATAACATTCTAGCATCGGGTTGTCCTGGACTCGAGTCCTGGGACATCCTACTTTACGCAAAGATACCCAAGCCAAAGCAGACCCATGCCGCACTTGGTTCAAAGAGAATGGAAAATGAGAGGGATGTACCACTCGACCTCTTTGCCCGTAGGGCATAGTCCCATTTTGGTCCCCTAAAATGGTATGAATCGAGTCCTAACTTAGTAATACCTAAAGGTCGAATAATGGTAAAACCTTGTGAGAAGCCTCCCAGTTCTTTGGGACCACCCGACCTGTCGGGGGTTCCACCCACCCGCTTTCCTTAATAGGCATTCTTTAGTTATCTAATTAGGTCCTATCACATTTATGTGGGACATTTAAAATCAACTTCCTTAATTAAGTCTTTTAGGGAACAGGGTTTGTTTTCCTAATTTATAACACGGACACGAAAACAATGCAAGTAGTCCTTTTAACAAACAAGTTCCTTAACTTATTTTCCAGTTAATCTTTGTCTCCTGCCCATACATGCAAAATTATGTATCCCTCCTGTCCAAAAAAAGTACCCGGTCGGTCCAAATCACATGGCACCATAATGTCTATCCTTTATGTAGAATAGGATCTTCCAATGCCCTAGACATTGGACTCGCGACACTCTTCAACTCCGTTCAACTCCATTCTGGACTAAGCAAGGGGTGTCTAGAGCTCCACTAACCCCAAGTGACCTAAGAGTGAGACACAACTTCCGTGGTTGACATTTTTACCACTCAATCTTTGGCCCGTGAATTGAGTAGTGCCCTCTCGGGTTAAAACACAGCGTCACCTTGGAGATGATCCATCGGCGCAAAATATCCTTCCTTAATTAATCCAATTAAGAATCAAGCACAATCAAGGTAATCAGCCCATTATCATCTTCCAAGAAAACATTCCTTTATTTTCCATGGCAACTTGTCATCAGTGACCCCTACCATGCATTTACCATGAAACACAAGCACTTGGAATAATCATCCAAATCACATCTCAACAATCAACATTTAGGACGTTATTTGATCAATCAACAAAAACAATGGTATCCTTTTTCTAAACATTGCAGGAATAGATGCAATAACCTTCCTATGGCGTATTTGCTCTCCCCCTTGGGTGTAATATTTCCACGCAATAAAAGTTAGTTGGTTAGTTCGAAAGTTAGTTAGTCAATTAATAAGTTAGTAAGATTACTAACTAAAGACTACCTAAGGTAAAAACTAACTAGCATTAATAGCTAATAATTTTCATTCAATTAAAAATATATTTAAAAAATTGAGAGTCATAAATCTGACATTTTTCTCGGATTGATAAGGGCCTTAGCCACCCTTCACCAAAAGTACAATGTGAATGGGACTTATGAGCCATATTAATCACTAGTATTGATGTGTACAGTTTGAATGGTCCAAAAATATTAGATTCATGGGGAAAAAAAACCTATTATATTTTAGATATTATCCTAAAAAGATAGAACTAAAAGTCATTTAAAAGAAAAGACAATTGATGTTTTAGTTATTTTTGGAGATTTTAAAAAAAGAGAAATAAAGAAAAGTGACTGGCAAAATTGCGCGTGCTGCGATCGTAATCTACAAGCAGTAGACAGCACTTCGAACAGAGAAAATAAGGAGTGAACTAAGAGCTTTCTAAGCAAGTGTCTTGGAGTTTTACCCCCCTTTTGGAGCCAATGCAACCATCAGATTTATGATCTGAGCATCAGATCACTGAGTCTTCTAAGAGCCCCTCCACTCTTGTTCTTAGACTTATCCCCTCCTCTCTAATTTATTATAAATATGAGGCATGGGGAGACACAAGGGAGCAGAAGGAGACCCTGAAAGGCTACAAGAGAGAGAGAGAGAGAGAGAGAGAGAATACCCCTCCAAGAGATTGTGAGAGAGAGCTTGAGAGAGAGAGAGAGAGAGAGAAGAGTTACCCCGAGAGGCTGCACAATTTTCCTCTATCTCGATCCTCGATTTAACCATCTTCTCTTTCGCTCTCCCATTTGAAATCTATTCCACCTTCTTAATCTCTTGAGTCTACTTGCGGATGATGGCCTCCGAGCGAAGAATGTCGCATGCGGATGACAATCCTACAACCAGCAACAGAGCTTCAGGCGAAGGCATCACTATCAATCCAATTGCGGTATCGGTCGTAAGTAATGTATTTTCAAATTGATAGATGTTTGTTTTAATGCTCGCAAGAGATGCATTCGGCTCCATACCTTGTGGTGCTAGAATAGGTCATTGAAAAGGATAAATCGCATCTCAAATATTCAAAGATGACGTTTGTGAAGTGCTTGTATCAAAGGGAGTTAAATTGCACCTAGTTGCTATGTGGTGAATCCATGCATAGCATAAGCAACATATGGGACACTAAAGTATTGAGCATCGATGAGTCTTTGATTAATCTTTATCGAGGATAATATTGTTTAAATTTCGCAAATGCATATACACGGTACATACATGGGAGAGATTATGTAAACTTTACATCGATGACATGTGACTCCTTGCCTTAGGAGAAAGGAAGATAAAGCCAAAAAAAAAATGTTACATAGTAGGAAAATGCTAAAAGATAATTGTCACTTAGAGAAGAGGCATAAATGCTCTTGCTAGATTGATTAATTTGCATTGGAATGATAGGACTTACGTCATGTATAGTATTGGAACCTTTAGCATATGCCTTAGACTAAAGGAGGGAATATTAAGTAAATTCTACTCTTTGGCCCCAAGGGGGAGAGTGAATATGAGATGGAATTATTGTCGCGTCTATTATTGTATTGTTTGGAAAAAATGTAATTAGTTTTGTTGGTTGATTGAACAACACCCTAAATGTTTTTTTTGAATATGATATTAGGGCTGATTGCTTTGATTGTGCTTGAATTTCAATTGGATTAATTAAGGAAGGATATTTTGCACGTGTGGATCATCTCCAAGATCACATCGTGGATTATCCCAAGAGGGCACTACTCGATTCACAGGCCGATGATCGAGAGGTGAAAAGGCCAACCACGGAAATGGCATCTCACTCCTAGACCGCTTGTGGATCAGGTGGAGCTCTGGACACCCCTTGCCTGTCCAGAATGGAGTTGGAGATCCCCGTGAGCCCAATGTCTAGGACGTTGAAGATCCTATTCTAGATAAAGGATGGAAATTTTGTTGCCATGAGATTTGGACCGGGTACTTCTGTTGGACAGAAGGGATACATAATTCTCTTGTATGGGCAAGAGACAAAGATTAACTTAAAGATAAGTCAAGGAACTTGTTTGATAAAAGGAGTGCTTGTTTTGTTTTTGTGTATGTGTTGTAAATTACGTGAACGAACTCTATGCCCTAAAAGGCTTACTTAATGAAGCTGATTTTAAATGTCGCACACAAATGTGGTAGGACCAAATTAGACAACTAAAGCTATCGAGGAAAGTGTGGTGGACGTGACTTGGGTCCATCCTATAGAAGGGTGGTCCCGGTTAGCAGGAAACTTTTCTCAAAAGACGTAATAACAAAACTGTGAAGACCTAGAGTCAATAGAGTTAGAATTCGGATTTATGTTGTTTTAGGGGAGCGAAATGGGACTCTGCCTTATGGACAGAGAGGTTGAGCTTCGCATCCCTCTCGTTTCCCGTTCTCCATGAATCAAGTGCAGCATAAATCCGCTTCAACTCTATTGTTCCTATGCAAAGTGGTTCATCTAGAGCTTGACGCTAGCTACTTCCTAGAGACTTGGCTGATAGAAAAGAAACCCTGACTTCAGGTCGGTCCTAAGTGGGAACGGCCGGATACTTCCGCTTCGGGGCAGACTCGGGAAAACCTAGATCGCAAACCCTATGACATTCCTTGCGAGTGCCAGGTGGCACTTTCTAGACTCCCCTCCCGATGGGCTGCTAAGACGTGTCCCACAAGTGGACAAGCGGACATGTTACAGTTGGTATCAGAGCAAAACTTCATGATGATACATGATTGATTAATGTTTGGTTCATAGACATATCCTAAATAGAAATAACCTGAGTGGTATGGCTTGATTGTCAAGCACCTTCTGCATCCACAAATGCTAACATGCAAGAGAAGAAATTTCTTCTCAAGCAAATTAAGGCACCCGAGTTTGATGGAGAAGGGTTAGACGCCGTAGCAGAAGTAGAGATATGGATTGAGACGATGGATGACTATTTCTCTGCTTCAGGAACTGCCTCCATGAATCAAGTAATGATTGAAAAACTGAAGTTAGTTGGCCAGGCTCGATTATGGTGGAAGCAATGGTGCAAAGATCAAGGTATTTCTAAAGCTATTGTTATGTGGAGTCAGTTGAAAGATGCTGTACGCGGACGATACCTTCCGCCAACCTACCAGACCTTGAAGATGAATGAATTCTTCAAGCTCAAGCAGCTGGAATTAACCCTGGAAGCTTACTACTCAATGTTTGTAATCTTACTAAAATATGTGCCACCTATGGATATTGCACAGCAAGTATCCAAGTTTTGCCATGGCTTGAACACTCCTCTAAACCACCGTCATCCAAGAACTTAAATCGGGCAATTGTAGCAAAGATGACTATGGAGATCAAGATTAGAGATGCCATACGTGCGGAGAGATAGACATATCCATAGGAGATGTCCCTATCTCTAATGAGCTAGGACACATCCAAGCAGACTGCCCTGATCTAAGTCCAAAAGACATTGAGCCTCCAAGAAAACGAAGCTACATAGATGCAGTTTATGGATATATAGACGAATCAGATGAAGACGAAGATCTAGAGCCCACTAAACCTTATTAAGAGGACTAAAATTCCTAGAAGCTTAATCGATATGTAACACAATTGAGAATAAATCCAACTCTTGTACCTATGGTTTATTCAAATAATATGAGTGCACTACTTAAAACATTAAGAGTAGCGCAGCAGATGCATGTTGGGTCTTAACCCACAGGTCATAAGCCCCATTAGTGCTTGTTTTCCCTAGTTTCTCTTGAGATGAGGACATCTCAATTTCTCAGGGGGCGGGGGGGGGGGGGGGGGGGGGGGGAAGGATGTAACATTTCCACGCAATAAAAGTTAGTTGGTTAGTTCGAAAGTTAGTTAGTCAATTAATAAGTTAGTAAGATTACTAACTAAAGACTAACTAAGGTAAAAACTGACTAGCATTAATAGCTAATAATTTTCATTCAATTAAAAATATATTTAAAAAAATCGAGAGTCGTAAATGTGACATTTTTCTCGGATTGATAAGGACCGTAGCCACCCTTTACGAAAAGTACAATGTAAATGGGACTTATGAGCCATATTAATCACTAGTATTAACGTATATAGTTTGAATGGTCCAAAAATATTAGATTCTTGGGGAAAAAAAACTATTATATTTTAGATATTATCTTAAAAAGATAGAACTAAAAGTCATTTAAAAGAAAAGACAAGTGATGTTTTAGTTAGTTTTGGAGATTTTATAAAAAGAGAAATAAAGAAAAGTGACTGGCAAAATCGCGTGTGCCACGATGGCAGTCTACAAGCAGTAGACAGCACTTCGAACAGAGAAAATAAGAAGGAGTAAACTAAGAACTTTCTAATCAAGTGTCTTGGAGTTTTACCCCCCTTTTGGAGCCAATGCAACCATCAAATTTATGATCTGAGCATCAGATCACTGAGTCTTCTAAGAGCCCCTCCACTCTTGTTCTCAAACTTATCCCCTCCTCTCTAATTTATTATAAATATGAGGCATGGGGAGATACAAGGGAGCAGAAGGAGACCCCGAAAGGTTGCAAGAGAGAGGGAGAGAGAGAGAGTATACCCCTCCAAGAGATTGTGAGAGAGAGCTTGAGAGAGAGAGAGAGAGAGGAGTTACCCCGAGAGGCTGCATAATTTTCCTCTATCTCGATCCTCGATTTAACCATCTTCTCTTTCGCTCTCCCATCTGGAATCTATTCCACCTTCTTAATCTCTTGAGTCTAATTGCGGACGACGGCCTCCGAGCAAAGAATGTCACATGCGGATGACAATCCTACAACCAGCAACAGAGCTTCGGGCGAAGGCATCACTATCAATCCAATTGCGGTACCGGTCGTAAGTAATGTATTTTCAAATTGATAGATGCTTGTTTTAATGCTCGCAAGAGATGCATTAGGCTCCATACCTTGTGGTACTAGAATAGGTCATTGAAAAGGATAAATCACATCTCAAATATTCAAAGATGAAGTTTGTGAAGTGCTTGTATCAAAGGGAGTTAAATTGCACCTAGTTGCTATGTGGTGAATCCATGCATAGCATAAGCAACATATGGGACACTAAAGTATTGAGCATCGATGAGTCTTTGATTAATCTTTACCGAGGATAATATTGTTTAAATTTCGTAAATGCATATACACGGTACATACATGGGAGAGATTATGTAAACTTTACATCGATGACATGTGACTCCTTGCCTTAGGAGAAAGGAAGATAAAGCCAAAAAAAAAAATGTTACATAGTAGGAAAATGCTAAAAGATAATTGTCACTTAGAGAAGAGGCATAAATGCTCTTGCTAGATTGATTAATTTGCATTGGAATGATAGGACTTATGTCATGTATAGTATTGGAACCTTTAGCATATGCCTTAGACTAAAGGAGGGAATATTAAGTAAATTCTACTCTTTGGACCCAAGGGGGAGAGTGAATATGAGATGGAATTATTGTCGCGTCTATTATTGTATTGTTTGGAAAAAATGCAATTAGTTTTGTTGGTTGATTGAACAACACCCTAAATGTTTTTCTTGAATATGATATTAGGGCTGATTGCTTTGATTGTGCTTGAATTTTAATTGGATTAATTAAGGAAGGATATTTTGCACGCGTGGATCATCTCCAAGATCACATCGCGGATTATCCTGAGAGGGCACTACTCGATTCACAGACCGATGGTCAAGTGGTGAAAAGGCCAACCACGAAAATGGCATCTCACTCCTAGACCGCTTGTGGGTCAGGTGGAGCTCTGGACACCCCTTGCCTGTCTAGAATGGAGTTGGAGATCCCCGTGAGCCCAATGTCTGGGACGTTGGTAGATCCTATTCTAGATAAAGGATGGAAATTTCGTTGCCATGAGATTTGGACCAGGTACTTCTGTTGGGCAGAAGGGATACATAATTCTCCTATATGGGCAGGAGACAAAGATTAACTTAAAGATAAGTTAAGGAACTTGTTTGATAAAAGGACTGCTTGTTTTGTTTTTGTGCATGTGTTGTAAATTATGTGAATGAACTCTGTGCCCTAAAAGGCTTAATTAATGAAGCTGATTTTAAATGTCGCACATAAATGTGGTAGAACCTAATTAGACAACTAAAGCTATCGAGGAAACTGCAGTGGACATGACTTGGGTCCATCCTATGGAAGGGTGGTCCCGGTTAGCTGGGAACGTTTCTCAAAAGATGTAATAATGAAACTGTGAAGACCTAGAGTCAGTAGAGTTAGAATCCCAATTTATGTTGTTTTAGGGGAGCGGAATGGGACTATGCCTTATTGGCAGAGAGGTTGAGCTTCGCATCCCTCTGGTTTCCCATTCTCCATGAACCAAGTGTAGCATAAATCCACTTCGAATCTATTGTTCCCACGCAAAGTGGTTCATATGGAGCTGGACGCTAGCTACTTTCTAGAGACTTGGCTGATAGGAAAGAAACCCTAACTTCAGGTCGATCCTAAGTGGGAACGGCTAGATACTTCCGCTTCGGGGCAGACTCGGAAAGACCTAGATTGCAAATGCTGTGACATTCCTTGCGAGTGCCAGGTGGCCCTTTCTAGACACCCCTTCCAATGGGCTGCTAAGACGGGTCCCACAAGTGGACAAGCGGACATGTTACATTGGGATTAGGAGTGGTTCCATGTAAAATTTACTTAACATACCCTTCTTTCGACTAAGGCATATGTTAAGGTTTCAAACATTGTACCAGACATACGTTCTATTAATCACTTACATTGATCGATAACCTAACCTCCTTCTCAGCAAGTAGGAAAGCATCGGTCTTTCCTTTGCCTTGGGTTTTCCTAACCCTTGAGCTCTCTACTTGCCTTTGAGGCTCGGAGTTTTTTGTATATAGCCCAATCCCCGAATTTGGATTGATAAACATAGTAGCTATTGGAGAGATCTCAAGGCATCTTAATTTTAATCCTTATGATCGTTATTTGTGTTAACTATGCACAACATCAAGATTCCAATGAACTAACAGTTTGAGATATTAGCGAGAACTTGGGTAAAGATATTGGAGATTCTAGACTGAATTTTCCCTAGGCTATATTACTTACCATGCATTCCGTCAAGCGTGCAGGCTACAACATACTTTCAGTGTGGGGAAATACATGACTAGTATTTTCATGAAAAGGAGAGTCAATAATACATTGGAATCTTTGTCACATATGCTTTGTACAAACTGGTTGCAAAGCATCTAGATGCAATTTACTTCCCTTGATGCCCGTGCTTTGCAACTCTATCTTTTGAATGTATGAGATGAAACCTATCCCTTTCAATGACCTATTCTCGTGCGGCATCTAATGTACCTTAGGTAGGAATCAAAACAAACACCTTATTTATTTGGAAATTCATTACTTACGACTGGTATCGCAGTTGGATTTGCAGTGACATCCTCGCCTGAGGTCTTGTTGTGGATTATGGGATTTCCACCTGCATTCAACATTCTTTGCTTGGGGGCCATTTCCCAGTCTTCATCTCCCTTAGACGCAAGTCGCACAAGACTTTCGCACCTTGTGCTTGATTAGTGGGGCCAATTGGGGGGAGAATTAGGCTTGCGGTTGAAGGATAATCTTGCGGAAACAGGATATGGGTTCCCAGGCAATGGAAAAAGAAAGAATGCTTGTGGACACCCTCTACAGAGCGAAAGAGAAGGAGATCCTTCCCAGAGTGTCTCTCCCCCTCTCCCTCTCTCTCTCTCTCTCTCTCTCTCTCTCTCTCTCCCTCCCTCTCTCTTCTTCCTCCTCCTCCTCCTCCTCCTCCTCCTCCTCCTCCTCCTCCTCCTCCTCCTCCTCCTCCTCCTCCTCCTCCTCCTCCTCCTCCTCCTCCTCCTCCTCCTCCTCCTCCTCCTCCCCCTCCTCCTCCTCCTCCTCCTCTTCTTCTTCTTCTTTTCACCTCTCTTTTTCTACTACTACTACTTCTTCTTCTTCTTCTTCTCCTCTCTTTTTTTTACTCACAGGATAGTAGAAAGGGGGGGGGGGGGGAAAGAGGTGGTACCCCTCCTCCTTTTTCTACACCAGGGGGGATATATATTGGTGGAAAGGGATATTATTGAGGGGGGGAGAGGGGGAATGTGGAGAGGACGTGGAGTGGTGGTGGTCTCCCCCCTCCCCCCCCCAACCCACCACTTGTCGTTGAGTATGGTGGTGGGGAGTTCATGGGCGTTATGCCAAAGGGGGGTTCTGCAACCTTGTTGCCATCGACTCTAGCTTTCCGTCACCCACTTCTACCTCATTGTCATCATCACCATGCTGTCTCTCTCCTCTTTCTCCCCCATCATTGCTATCCTCTTCCTTTCCCCCCCTCACCACCTGTCGACAACAACAGGGGGAGGGATTTAAAAAAATTCAATTATTATTTTTTTAAATTAGGGGGGTTTCTATAGCCCACAATGGGGGGGGGGGGGGGGATATTACATACTCTCCCCCTTAGATAACTCTAGATATCCTCATCTCGAAAGAATTGGGGAGGAAGACAAGCATTAATGGGGCTTAAGGCCTGTGGGTTAGGACCTACCATGCATTCGCTGCGCTACTCTTAATGTTTCAAGTAGTGCAACTCATATTATTCCAATTAAGCGTAAGTACAAGAGTAGGATTTATTCCCAATATAAGTTGTATTACATGTCGATAAAATTCCTAGGATTTCTAATCATCCTGAAGAGGTGTAGTAGGCTCCAGGTCTTGGTCTTCATCTAATTCCTCTATTTATCCATAGATTGCACTTGTGTAATCTCGTTTCCTTGGAGGCTCAATGTCTTCTAGACTTAGGTCAGGGCAGTTTGCTTCAACATGTCCCAGCTCATTGTAGTGGAAGCATTGACAGTAGGGGCATCTCCTACGGATGTATCCTATCTCTTCGCACATGAGACATCTCTTGTCCTGATCTTGGGAATCATCTTTGTCACAATTGCCCAAGTTAAGTTCTTGGACGATTGGCTTTGCTCGAAGTAATGCATCTTGCAAGTTTGTTGGATGCATTGATTCTAGACGGTGGTTCAAAGGAGTGTTTAGGCCATGGAAAAACTTGGATACTTGTTGCGCAATATCCATAGGTGGCACATATTTTAGTAGGGTTAAAAACTTTGAGTAGTAGGCTTCCAAGGTTAATTCCAGCTACTTTAGCTTAAAGAATTCATTCATCCTCAAAGTTTGGTAGGTTGCTGGAAGATATCATTTGCGTATAGCATCTTTCAGCTGAGCCCAAGTGACAACGGCTTCAAAAACACCTTGATCTTTGCAGCATTGCTTCCACCATAACCGAGCTTGGCCAGCTAATAAACTTAAGTTTGGCTATCATTGCTTGATTGGTAGCAATAGTTTTCGTAGCAGAGAAATAGTCATCCATTGACTCAATCTATATCTCTGCCTCTGCTGCGATGTCTATTCCTTCTCCATCAAACTCGAGTGTCTTAATTTTCTTGAGAATGAATTTCTTCTCTTGCATGTCAGCATTTATGGGTGCAGAAGGTGCATGGCAATCAAGCCATACCACTTAGGCTATTCTGTTTAAGATATGTCTACAAACCATACATTAATCGATCACACACCATTATGAAGTTTCGCTCTAATACCAACTGTAACATGCCCGCCTATCAGCTCTCAAAGCATGTTTTAGTGGTCCATCGAGAAACGAATCTAAGCATTTCTACTCTACACTCCCATGGAATATTCTGGGGTTTGTCGCGCTTAGGGTTTCCCGAGTCCGCCTCACAACGGAATGTTCGCAGTTGGAACCCACTAGGATTGGCCTAAAATCTGAGTTCTTAGTGGTCAAGGTCTCCTGACATCATTCTAGCATCGGGTCCTTGGACTCGGGTCTTGGACATCCTACTTTACCCAAAGATACCCAAGCCAAAGCAGACGCATGCCGCACTTGGTTCAAAGAGAATGGGAAATGAGAGGGATGCATTGCTTGACCTCTTTATTCGTAGGGCATAGTCCCATTCTGGTCCCCTAAAACAATATGAATCGGGTCCTAACTTAGCAATACTCAAAGGTCAAACGATGGTAAAATCTTGTGAGAAGCCTCCCGGTTCTTTGGGACCACCCGACCTATCGAGGGTTTCGCCCACCCGCTTCCCTCAATAGGCATTCTTTAATTATCTGATTAGGTCCTATCACATTTATGTGAGACATTTGAAATCAACTTCCTTAATTAAGCTTTTTAGGGAACAGGGTTTGTTTGTGTAATTTACAGCAAAGACATGAAAACAATGCAAGTAGTCTTTTAACAAACAAGTTCCTTAACTTATTTTCCAGTTAATCTTTGTCTCCTGCCCATACAGGAAAAATTATGTATCTCTTTTGCCAACAGAAGTACTCGGTTGGTCCAAATCACATAGCACCATCATTTTCATGCTTTATCTAGAATAGGATCTTCCAATGCCCTAGACATTGGGCTCACAGCACTCTTCAACTCCAATCAACTCCGTTCCGGACTAAGCAAGGGGTGTCCAGAGCTCCACCGGCCCCAAGCGACCTAAGAGTGAGACACAACTTCCGTGGTTGGCCTTTTCACCACTCGACCTTTGGCCCCTGAATCGAGTAGTGCCCTCTCGGGTTAAAACACAGCATGACCTTGGAGATGATCCACCCGCACAAAATATCCTTCCTTAATTAATACAATTAAGAATCATGCATAATCAAGGCAATCAGCCTAATATCATCTTCCAAGAAAACATTCATTTATTTCCCATGGTAACTTGTCATCACTAACCACTGCCATGCATTTACCATGAAACACAAGTACTTGGGATAATCATCCAAATCACATCCCAACAATCAACACTCGTGATGTTATTTGATCAATCAATAAAAACAATGGTATCCTTTTTCCAAACATTGCAGGAATAGACGTGATTACCTTCCTGTTGCGTATTTTCTCTCCCCCTTGGGATCAAGAGAGGTTCCATGTAAAATTTATTTAACGCGCCCTTCTTTTGACTAAGGCATATGTAAAGGTTTCAAACACTGTACAAGACTTAAGTTCTATTAATCACTTACCTTGATCAATAACCTAGCCTTCTTCTCAGCAAGTACGAAAGCATCTGTCTTTCCTTTGCCCCAGGTTTTCCTAACCTCTTGAGATCTCTACTTGCCTTTGAGGCTTGAACTTATTTGTATCTAGCCCAATCCTCGAATTTGGATTGATAAACATAGTAGCTATTGGACAGATCTCAAGGCGTCTTATTTTTAATCCTTATGATCGTTATTTGTGTTAACTCCGCACAACAGCAAGATCCCAATAAAATTATAGTTCAAGATATTAGCGAGAGCTTGTGCAAATATCTTAGAGATTCTAGATTGAATTACCCTAGGTTAAATTTCTTACCATGAATTCTGTCAAGCGTGCATGCTACAACATACTTTCAGTGTGGGAAAATACATGACTATTATTTTCATGAAAAGGAGAGTCGATAATACATTGGAATCTTATATGCCACAAATGCTTTGTACGAATTGGTCGCAAAGCATCTAGATGTATTTTACTTCCCTTGATGTCCACACTTTGCAACTCTATCTTTCGAATGTATGAGATGAAACTTATCCCTTTTGATGGCCTATTCTCTTGCGGCATCTAATGTACCTTAGGCATGAATCAAAACTAGCACCTTATTTATTTGGAAATTCATTACTTATGATCGGTATCGTAGTTGGATTGCTAGTGAAGTCCTTGCCCAGGGTTTCATTATGGATCATGGGATGTCCACCTGCATTTGGCATTCTTTGCTTGGGAGCCATTTCCCGGTCTTCGTCTCCCTTAGATGCAAGTCACACAAGACTTCTACACCTTGTGCTCGATTAGTGGGGCCAATTGGGGGGAGAATTAGGCTTGCAGTTGAAGGATAATCTTGTTGAAATGGGGTATGGGTTCACGGGTAATGGGAAAAGAAAGAATGCATGTGGACACCCTCTATGGAGGGGAAGAGAAGGAGATCCTTTCCAAGAGTGTCTCTCCTCCTCTCCCTCTGTCTCTCTCTATCCCTCCCTCTCTTGCTTCCTCTTCCTCTTCCTCTTCTTCTTCTTCTTCTTCTTCTTCTTCTTCTCCTCTCTTTTTTTCCTCACAGACTAGCAGCAAGGGTGGGGGAAAAGAGGTGGTACCCCTCCTCCTTTTTCTACACGGGGGAGGGGGTGTGCGTCATCATTCACTTCATCTGTAGCATTATCGTCGTCGACTCTAGATTGCCGTCACCCACTTCTACCTGGTTGTCATTGTCACCACACCATCTCTCTCCTCTTTCTCCCCCGTCAACATCATCCTCTCCCTCCATCCCCCCCTACTTGTCTACGATGATAGGGGGAGGGATTTTTAAAAAAATTGATTTTTTTTTTAAATTAGGAGGGGGTTTCTATAGGCCACAGCCAAGGGGGCGGGGGGAGGGGGGGGGGGGGGGGATATTATAGAATCCCAAGTATTCAATCTTCCTTTTGAAGAAGGCACACTTCTTCTTCTTGGCATACAGCTTATGTGTTCTCATTGTCTCTAGGACAATGCGAAGATGCGGTTCATGATATTCTTCCTCCTTAGAATAAGTTAGGACGTCATCAAAGAATACAAGAACAAAGTCATCGAGATGAGATTTGAAAATGTCTTGCATTAACCTATTAAAGGTAGTTGGAGCATTTGTCAACCCAAATGACATCACAATGAATTCGAAATGACCATATCTTGTGTTGAAGATAGTTTTAGGAATATCTTCATCCGTGATTCTGATCTGATAATATCCTGACGGAAGATCAATCTTAGAAAAGATCATTGCTTCTTGTAGATGATCAAGAAGCTCGTCTATCCTCGGGATCGGTTACTTATTCTTTATTGTTACCTTGGTAGTTTTCACTACAAAGATGGAGAGTTCCATCTTTTTTCTTTTGGAATAATACTAGGGCTCCACACGGTGAACTACTTGGTCAAATATACCCTTGTTCTAGCAGTTGTTTCAGTTGCTCTTTTAGTTCAATGGCTTCAAGAATAGACATTTTGTAAGGTGTTTTTGCCACTAGAGCGGCTCCTTGGAATAAGTCTGATCTCATGATCGACTTCCCTTTCCAAAGGTAACTCAATTAGCTCTTCACGAAATATGTCGATGTACTCTTTTGAGTAGGATGGTTCTTCTTCTGTCTGACCATCTTGATTTACCTTGTTAAGCTTGATCAAATAAACAGGTAATCCTTTCTTCAAGTCTTTCACAATTCGAGAAGCTTTTGCTAATTGAACTTTAGTTTTCCCTGTTTCACCTTGTGTAGTTGCTATTTTGCCGTTCAAATTCTGAAATGTGACTTGACCTTTTCCACAATGGATATGAGCATCATTAGGAATCACTCAATACATTCCTAGTAAACATTCATAAGTTCCTATGTTCATTACTCTGAACTTGATACTTGAAAGGTTTTTTTCTAGGTTAAAGTCTACCTTGGTAGTTTGCTGTGTAGAAAGTACTTCCTTTCCATTTGCTAATTCCGCAAGCAATTTTGATGCATTTATTGTATCTATTCCTAACTTCTTAGCACATTTGGGTGAAATAAATGAGTGTTTACTTCCATAGTCAATCAAAACTTTAAATGATTTACCTCGATGACTAGTTGGTGTCTGTATTACTGAATATTGACGATTTAGACCTTTCCTATGGAATGCAACATAAACAGTTGCTCTTTCAATATATTCTTCCATAGTAGGGTCTTCCTCCCTATTAGTCTCTTTTAGGGTAATATTTGACGTTCTTCCTCTTGCCATAGCTACTTGACCATGGCCTTGGGCAGCTTTGCCTCAACCTCAAAATTGGCCTTGGGGATGGTTTCCACCAAGCTTTGGACAATTTCTCATGGAATGTCCTGGCTCATTACAGTGAAAGCATCTAAGACTATCCCTATTTCCCTAAGTAGGAACAACATTTCCAACTGCATTAGCTTTTGCCTTTTTCTTCTAACCTTGGTAAAATTGGTCCTGGGTTCTTTTTGCTTAACCTTTGAATCCTCCTTTGCTTAGGTTATTATAGCTCCAGGAATTATTATTTTTTGGCTTTAATTATACTTCCCACACAATAGAAGCAACTCGAATCAAAGGATCTTGGAGGTCTACCGGGCACATTGATTCCAAATGAGTGTTCAAAGGAGAATTTAGCCCATTGCAGAAATTGGACACTTGTTGAGCACTATCCATGGAGGGTGCATATTTAAGAAGTGAAACAAGCTTGGAGTAATACGCTTCTAGGGTGAGTCCCATTTTCTTCAAAGTAAAGAACGCATTCATATTTTGGGTATGATAAGTTGGAGGCAAATATCTTCCTCTTACAGCTTTTTTCAGCAAATCCCAAGTAATGGTATTTTCAAGGACACCTTGATCTCAGCATGACTGCTTCCACCAGAGTCAAGCTTCGCCAATTAATTTTAGCTTAGCTATCATGGCTTGGTTGGTTGTGATCGTTTCACATTAGGAGAAATATAGACTCTCTTTTTTTCCCCTTAAGGAGTGAATAAAGAAATATAGGCCTAACCAACGAGAGAGCTAGGATTCCAGATTCATGTAACATGAATCTTCTAGCCATATCTTGGCCCAAGTCTTCCCTTAGCAATAAAATAAGGGAAAATATGGGGAATACAATGTGACACTTCTTGGAAGTTTGTGACTCGAATTTTCATTTTCTTATTTTTTTATGTTTGACTTTTCATTTCTCCCCTTTTTAGTTTCCCCCTCTTTCTTAGGCGGATCTCAAATTTATCATATCTCTTTCCCCGCTTCTTCTTTCTTGACGAAATCTTACAGCCTCATTGTTGCTTGCCCTATCTATAACCCTGTGAAATTTCATTTCCCCTACACAAATAGAGAGTGAGTTTCACACGTTTTATGAGAGCAAAGCTTGTTCAACCAAAGCCCTAAGATTTTCTTCACAAAACTTTACAACTATTGTTCTCTTCCATGGATGTTATATGGTAAAGTTTTATCTCGTTTGGACAAAACCTATGCAAGTTATGTGCATTCTCTGACATGTAATTTCTTTTGTTTTGGTACTCTAGGAGTCTCTTACAGTCAAGAACAATAATCTTTTGGAACACTCAACTTCTTCTTCAACATCTTACGATTTCTTTGTAAACAAAGTTACAGGTATGTTGTCTTGTTTTTTTGCTACTCCATGGTTAAATTTTATCTCGTTTGGAAAAAATGTACGCAAGCTATATGCATATTGAGTTTTCCTTTGTTTTTTTACTCCCAGAGTATTTGAGGGTGGAGAACAATGATTTTTTAAAACTCAACTTCGTCAACATCTTTGGGCTTCTTTGCAAAGAGAGCCATAGGTATATTGCTACTTTTTTATGTTGCTCCATGGTTAAGTTTCAACTCATTTGGACAAAGCCTATGTAAGTTATATGTATGCTTTGACTCGATATTTCTTTTGTTTTTGTACTCTAGGAATTTATTAGTGAAGGAACAATCGTCTTGTTATAAGTCAACTTCTTGTTCAACATCTCTGGGCTTCTTTGTGAAAAGAATTGTAGGTACAATGTTTTTTTTTAATTGCTCCATTTA
Organism: Lygodium microphyllum; assembly: GCF_053477565.2. Lineage (NCBI taxonomy): Eukaryota > Viridiplantae > Streptophyta > Polypodiopsida > Schizaeales > Lygodiaceae > Lygodium > Lygodium microphyllum. Next base: position 175,423,611 of record NC_141137.1, on the reverse strand, counting down.
AATTTCATCTCATTTGGAGAGAAAATTTACAAATTATACACATGTTGATAGGTAACTTTTCTATTTGGTTATCATAGATGTCTTCATGGAGAAAAAAATCAGTAACATACTTGTAGTGGAGGTCTTCAATAGGAAAAATAGTGGCAGTAATTGGATTTGTGATAAATACTATAAGTTGGATTGGATTTTGATGCACCCAAGTACTCGAGGGAGTTTCAAGGTCAAGCATAAGGATGTTGCAAACCCTAGCAAACATTGGAAAGATAGAATTTTAGAGTTCAAAAAAGTGTTCAATGGAACAAGTACAGTAACAGAAGTGTTGATCCAGCATGTTTATACGCATAAACAAATCTCTGTACACGACAAGAACTACATTGCAAATTATAAACAAAACAATAAGTTTTTAAATTTAGTCATTGTTTATTATTTTGCATTACAGTTATTTCAAAAAATCTATAGAGTTATTTTAAAAAATCTTTGCAGTGTTTTAATTCAATCTTGTTTTACTGACAGCTCTATATCCATCAACTTTGCATGAGTGGCAGAATGTGGAATGTTTAAGCGACAAGATACATGTTTGGCATGACAACATAGGTTCTTTGATCTACGATAATAACTCTGCAGGTCAACTTGTACTCAAAATATTTTTTTTAATACTTCATTATATGTAGTAGAAAGCCAGAGATTGTAGCATATCCCATTGCTGCCACTATCTAGTGGTGAATGGTTGATTGGTAGCTTGGAGTTGTTAGGAGCATGTAAATCCAAGATAAAATCTAACATCAATAGTGCTATGAAACCCACCACAAGCTCCAAAGATGTGCATCTTAGTTGGTTTATTCCATTCTCATTGTTTGCACATTTGTTTGGTTCATGTGATGTTCTGAAAAAAACAAAGATTACTTATCAATACAAGTGTCCATCCAAGGAATGGATGAGTCAACTATTGGGTGAGTCTTGGCAAGTCAAAAGAACACATTTTGATGAGACAATTGAATGCAGGGTCAACCAATGTGATCTCACATTCAGGTAAATCTTTTTTACTACTTTGAATGCCTTGATTTAATTAATATAGGTCTTGCTTATATACATTATTGTGTTATTCGCATTTACTTACCATTATTTTTATTTTTATTACATGTATTTCATCGCTAGATAAACTCTGTGCATTCACTTTTGATATAAAAGAATGTGACTTTTGCGAGGGGAGTGGATCAGCTTGGATCAAGATCCCCAAGATGAGACACATATAGCTCTCATAGATGCGGTTATCTTGTGGAATGGTCATAATCCTTTTGTGGTTAGTGCAGAGAGCCATTGGCCCAAGAAATCTAATTAATGTCCAATGAGCCCCTCTGCAACTTCTATTTCAAGTTAGATAATAGAAAAGTCAAGATTCATAGTGAGAAATCCATGACATGTAAACAATGTGCTTCTCCACATATCCTTGAGATAGTGGAATCCTTGTAATTTGTTAATATATAAAGAACGAATATAAATTTTTTTAAAACTTCTGAGTACTTTCAATTTAGATAATCTTAGTTTACTATGATCCAAGTGTATGATAATACATACTATAATTAGTCAACCATGCTGGTTAAAATCATAATTAAATTACAGGCTGGAGTTTTATAATCTATGCAATATCATTTTTTCATAATGATATATTATAGCTCATCTCTTCTACTTATTTCTTAAAATTAAATATTAAATTGGATCCAAGGGATTTTGAAGGGCTTTCAGATTTCTTTTCTTAAAAACTTTCTATATTTTCTGTAGTTGGACTTGAATATACTCAACAATCCAAGTATATTTGAGGATATAATAATGTAGAATGAAGCATTTGTTTGTATGAGTAATTTTAACGATTACTTTAAAGTATTGAAATAAAGAAACTAAGATAAGAGTTTTAATTTGAAACTTTAGGGTTAAAAAAGAACCTTTATTTAAAACCCTAGATACATAAAAGCTATAACTCCAAACTCATTTTCACTTTCATTCTCTACTTCCTAACACGTGCCCTCCTCCCTTCTCTCTTTGTGTGCTATGGCTACCACTCCCGCCTTCGCCGCATGGATTAGCTCCACATGCTACACACACATAGGAGACCATATATACCCTAGGTTTTGCGTGACCTTGAGTCTAGAGAGCTTGTTTTCCGCCATAGACCCTAGCTCTAGTATACTGGCATCTTTTTGTGATGCAGCAAATCCTCTCACCTGCTCTATTCCAGACTCTGCTCTTAGGTGGGTCCCCATTGATTTCCTATATAGTTTACATACTAGATCAAGCCATGCAAAGGTAATAAATCGAGCCCTTGTGCATGTGGGGTAGTATCTCTGTGCCAGAGCAGTGCTCACCTCATCCCAGGACCACGCCATGATGGATCTCATCGAGCACGATGTAGCATTTGACATATATGTTTTGTGCACTGAGGTGCAAGAGAACAGTGAGGAAGACATCGACACACCCTCTCGGCCACAACTAGAGTATTTTGAGAGGGAGCCTGAAGAGATCACACTCAATCCAAGAGTAGAGATAGCACAAAGTTTAGCCATTGTGCACCCACCTCCTTGCCCTGTTGAGATACCGACAAGCGATGAGCCACCCCTTGCTTCTCTCCATGCTATCATCATCAAGGGAGTGAAATATTTACTTATGCATGATATTAAGGAAAAAAGAGCTATATTGTATCATGGTGTGTGATGCACCTGATGATTTTATAGATTTTGATATACAAGATGCACCAGCACATGTTGATGAGGTGGCTCGATATGATGGCATGAGTGTCAATGACATCTTTGACATTGTGAGCACCCAAGAGAAGATTGAGAATGCGGCGCCATAGTATGAGATCTTAGATGAGGAGTTCGAGCGGTTGCAAGAATGCATTTTTGGACCTTGACCTGACTATGCAGTACCTTTCCAAGAGAGAGACAAGGATGGCCCAATTGCAAGAGTAGACCTGGATGCTCCATTATAGCAACAAATAGATGATGCAGAAAAGGTAATGTTATCGAATTAATGTTATCGGATTTGCATCAAATTTTACTAGTAGGGCCTCTAGAGCATCAAGAGTGTGCACATACAGACGCAAGCCTCCATCCAGGGTAGCTCTGGGGGCCTGATCCCAAAAAAAATTGATATGCACACTCTTGATGCCCTAAAGGCCCTACTGGTAAATTTTGACACAAATCCGGTGTATATATCTTTACCACACTCCATGCATAGTGAGTTTGACATTGAACTTGTGTGATGCAGGACATTGTCTATATAGATGAATTTTCATCTAGACAAGGTGGTCGATCTGGTAGCCAAGGAAGGTTGTAGGACTCGACATTGAAGGAGTATATCGACCATCTTGTGAGCGACATTTTTGTATTCCAGAAGACATGCTCTCCGACTTTTTCTGAGAACTTCTTGAAGTTGAGGACACTAACAAAGGTTGGGCCCTTCAAAACCATCCCAACGAACTCTAGCTTGGAGAAAGTAGTGTTGCCTAGACGTTCAAAGCTCCTCTACTTCTTCTCTAGTACTAAGTCTAAGCCACTTTTTTCCATGGTGACACATGGCATGGTTTTGCTGGTGTTGAAGACCCCAGTATCAATAGGTAGGAACTACTAGGGCAAAATGTGTTGCTATCTATGATCAAGAATAGCTCTGACCATGGGGAGTCTAGCTCAAAGAAGCCTAGGAGAGAGTAGATGTACTTAGTGCCAAATGATATCTCATCAATGTAATGTAATTTGTAATCTTCTCTTGAAGTAATGAAAACCGATATTTGTTGGATTTGCGTGCAATGTAGTTTGTCATACGCATCATTTATTATTGTTTTTTACTTAAATATTACGTTTATTTATCGAATTTATACACAACACGATTCGTACCTAAATTTAATACATAGTGCTTTATTGAGTTTGTGCACAATATGTATTCGTTCGAACGCATGTAACAATAACTCAAAGACATAAATAAAATAAATAATAAGTGAATTAAAAAAAATAAGACGTGCCAAAAATTTTATATTCATATTCATAACATTTTATATGGGATCCATTACAACTAGGGTTTTACAAAATCTATTTGGAAGCTACATTCCATATATGTTTTGGTAGTATACCCCTATCATTGTTGATCTCTACGAGGACTATCCTTCCATCGCGCCGGAAGAATCTCACTATCTGCAAATCCCTATTGGTGATGGTGACTCTCCTTGCATGTACTGCTGCATAGACCAAGTCTCCAAACAAGCTAATGACGTAAGCTTCAGTAGTTTCTTGTAGTGCAAGGAGGGCTTGGGCAGTCTAGCAATCGGGTGTTGCAAGCGTGTTCTATCTCGGTAGTGCCTCATGTTGTTCTTAATGAGTATGTTGTCCATAATCTCATGCACTAGCTTCTAGAATGGAGCCTTTGGTATTAGGAGGTGTGTGGTCTTCTAGTAATGGTGGATCTCACGAAGAGCCACTATGCCTGATGCTTGAGATGCTGGTGTGGTGGTGGTGGTGGTGGAGGAGTTGGGGGAGGTGGCTTCTGCATAGGATTTCTAGGGGGGTGTCTCCGGGCCACTAACTTGGTGCATGTCATGTCTTCTAGGAGAGAAAACCCAAAACTCAAAAGTGAAATGTGTAAAATGAGGTGAGACTTTAAACTTGTAGCAAAACTTTCAAAAAACCCTTAAACCTGAATTAATGTATCCAGGCTTTTGAAAAATATGACCAATGATCCGATTGACATGAAATTTTACCTATGGACTTCTTTAGGGTACATCAACTACCAAAAAAAAAAGGCCTCATCAGAAGTCTCTAGGACACCTGTTCGGAGGCTAGTGTTAGGGGCCCTAAATCCCCAGATTCAGGGCCCCAAACGCAAGCCTCTAAACAGGTGTCCCAAAGACTTTTGATGGAGCCAATTTTTTTAATATCCATGAGTTTTCATGATGCTTGGCATGTGGGTGAATTTTCACTAGATTTCGATTTATAAAATTGATGGTTCAATCATTTTTTGAAAATGCATTAATTGGATTATACTTCGCTGATAACGGAAAAACTCACCACCGCACCGAGTGTATGCAACTCTATATTAAATGTGTTGTCAACCAAACTATGTTGAAAATGCATTAATTGGATTATACTTCGCTGATAACGGAAAAACTCACCACCGCACCGAGTGTATGCAACTCTATATTAAATGTGTTGTCAACCAAACTATGTGAAATATTATAAACTTAAAAATTAACAAAAAATAAGTCATGGGTCAAATGGAATATTGCATATCGGATATAGTGTTGCCAAATCGCTAAATACAGTAAAGATATAGTGCATCGGCCCATATACAACTAATCACTAATGTGTGTGTGATTACGCATTGAATTTATCCTTAACAAAACTACTTTCAAAATTAAAAACTTGAAAATACACACAATGCAAATCATGGCAAAATAGAAGATCAAATATCAGATTTGGTATTATAAAACCATGAAATACACGATAGATAGTGCATTGCACGAAGTACAACTAGAGCAAGGCAAAATTTAGCTCCATTTTGTAGACCACTACTATCAAATACTTGAAGGTCTACTTGAAAGATAAACCAAAACTAAGCTCCTCACAATCTACAACCAAACCCGAGCTAAAAACATAGATTCAATTACAAGGTAGCTTTTCAAAGCATATTGTTGACATTAAGGTTAAATGCATCCTTGTTGTTGCGGATTCTATGAACAAGAACCATATCTATGGGCTTGATAGTGATACATCAGGCATGAATGGCTAAAACTTGAGAATCGCCCATTAGATCAATCAAGTAAATTTTAGCTGCTTCTTGGAGAGCAAGCAAGGCTTTGCTTGACCATCGCCCCACATTCCTTGCCTGGTTCCTTGAAAAGAACTTGTGATGATCCCCTAACTGCAGATCTTGCAGTATTTCTCACACCAACCTAGAGAATGGTGCCTTAGGAATAATCAAGTTGGCATTCTTCTAGAATTTCCTTATCTCACGTAGCGCAACTGTGCCTGGTCTCCATCTTCACTTCTTATGTGTTGGAGGACGTGTAGTACCAACAGGAGTAGTAGTGGGAGGTGGAGCAACTGGAGCACATGGACCACCATTTCTGGACAAGGGCGAACCATCATTATTGACCACACTAGGGCCACCATTGTTGGACACAGTAGCACCATCATTATTAGCTGCAGTAGGGCCACCGTGCCAAGGGACCTTTGTCACTCACAATATGCTCACTAGATTCGGAAGAGTGTTGAGCTCTTGCTCTTGTAGGCACCTTCTTGATAGGAAGCTTGGAACGTGCCATGGTTGTGATAATGAAGGATAGAAAGATGAAGGGTAGAGTGAAGAGTAATGGGAAAAAATGAAAGGAGAGACTTGACTTATGTATGAAACTTTTAAACTTACTATGGTGTAAATAAACTTTAAAATTAAAAAACATAGTTCAAAATAGACTTTGAAAAACATAGTGACAAACCTTCGAAATTTTAAACAAAATTTGCAAGACATCTCATGTTAAAGATAGAATTATTGATGTGTCATATCCTGGGTACCTATGCTCTCTCGTGGACTCTAAATGCATCAAAAGTATTATCTTTATCTAGGTCTCCATTTCTTGCCATCTCTCTCTTGGATTGCCAACCATTCTACGTGGCATTGTCTAGTTGTGTTGTTTTGATATCTTGTTTTTCTCACTTCATATATTTCCCTACTTATAAATTCTGCTTGAGAGGTTTTGGACTTCTTCTTTTTTTCCTCGTATCATATCTCTAATCTCCTATACCACCATTATAATAATTGCCTCTATAGAATTGGAATCATTAATGTTGCCTTCATGATCATTGCCTTTTGAAAAGTACAATGAGCTTGCCAATGAGATTGCTCCATGCCTTGAGTTGATCATACTGCCAAACTTCCTTGATCTGCAAAGTATGGACCATGTGCTTCAAGTATATGCTGCACAAGAAGAGAGATTAGAAACATAAAATAATTTGAAATGATAATTTTTTTTAAATGGTGACAATACTGACCATGTAGTGTGTTTTACTATTTGTAGTCCATGCCTCCACCATGGACTTATGAAATTTAGCAACTGTCTCTTTATGTTATGCCCCCCCCTGGTGCCCCATTGCCTTTCCCATGCAAAACCCCCCTCCCTTAAGAATTTTTTTTTAAATTAATTCAAATTTTTTTACTCTCCCTCTGCCGACTACATGGCAGGGAGAGAGAGAGTGCGTCTGTGAGTAATGATTAGAGGGGGGGCATGCAGCCCCCCAGGTGGGAGGGGTGGTGGCCGTTAACAGCCATCTCCTCCCCCCCATACCTCCCTTCCTCCCCCATTATAAGGGGACAGTGACCCCCCTCCACGATGATAGGCAGCAAGCCCTCCCCCTCCGTCTGGACACAGCGCCCCCCCCCTCTGATTGCAGCACGCCCCCCCCCCCCCCCTCGTGATTACAGCATCCCCCCCCTCTGGCCGTGAAGGAGAAGAAGAAGAGGGAGAGAGAGGAGAAGAAGAAAAAGAAGAAGAAGGAGAAGAAGAAGAGAAGAAGAAAAAAAAAATAAAGGGAGAAGGAGAAGGAGGAGGAGGAGGAGAATAGGGAGAGAAGAGAAGAAGAAGAAGAAAAAGAAGAGGGAGAAGGAGAAGAAGAGAAGAAGATGAAGAGGGAGAGAGAGAGAGGAGAAGAAGAGAAGAGAAAGAAGAAGAGGGAGAGAGAGAAGGAAAGAAGAAGAGGAAGAAGCGGGAGAGAGAGAAGGAGAAGAAGAGAAGAAGAAGAAGGAGAGAGAGGGAGAGGGAGAATGGGAAGGTGGATGAGAGAGAGGAGGGATAATCATAGAAAGAAAGGTAGAGGAAGAGAGAGAGAGAGAGAGAGAGAGAGAAGGGAGGAGAATGAGAAAAGTGGAGCTGAAGAAGAAGAAGATCTTGGCAAAGTTCTCCACAATGGCACCAAAGCTGAGTATTGCGACGAGTCTCGATCATAAGTGGAGCCAGAGACACGAGAGATGTAGAGAGAGAGGCAAACATCAACTATGCCCCTACTCCTACGAATCAAGTCCAGGTTCCTCAAAACTCTTGTTCTCTCTAGATGTTATATCATCACACTTAAAATCTGTAGACTCATTAATGTTGCGCATAGCTTGCCATAGGAGTTGAAACAATAGAACAATGTTAGCCTTGATCAAATCAGGATCAAGGGGAAGACCACTTAGATCATTTAAAGGATCTGTACCATCTAACTTGCCTTCGCTGAAGGTTGGTGGACGAATCCTCAGTGTTTGAATAGCCGGTACAGCAACACCACCTCCTGCACCGCTTCCTAATGCGCCAGAACCGCTTCCGAAAGTCGACATAGTTTCTCTTTGCTGTTGAAGCCTTTGCCTCTTGCACACTCTCCGATCTCTAGAGCCCCCTGGGCTCTGATACCGTGTAAAATATTACACGGCGCAGCGAACAGAATCTGAGAAAGAGATAGAGAGTACACAACAGATAAGAGGAGAATCAGTAAATTCTTTAACTCCAAACAACTGATACAAAGATGGCTCTGTCCACCCGTGCACTTCCACTATGTGAAGCTTAGCTGGCGATCTAGACAGAAGATAGATGAAGAGCTTAAGGCTAGCTGGAACAACAACTCTGACTGGGTGAAAGATGAGTGTAAGATGGCTGCGAAGGGGTTTAGCTTTTATAGCCCGCGAAGGTCGTTAGGTCGGCCTGCTGACCTACCATATGAGCCTCCACTAGTCGGCCAGGGAATATTCCCTTTACCATCGGGCCCCCGCAACTCGATGCAATGCGCCTCGAGTTGCTACAAGCTTAACCATTTCATCTAACCCAAAGATTAGACCCACAATGGTCACCTTTTTGCCATCCGGTCACATAGACCTCATCTGATATACAATTCAGGACTCAACCAATGTCCGGGCTCACATTTGGCTTCTCCTCATAATGGGGGCCTTACAACTTTGAGCACCATGGATCATTGGTAGCACCTAATGACGGTGGGGCATTGATCATATCTAACACCCTTGACCATGAAAATGCAAGCAATGCAAGTGCTAGTCATGCAACTAAACTTGTAAATCAAACAAGTATATATAGATTTTCCAATGCATTTTAGGTTTCCTTACGCCGATTTAAAACATGCTTTATGCATCTTTTCCATGCGGAAATATTTTTGGAATCTGGGCATTAATAATTGGGGCATTGTCCACTCTTGTACTCGGGGTGGAAGCTCCCATGTGCGCTCCTCTCGACTTTTGCTTAGGAGCCATTGATACAATAGACTTCGACTCCGCGAACTCTCCTTGCCCTTTATCCGATTTCCAAACTCCCTACTGCCCGAGATTTCTTCCCTATGCAAAAATTGGGCCTTGCAAGATACGGTTTCAAGAAAAATCGGAGGCACGAGGTGAACTAGGCCTAGAAGCTTCCAAACTTCTGGAATAACCACAGAGATGATGTGGAGAGGATAATGATGGTGAAGATGACGATGAGGGAGATGACGACGATGAAGACAATGATGATGATGATGATGATGATGATGATGGTGGTGGCGCAGGAGCAGGCGGCGACGCAGCAGTCCTGGCAGCGGCGGGCAGCTCCACAGGGTAGTGGGTAGTAGCACAATCCTTCCTCCTCCCTCCCTCAAGCTTGGGAGGGGGGTTTATATGGGGTGAAGGGGGGGGGGGGGGGGGGGGGGGGGGGGGGGGCGGGGGGAGTGGCCACACAAGTGGCAATTGCATGCCTCCCTCCCCCATGTCCCTCCATGACATTACTGATACTCCCTCTCCACGCCATGCAACGGCTAAAGGGGAGGGGGTTTAATAAAAAATTTTACACTTAATTCATTATATTTTTGTCCCATGAAGGGGTGTTCCCACGGAGGCCTATGGATTTGGAGCATGGCTTCCTATACACGGCGCGGGGCTGGTGTTTGTTGATGCACGCGGAAGGAGCACTTAGCCCAAGGTTTTTCCATTGTGGGAGATTACTTTGAAACACTTTTGCGCGAGGTCTAAAGTCTTTAATATTTTGTTGCGGAAATATTACAATATTCATCCTCCAATTGAAAGTGAATATCTCTCTTTCTCTTGGTACGTCCTGCACCTACATCCTGTAAAGAAAAATATATGCCAATTTTAACATTACACAATTACACCCCTTTGATTAATAGTAAGCTAAGGAGTCGATGCCAATTTTTTTATCAATAGCAAGAACGTCTAAATATCTGGGAGCAACAGGTCAGCATCAATCTAGCACCATGCAGCTAATTTTGGATTGGCTCAAATCACACAATTACACCCCTTTGATTCACTATATCTGTGTTTTTTTAAACCTAGTTGGATCTTGTCTCTTTCTCTTGATTTCAGTCATGATAGACCCTAATAAACCCCTAATCTTCCTGTAATCTTAGCTTTTAATCTATCTCTAATTAGCATCTAATCTTATCTTCTATATCCAAAATGTTCTCTCTCTCTCTCTCTCTCTCTCTCTCTCTCTCTCTCTCTCTCTCTCTCTCTCTCTCTCTCTCTCTCTCTCTCTCTCTCTCTCTCTCTCTCTCAAGAAGAATTGATCAAAGATATTTAAACACATTTATACAGAAGCTTGGCTAGTGGAGAACAATAACATCATCTTATCTTCTACCCTAATTTACTCTCTGTCACTCTATCACTAATTTTCTTAGTTCATCTCACATAGTCCTCTCTCTTCCGCCCTCCCTTCTCCCTCTTTTCCTCTCTCTCTCTCTCTCTCTCTCTCTCTCTCTCTCTCTCTCTCTCTCTCTCTCTCTCTCTCTCTCTCTCTCTCTCTCTCTCTCTCTCTCTCTCTCTCTCTCTCTTTCCCCCCCTCTCTCTCTATGAATTGACACTTAAGGATTAAACAACAACTATGAAGAATAATAACATCACAGAGATTTAAAAAATAAAGATACCTTCATTATCACTTGATTGCTTGTAGTATAGAGTGTTGAAGAGAAAGATATCTTATAGCACAATACTGAAGAGGGAGATTGCTTGTAGTAGGGTAGAGAGTGTTGTTAGATAGATGCTATTTTATTTCAGCAAATGCTATCCAAACCACTCTTGAGATTGCTTATAGCAGGGTAGAGAGTGTTGTAGATAGTACTGAGTATTGCTTCAGAAAAATTTGTATGCAAGAAACCATATTCTGGAGGGAAGGAGAAGAATACACAAAATTTCGGGCAAAACTAGAGCTTTGAGAGGAAATGAAGAAATGCCCAAAAATAGGCATATACTTATCCAAAAACAATGAAAATTTACAAGGAAACTCTCAAGTCAAAAAGGTGTCTCTGGGTAAAAAATAATCTTAAAATATGATGTGTACGTCATTTTATATCGTTTTTTAACTTCAGCCCTTTTAAGAAGCAAGAATGAGAATGATTCTAATACATTTTCATGTTGAAAAGTCATGAGGGCATTAAAGAGTCATATATTAATGATTGGCTTCATTTTTACAAAAAATAGAATTGTATTTTTTTAGTTATGAGGATTTTGAGAAAAAGTGACCTTATCCTACAGTTTGAGAATAAAATAATAGGTGAAATCTATTGAAAATACAAATACAAGATTTTCTTGATTGTAAAAGATCTCTTATTCTAATATTATTTTGAAATCTCTTTTTAGAGAGAGAGAGGTGAGAGAAACCCCTTAAGGGGCAAAAAAGAGAGTCCATATTTCTCCTAATGACAACAGTAAAATAATCTTCCATGGATTCAATCCAAATTACTGCATCGGCTTCCACATCCTCACCTTTCCCATAAAATTTCAGAGGTTTGATTTGCTTCAAAATATTCCTTTTCTCTTGGTTGAAATTTATTATGGGTGCAAAATTCTAGAAATTTTTCAACAATTTCCAAGTTAAACTTTACAAAATTTATATACTATTGATATTAGAGTTTGATACTCAAATAATTTCTTAAGCTTATGTCGTATTCTATACTAAAGTGCACTCTGATACCAACTTTGAGGTGTCCGCCATGCTCATTCCAAGGCACACCTTTATGTAGTCCATCAGTAGGTTTTCGAAATGACGCTGTCCGATGCTCCCTTGGAACATCACGAGGTTTGTCACTTAGGCCCCACTGAGTCTACATCGCAACATAAGTATTTCGACCGAACCCACTAGGGTCAACCTGAATTTTCAGGTTTCTTAAATCAGGCAGGTGTTTGCAGAATCAAGAGCAGAGGCTGCCAAAGTGTGCTCAGACACTCAGAGACAAGCCTTCTTGAGCACGATGCTGAATGTCACCCAAGTTGAAGGCGAGGTCTCAATGGAAAGGATGAAGAGGAAGTTAGATTTGACATCTCGTGCCTTGAGATACGGCCTTCAAGAACACACCCTTCCAACAACCGGCACAGGTATTATTGTGGCACAATAATACAGTTACCTACGGCAAGCCGACCTTTCCATTGACGAGCTCAGGGAACTAGGTTTTGAAGGACAAGTGCAATAACCACCACTCTGAAGACCAGCCGGCGGTAGAGCAAGCCACGAAAGAGGGGCCAGACTTTGAGCAAGAATTCGAGGAAGAACAGCACAGAGAGCCCAATTCGCCCCTGCTTGAATTGCCACTGAAAGAGCCGGAAGGGGCACAAATTCCTGAACACATGGTAGTGTAGCCTCTCGGGGTCTCCTTATGCTTTCTTATGTCTCTCCCATACCTCGTATTTATAGTGAATTAGAGAAGAGGGCTTGTGGTTGAGAAGTGGAGCTCTTTGTGGAGGGGGGATCTTGGAAAGATCAGTGATCTGATGCTCAGATCATAAATCGGATGGTTCCATTGGCCTCGAAAGGGGAGTAAAACCCCAAGACACTTGATTAGAAAGCTCTTAGTTCACTCCTTATTCTTTTCTCTGTTCAAAGTGCTATCCACTACCTGTGTACTGCGATCGCGGCGCACGCGATTTCGCAAATCCTCTCTTTATTTTTTTCTTTTTATAAAATCTCCAAACTAACTAAAATATCACTTGTTTTTTCTTTTAAATGACATCCAATTCTAAAAATCTCCATATCTTTTTTTTTAAGGATATATCTAAAATATACTAGTTTTGCCCAAAATCTAATATTTTTGGACCATCCAAACTATACACATTAACCTAGTGATTAATATAACTCATAAGTCTCGTTCACGTTGTAATTCACGTGAAAGGTGGCTACAGTCCTTTTCAATCCGAGAAAAATATCGGATTTATGACTCTCGATTTTTCTAAGTAAAATATTTTGAATTAAATAAAAATTATTAATAATTAATGTTAGTTAGTTTTTACCTTAGTTAGTCTTTAGTTAGTAATCTTACTAACTTATTAATTGACTAACTAACTTTCAAACTAACCAACTAACTTTTATTGTGTGGAAATATTACATAATAGAAGAAGTAAATATAAAGAATATTGATATCCCATACTTTTCATACATTGATATTAGAGGTAAAAATGGTAGAAATTATATAATAACCATGGTAGAGACTTGCAACCCAATAGGGGCAAGTCTCAATCTCGTGGAAAATCTTGTAGCAATTCCCATGGTCATAAGTTCTCTTTGACATGTCATTATTGTAGACATCATAGCTTTGTTAGGAATCATTTAGTACATAAATAAATTGTTTCCTTTTCTTCTTTTGGTGGCCCAAATCTTTTTCCATGTATGCACCATTTATAAAGCTCAAAATATTAAAAATAAATCTAGGTAGTATAGAGAAAAAGGAGAATATCATGGTTAATTTAATAATAAGCTCAAGAAAGTGAGATGCGTAAAAAAAGAGAAATATAAGAGATAAGAAAAAGAAAATCAAATGTATGCATCGCATGGGAGAGTTATTGGAGTATTTTCTTAAAATAAAGACATGTGTATCCAAGCTTCACCCTACCTTCTTCTTTTATTTTCAAATATCTGGGCCTTAAGTGACTAACAGGTTTTCACTTTTTATAGGAGGTGTCTTCATATCCCCTTGCCCTCATGTTGACTTCCTTATATACTTGCCACCATTTCCTTAAATATAAGGAGAGTCTCATGCTAGAATTATCCATCCAAGCCTAATGCTAGAATTATTGTAAATAAATATTTCCAAAGAGGATTACCTCTAAAAAGGAATTTCCTAAGGAAAAATAAGTCACTCTTATTGCTAGAAATGTGCAAGCATTTACAAACATTGATTTCTACATAAGGCTTAAACTATGCACCCCAAAGCTATATATATCTTAGCTAATTCTAAGAGAAGGTTCACATGGAAAGAATAAAAGGTTGTGAAATGCACCCATCATAAAGTCCATTGAGATTGTAGCTAAGTATGGTGTGAAGATAGAGTAGATAAACATATTGGAGTATAGTTTTGAAGACTACATTCTTACAGCTTCATCTCTTGATGCTACTCAATTGGCTGATGTACCATTCGCTTAGTCTCACTGTTGGCTTCTTGATTTAGGTACTTCCTTCCATGTTATCTCACATCATCATTGGCTTCATAGCTACCATATTGTTAAAGGATTTGTTAGATTGGGAGATGACACTACATTGGATGTCACTAGCATAGGTATTATTAGACTATAGTTTGGTATTGATGCTTTGTTTGTACTTCATGATGTACATCATGCCTTAACTTTGACAAAAAGCCTTATTTCAATTGGAGAGTTGGATGGTGACAAGTACCATGTATATTTTAGTGATTTTTCATGAAAGATCACATGTGGTAATCTTGCTTTAGCTAGAGATGCCAATGTTGATAGCCTCTACCCTTTGCTTGCTCTTGGATCTATTGACCATGCATTGATTGTGATTGCTCATTTGTATGTATCTATATGGCATCGTCACATTGGGCACATGTCTTTGAAAGGAATGAAAGTATTGACCCATTTGTAGTATCTCCCACCCTTGGATTGCTCTTGTTTTGATTTTTATAATCACTGTGTTTATGGTCAATAGACTCATAATTTACATAAAAATTCTGATTCTATACATGTGGGTGAGCCTTTGGCTCTTGTGCATTCATATGTTTGTGGCTCCATACCCTGCGATTCCTTAGGTAATGTGAGGTATTTTATGTAAAAATTACATAGCACAGTGGATAGAATCTGAGCAAGGAATAGAGAATACACAACAAATATGAGAAGAATAGAGACTACTTTAATTTCAAACAACCTAATACAAAGATGACTCTCTCCATCCATGCGCTTCCAATATGAAGCTTAGATGGCAATCCAAACAGATGATAGATTAAGAGCTTAAGGGTAGCTAGAAAAACTTTGACTGGGTGAAAGATAGATTGACGATGGCTTTAGAGCATTCTTCCTTTTATAGCCCAAGAAGGTAGTCTAGTTAGCATGTCTGACCATATTATAAATATTTCCTAGTTCGACAGGGGATATTTCATTTATCGTCAGTCAAGGGTGTTAACTCCAAACCCCTGTCAAGGGGCTTGCTAGTCCCCTTGACACCCCCTAGATAGGGGCCACTTTTTGGCCCTAGGACTAGTTCAGAGGGTGCTAGCGCTAGCAAACAGGAATAGGACAAGCCCCGATGCCAAGAGGGAAAGAGTGTTAGAAGGAGATCTTACATTGAGTGGGCTTCTCATGAAGCAACTGCTAGACAATGCTTCCGCCAAGAGAAGTGCCACTGCAATGGCAACCTCATTGCTTGCATGATTAGGGGTTACTCAGGGCTCTAAGAGCCACTCTAAAATCCATGTAGTCGCAAAGTAACTAGATAAATACCAACTAGACGATAACTCTTACAAATCCGTGGAGCAGTTCAAGCAGGTTTGTGAAGCCAACGGCCTCACCGATCTCGCTCAGCGATTGCAAGCCTTTTGCTTATGTTTAGGTGACAAGGACTTGGTACACCAACCTAGATGTTATAGAGTGCAATGACTTCAATGACCTCAAGAATCTCTTAATTAGGATATTCTTGGAGGCTGGGTACTTAGACAAGTTGATTGTGCAACTCATGAACATGAAACATAGAGAAAAGAAAGACATCAAGGATTATGTGACCCATGTGAGGAGTCTCTTTAAGAGAATCCCAATGACCGAACAACCCACGGAGAGAGCGGTGTCTATAGTCTTCATCAATGGGATACAGGGTGAAGGACTCTACAAGGCCTTGGCAAGCAACTCAAGCTTGCAACAAGACATGCTAATCAAGGTCTTTGAAGAGACCATTAGAGTAGATGAGCAGCTTAAGGAGAGAAGCTCCAGGAGCTCGGACTAATCCTGGAAACTCCAAAAAAACTTTAGCACTAAGCAAAAGATCAGGCCCAAGTACTCAGGATAAGGGAAAGGGCATAGATCCAAGTCAGAAACTGGCAGAGATGAAGATGGAGCTAGCCAAACTATAGGAGATGATGAGAAGGCCAACATGTCCTCACATTCAATGTGTGTATTATGGCAGAAACCACCTGCCAGTCAAGTGTTAGGATCCTAGGTCTCGACCTTGTGCAAATTGCGATAGGTTCTCCGCCACGATGCCATGCATTGCTAACTGCCAAGGAGACTTCTTTATTCGCAACCTTACCTAGCAAATAGGTCGCCAAACTTCTTTGGGAGAGGATCCCCACTTGGTCTCTCAGCACCTAATGATGTTAAGCCAGTCACTCCTAGGATGGAGATAAAACCCACTGGAATACCTAGACTACCTAGACCCTCTGACAAACAAGCTAGCAGACAACCTAGCTGCTAGCCTTAAACCTCTCCAAAATCTCTTAAATGACCCTAAGTGGCGATGGACCAAAGTGCACAACTTAAACTTGAGATACAATTGAGCCTTAGTCACTGATGAAACGGAGGCACCATATTAAGACTTAGGATATGATGAGCAATCGGATGGAGATGGCTCAAACCTGGATGGGGTCTCAAGACTACATGTGGCCTCAGCGAAGCGGAAGACTGACATATGGCTGGCTATCCAGCTTACAAAACTACAAGAAAACGGTTCTCATGAGCCTGCAAGGGATCTAGCAACTGACCACCAACATCTTGACCCTAGCTGTTATGCATAGCTACATCATATGGGCCAATAAGTGCCTCATTTTTAGCATAAACAACTTGCTGTAATGGCATGGTATGGTAGCTGCTGTAAAATCATCCATAAAGCGTACTAAATGCTCATCAAGAGGCCTGAGAGGTGTCTGTGTCTCATAGAAAACAGCATGACGACTGCGTATGACCTACTAGGCATCCAAATCCCATAATATGTAGGCCTTAAAGTCACCATCTCCATAACCAAGGAGAATACATCTATGTGATATAGGCTCATATGGCATACATATAGATGCATGGCAGCCAAACATCATCAAGTAATCATAGGAGGGCTGCATGCCACTCCATGCCTCATGGGGTGTAATACGATCCAAGGTCAAGCACGATGTCCTATTAACCAAATAGACTATCGTCATAAGGGCCTCAGTCCAAAAGCCATAAGACAATCCAACTGTGGTAAGAATAGAAGTAACCTTTGCATGTAAGGTCATACATATTCCATGAGCAATCCCATAATACCATGGGCATAAGAAATCAATGCCATATTGCTGACAAGAGGTTTGAAAGCTGGGAGAGAGAGCATGACTCTCATAATCCATCTACAAGCACCTAGGCCTGCTACCAGCAGAATCCATAAACCTGTTAAGCATAACTGTAGCATCCTCAATCTGCACCAAGGGAAAATCCCAAACACGGTGGGTAGCATGATCAACAAAGGCCACAAAGTATGACTCTCCACCAAGTGATTGGGAAGGCATAGGTCCATATACTACACAATGGACAAGATCTAGAGGAGCATGCCTTGTACGATTGCCATAAGCCAAGTGGGCCCTGCAAGGACCAAGAGTACAATCAGGGCAAGCATCAAGATCTATAAGTGACATAGGAGGCAACAATAAGTCTGAACGAGACAAGATCTCCATCTCTCTATGGTGCATATGGCCTAGGTGATAATGCCGTAAAAATGCATGTGGTATCCGAATAACTGCAACCATAGAATCTCCCACATGAGAGACATGCACTGGGTAATGAGAACCAACTCTAGAACCTTTGACCAAAACCAAGCAACCACGACAGATCTTCCATGACCTATCCTAAAGAGAAATAGAGTAACCTGCATCATGAAAGTGACTGACAGAAATCAAGCTCTTACTGAGCATGGGAAGATGTAAAATATCCCTAATCATAAGAGAAGCCCCATTAGGCAAAGCTAGGTATATGTCTCATATACCAAGAATAGCATAAGTCTGCTCAAGGCCCAAAGAAATGCATCCATCAAACTCCTTGTAAGTAGAGAACCATGCTCTATGTCGAGTAACATGACAAGATGCCATAGAATCCAATAGCCAATCTGAGGCATAGGCCGTATCACTGAGTAAGAAAGTTGTAGGAAAACTAGATGACAGGAGTATATGCTCAACTGCTCCACGAGTAACAGTGGTAACACCCGCTGCATCTTTTGTATCTCTGAATCTCTACTCATATCAAGTCCATCTCTGTCTCTACTGCTCTCTAATCCATCTGAAACATTTTCTTTTAACATACCCAAACTTCCCACAATGGAAGCATACATCTGTAGAAGAAGAATATGTAAAAGACGACAAGGAATCCAAGTCATCATGAATAGGGCTATCCATAGCATCCACGAAGCTCAAGCAGTCGAGGGCTATCCCAACTGAGGGAACCTGCTCATAAAGACAATCATCTGAAAGTACATTAGTGGTAGAAGCATGCTACAAAGGCTCATGAAACCTCAATAGACGGGAGAACATAAGGGCATCAACCAAGGATGCAAAAGCTCCCACATGAAGAAGAGTCGTAGCCAACTGCATAACATAACCAACCACAGTACGGTAAAGCATAAGACATTTGTCATAAGAGCATATGGTATTCAGCCATGAAATCAACCCATAACCATAATGGCAAACATGACTTTGTAGTACATTAGACCACATAGTAGCATCCAAGTCAATGCAAGACTGGTAAGTGTCATAAGATCCTGCAATGGTCAAGCTCCAAGAGAAGCCCAAGTATCTGTATAACAACATCCAAATCAGTGGCTCTATAAAGTACATGATAGTAGACAAAGTGCATAGCCGGGTAAGCATCAAGAGCAACTGCTATTTGACCTGTATGGGCAAAAGCAACCCAACTAGCATAGAAGCTAGGCAACATAGAAGCAACAAAGCCATAACTGCTAAACCCAAGCACTATCAAGAAGTCCATTGATCAAGGAGTAACCCACAAAGAACCAAGCATCAATGAGCAATGAAAGCTCAATAACCAACTGCCAAGACAATGGAGCAAGCACTGCTCAAACATGTAGCTGTATCCAAGTAAATTCAATATCCATAATTGGGGCATTAAGGGCCAAATAGCATCCAAGCTGCATAAGTGATAAGCCAACCAAATGCAAACTACTCCACAAAATTCTCAAATGCAAGTTGATTCAAGCCTAAACATATGCCATAATGCAGCCAAACCCAAAAGCATCCATATTAGACATTAGTCCCATAATGAGTAGCACGGGGCATAAACCTTGTCAAGTGAATGCCAGCTGCAAAGAAAATGACAATGAACCAAGAATTGAGCTCTATTCTTTGCTCAAGAAGCATCCGAGAGTATAAACCTTTATAGCCGTGCACTGATGAGTTCTGCTTGCTTCATGAGAAGCATTCTTAGATTGCTCCATTGTACGGAGCTGAGGGATTGGTTACCTCCTAGATGTCATCGACTCGAGGATGCTTGACTCTTCTTCTACAGAGGTTCCCGGGACTTCTTGCACAGCTCGCTTTTCGATTGGGCATTGCATGAGATGTCATGATTCCTCACCTTGTCTTTTCTTTTCTTTTCTTTGTTTTCCCTCCCTAGCCACATTGACCTTTTAGTGGGAGGTTGTTGGGGTAAAATGTCTATGGACCTCCCCGTATACACTATGACCTCCCATTCTTTATTCATATATAATATGATAGTGCAATAAGGCTGTCAGTCCAGTTGGACAACACCTACATTGTGTGTGCTCTTCTCTCCTCCATCTTCCTCTTCTCCTTCTCCATTGCCACTGCATCCCCTTCAGATGTGCAGGTTAGGAGGGGGTGGATGTCGTACTGCTACGCGCACACCATGTAAAAAAATCTAGAGTGTGGCTTTCTTATTGATTTAGAGAGCCAATGTCATTTTAGACATTAGTATTAGTGTATGTGGTTCAAAAATATTAGATTTTTGGATAAGTTTTAGATAATTTTTTATATTCTAGATATTATCTCTTGTAAAAATCCATAAAACTATAGACAACTTCTAGATTAGGATGACATGTAAAAGAAAGCATATAGCTTTCAGTCAATTTGAGATGATTTTATGTAAAAAGAGAGATTGACAAAATCGTCCGATGCACGATCGATGTTTTCAGGTAGTGAACAGCACTCCGAAGTGGAAGATGAAGGAGTGATCTGGCAGAATTTTGACAATGTGTCATGGTATTTTACCCCCCTTTTGGAGCCAATGGAAGCATCAGATTGGCGATTTGAGCAGCATAGAGGAAGATATTATTTAATACACATTTTTTTCTATTAGAGTTTTATCTTCTCATAATGCAGAAATAAACTGGCAGGATTCATCTCTGTTAGTATTCTTCTACATTTTCTAATTCTTTTTGGGAGTATTTTTCTGCGTCTTCAATTTTTTCAAACCCCTTCTCTTTTGTCTACTCCTCTCCATGAATCTACCTTCACCCTAATGTCTCTTACCCCTGTGGTTTTGACTCTCAACACCAAACGCACCGACACCGTATTAGGGGAAGTTTATGCTATCATCAAAGGCGTATTCTGAAATATATTTGGGCTGATTTGGGGCTTATATCTTCAGCCATATTTAGAGATTTAGCTACAGCAATGTTCTTTTAATTCATTTCTTACTCTACAAAGGATATCTTGTCAAAATATACAAGTATTATGCGCCCCTATGGCAGGGCAATGTTTGTAGATCATTCATAGATGCTTTGAGTTTAATTAGGAGGAGCTTTTTCTCTTATTTCTTGGCTGTGGTAACTTATCCTTATCAGGAAATCAATTTCAAGCTCTCTTGAAGCAAGTCTCTTTGCCCTACAAGCCTTGTAATTGACTCATAAGCTTTTGTCCCTAACAATCTACATTGAATGTAATCATGCAAAGTTGATTCGTGCTATGGTATCATGTATAAATGATGGGATGCAGAGTTGTTTATGATACGTGGCAGCATATTATACTTGATTTTATAATTTGTGATTGCTCTTACAATCAAGAAAACAAGCTTGATTTGAGTTAGAACTTATGAGATAATACTCTTGTGATCTTTGCTAAGAACATGCAATTGGAAGCTCTATTAACATCTTCAAGAACTTGGCTTGAAACCTTCAACCCTTTTCTTATCTCTACCATCTCCGAAGTCTAAGCTCGTGAACCTACATACATTCTTCTCGCTCAAACCCCTGTGATTGACCGTGAGAAGTACCTCTTGAACCTTTAAACATTCACTGTAATCTACTTATCTCTTGAAGGCACATCCCCATCTATCTTGTCCAATTTTCTTACCAAACCAATGTGGTGACTTTAAACCCTATGCGCTGTGACATTGGTGAACCCAACGTGAGGGTTGGTGTAAGAGAACTCCAAGATGGGGGGATTCTTCAGGAGATACTCTAGAACAATTGGTGTGCATACTGCAGCAAACTCGACAACAACAAATCCAAATGTTACAACAACAACAACAAAGGCAAGACGAAGAGAAGATTGATTCTACAGCTATTAGGGTCCTAGAGGAAGTTAGGTGAGAATTAAAACAATTTAATGGTCAAAATGTCTCTATTTTCATTTGCTTGTATGTTGAGAAAATACTCTTCTTTGGTGTACCACAACACGCATGGAGTTGTTATTTTGCCAGACTAGCCAAGCATGGTCTTCAAGGAAGAATCCATGGTCTTTCTTAGCAAGATGCGGATTGGGCTGCATTCAAAAAAGCCCTACGCGAAGATTTCTTGTTAGAAGACTCTGGCCTAATGACAAAGAAAAGTTTTACTAATTGGGTTGAGAAACCCAACAAAGGTTCAAATACAACAGCTTTATACCATGAGTTTGAAAGTAAATTTGGAAAACTTGATGCTGAAGACCAACAAAGTATGGAAGGTTAGAAGATTGAATAATTCCTTAAGACTGCAGATTCCATTCTGCAAGAGAAGCTTTTTGATCACCTAGAAGATGCTACCTCCGAATCAGGAGTCAAGACTGCATGGACAGATGTTACTGATGCAATTAACATGATTGCTCAAAGAGAACGGATGCAACTAAGATTGGGCTCTACGTCAACTTCAACAACTCCATTGATGGAGCTTGTTCCACCTTCAAAATCCCTTATTTCTTTGACTAATTGACCAACTCTTTCTTTTTCTATTCCTTCTAGAAATGATGTCATGGATGAACTCATTAAAAGCATACATGACCTTCATATGAATCGTACAGAAATTAGTTCCAAGGTGGAGAAGCTTGATGTCAAAGTTGAAGAATGAGGATGATCATCAACTCAAAGACCCATGAGAGAAGTCTTTGACAGGTGTTATATTTGGTGTGACAACTAACAACATGACAAGAGGGAGTGTTTTGCCTTCCGTGAGGCTGAAGCACAGAAGCTCGTCTTTTGGAAAGACAAAAAAATTCATGCAGCTAAAACTGGTCTTCCATTGGAGCCAAATTTTGGCAATGGTGGAACGAAGAAAATATTAGAAGATCTAGTTGTAAAGAATGCCTACGCAGCAATTGGTGTAGCTACCTATGGGCTGCAAATTGAACCAACTAAATCAAATTTGAAAGCATGTAAAGCTAATGTGGAATCTAAAGTATGGATGTAGGCACTAGATCAAATGGAACGTGGTAAAGCAGCCAAAGAAGATTTGGCTAACACGAGTCAATGTATTTGAGGAATAACTGGTTGGAAAGAATCAGTAGATTCTTTTTTTTCCTTTGCACATTTGGCTAACGTCAATCATAAAGAAGTCTTGATTGAAGAAAAGAGAAGAAGAGAAGATGAACCACGGCCTTCCTCTTCTGGCCCTCCAAAATGGGTAACTATAAGAACGCATGAACAACCAAAGCTTGTTGAAAATATAACCCCAGATCAAGAGATGGAAGATGCGCCACAAACAAAGAAGACCAAAGGAAAGAAGAAAGGCAAGCATCCAAGCTACAAATTGCAGTCTGACATAGAATCTACAAATCGATCTCAAACGAGTCCTAGAAAAATAAATTCTGGGAAGAAAAATTGAATTCACCTTAGGAAAAATTCTTGGAATTGCCAAACATAAATTCCATGATATAATTATTAATGTAATCAAAAGGAAAAGACAATATGTTGGTGATAAAGCTGAAGAAACAGTACATGCTTATTTGCAAGTTCTTCGAGTTTTTGTGTAGGTGAAGAGAAGTTGAATTCATAAGGAATTCATCTTGAAGTACTTAAAGAATTAATTACAGCAATTGAAGCTAAAGATAAAGAAAGCATGAATGCAAAAATTAAAGAAGTGAAAGCCGAAAATGTAATGGTCGGCTGGTCCAAACCAGTTGGGCAGTCCACCTCTCAAAAAGAAAACTGTCTACATCACATGCATGAGAAGGAAGAGGGTCGATTCATTCCAAGCAGTCACTACTCTCGTACACATTGGGCAAGAGCAACAACGAAGACAATCATCAAAATTGGAGAAAAAGAAACACCATGTATTGCACTCTTAGACCATGGCTCGAAAATAAACGTCATGGCAAGGAGTCTCTATGAAAGTGGTGGATGGCCCATAGATGTTGATCCAAGTTGGCAAATGAGAGCTGCAAACAACTCTTTTGGAGAGTTATATGCTGCATGTCCTAATGTGCAGGTAGCTATTGGAGACATAAAAGACCATTTTTACTTTTTTATTCATGACTCTTGTAGTTACCCTATCATTCTTGGGCAACCTTACATTTATAAAGCCCGCTTGGAAACAAAAGCTCTTGATGATGGTTCTTCCTATGCTCGAATCCGAAGCAAGGATAATGAACAAGATGTCCAATTTCTTACTGTGTGTATTAACCATCATCGAAACAGAGATCAGCTGCATGATTATCATGTGCCTCCTAATACCCAAGAATTCAAGGGTTTTCGTACTTCACTGCTATAAAAGGAGGCTATGGCAGTGCATCATGTAAAAGATTGAACCTCCTTGTGCTATAGAAACACTGTCTCTAGCAAATCTATATGTACGTACAGCCAATAGTATAGGTTATTATAAGTCTCTTCCAGCCATGACTAAAGCTGAAAGAAAATATTTATGTCATGCAAAAAGGGAGCTGAAAACTTATGAAATGATGACCGAAAATGAAGATATTTCGAGCTTTTTTTTTTACTGATTATTATTGACACATTGGTTGAAATATATGCAACTGCTCATATAGAAAATCAAGCTGAAATCAATCCATAGAAGTATATAAATTCGATTTTGATCAAACAATTCAAGAATTTGTTGAGCAGGAAGACATTGGTCTACTTAACAAGGCTGAAGCGCAAGTAGAGACAAAATACAAGACGATGGATAAGAAAGTCAAGCCTGTGGCAGTCCCACTACCTCTCCTGAAAGTAAAGGGCTGGCTGATAGGGTAGCAAATCAGCTAAAGATTCATCCAACATTGGTCACAAGTTCACATCTGAAAGTATAAAAGAGCTCAAAATAGGTGAAACTTCTTTCCTTTCATCGATTGAAAAACACTCTTTTAGGAAAATGCTAATGAAACATGGAAAATCTTTTGCATTTTAGCCAAGTGAAATAGGCTGTGTAGATCCAAATATTGTGGCTCCTATGGTCATTTTTACGGTCCCACATGTGCCTTGGAATCTCAAGCCCATTCCCGTTCCAAGGGCGCATTTGCCCAATTTATTGAAACTTCTAAATGAGAAGATCAGAATGAAGATTTTAGAACCTTCTTCAGCACCTTACTCAAATCGATGATTTACCGTGCCCAAGAAAAATGGATCCTTACGATTCATTCAAGAATCTAAAGTCTATTAATTGTGTCACAATTTGAAATGTTGGTTCGGGTCCAATTGTTAACGAGTTTGCTGAAGCTTTTGCAAGTAGAGCAATTTATTCTATGGGCGACCTATATTCAAGATATGACCAATTTTAGCTTTCATTAGAAAGCCGAGACATTACCACGATGAAGAAACCTCTTAGATTGGTCCGCATGTGCACTCTACCACAAGGTGCAACAAACTCCGTAGCCCATATGATGAATGACATGCACAAAGTCTTAAGGGACGTTATTCCACAACTTACTCTTCCATTTCTTGATTATGTACCTATCAAGGGATGTGAATTCAATGAAAAGAATGAGGAGCTTGACGAAGATGGTTGCAGGACATTTGTAGTTAACCATATTCATGATTGTGACAGGATTTTGAGGTACATCTTACCCTTTCTGGAGCTAAGTCGATTTTTGGAGTAGAAGAAGTCTTAGTGGTTGGACATCTGTGTGGCCCCTATGGACGTAAACATTCACCAATCAAGATAGATAGCATGAGCAGAATGTAAGAAAAATGCACAAATATCTCAGAGGTGAAAAGATTTCTTGGTGCATGTGTATTCTATCTCATATGGATACCACATTTTGCTCATGTTGCCAAAAATCTTTATCAATTATTAAGAAAAGGCTAAAGATTCTCTTGGGGGAAAGAGCATACTCTCACTATACGCAAACTAAAGAAGTTGTTAATTTCAGCCCCCACTCCCAAAAGGGCTGATTATTCAAATGGTCAACCCATCATCCTTACTATGGATATAAGTCCCATTGGGATAGGATGGGATTGTTGGCCAAGAAGACCTTGAAGGTAACATGTATGCAATTCATTTTGGAGCAAAGGTTCTCAATGAACGTCAAAGAAGGTATGCACAAGTAAAAAGGGAATTGTGGGGAGTTGTAACAGCATTAAAGTGTGATCGTGAATACTTTATAGGTGGTTCCCTTAGTGGTAGAAATTAATTGTCTTCCACTCTTGGGCATGATTGCCAAATGTTCTACACCTGACATTGCTATGCTAAGATGGATTGCATATATTAAATCTCTCAATCCCGAATTAAAGCATATTGCACGAAAGGCGAATCCAGTTGTTGGTATGCTATCATGTGCAAGATATGACAATGAAGAAGAGCTTATGGAAGAAGATGAAGCTGAGAATCTATACTTGCTGAATTTTATTCCATGGCTACTGAAAGTACCTTTTCGGTTGCTACATATACAAATCCAAAGCTAAAACTTGCAGGTGAAGCTTATCTTTTAAATGGTATAGCATTAAGTACAGTAAGAACAAGAAAATGTATTACTATAAATCAGCATACATCAATAAAGATCAAATATTTATCTATGGAAGAAGGGTGGTTAACTAGTAGCCAGCATGCTCATTGCATTGCTCAAGTTCTAGTTCATTTCCTTGAAGAAGATTGAAAAGAAGATTGGCCAATATTTGAGCACAATGAAGAAGGAGGAGTCTTGGACTGATGAAGAGTTCAAGCATATTAAGAGGAAAGCTTATGGCTTTTTTTCTTAAAGAAGGGCATGTATGGAAGCACGCAAAGAAGAAGAAAGGAGCGCATGTCCAAGTTTCAGGTAACAAAAGATTGCAACAACAAGGAATTCAAGGAATTTCATAAAAGGCTGTGGGCTAGCCATAGAGGCATATGGGGAACCTTTAGTAAAGTCAAAGAAATATATTGGTGGCAAAACATGTATCGGGACATAGCACATTTTGTTAAAACCTGTTATGTGTTTCATATGTATTCTATGGTCAAGCATCGAGATGGGTTACAACCAACTTATCTTTTGTCTATACATTATAGATGGGTTATTGATCTTGTAACCACGCCTACAAGGATATGGAATATGCGGTATTTAGTTCTTGCAAGAGAATATATAACCAATCAAATTGAAGGTAAAGCTTTAACAACCAAGACCACCCAAGTTGTTTGTCGCTTTTTGCTTGAAGATGTATTTTGCAAATATGGCTGTGTTGGCAAGGCAACTGTAGATAGAGGAGAATTGGATGCCAATGAAGCATGCAACTCTTTGCTCAATTGGATATCAAGTTGGCTTTAATATCATCCTACAATCTTAAAGGCAATGGAAAGAGCGAGAGAGAACATCAACCTATTCTCAAAGCTCTAGCAAAGTCTTGTAGAGGAAAGATCAATGAATGGCCTAAAATGCTACCTTTTGCATTATGGGCTGATCGGACTACTCACAGTATAGTGGCTGAATATATGCTAGCTGAACTTATGCATGGACAACAACCAATTATGCCAATTGAAGAATCTATTTTCACATGGAGTCTTCTACCTTGGGAGGAAGATATCATAAGAGAAGAATTGCTGACTTTGTGCATATGGCAGCTAGAAAGAAGGCCTGAAGATGTTCAAGAAGTTAAAAACAGCAAGACTAAAAAACAAAAGAAGATTTGATAAGCAACATCGACTTTGGCCAAGAGCTATCCAAGAAAATGATTGGGTGCTTGTCTATGACAGCAGGCTGAAAAATCAATACATTGCTTCTAGAGAGATGGAAAAGTGTTGGTTTGGCCCATATGTGGTAAAGGTTGTTCATGACAATGCCATATATTCATTGGTTGAATTTTATGGCACCAGCATAAAGATACCCGTAGCTCGAAATAGAATCAAGCTCTTCAAACGAAGAGAAAGTTCAACATATGAGTTAGAAAACTTGGATATAATTCAAGAGCATGAAGACATAGAGCAAGAAGAAGAGGCAAAAGATGAAGACATTGACATGACAGAAGATAGTTCTTCTAACACTGCAGATCCATAAGACTTTGGCACATGCCAGAGGATGCACAAGTTAGGAGGGGCTAGATGTCGTGCGGCTACGCACACACCATGTAAAAAAAATCTAAAGTGTGGCTTTCTTATTGATTTAGAGAGCCAATGTCATTTTAGACATTAGTGTTAGTGTCCATGGTTCAAACATATTAGATTTTTGGACAAGTTTTAGCTAATTTTTTATATTCCAGATATTATCTCTTGTAAAAATCCATAAAACTGTAGACAACTTCTCGATTAGGATGACATGTAAAAGAAAGCATGTAGCCTTCAGTCAATTTGAGAGGATTTTATGTAAAAAGAGAGATTGATAAAATCACGCGACGCGGGATCGATGTTTTCAGGCAGTGAACAACACTCCGTAATGGAAGATGAAGAAGGAGTGATCTGGCAGAATTCTAACAATGTGTCATGGTATTTTACCCCCCTTTCGGAGCCAATGGAAGCATCAGATTGGCGATTTGAGCAACGTAGAGGAATGTATTATTTAATACACGTTTTTGTCTATTAGAGTTTTATCTTCTCATAATGCAGAAATAAACTGGCAGGATTCATCTCTGTTAGTATTCTTCTACATTTTCTAATTCTTTTTTTAAGTATTTTTCTATGTCTTCAATTTCTTCAAACCCCTTCTCTTTTGTCTACTCCTCTCCCTGAATCTACCTTCACCCTGATGTCTCTTACCCCCGTGGTTGACTCTCGACACCAAACACACCAACACCGTGTTAGGGGAAGTTTATGCTATCATCAAAGGTGTATTCTGAAAGATATTTGGGCTGATTTGGGGCTAATATCTTCAGCCATATTCAGAGAATTAGTTACATCAGTGTTCTTTTAATTCATTTCTTACTCTACAAAGGACATCTTGTCAAAATATGCAAGTATTATGCACCCCTATGGCAGGGCAATGTTTGTAGATCATTCATAGATGCTTTGAGTTGAATTAAGAGGAGCTTTTTCTCTTATTTCTTGGCTGTGGTAACTTATCCTTATCAGGAACTCAATTTGAAGCTCTCTTGAAGCAAGTCTCTTTGCTCTACAAGCCTTGTAATTGACTCATAAGCTTTTGTCCCTAATAGTCTACATTGAATGTAATCATGAAAAGTTGATTCCTGCTATGGCATCATGTATAAATAATGGGATGTAGAGTTGTTTATGATACTTGACAACATATTGTACTTGATTTTATAATTTGTGATTGCTCTTACAGTCAAGAAAACAAGCCTGATTTGAGTTAGAACTTATAAGATAATACTCTTGTGATCTTTGCTAAGAACAGGCAATTGGAATCTCTATTAACATCTTCAAGAACTTGGCTTGAAACCTTCAACCCTTCTCTTATCTCTACCATCTCTGAAGTCTAAGCTCTTGAACCCCAATACATTCTTCTCTCTCAAACCCATGTGATTGATCGTCAAGTACCTCTTGAACCTTTAAACATTCACTGTAATCTACTTATCTCTTGAAGACACATCTCTATCTATCTTGTCCAATTTTCTTGCCAAACCCCTGTGGTGACCTTCAACCCTACACGTTATGACACCGGTATGTTGTACAATATTGTCATAAGCGTCACGAATTGTGCGTTCAAGATCTGATACAATGGTAGTTTTGGTGATGCTGTAGTTTTTGTGGTAGTGATAGAATGTTACATACTCTAAGCTCGATGTTGGGTGCAATAAAAGGTCTACATGGTACATGATGATATTCCATATCCTTGTGAGCTTCCGTTGTCGTATTTGTGCATGGGAGTTGTTGATGTACTCGATGGGAATTGCTTCGTGTGACTATCTAGATCTACATGCAGTTTAATGCCACTTCGATAGGTGACATTGGCTTGCATAATACTACCACGAGAATTATTTTTTGCATGTTTGAGCCCAAGTCTAGTAGTAGTCCCAGTCTCTTGGCATCTTTTGTCTCAATTTTTAACTTTCTAATCAACTCTACTTTCATTGTGTACTTGAGCAAGTAGTAAAGGATGGAAGAGTTTGATACTTGTTGAATATTCATATGCGCTCCCTAGAGGAGCAATAGCGTTGGGTAATATGGCACAACATTTTGGTACGCTTCTCCAAGACAATAGTAGATGTATCGTTGACTTCTAGGGTCTATTATTAGTTCTGGATTGTCACGTGACACATTCGAAAATCCATACTTGCATTTATCGTAGCCGTTACTTTTTCTTATGTAGCAGGCACGACAACACCTATGAATTTTCTTTGCCATAACAAGGGCTCTTAGTTTTCTTGTCAAACTACATCAATCATCATTGAATGGAATGTACATGCATATCTAATATGTTGTATTTGCAACATCTGTTAGGATCATATGTGCATGTAAAGAGCCCCTATATTGAATCTCATACCTAATGGCATCGTGCTAGATGCACCCAAAACACAAGCAACTCTACCAAGAATATATTGGTTAAAGAAAAAGTGAAACATGATGCAGAGGATGGCCACTTAACAATGCAATTTTTCCATGAGAATTCAGGATTGAATTCCTTTGCAGTGAATTCCAACTTGTTGATCTCGGTCCACCTTTTACTAGTGACCTTGTCTCTATAGTGAACGTAAGAAAGAAATGTAGCATGCCCCATACATCGACCATTGTGATAAAGTCCTTCAAGTTACACTGGTGCTAAGATGAAGATCCTGATATTGATGCGAGAACACTGTAGCAAAGGATATGCCTGATGACCTCCTCATTGGAACTATTCTTGTTTGTGCACATGTAATTGTTGGTGTCTCTTTGTAGGCAAGTGTGCTTGTGTTGTTAGCAATCAAGACAACTTTTTTTAGCTAGTATAGAATTAAGATATAAAGCTTGTATGTGTACACAGAGAACTCGGTTGATCTCCTCATCTTGATATATTCATTAAGATAGATATTGCCACCATAGGTATTATGGCCAAGTGAAAATAGAAATAAAAACACTGCATTTTTAAAGGTGATATCTAAGTAGGGTGAGTTTCTTATAAAGCAAGTTTTCTGTCCTAAATGTTGTTGTTCTTTGTATGAGATGGTTATTATTTCGTAGTATGATGCATGTGAACTCATGTTGATCAGGTCTTTGAAATACTTGTAGTTGGCTTGCCTTGACTATATTGTCGAGCAAACTATAGCCTCTTTCATTATTGTGTTCTGCTTGGAGCATTGCGTCAAATGAAGAGCTTTCACAATGTAGCTCTATAATCTTTTTCGATGGACTGTCTGTTGCGGATGCAAATCCCTATCCTTCGATGTAGATGTTCTGTTATAGCCATGTACTTCTAGATCAGTGGATTATGTACCATATTAAAAGCAAACACATCTGCAATATCAAATATAGTCAAGTCAATTCTAGTAGATGGCTACAAAATCGATGCATCATTTTAAGAGACTAGGGTTAGTCGAGAATTGATGGACGGTACAAGGTTTTGTTCGTAATCATTGTTATCATTTTGGAGACCAAGATGGATATATCAATGATACTCAAGAGTTGAAGCTGTAACGGCTTTGCATTGAGAATTCATTTTGTGGACCACATATTTGTTTATATCTTTGTTCGCAAGATGACATGGTCAACATTTTATTATCATCAGGTTGACTCCATATTGTTGGCATGTTAGGATGAGAATAGTGCTTGATTAAGCCATTGTTACTTGTATTTCTTCAACAAATGCATCATTTTTTTGCAAGATGACAACATGATGTTACATTGTATGACTATACCACAAGATGCACACATTGTTAGTGTTCCAATGATGCTTTCACGTTCTATTGCCCAAGATGGTTCGAATTTGTCTATGTTATACCAAGTTGCAACAAAGGATTTTAATGATGTTTTTCTACAAGCCATAGTTTTCCTTTTTCTAAAAGCCTTGAGGAATGCCTTGTGACTTTGTCTTTACATAGCGTCCTTTCATGCTGATGAGAACAATATATCTTTATCAATCCACACTAACTTGTTCATGAAAATAACATGTTATACTTCATAATTACATATTTTATAAAAATTTCTCTTTTATGTGCGAGAATGATGCTTTTTAATTCTTTTGCTTAATAGTAATTTAAATAATTAATTAATATTAATAAATATTAAAATAAATAAACCTTATACTTTAAAAATAATTAAAATTTAAAAATATTATATAACATGTCAAAGAGTTGACATAAATCTTCGTATTTAAATAATTATTTAAAATATCATTTTTGTCCATTCAAAATATACCATTTGTTCATAAGAAATACAGTTTCATTTTTTTCAGTACATTTGAAAGATTGTTACACTTTCGTTTTTTCCATATTTCATAAGATCGTTTTCTTTTCCTTTCATTTCACTACTAATTAATTATTAACTACTAT
This sequence comes from Lygodium microphyllum, assembly GCF_053477565.2. NCBI lineage: Eukaryota > Viridiplantae > Streptophyta > Polypodiopsida > Schizaeales > Lygodiaceae > Lygodium > Lygodium microphyllum. Next base: position 175,391,394 of record NC_141137.1, on the reverse strand, counting down.
AAATACTACTAATACTACATATGTCTACGTAATTAACTAATAATACTACAACTACTAATAAGTCTAATCAACATAAGTCTAACTACTAATACTACAACCAATATTAACCATTAACTACTACAAATACTACTAATAAGTCTAACTAATTAACTACTACTAACTAATAAGTCTAACTAACATAAGTTTAACTATTGAAATCAAAAGGATAGAAATTGAATCTTTTGCCAAGTAACATTACTAATTACTATGTTTATTAGTTGACTTGAACTAACATTTATTAATTAATAGCTATGTAATATTACCAATTTCTATGTTTATTAATTGACATGAACTAACTTAATGTTAACTCATTAGAATGTTTACTACATTGATGTTAGTACACTAATTACATTGACATGATTAATTCGTTGGATATCAATGAGACACTATGAAATGACAAGAGGAATGATAGAATCGACGAGATTAGAAATGACATCAACGTAATGTACATCGACAATATGCGTCACTAACCTAGATGGAGAATTGATGTGTGGTAGATGGTAGCACATGGAGCAAAGCGCCACAGAGCGCATGGAATGCCACGAAACAACACCCTCTGAGATAAGCAAGAAAGAAGCTTTTCAATAAAGCAAGGAACAATACATATTTGACAAGTGTCTGTCCATGAAGAAGGCTTCCATCCGTGGAGCACACCACATGGAGAAGGCCGCTAGAGAGCATGTGTCATAGAGCACAAAAAGAAGCAAGATGGCCAAGAACTAGCTCGAGGACAATGTCCTTGACCGTTGTCATAGGACAAGTAGTGTTGAGGCCGCGAACTAATATCCCACAAAAGCATAGAGATACACTAAATGAATTAGTGAAGGAAAAAACAAAAAACAAGAACAAAAAAGTGCGAAGTGAAAGAAAAAACAAAAACCAAGAGTGAAAAAGTAAGTTAAAGGAAAAAAGGAGAACAAATAAGAATGAAATAGCGGGTTAAAGGGAAAAAGGAGAAAAAAGATAAAGAAAATATGATGTTAAGCTGACCGTGTAATAAAAGGACCATGAGCTGCTTTGACGATCCAATTATTTGGCACTTAAATTGTGTGCTTTAATGGACTCTTTTGAACACATTCTAGACCTACTATACGAAATTTCATTGTCATAAATAATGGTCATGAGTTGCTTATTGTTGCTTTTCATTCTTTTTAGTTGAAATGTTGGTTACATTCTCAATTTTCCATATTATGTGTCTTACTTCTCACTAATTCATAGCATTTTTTGCCCAATTTTGGCAAATTAATGATATTCGATACCCTGCTTTGCTACCTCCAAGTCCTTGGACGCACCTAGATATGCTTCCTTCTTAATGTGATTTCCTACTTTTAATTCTTTTTCCTAATTGTTTTCTCACTCTCATGGTCCTAGTTACGCCCACGAGTAGCAAAATGCAATGCCTCATAGTGTGCAAGTCAATATAGATCCCAATGCTCCATTATCTCTCATGTATGAATGATTTTTTTGAAAGTTTCTAAGTATTTTAGGTATAAGAGAAAGATGATTGTTTATTTATGCATAAAGATCGTGGGGCTTGAAAGAAGCCATTAATAGAATTCAAGGTTGTATTGAATTTCAAAAGCCTACCAAGATCTAGGTGACTTACAACTTGTAATTCTACTTCAGTGAGCACCTCATCAAGAAGAGTATAATATCCTAGTTTGTTGGTCAAAGGGATTTTGCATGGTACCGCTCTTATTTACCATTGGTCATTAGTTAACCTCTATTGCGTTCAATAGAGGCATGAATTGCATACCAATTCTATAAACATGGAACATTGATCTCAGCTTTTCTCTTGAAGTCTTGAATCTCTTTTTCACTTAATCTCTACAAGGCTACTCCAACAAAAGGTGATAAGGCACACATGCTCTTAGCTACAGAACTGGACATGGTCTCTACCAATTATTTGGCTTGTGCATTGTACATACTCAAGATAAATTTGTGCTATTCCCATATAATAGGTAATGTTGCTATTATATCTTTCTTGGCCTCATCAAATAAGACAATCTCAACAAGCTTATAACATTGCACAAGTTTATCATTCCATTGATGCGTTGGAAGCATTTCAGTGTTCATTGACATATCTATGCAACTAAGTCTTCTACCATGCTAAGAATAAATACTCTTCTATAAACTAGGCTTTAACCAATAGGAGGTTGGTCAAGCAAGCTTGCTTGCTTTACCTTGTTAGTATTCACATTTGGAGGTTCAATAGTAGCTGATGGTTTGGAGGCATTGACATTTGTGTTCCTTTTGGCTTTATTCGTTGTTGCACAATTTACATCAATGAGGGTCTACTATCATTCTAAATGCACAATTGTAAATTATATCTCCTCCTTTCTATGTGTAGGTTTAGCAATACTCATGGTGTGCTACTCTCATGGATCCTCAAGTTCTCTAGTTTGTAGCTGATCTCTCTCAATTTGGAATTTTTGGATTTTTTGTGTTGGTAGTTGACTTCTTTTTCTAGGAATGTTATTGGTTGCTTTGGTTTGGCTACAAAAGTTAGTTGGACTTTGTACCATGTGGCACTTTAATTGCAAAACATACAAGAGGATACTTTTGTCTTGCCTTTCGCTAGCTAAAGCATCCTATTTCCTTGATTGCAACCTTGCACATGGTGTAAGGCTTTTGGCACCCGCCTCAACATGATGGTAACTCCACCTCTTGTAGGATCTTTATCTTCTAAGTGGTTTTATTCTATGTTGGTGCTCAACCTTGCCTTTGATATAGGCCTACACTAAGCTAGGTGTAATATGTGTTGGTGGTTTGAAGGGTGTATTGTATCTTTGATTTTACCCTTCTCGAGGATCCCTTGTCTAAGAGCAAAGATGTCCCTTTTGTATTAGAAAGCTTAGGTATTCACTACTCCATGTCATCCACATATCCACTTACTTGAAATCTCAAAGGCCCATGAAACAAATTTCCTTCCCAACATTGTCATAGTTAGGTAAAACATAAAATATCACAAGGACACTTCTTCCACATCTAAGCATTATACAATGCTTTCCTAGGAAGGGATACAATTGAACCCCATAGGAGTCAAGCTTGGCACTTGTCAACACGTATTCTAACCACCTGATCTCTTTCCAAGTATGATACATCAAAATAATTTGATTAGAGCCTTCCTCATTGAGATCATCTATTATTCTCTCTTTTTTGCTATTAAACAGACCCTCAAACACGCATGTGAGATTACAGGTTCATTGTCTAAGCCACATTAATCGAGTTAAGTATGCAAGCTTTCACATTTTTTATGCAAGGAAATGTGAATTATAACACTCCATTCGCCATTGATGAATAAATTGGAATGAATAGAACACAAAGGAATATAATAAACCCAAGGCCACAAATTCCATTCTAACAAGCAAAAAATGTGACACCTTGTATGATATATGATGTGAGAAGTTGATTATGGCTCCAGTTGACTGGTCATCGAGATGAACGTTGCTATGGGACCACTAGTAAAATCAATGATCAAGGATTTGGGCACCCCTTGATTACAAGCACTGATATAAGCCATGATATTTAATCAATACAAAAATCATTTAGCGTCTAAGAACACAAAGGAAAAAAAATGCTCAACAAAAAAATATAGCAAGTGAATCCATAAAGAATTCACAAAATATTAGCATGAGTATATGAGAGAGATATTAGACTCCACAAGAAAAACTAAATTAACAATTGAGAATTGACTACTGAATACATTATCAATGAATATATCTACTCCAATGCAATACATACTAGTTAAGAATAGAATAATCACAATCATTGGCATGATGCTTTGGATCTGCAAACCATATATCTTCTACCTTCCATTTGCTACTCAACACATTGCACACCCAATGGACTCAAAATCCACAATGAATAAGGAAAAAAGAAAGAACACATTAATCTTCAATTGCACCCTCATCATCCTCAAGAGAAGCAATTGGAGCTAGAATAGTAGTAGGTGCTTGTGCTTGATTGAAATGACACCAAGGAAGAAAAGGGATACTCTTATGTAAAAATCTAAGTAAATTTTTAAGTCACTTTTAACAAAAAAAAAATTACTATAGTATGCTCAATTACATTATTTTTAAATGTGAATTTAAATACCCAACTTTTTTGCAAATCAATTGTCATAAATTGAAATGTTCCACTTACTAACCACTACAATGGCCTCCCCTAACTACATCTAAATTTGATGGTTATATAAAAATCAAGTAAAACTTACATACTAATGGGAGGCCTCATCTACCTAACATTTATTATTGACTTATTGTTTTTTGGACAAAAAAGCATTGTTTAAGGTATTACTAATTATAAACAAGGCGAAAAGTTAGAGTGATTCCAAGGTGTACATGCAGGGCATCTCAAGCTACTCATGCCATGAAGTAGCCTTAGTGGTAGCTATTACCATTTAGGGCTGTCAGTCGCCCTAACAACATGCAAGTGATCACAATAAGAAAGAGGCATGCACTAAAATGTCGCTCTCCAACCTCTAAAGATGTTTTTTAGTCTTACACGAGTAATTTTGACAAGTGAACAATATTTTCAAATGGTTTTTTTAGTATTATCTATCATTAAATATTAATTTTCAATCTTAAAGTATTGAAAATTAATCTCATAATTATTTTGGTACCTTGAAAAATAATCTAACTAATCAATAATTAAATTGGATAGGCAACTTCCATTCTCGAGTATCTCTGCGTTATCTTTGATCACTAGATTGATGTTAGTTACCATTAAACGTCACTTCTCTAGTGTCACCAACCACAACTGATACTTATGGCGACCTAGCCAACAAGTGGCACTAGATACCACCAAGTATCTATACGACATAACTTATAGCAACTTTTATCTTTGACATCTCACGATTTTCTCAAATTTTAGACTCATAAATTTACTCAATTACACCTCACATGTGCAACATTTATTTAATAATGTGATTAAAAATTAGTCCACATGGTAAGTGAGATTTTAAAAATGCATGTCTTCATGATAAACCCCCTTAAAATCCTTGCAATCGTCCTCAATTGCACTACCAAATGCATCAAAAGGAAAATAGTAGAGTGAAATTTTCACAAGGTATCACAGTTAATACACATTGCCCATTATTACTCAATCATTTCATATACCCAACACATGTTGAAAATTACTAGCCAATTGTAAGATAACATAAGACTCACAAAGAATCTCAAAAACATTGCCACAAATTATCATGTGACATGTCTATTTCTCATGAGCTCAATCCACCTCGCAAAACCAAATGAAAGCATAGTATAACCCAGTATAAACCATGGTTAAAACATCAATGGCATCATAGCATATGCTATTGTCCATGGAACCAGACGTAAACCATTGAAAACTAAGCATAATCTAATCATAAACTAATCACTTTGCTAACATGAGGACTGATCACAAACTGTTGCAAATGTGACTCCTCAAAAACTCATTGTAAAAACTAACCAACAATCAATGCAAAAATTGATGCAAGACTAATCCCAAAAGTGACCATAAACAGTTCTCAAGCTTATCAAAAACAAAGATCAAACTTATTAGAATTTTTATCTCAAAATTGAGGTAAGATTCAAGCAAAATTGATCATAAGCTGATGTAAAAGTATAGTTTCAGTACCTGGGTGAAACTCATACCCATTTATATACATCTCATAATGATTAGTACACTAAGTAGTGACACCATGGCAAGCATATTGTCAACACAATACCTTGGATGCATGCTGAATACATCCGAGATCCACTACATACAAGAGTTGTCCATAACTGGAGAAGTGGAAGTGCTATCTCTCCCTTGAGCACCAAGCAATACTTCGAACCTTTGCTCTGCTGAACCTAACAAAGCCCGAACTAAAGTTAGCTCTAATTGAAAGGTATCTAAATAAAGTTACAAAAACTTAAGATGATCTGTCAAGTCATCCTTTTCCATCCATTTGATATTCATTGATGAATAATTATGAAATTTCACCAAGTATCTCCTAAAAACTTACCTTTGACATTTTTTTCCTTATATGCCAAAATTTGCTCGGGTACCAAAATCTCATCTAACTGCTCAACCTTAGGCTAAATTTCAACAAACATATCCTCTGACACATCACTAAGAAAAAACCTCAACAAGTTGACATGAAAAGCATTGTGTATTTACCAATGTGGAGGTAATTACAGTCAATATGCCACATCACTAATCTTCTCCAACACATGAAAAGGTCCATAATATCTCATACTCAACTTTAGATATCATCTTTATTAGCCTTACATTTTCAAGACACAGCAATACATAATTTTCATTTACAAAACTGTAAAGCACGTATATAGCGATCAACTGTTCTCTTTTACTTTTCTTGCGATCTCTAAAGTACATACTTTATCTTTGCATAGGCTACATCCAAGTCTTCCACATAACAATCATCATCAAAGATCTTATTCTTAGTTTAAAGAATAGGTATTACCTTATTGCCACCCTCAACTACCTCAAATAAAGCTTTGCTCATGAAACTATGCACTGAGTTGATGTAAGAAAACTCAACCAAGGGCAAATACTACTCCCATTATGTGTTGTGGTCTAAAACATAGCACGTTAAAATATCTAACACTATGAAATGTATTTACTCAGACTAACCATCTGTCTCTACAGATGGAAGGAAAATGAGAATTTCAGCGTAGTACCCATATTTTCAAACCACCCCTTCCAAAATAAACTGGTCATCCAAGTCTCAATCACTAATGATCGACTCTAACATACCATAATACTTAAAGATGTACTACAAAAACAATGGTGCCATATGATCAACCTTTGTTTTCTTTCTCATTGGAACAAAATGGGCTTGTTTGCTAAAACTGCAAATGATAGTCATATCATATCATTCTCTGTAGGTATCCTAGAAAGCTCAAAAATTAAGTCCATTGCAAACCTCTGCCAAGGCCTATCTGGAATAGACAAGGACTACAACAAATTCAGCATCTTTTGTATACACGCTTGACCTTCTGACACACAATGCATGTCCTAATAAGTTGTTCTATATCATGTCTCAAAGCTCACTAATAAAAACAAAGCTCCATTGCCTTAATCCTGGCATCAATACCTATGTGTCCTGCTGCATACGAAAGAGAGTGACCTTCAGTGATAACTCTAGGTCTTAACTGCTTTGTGACACACAGTTGTCCATGCATCATCAAAAATCCATCTCTTAGCATAAAGTACTCATGCATTAGACTATTGCAAAGCTGATCATAAGTATTAGAAAAGTCCAAATCAACAACATATTGCTCTTTTATGGCATCCAACTCAGTGTGATAAACCATGCTCATGACTAAAATTTGTGGCTTATGTGACAATGCATCAACTATACATTCTTTTTACTATCAATATATACAATCTGAAAGTAAAACATAGAGCAAAAATTTACCCATCTCATATGTTTCTTTACCAAGAGATCTTTATAGACGTGTAAATTCTTTTATGCTCCATGAAAAATTCGGCTCTCATAAACCACAACTCGATCATCCTGCATAAGATAGCCCTAATGTTGTTACTATATGCATCACACTGAACTACAAACCACTTTCTTAAATCCAGCAATACAAGCACAAGATCTGATGTCAACTTTTCCTTTAACTTTTCAAATGCTGAAATTTTTACTATTGTTCATCTAAATGGCACATCTTTCTTGTGCAAAGCATACAATGGAGATACAATTTTAATAAATCCACGTACATACTTCATATAGTAAGAACATAAATCCAAGAAGCTGCGGATTTCATGCACATTCCTTAAAGGTGGCCATGATCATATTGCCTCAACCTTTGCAGGGTCCATGTGAATACCATCTTTCAATATAATATGGCCTAAAAATTGGATTTTATGCAAGAAGGATTCACTTTGCTTGTCATTGATAACCAACCTATACTTACACAATTCATTGAACACAATGTCCAAATGTCTTCTATGCTCTATCTCATTCTTTAAATAGACAATCATGTCATCAAAGAAAGTGCCCACAAATTATCTATATGGCCTAAGATGCGATCTATCATTCGATTAAAAGTGACACCAGCATTCGTAAGTCCAAAAGACATAACAAGAAACTTATATAATCCAAACGATATCCTGAAAGCCGTCATAGACGCGTCTTCCAGTCTAATGCATATCTGATGATACCCGCTTTTCAAATCTATACGGTTGAATATCACTACCCCTTGCAATCTATCCATGATATCATCAATCCGAGGAATTGAAACGCAATTCTATATCGTTATCTTATTCAAAGCACGATAATCAATGCGCATACGCCATAAACCATCCTTTCTCTACACCAAAAGCACTAGAGAACAAAAAGGAGATGAGTTGGGTTGAATCAACCCTTTTTCTAATAGCTCATTCACCTTACTCATAATCTCCTCCTGCTAGGCTGCACTAACTCTGAAGGATAGCTTATTAGGTCGGCTACTTCTAGGGATAATACCTATTCCATGATTTTCTAGCCTTTTAAGTGGTACCTACGCTCAAAGTGACTAAGAGAAGTAATCAGCGTACATTTTCTGAAATGGCATGCGATCCTTCTCTGACTAAAATATGTTCATAACATTCTCACTATCATCTTTATCCTTCGTAAAAACCAAGTACATTGAAAGATAAATTTTCATTGCTTTAGAAATGGCAGCTTCAGATACAAGGACTGATTCACTTTTCAACTTTACATCAAGTGTAAGTACATTTTCATTATGCTAAATAGTGAACTTTTTTACACAAGAATCAATCACTGCATACAAACGTTGATACCATAGCATATCAAGCAATACATCACAACCCTCAAGTGAAGCAATAAATAACTCTTCGCTCTCCACATATCCCTATATATATAACCAAAACTTTCCAATGAGTGGTGTGACGGGCTCTATATGGCCTTTACATAACGTTCCAACTTTCCCCATGGATCCCATCTTATCCTCTCTAATGCCTATACAGGCTGCCATGTCAACAGAGATGAAGTTGGCTCATGCACCATTATCAAAGAAAATTCATGTATCATAATCCCTAATTTTGTCTCATACTCTACACAACTCACTAGTATCATGCTTGGTCTGATCACTAACAAAGCAATTCCACTGATATTTTGGGCTTCTTTCCTTTAGAATCTCCTTGATTTTCTTATTTTTCAGCTTGCTGCCTAATGAGACAGTTATTTGTAATGTGACCCTTATGTTCACAAATAAAATATTTACTTACAGCCATCAATTCCCTACGTTGTGTCAATGTTTTCGAGCCCTTTTTTTGTTGTTTTGGCCTCTTTTCAGAATTATTTTCAGATATGTCCCTTTTCTCAACCTTAAACAACTTTTTTATTCAACTTTTCACCACGCTCTAGGAAGCCTAAATCCTTCTCATGCGGCAAAGTATCGACTGTAGCAACAATATCTATCAGCTGAGACATGCTAGACACGGTGGATTTAATGCACAAATCCCAAATTCCTTTGGGCAACCCACAAACATATTTTTCCACTTGGTCATGAAGGAATACGAGGAGATAAGAAGTAATAGGCTGCAATGCATCCCAAACTTCTTATTATATTGCTCCACATTCTTACATTCCTTAGCATCCAACTTATTCCAAGTTGTCATGATGTCCATCTCAAAGGCACTTGTCAACTAAATTCGATATGGAAACATTTTCTTGAATTGTACCCACGTTGACGGTGCTCTACCTTGCTTCAAAAGAGTGGACCACCATTGTAATGCATTCCCTTTCAACTTTCAAGAAAGTGGCTGCCTTTCAAATCTTCAAGGACTCAATGAAGTTTTTCCCTAAATAGGCTGCATCAAACTACTGAATAAAAGTCAAAGCTTTCAGCCTATCTTGTGCACCACTAAAAGACTCAAACTTCATTGCTTTTCTACTCTCATCATAGTCTTTTGCTGCCTCTTTGGGTATCAAGTTGTCATACACTAGCTACTACAAAAAGGATGCATTTGCTGATTTTACATCAAAACCAATGCCAAACAGAGCATTTGCATAACCAACATTCATTCCTTAAGTCCCATAAACATTCATGAGTGCAAATGCAATACCAAACATGCTACTTTGTGCCCCAGACATCAAGCCAATGTTGCCATATATAGAGTTCCACATATTTCCAACCATACCCAAATACATTAGACCTTGCACACCATACATTGGTGTTAGCAATAAAGGGTGACTCTACCTTTTACGGTATTCGAGTGTGCACACACTGAAACCAGTCTTCCTCCTCGGATAGGATGAAAAATCCCTGATTACAACTTAATTACAGCATCAAATAATAAATGCAAATCTAAAAATACAAATTTGCATATTAATATTGGACAATGCATATCCGATTGGCCCCAAAATTGGCGTCCCTTTCTGTATTTCTTTAGCTTTATTGAAGAAAAAGTTGATTTACAATGGGATTCTCCCAATCCCTTTTGGTATTTCAACTCCCCTTGCTGTCCAAAGTGACCAATAAGTCTTCAAACTATTTTGCCCCTTGATTCGAGCACTCAATTGGCCTTCACCCACTTCATAAACAATGGAAATGTCCCAAATTCAATGGCTCGCTAGTCCTCCACCTGAATTCAATTGAAATTCACCTTCAGCCTTGTTGAATCCAAGACTTGAAGCTTTTAATTTTTGGCACGCTTCCCAAGGCTGCTATACTAAACCCTAATTTTTGTTGTAAATTAGGATTCATAGCATAGAAATTTATAATTTCTCAACCTCCAAGGGTCCAAATGCTAAGATCTTCGGAGCAAGGCTATGAAATGGTTGGGAGATGGGAGACAAAGCTGTAGAGAGAGAAAATTCAAAGTTTTATCGCGAAGAATGATTGAAAATCAGTCAAGTGCAACTGTTATCCTACCACAACAACATGTAGATGCAAAGAACTGAAGAAAATCAATCATTTACTAATGTTGCCCTGCCTCAATAGCTTGTAGATCTTGTCTCCTGCTGTTGATTGGCCTTTTTTGCACCTGACTGTCTCAGAAGGTCCTCCAATGGCTGCAAATCAGACCAGCAGCCTCCCCTCCCTCTCTCTTGCAGGTTGAATTTATAAAAATGCATCTCCCTAGCCTTTAAAGACGTTTTTCAATCTTATATGGGCATTTTTTATAAGTGACAACCTTTCCAAATGGTTTTTTATCATTTTTTATAATTAAATATTAATTTTTAACCTTTAAATATTAAAAATTAGTTTAATAATTATTTCAATGCCCTAAAAAATAATCTAACTTGCCAATAATTAATTTGGCTAGGTAGCTTCCATTCCTAAGTGTCTCTAGCTATCTTTGACCATCAGATTAACATTAGGTATCATTAAACGTCATTTCTCTAGTGTCACCAACTAACACTTATGGCCAAATGGATGACCTAGGTCAACAACTGGCACCAAATACCACTAAGTACTTATGCAACATAACTTATAGCAACTTTTACCTTTGACATCCCGTGATTTCTTCGGGTCCCAGGCTTGTAAATTTACTTTAACCCCACTTGCATCTCACATATGCATCATTTACTTAATCATGTGATTAAAAATTAATCTACATGTTAAGTGAGGTTTCAAAAATACATGTCCTCATGACAGCCCTTCCCCTTGAAATCCTTGCAATCGTCCTTGATTGCACTACCAAATGCATCAAAAGTAAAGACTTACATTGGAATATCCATAGGGCATCATAGTCAACACGACAATGTGCACTGTTGTTCAACCATTCCATATGTCCAACCTATGCTGAAAATTACTACCCAACATAACATAACATAAGACTCACAAAGAATCTCAAAAACGTTGTCAGATTATCATGTGATATGTCTATGTCTCATTAGCTCAACTCATCTGGCAAAACCAAACCATAGCATAGCATAACAAAGCATAAACCATGGCTAAAACATCAACGGCATCATAGCATATACTATTGTCCATGGAACTAGATATAAACCATTGAAAACTAAGCATAATCTGAACATAAACTAATCACTTGCTGATCTAAGAACTGATCACAAACTGTTGCAAATATGACCCCAAATTGATCACAAACTCATTGCAAAAACTGCTGCAAATATGATCCCAAACTGATCACAAACTCATTGCAAAAACTCACCAGCAATCATTGCAAAAAGTGATATACAACTGATCCAAAAAGTGACCATAAACGGTTCTCAAGCTGATCAAAAACTGAGCTAAAACTAATCAAGATTTTTATCTCAAAATTGAGGCAAAATTCATGCTAAATTGATCATAAGCTAATGCAAAAGTATAGTTCCAGTGCCCGAGCAAAACTCATACTCATCTGCATACATGTCACAGTGACTAGTACACCAAGTAGTGATCTCATGGCAAACATACTGCCAGCACAGTACCTAAGATGCATGCTGAATACATCCTAGATCCACTACATATGAGATCTGTCCATAATTGGAGAAGGGAAAGCCCTACCTCCCCCTTAAGCATCAAGCAATACTCTGGACCCTTACTCTGCTGAACCTGATAGAGCCCGAACTTTAGTTCCGGCTCTAACTGAAAGGCATGTAGGTAAAGCTGCAAAATTGAGGATGGTCTGCCAAGTCATCCTTTTCCATCCATTTGGCGTCCATTGGTGAATAATTTTGAAATTTCACCAAGTATCTCTTGGAAACTTTACCTTTGACATTTCTTTCCTTATGTGCCAAAATATACTCAAGTACCAAAATCTCATCTAGCTCCTCAACCTCAGGCTGAATTTCAGCAGGCATATCCTCTGGCACATCACCATGAAAAGGCCTCAACAAAATGACATGAAAGGCATTATGTATCCGCCAATGTGGAGGTAATTCCAGTCGATATGCTACATCGTTGATCTTCTCCAACACTTGGAAGAGCCCATAGTATCTCATACTCAACTTTAGATGCAATCTTTCTCTTCCTTTCATCTTTTTTAACCTTGCCCTTTCAAAATGCAACAATACATAATCACCCTCTGCAAACTACAAAGTACGTCTATGGCGATCAACTACCTCTTTTGCTTTTCTTGCGATCTCTGAAGTGAATATTTTATCTTTGCATAAGCTACATCCAAATTTTCCACATAACGATCAGCCTCAAAGATATTATCATTAGTTTGCAGAATAGGTGGTACCGTCTTGCCACCCTCAAATACCTCAAATGAAGTTTTGCTTATAGAACTATGCACTGTGTTGTTGTAAGCAAACTCAACCAAGGACAAATATTGCTCCCACTGTGTCCTGTGGTCTGAAACATAGCACCTCAAAAGATCTAACACTGTGGAATTTGCTTACTCAAACTAACCATCTGTCTGCGGATGGAAGAATGATGAGAATTTAAACGTGGTACCCATATTCTCAAACAAGTCCTTCAAAAATAAACTGGTCATCCGAGGGTCTCGATCACTAATGATTGACTCTAGCATACCATGATACTTAAAGATGTGCTGCAAAAACAATCATGCCATATGATCAACCTTTATTTTCTTCTTGACCGGAATGAAATGGGCTTGTTTGCTAAACCTGCAAATGATAGTCCATGTCCCATCATTCCATGTAGGTGTCTTAGGAAGCTCAAAAATAATGTCCATTGCAATGCTCTACCAAGGCCTATTTGGAATAGGCAAGGGCTATAATAAACCCAGCATCTTTTGCCTATCGTGCTTGACCTTCTGGCATACGATACATATCTTAACAAACTGTTCTACATCATGCCTCAAAGCTATCCAATAAAAGAAATGCTCCATTGCCTTGACCGTAGCATCAATACCTCTATGTCATGTATACAGAGGAACATGGCTTTCAATGATAACTCTAGGCCTTAACTGCTTTGTGACACATAGTTGTCCATGCATCATCAGAAATCCATCTCTTAGCACAAAGTGTTCATGCCTTTGGCCATTGCAAAGTTGATCATAAACATTAACAAAGTTTGAATCAGCAACATATTGCTCTTTCATGGTATCCAACTCAGTGTGATAAACCATACTAATGGCTGAAATTTATGGCTTACGTGATAGTGCATCAGCCACAATATTCTTTTTACCATCAATATGTATAATCTAAAAATGAAACATAGAGAGAAATTTTGCCCATCTCATATGCTTCTCTGACAACTTTATCTGCGTCAAAAAGTACCTCAAAGTTTAATGGTTTGTCTGCGCTGTAAAATCAGCCCCCAACAAATAATGTTTCCATGTAGATAGTACACGAATTATAGCCAAGAATTCTTTCTCATAGACCTGCAAATTCTATTCTACACCGTGGAGAATTTGGCTCTCGTAAGCCACAACTCAGCTGTCCTGCATAAGAGCAGTCCCAATGTTGTTACTACATACATCACATTGAACTATGAATGACTTCCTTAGATCGGACAACACAACCACAGGATCTGAAATCATCTTTTTCTTCAGCTTTTCAAATGCTAAAATTTCCACTGATGTCCATCTAAATGGCACATCCTTCTTCTGCAAGGCATGCAATGGAGATGCAATTTCAATAAACCCACGTACATACTTCCTGTAGTAAGAACATAAACCCAAGAAGCTGCGGATCTCATGCACATTCCTCAAATATGGCCATGATCATATTGCTTCAACCTTTGCAAGGTCCATGCGAATACCATCAGCCGATACAATATGCCCCAAAAAGTGGATTTTATGCAAGAAGAATTCACTTTTCTTGTCATTGATAACCAGCTTATAGTCACACAGTTCATTGAACACAATATCCAAGTGTTTTCTATGCTCCCCCTTGTTCTTTGAAAAGACAATCATGTCATCAAAGAAAGTGCCCACAAATCCTCTATGTGGCTCGAATATACGATCCATCATCCGATTAAGAGTGGCAGGAACATTCGTAAGTCCAAAAGGCATAACAAGAAACTCATACAATCCAAAAGATGTCTTAAAAGTTGTCTTAGACACATCTTCTGGACTAATGTGTATCTGACGATACCTAGTTTTCAAATCTATGCGGCTAAATATGGCTGCTCCTTGCAATCTATCCATAACATCATCGATCCAAGGAATCAAAAAGTGATTCTTTATTGTGATCTTGTTCAGAGCACGATAATCAATGCACATACACCATGAACCATCCTTTTTCTACACCAAAAGCACTGGAGAATAAAAATGAGACGAGCTGGGCTCAATCAACCCTTTTTCTAACAGCTCATTTACCTGATTCATTATCTCCTTCTGTTGGGTTGCACTGACTCTGTAGGGTGGCTTATTAGGTGGGCTACTTCCAAGGATAAGATCAATTCCAAGTTGTCATGATGTCCATCTCAAAGGTGCTTGTCAATCAATTCGATGCAAACATTTGCTTGAACTGTACCCACGTTGGCGGTGCTCTATCTTGCATCAAAAGAGTGGACCACCATTGTAATGCATTCCCTTTCAACTTTGAAGAAAGTGGCTGCCTTTCGAATCTTTGAGGACTCTGTGAAGTTCCCCCTTAAATAGGTTGCATCAAACTACTAAATGAAAGTGAAAGCTTTCATTCTATCTTGTACACCACTGAAGGACTCAAACTTCACTCCTTTTTCACCCTCATTATAGTCTTTTGCTACCCATTTGGGTGTCAAGTTGCCATACACTAGCTACTACAAAAAGGGTGCATTTGCTGAATTTACATCAAAACCAATGCCAAACGAAGCATTTGCATGACCAACATTCATTCCTTGAGTCCCATAAGCATTTGGGGGTGTAGATACAGTACCAAACATGCTACTTTGTGTCCTAGGCATCAAACCAATGCTACCATACATAGGGTTTTACATATTTTCAACCATATGCGAATACATTGAGCCTTGCACTCCATACATTGATTGCTACATACCATATCGATTTGTGCCATACATTCCCGTATGTGGTCCTTGTCCAACCATAGCATGAAAAATCGTGCTTCCACCAAAATATCCTGTCTGCCCCATCATAGCATGCACGCATGGCTGTCCAAAATCCATTGGATTGGCACTTCCGTGATGGCCTTGCATTTTCATTCCTTGCCCCATAGGTACCAATGGTTTTATTTCATTAGCATCTTTGGGAGCTTCAAATGAAGGGTTTGGCATTATCTTTACTGCATCTTGCTGTCCCAAAGGTGTAGAAGACATCTTCTTCTTGCCTTTGCTGTCCTTCTTTGAAGCATTCAAAAATCGGGTAAATTAAGGATCCTTTGCCAATTCAGCAAAGAGATTTGTTAATGTCCTCGTCCAATTCTTGAACTGGTCATCAAATTCCTCTTCACTTTGTTGGTCATCAGCCTTCTTATGCCCTGAACGCCATGCATCTTGCCCAACAACAACATTTTTAGCTTGTTGTCCATGGTCTAAGCCTTGTCCAAGGTCAGGCATTGCATTCCCTTTATTTCCATGTGAACATTCATATTGAGAGGCATTATCATTGCTTGAGTCCATCTCACTGTATAAAGACATATTGCTGTAATTTCTCGGCTGAGAGTAAAAATAAACACTAGTGCAAAGCTCTGGCTTGCAATTAGGTGTCTCGGGTCTACCAAATCAAGCAATTGAATGGTATCCTGATAATGGAACCATGAACCCAATCTTTCTCATTGGATAGGGTGGTAAATCCCTAATTACAACTTAATTACAGCATCAAATAATAAATGTAAATCTGAAAATACAAATTTATCTACTGATCTTGGACAACGCACACCCAATTGGCCCCAAAATTGGTGCCCCTTTCGATATTTCTTTAGCTTTATTGAAGAAAAAGTTAATTTACAATGGGATTCTTCCAATCCCTTTCAGTATTTCAACTCCCCTTGCTGTCCAAAGTGACTAGCAAGTCTTCAATCTATTTTGTCCCTTGATTTAAGCACTCAATTGGCCTTCACCCACTTCATAGACGATGAAAATACCCCAAATTCAATGGTTGGCTAGTTCTCCACCTGAATTCAGCTGAAATTCACCTTCAGTCTTATTGAATCCAAGTCTTGGAGCTTCCAATTTTTGGCATGCCTTCCAAGGCTGTGCTAAACCCTAATTTTTGCTGTAAATTAGGGTTTACAACAGAGAAATTTGTAATTTCTCAACCTCCAAGGGTCCAAATGCTAAGATCTTTGGAGCAAGGCTGTAAAATGACTGGGAGATGAGAGACAAAGCAATAGAGAGAGAAAATTCAGAATTTTGTCATGAAGAATGACTGAAAATCAATCAAATGCAGCTGCTGCCCTGCCACAATAGCATGTAGATGCAAAGAACTGAAGAAAATCAATCATTAACTATTGTTGCACTGCCTCAACAGATTGTAGATATTCTCTCCTACTGTTGATTGGACTTCTTTTGCCCTTTGCTACCTCAAAAGGTCCTCCAATGATTGCAAATCAGACCAATAGCCTCCCCTCCCTCTCTCTTGCAGACTGAATTTATAATGATATCTCTTCCTGGCCTCTAACGACGTTTTTCAATCTTGCATTGGCATTTTTTACAAGTGGCAACCTTTCCAAATGATTTTTCTAGCATTTTTTATATTTAAATATTACTTTTTAGCCTTTAAATACTAAAAATTAATCTAATAATTATTTCGGTGTCCTAAAAAATAATCTAACGAACCAATAATTAAATTGGCTAGGTAACTTTCATTTTCGAGTGTCTCTACATCTTTGACCATCAGATTGGTATTAGGTACCATTAAACACCACTTCTCTAGTGTCACCAAACTGACACTTATGATCAAATGAATGACCTAGGCCAACAAACTGGCACCAGATACCACCAAGTACCTGTGTGGCATAACTTATAATAACTTTTATCTTTAATATTCCGTGATTTCTTCAGGTCGCGAGCTCATAAATTTACTTTAACACCAATTGCATCTCACATGTGTATCATTTACTTAATTATATGATTAAAAATTAATCAGCATGTTAAGTAAGATTTCAAAAATACATGTCATCATAACACACATCCTTACACATGTACTATATATATATACACACACACACACACACACATATATAAAACCAAAATTCTAAAGTAATATTTTGAAGATTGTACCCACATCGACTCTCTCTCTCTCTCTCTCTCTCTCTCTCTCTCTCTCTCTCTCTCTCTCTCTCTCTCTCTCTCTCTCTCTCTCTCTCTCTCTCTCTCTCTCTCTCTCTCTCTCTCTCTCTCTCTCTCTCTGGGTTCGAAAGTCCGTAAGGTTGCATCAGACAATTCGTCAAACTGCATCAATCTGTCAAACAACTCAAACTGCAAGCAATAGTCCAATCAAGGTAACATTATAGTTTTTTCATTATTTTTTTAAATTTTAAAGGTTTTTAATTAAACCTTGGGCCCATTGACAAGCATTCACATGCGTAAACACAGTGTGAAATTGAGCCAAAAATTTCAGGCTTTTCTTGGATTTGAAAATTTTGATGCAAAACAAAACAATCTAATTTAGAAATTGCAAATTTGGTACATATTTGTCCCAAAATTTTGAGCCTTTTCATATTCAGTGAAGTTTTGTCAATTTCACTAAAATTTGTACACATTAGGCTCGAAGAAATTACAGCTTTTGTAGAATTTCATCAAATTGTGCAAGAATTATCTATTACATTCACTTGAGTACATGTATTGATGCGAATTGGGTGGATTTGCCTTTGAAAATTTAAAGCCTTTGACCACAATCGTCAAATTTGTTCTCGAAAATGCATTTGAAACAAAAATTGAAATAGAACTTTGAAAATTTCACATGCAATTAATGCATTGGCCTATAAATCTAACTGTAATTGATTGTGGAGTGCAGCAGCAAACATTCTCTAATTCAAAAAATTAATTTGCACATCTGAAATTTCTACAATTTCTTGATTTTCACTATTGGTTGGTACTTGTAACATACCGTGGTCGTTTATGTGACATTTGGGCTTGCATTTGTTGATGATTGAGTCAATTCGGTATTGCAAATCATGACTGGAAACAATAACAGCAACAACCTTTTGCACATTAAGAAGCTTGAGGGTGCTCATAAATTTTCTATGTGGCAAAAACAATGCTACAATATCTTGGTGCAACAAAAACAGGTAAAGCCCATCAAAGCGAAGGAAATAAGACCAACAAGTATAAAACAAGAAGAGAGATGATTTGGATAAGATTGCACGCTTTACCATAGAGCTCTCTGCGTCAAACAACTTGCTCTTTAACATTGAGAAGCTAAATTCTACATATGAAATGTGACAAAGACTTCAGGAATTGTATGCTCCTTAAGTTTGTTCATGGTGTCAATTACGTGGTTGATTATGTCATGTTCACAAATTGTGGTGAGCCGTCATGCCTCGAGGAAGCAATGGGCAGAAAAGAAAACAAGAAATGGCATAAGGCTATGTTGTCACAAATAAAATCTCTCATGAAAATGGCACTTGGGATTTGGTGCATTTGCCTAAAGCGCAAAAATTGCTACCATGCAAATGGGCTTACAAAATGAAAGTCACTTCTGGTTCTTTGCCAAGGTACAAAGCATGACTAGTTACTAAAGGATACAAGCAGATACGTGAAATTAATTTTGATAAAAAAAATTCTCATGTAGTCAAAATGACTACTTTGCGAACCATTTTGGGCTTGGTTGCATCTGAAGATATGAAACTTGTATAGATGGATGTAAAAACAGCTTTCTTAAATGGTGACCTGCATGAGATCTATATGCAACAACCTAAGGGTTTGTTGCAAAGGGAAAAGAGAACATGGTGTGCGAACTCAACAAGAGTTTGTATGGGCTAAAACAAGCACCATGAGAATACATTTATGCAATCTCAAGGATTTCATAGATCTCAAGTTGATCACAGTTTATACATCAAGAAGGTAGTAGATGGCAGCCTTATTCTCTTAGCTTTGTATATGGATGACATGTTGATTGCAGGTAGGGAGGGATGTTCATGCTTTGGGCTCCTTGAAACAAAGCCTGCACAATAGCTTTGATATGAAGGATCTTGGTGAGGCCAATCATATCCTTGGCATGCATATACTCAGGGACAGATCGTAGGGTCTTATCTATCTATCACTGCAAGAGTATGTTACTACGGTTTTGCAGCATTTCAATATGGAGTGGGCGAAAGCCATTGGTGTACCGTTGCCTCTATATGTGAAACTTATACAAATGACAGCCCTACATCTGATGATGAAAAGGCTGAGATGGCCAAGATTCCTTATGCTTCAATTGTTGGTAGCTTGATGTATGTTATGGTTGCTACACGCCCTGACATTGCATTTGTGGTGGGAGTGGTTAGCAAGGACATGGTGTTAGATATGCTCAATGTCCCACCCTCATAAGATACCACCAATGATCCATGGTGCTCAAAGTTGTAAGGCCCCCATTATGAGGAGAAGCCAAATGTGAGCCCGGACATTGGTGAGTCTTGACTTGTATATCAAATAAGGTCTATAGTGACCGAATGGCAAAAAGGCAACCATTGTGGGTCTAATCTTTGGGTTGGATTAAGTAGTTAAGCCGGTAGCAACTTGAGGCACATTGCATCGAGTTGCGGGGTAAGGGAGTTAAAAGGAGCCTATTTTGGGGTCCGGGGGCCGTGAAAGCGGCCCTTGGCTGGGGGGTCCCAAGGAGGCCAGCGGCCCCCCTGGCGGGGATTCGGGGGCAGCACCCCCAGCCCGACGGTTAAGGGAATATTCCATGGCCGACTAGTGAAGGCTCATATGGTAGATCGGTCATGCCAATCTAACCGTCTTCACGGGCTATAAAAGCTAAACCCCTTCACAGCTATCGATCATCTATCTTTCACCGAGTCAGAGTTTTTCCAGCTAACCTTAAGCTCTTCACCTATCTTCTGTCTAGATCGTCATCTAAGCTTCACTATGAAAGCGCACGAATGGACAGAGCCATCTCTGTATCAATTGTTTGGAGCTAAAGAAATTTTTTAATTCTCCTCTTATCTGTTGTGTACTTTCTATCTCTATCTCTTTCTCAGATTTTGTTCGCTGCGCCGTGTAATTTTTACATGGTATCAGAGCCCAGGGATTGAAGAGTACGCAAGAGGCAAAGGCTTCAACAGCAAAGAGGAACAATGTCGTCTTCTGGAAGTGATTCTGGCGCATCAGGAAGCGGTGCAGGAGATGGTGTTGTTGTACCAGCTATTCAAACACTGAGGATTCATCCACCAACCTTCAGCGAAGGAAAGTTAGATGGTACAAACTATACCTTGTGGAAGTTCAAAATTACAACTATCCTTGATTCTTATGAGCTTTTGGAGACTGTGCTGGGGACTGATGTAGAACCACAGCCCTACCCCCGACCCATCAAATCCTAGTGTGATGATTCCTTCGAATGCAAATCTTCTACGAGCTTGGAAACGAAGGAATGCAGATGCATTGTGTGTCTTAGTTACAAGTTGTTCTGACAATGTTCTGACTTTGATTCAACATACAACCAAAGCATCAAAGGCTTGGAATGTATTGAGGAGTCAATATGAAATGTGAAACCAAACAAGGATTCAAAACTTGGAGAATCAACTAGCAGCGGAGAAGTTTGTTGAAGGAGAGACAGTTGAAGCATTCATCACTCGGATTAAGAATCTGCGTGACCCGATGGCTGGTGTTGGGATATAAAAGACTAACGAGGAGCTAGCAAGGAGATATCTTCAGATTTGTCCACAAAATTTTGATGGACTAGTAACTGCCCTTAATACTTAGATGAGACCTCAAGCTTTGAGTTTTGAGGAGTTTTATGCATTATTGCTAGAGAAGGAGTTGAGGCTGAAAGCCCGAGATGGAAGCAACAATGAAGATGCTGCATTCTCTGCCAATGCAAAAGGCAAAGTTGGTTCCTCCACCAAAAATGATAGTGACAAAAAGAAGAAGGGCGGTAAGAAGAAGTTTCAAGGAGAGTGCTTCTACAGCAAGAAGAAAGGACATGCAATCATAGATTGTCGTGTCAAAAAGGCAGATGAAAAGAATTGTACCCTTAAAAATAAAGGAAAAGAGAGCCAATACAGCTAAAGCAAAGTTGGAGTTATTCATGGCGACCATTGAGGAGGTGTTTGGGAATTGAAGTTTGGCAAGAGCCAAGAAAGATCTTCATCTCTCAGGAAAAGTATGCATGGGAGATCTTGAAGGCATTTGGCATGACTGAGTGCAAGGAGATAACTACATCTATGGAGGCGAATGCAAAGTTATTCGTTGAGGATACATCAGCACTGGTAGACATTGGGAGGTACAGGAGGATGGTCGGCAATCTGATCTACTTGTATAACACCAAACCAGATATTAGTTTTGCTATTGGTGTTTTGAGCAGGTTCTCAAACAAACCTCATGAGAGTCATTGGACGACTGGGATGCGGGTGCTCAAATACTTGAAGAAAACTCTTGACTATGGTATCACATACAGTTTCGAAACTTCTCTTGTAGGGAATTGTGAGTCAGATTGGGCAGGAGACAGTGATTCCAGAAAGTCAATTTCCGGTTATTGTTTCTCTTTGGGTTCAGGAATTTTCTCTTGGATTAGTAAGAAGCAACCAACAGTGGCATTGTCTTCTACCGAAGCAGGGTACAAGGTAGCTTGTTTTGCTACATGTGAAGCAATATGGTTGAGAAGAATCCTATGGCATATGGAAGTGCAGGATGAAGAACCAACTGTGCTGAGATGTGACAATCAGAGTTACATCGCCATTGCCAAAAATCCTGTGTTTCATGCACGCACCAAACATATAGAGATCCAATATCACTACGTGTGTGATTTTATGAAGGATGGGATAGTGAAACTAGTCTACTGTCCAACAAAGGATAATAGAGCGGATATCTTCACCAAAGCACTTACGAAGGATCTGCTTCAAGTTTATCTTTAGAGACTCGGCATTAGGCCGAGGAGATAGTTCACCTATGGGTGGACATTTAGGAAGGGGGGAGGGTTAGATATGCTCAATGCCCCACCCTCATAAGGTGCCACCAATGATCCATGGTGCTCAAAGTTGTAAGGCCCCCATTATGAGGAGAAGCCAAATGTGAACCCGAACATTGGTTGAGTCTTGACTTGTATATCAGATGAGATCTATAGTAACCGGATGGCAAAAGACAACCATTGTGGGTCTAATCTTTGGGTTGGATTGAGTAGTTAAGCTGGTAGCAACTCGAGGCACATTGCATCGAGTTGCGAGGTAAGGGAGTTAAAAGGAGCCTCTATTTTAGGGTCCGGGGGCCGTGAAAGCGACCCCTGGCTAGGGGGTCCCAAGGGGGCCAACGGCCCCCGTGGCGGGGGTCTAGGGGCAGCGTCACCGGCTCGATGGTAAAAAGAATATTCCCTGACCGACTAGTGAAGGCTCATATGGTTGGTCGGTCATACCGACCTAACCACCTTCAAGGGCTATAAAAGCTAAACCCCTTCACAGCCATCGATCATCTATCTTTCACCAAGTCAAAGTTATTCCTGCTAGCCTTAAGCTCTTCACCTATCTTCTGTCTAGATTGTCATCTAAGCTTCACTATGGAAGCGCACGGGTGGACAGAGCCATCTCTGTGTATCAGTTGTTTGGAGCTAAAGAAATTTTCTAATTCTTCTCTTATCTGTTGTGTACTCTCTATCTCTATCTCTTTCTTAGATTCTGTTCATTGCGCCGTGTAATTTTTACACGTGGCATATCCTGGCAAAAAGCATTGGACAGATGTGAAGGGTATCATGAGATACCTTAAGGGCACAAAGGACTTGTGCATCTGCTTTGGGAAGCAAAAGTCATTTGTTATTGGCTTCACAGATACAGACTACGCTGGTCATCCTGACTACAAGAAGTCTACTTCAGGATATGTGTTCACATTTACAAGGGGAGCAGTCTCTTAGATATCCACACTGCAAAAGTGTGTTGCATTGTCTACTACAAAGGTAGAGTATGTGGCTGCCATTGAGGCACGCAATGAGGATTTATGGCTTTCACGTCTAGTGAGAGAGCTTGGCATTACAGAGATTCCTATCCTCCACTGTGATAGTCAGAGTGCTATCATACTAACACGGAATCTTGTCTTTCATGCAAAGACAAAGCACATACAAGTGAAGTATCATTTTATCAAGGATGTACTTGACAGGAAGAACATTGAGCTTGTCAAGGTATATACCGATGATAACCCTGCAGATCTTCTCATGAAGGGTCTTCTAGCAGAGCAGTTTGCTCATTGCCGCCAAATTACGAGTGTGATAGCATGTGTATTTCAATTTTGTACATACATAAACTTAACTAATTCTTTCCTCTACCTTCAAGAATGTTGCCTTTCGGTGGGAGGTTGTTGGGAATAAAGGGTCATCGTGCCTTTTACGATGTTCGGGTGTGCATACACCCTTGCACATGTAGTGTATATATATTATCAAAAACCTAAAGTAGTACTCCAAAGATTGTACCCATATTAAGTATTGAGCTCTCTCTCTCTCACACTCTACTCTACACTCATTCTCTCTCACTATGCGAACCACAGCATTGCGTGTCTCGATCCTACGCACTCCGTTGACACATAGGTTGTTGCATACCATAAGGATTTGTGCCATACATTCCCATATACAATACTTGTCCAACCATAGTATGAAAATTTGTACTTCCACCAAAATATATTGACTGCCATCATAGCATGCATGCACAGCTGTCCAAAATGTGTTGGATTGGCACTTCCATGATGGCCTTGCATTTGCATTTCGGGCTTTGACATTTTTCAGCTATCTGATTAGCCTTCATTATAATATTTTGTCCCTTCTCTTTAGGGTCTAGAGATAAGCCTTCGAAAACACTCGGGATCACAGTGTTAAGAAGCCTAAGAACAACTCGATACCACAAAGCAATATGGACACTTCCAGCTTTCATGTCTAATCCTTGGGCGTGGACTTTAAGAGTAAGTATTTCTGGAAAATAGAGATCATCCAAGAAAATCAGAAAGTTCGATCGTAATTCCATATACACTGGGCCATTAGACAGTGGTGATATAATAGCTCCAACCATCATGTTATCTAGGCTTTTATGTCTTGTGTCTAAGACTGATGCCAAAGCAAAGACAGGTAAACCTTTCTTGAATAGAGGGACTATACTAATGGCTATGTATCCTAAGTGCATATAGTTGTATCCTTTAGCCTTGGCTTTCTGTATGTGCTCAAAAGGTTTTTCTAAGAGTTTCAAAAAATGAGCATCATTGTGACTATCAGAGATCATTAAATTACCTCATTCGTCTACGAAGATAGTGGAAGCTTTGAAGATTCCGAATTTTCCTTCATAGATGTCATTGGGCCTGATCGATGGTAGCTCCCATTTAGCTGCAGGATTTGCTCCTTCGATGGAGAGAGTACTATGAGCCAAAGATTGATATTTCTTGGACAAGGCACGAGATAAAGCCATGGTGATTATGTGTCAAGTATCGGTATAAGAAGGAGAAGCAATAGGACCTAAAGCTTTAAACGTCAGTAGCAACACGCCTGCAGCAACGACAACAAGATGCCTAACGAAGATCTCAGACTTCTTCTAAAATCTACCTGAAACAAAACACCTTCTTGGCTCTGATACCATTAAACCCACACAAAAAACCCTAAACGAAAAACCAGTTGGAAGAAATGAAAACCAATTGGGAGACACTGAAACTCAAGACTCAGAGACACAGAGGGCTAAGGTATACAGAAATGGACACTAATTTTGATTGCATAAGAAAGATACATTCAAGTGAAAAGCCATCCTTTCTTGGAGAGACTCTCTCCTTATATACAAAATGTTGGGTAACTTGTCTGAGAAGTTTTACAAGTCAAGTAAATAGAAAAAGATATTTTTCTGTACAAGGCATGTGAGGCCATGTGCATGTGTCTTCCTGTACAAGCCATGTGAGGCCATGTGCCTGTACCTTTTTAGTACAAGGCATGTGAGGAATTGATGATATTTTTATTCTACTTTTTATTGATTTGACTTCTTTTCAGGCCTCTGGAAAGTATGTCGGCCATAATGTTTTTATGACCAAGAATATGCTCAAAAGTGATTTGAAGATTATCAAACCAAAGTGACCATCTTAATAATCTTTTGTTTCCAATTTCATATAGATTTTTAGATTTCAGAAACCCTTGCACATTTTTAAATCTGTCCTGGCAATAAAAGGAATGTATTCTACAAAAATTCTAAAGCTTTTGATACACTTCTTTAATACCAATATCTCCCTGTGTGAAGAAGGGTAATTAATTTCGGCTTTTGAGAATGAACCTGAAGCAAATCTGCAGATTTCCTCTTTGTTGTTATCAACATGTGTAAGAATGCCTCCCCATCTTGTATCTGAGGCATCGGAGTAGATAATTAGAGGATTTCCATGGGAAGGAGTCCTTAGGGGAGGTAGGTTTTTTATTACTAGTTTTAGCGAGCAAAAGGTCTGCTCATGTTCTTCATTCCAGATAAAAACAGTATTTTTCTTGAGTAGTGGGATCCATTTGGAGGTGTATTTTTGTAGGGCAAGTACATGGGGATGGATCCAATTAAGGCATCTTAATAGTTGTTGGAGTTGTTTGACATTGATGAGGGGAGTTCTAATTGTTTCAATAATTTTGGTGATTACATGATCTTGGAGTTGGATTGTACCATTGCATATTGTTACCCTCAAGAATTCTATTTCTGGAATAGCAAATTGGCATTTTGTAGGCGATAAGGCTATGCCTTTTGTTTGAATAAGATTAAGAAACTACTCTTTAAAGGTTTTGGAAACGATTAAGATGTCGTCTATATAGGCTACACAACAGTGTCTTAGTGGTTTAAAAACATGATCCACCCTCTCTTGACATAGTAAAGGGGCAGTTTTGACACCAAAAGATAGGACCATCCACTGAAAATGTCCTTGAGGGATGGAAAAAGCAGTTGTGCAATCTTCAGGATTAATTTTGAATTGCCAAAACCCAGATTTAAGGTCAAACTATGAAAAGATTTGGGCGCCCTGGAGCCTTTGTATCAGATCGTCTTTGATGGGCAAGGGATGTTTGTTGTCGATCAAAAATTTGTTGAGAGGCTTGTAACTAATCACCAGCCTCTTTTTACCTCTTTTTTGTTCCGCATGCTTATTAGCGTAGAATGCTTGGCATGCCCATGGACTGGTACTTGGTTCAATCAAGGCTTTTTGAAGAAGTTCTTGGGTCTCTTTGTTACAAATTCCTATCTTCTTGACCCATTCCTGGATGGGTAGCATTAGTTGGATTGTTGTTAGGTACTTCTGGGAGGGATATGAAGCATTTTTTATTTTCCCAAAATTGAAGAGGGTTCTCTGATGATGAGGTCATAATCTTGGTAGACATTTCTTAGATAGCAGTGTTGTATTTTTGTTTATCTTCATGAAACCATTTTTGGAATCTCTCATTACAAGCATTAGTGCAAGATGGGGTAATTAAGGAAAGGGTTCTTGAGAAATGTTTTAGGAGAGGTGCTTCAAATCTGCTTCCCTGAAAAAAGAAACTGATCTTGTGGAAATTCAAAGTGATGGGCTTGAGATGGTTGATGATATCCATGCCTATGATTAAGTCAAATCCTACTGCCTTGACTAAGCATACTCTTATAGGGATTTTCAAGCTTCCTAGAAAATAGTATATTCGGGCTAGGTGGTCAATGACCAACTTTTTGTTGAAAGCTAGAGACACATGGATAGCTTCGTTCATTTTTTCAATTTTTTCCAGTGAAATATAGGAAAATTCGCGTACCGTAAGAGAAGCCCCAGTGTCTAGTAGAGCATCGAGTCGTATACTTGGTCTTTTTGCTGATGATAACTTGACCGGTGTGACAGGAAGTTGAGCTCTTCCTGATGCATTGATGCGATGCTCTGTTGTTTGTTTTATATCCTTTTCATTGATAGTGGCTCCTTCCTTGATAGAGACATCTTCCACTAGTTTAGAGAGTAATTGGTTCTGTTTCTCTATTTGTGCTAGTAATACCTCCTGTTGGGTCATGAAAAGGCGGTACATCTGGAGTTGGTCTTCTTCTTCTACTAGCCTTTTTAACTCCTTTTCTGTATGCTGCGTCTTGGGTTCCGCCTCATCTTTTTTTTCTATAGAAAAGTAGATTTCGAAAGTAGAAGTACTTTTGTATTTTTCCTAGCTTTCTTTTATGATTTTCCCAAGAGTTCTTGGTTTAGAGAGGTCTTGGATAGGTTTGTGGTTATGAATGCATCTTCTTCAAAGATGCTTTTGGATGATTCTTCGTTCAGATTGATGGTTCATCCTTCTCTAAGGAATTCCTTTGTGAATTCATCTTTTTCAAATTTCTCTTCAGAATCTTTTGAGGAAGGGGACGAAGGTGATGATGGGAGCTTATCTGTCTCAAGGTCCAATTCTGATTGCCATTTGTAGGAGATGTTGGCAGATTGTGGTGTGATAAATCTTTCTCCAAAAGGCCTATTTTTCCCTCTGTAGGATCCTCTATGGTATTTGTGTATGTTTCTCCTTGAAGTCTATGGATGATCGTCCAGTGCATTTATAGTGTGTATGACCTCCTCTTCTTCTGTTGTTGGATATTCTGGCTCTTCTGCACCACTCGACGGGGGGCTTGTAGGGACATCTTCAATACTTCTTTCGAAGTATTCGAAATCATCTTCAAGGGTAAGACCTTCATCATGTATGAGGTTTAATTTTTATGGAAACTTCATCATGTTAGGATACTTATTAGCCCAATGGCCTTTTTGTCCACAAATGAAGCAAGCATTGGGCCGCTTTTCTCTTCTTCTGAAAAGCCTTTTCTTCTGCAACCTATTTTTGAAGAAGCTTTTATGTTTTTTGAATTTGTGTGGCTTACAAGTGCATTCTTGTTTGATGCATCCAAAATCTTTAGTATATATGTTCTGTTTGCAGAATTCTACAGATGGTTATGAGCCCTTTTTTATCAATTTTTTCGCTTTTGACTGTATACAAAGATCATCAACTACTTTCCTTACTACTTATGCAATCATTCCATATGAATGATCATATCTTATGTTTAGGTTTTCCATTTTTTGTATCACTAGAGTAGTAATAGGGGCTAGTAAAGAGTTAAAAACACGCTCTTATTAGTGGGGTTATGCTCTCCATTACTTCTATACAATAAATGTCTCGTTTATATTATATATTCATCTATTCTATTTATGTTATAGAGCCTTGCACTGTGGTATGCTTGGATGATGTGCTTGGCCTCATCATTTTTTATCACTATCCATTCTAAGAGGAGTGCTTCAAAGAAAAGCATTCCAAGGTTGGGATCTCTTTGGATGATTAGTTTGGCTTGGTTGTCGATAGACTACCACCAATATCGTAGATCTCCAGTGAATCCATGGGTTATCTCGTTTATTGCATTGATCTGCGAGATTCCTTGATTCCGGTAAAGAGAGTTGAAGTCATATGCCCATTGACTTCCACCTTGTCCATTGTATTAGTGAGAAGTGTGCCCACCATCCTGCAAAAGGGTTTCCCAAATCCAATTTTTTCCATAAAGTGCCAATAGGAAATCCCACCTTATAGGCCTTATCCAAGTCCATGTTCACAAGGATGAAATCACCCCTTGATTCAATTGAATGCTTTATGTTTCCATCTCCATCAAAGCAGGTGAAGACCAATTGATTGCCCGAATCAAGGGGCAAATCGGATTGAAGAATTACTGATCGTTTTGGACAGCAAGGGGAGTTGAAATACCGAAAGGGATTGGGAGAATCCCATTGTACATTAACTTTTTTTTCAATTAAATTAAGGAAATACCGAAAAGGGCGCTAATTTTGGGGCCAACTTGTCATAAATATTGTTGTTGTAACTAAGTTGTAATCAAGGAATTACCACCCATCCACGAAAGAAAGGTTAGTTTCATGGTTCCATTGCTAGGAGACTATTAAATCCCTTCATTTGGTGGCACCTGATTGCAAGCCAAAGCTTTTTGCTAGTGTTGATTTTTACTCTCAGCTGAGAAATTACAGCAATATGTCTTCATACAGTAAGATGGACTCAAGTAGTGATGATGCCTCTCAGTATGAACGTTCACACAAAAATGAAGGAAATGCAATACTTGACCTTGGGCAAGGCTCAGACCATGGACAACAAGCTAAAAATCTTGCTCTTGGGTAAGATGCATGGCCTTCAGAGCATAAGGACGTTGATGACCAGCAAAGCAAGGAAGAATTTGATGATCAATTCAAGAATCGGATTAGGACATCAGCAAATCTCTTTACTGAATTGGCAAAGGATCCTCAATTTACTCAATTTTTGAATGCTTCAAAGAAGGACAACAAAGGAAATAAGAAGAATACATCTTCTACACCTTTGGGACAGCATGATGCACCGAAGATAATGCTAAACCCTTTATTTGAAGCTCCCAACAATGCTAATGAAACAAGACAACTGGTAGAGATCAATGAGGCAAGGGTGCCCTATTTCCCCACTTCTTCTCACAATAGCAAGTAATCCATTGCTCAAGGCAGTGCGGCATAAAGTTGAGAGGGGTCTCATTAAGGGACTTTCCCTCCCTAATTGGGCTCAAATGTGCGCATAGCTCTTTGCTGATGACAACTCAAACATATTGCAAGTTGAGGAGCAAAA
The DNA here is from genome assembly GCF_053477565.2 of Lygodium microphyllum. NCBI lineage: Eukaryota > Viridiplantae > Streptophyta > Polypodiopsida > Schizaeales > Lygodiaceae > Lygodium > Lygodium microphyllum. Next base: position 175,360,875 of record NC_141137.1, on the reverse strand, counting down.
CCTCCAATACCTATTAGAAGTTTATGATGAGTACACCCAAGTCTCGAGCGCAATGATCAGCAATCCGAAAACTCAGATGTTATTCTTGGGGCCTAGAGATCACCTGGACTGGCTGCAGAGGCTTGGCTTCAAGATGATCAAGACAGATGAAGTCCTTAGATATCTAGGGGCCTTAGTTGCGGTCTGGCTGTGACTACCAAACAAAAGATGGATTGGCTCATTCAAAAGATGGAATAGAAGCTATATAAGTACCGACTATAGTCACTCCCTTCACGATAACACAATTGGAAAGAGTAGAGAAGATGCTCAAATCCTTCCTATGGGCCTTTGGCAATGCGGGAAAGTGGCACACTAGAGCATGGCAGATCGTAACCGAAAGCACATGCAATGGGGGATTAGGCCTTGAAAAGGTGGACAAAAGCCAAGAGATTTGCCTTCAGTCTAGTACATAAAATAGAGAGTGATGAACCATGGGCAGTCATAGTAAGAGCTCCACTAAAGAAGGGCACTTTGAAGGGGGGCAAATGGGACATGCTAACGTGGGAGGACAAGCTATTGGCGTCCTCCATGAAGGTGAAGATAAAGGCATATGAGACAACTAGTAGACTGATGGACAACTAGAAAGCAGTGATAAAGGACTTGAAATGGAGGGACGACAATCCGAGGAATGGTGATGGAGCCTTATTGCAAAGCATATGGACCTTCCTGCAAGCCTATACTAATGGGAACATGCCAGATAATATGGAGATGGAGACTGCCCAACGAATAGCAGAAAAGGGCATCACCAGGTGGTGAGACATATGGGATGAGGCCAAGGGTGAGTTGCTTGATGCCCAGGGGGCTGCAAATAAGAATGCCCTAAGAGGGGAGGAAAGAAGGATGATAGAAATGGTCTTGATGGACAAAGGGGACGAGTGGCCATCGCCCATGAAGGTGCACCCCACAAAGGTGTGGGTCAGCATCAGCAATGCCAAAGGTAAACCTGCCTGTAAGATGAAAAGCAGAAGGGACTTCTAGGAGAAGATGGAGATAGCCATAAAGACTCAAGCCAAATGGAAAGGCAGCCTCCCCCATGTCAATCCCATGGTTTGAAAGAGGAGGCTGGTCAGGACATGGAGAGCCACACCAAGTAGACAGTTGAGCCTGCTATTTTGGAGGATTATGGCAAGCAAGCTCCCAACAAGGATAGAATTGGGAAAATGAGGAACATGAACCCTTTCTGCAATCTATGCTGCACTTAGCAAGAATCTACAAAGCATCTATTTTGGACTTGCAGGGAAGTGAGGCTAGTATGGAGGAAACTTAAACAATGGTTTAAGGCTGCCAACCTACATGAAACGGTGAAGATGCAGACAGCCTTATTTGGTGATATGGGGAAAATGGACGAGGAGACCATGAGGATTTGGAACACAGTTAGGGCAGGCCTCTTCAAGCATGTTTGGTCCAATAGGAATAGGGTCCAAATGGCTAAAGAGAGCAAAATAGCCAGTGGGGATATTTTCAGGATGGTTAGAAGTGATAGCCTAGCTATCCTTAGAACCCTAAAAGGGAAAAGTCATGTTTTTAAAGTAGCCTACAAGAATCTAGCCAGATGTGGCTGATTTTGGCCAAGGTCTAAGGTTAATCCTGCAATTGTAAATATTTCGTTTTGCCTTTATTTAATACATAAACACCACATTATAAAACTATAAACAAGGCTATAATACAAGTACCTATGTGGTAAACTCAACTACAAAAAGAAGCTAAGCATTTTTTTTGGTAGTATAGTATGAAAAAACAATGTTTCCACATATATCAACTCCAACTGCAAAGGACAAGTAAACACTTATCAAACATAGAGATCGTGACTAAAGAAATGAGTCGTGGTTTGACTCCACGACATTTATTGTCTTACTGTTTGTTAGGAAACTGGCACATGCAGGCAGTGTAAATAATTAATGGGAGAAACAAGGGACATCAAACCTCGGGTCAATGTATGTGTGTTCATATTTACACTATCTAGCACACTTTCAAGATTGTAGGATATTACAATATATAAAATCTAAAACACGGGTAGTTCACCCATCACTATGATTGCCTTTTCTGCAAGACCAATATAAAGTTGGCCTTCATGGCATGCAAGGGAGAGGACAGCTGATGAAAATTTCTTCACTGAAATGTGGGTTGGTGTATCGCTCAACTCTTCTGTTCTGCAGACCTACACACAAAACACACTTGTACACTTAACAGCATTATGCCTTCCTCCCTCAGCTTGCATGCACAAAAGACATGCCAAGATAAGACAGGCTCCTCCAATAATGAATAATTGTTGTACATCTACCAGCTAAAGAAAAGTCCTTTACTTGCTACAGTTGGTGGTAGTAAGGGTGCTCCAGGCCTGGCTGGCTAGAGTGCCTGAAGGTAATTCTGCTGGTTGGACCAAGGTCAACTATATTGCAGCCTACATCAGCCTGTTTGGGATGTCAGCCGATTAAATAGCTGGCTGCTGGCACTGGGTGAGTCAAACCATCGCCATTGCAGTTCTCACACTGTAGCATTTCCCAGTGTCCCAAATAATGATTTTCTGGTTCCTCTCTACTCGTGTTTCCTGAAACATTGTCTTTCTTCTCAGCTAAGTCCGAGTGTGTGACAGAGAGAGAGAAAAAGGTTTCATTTGGTATCAGAGAGTACTTTCAGCCCAGAACAGCTTGGTGACTCCCTTTTCACCGATTGGGGAAGGCTGTTTGGTGATTCCAAAGCTGCTCGTGCTTTCTCATGGCTGTTCAAGGCTATTTATCAGTTCCCAGGCTGATTGCATTTCCTGTAATTGATCTTGCAGTATTGACAATCAATCACTCGGCTCTAGTGTTTTATCAGCATCGTTAATCCTACAGACAGTGTATTGGTCTTGCATTTTTGGCAATCAATCACTCAACTCTAGTGTTTTTTTCAGCATTGTTAACTATGGACAGAGTATAAGGGAGTGGACTCCAACCTCATTGAAGCAAGAGGTTCCTCGTAGTCTCGGAGCCTAGTTCCAGTCCAAGAGCCTGCGTACTCTGCTCTTTCGCTGGTCTTGAACAGCCATTGCAATAAATGCTGAAGCAGCTTGGAGCAGTGCATCAAATGCTCGGCACATTTTGTACTTGTGATTGAGGTTGTGATTGTTCAGGACTGCTTGGAGCTGTTTGGAGGGCCATGTGAGACCAGCATTAAGTACAATTTATTCAAGTTACATTATTGGGAAAATTCCAGCTAGATGCTTGAAAACACAGTTTTTTGAGGTGGCTGGCTAATGTTGGGATGTAAAGGTCCTTTATTTACCTCCATGTATCATACACGTGTATTATTATATTGTACATGTGAATGCACCCTTATGTGCCCCAAGTATAAATATATTTTATTATTTGTGTACCAACACATTGTTGGTACACCCAAATCATATCGTACTCTCTCTTTGTCACTCTCACTCACCTACACACTGCCCCTGCTGCAAATCTTCACGCTTCCTTTATCTGCGCGCTCACCAACACATTTGTTGGTACACCCAAATCATATCGTACTCTCTCTGTCACTCTCACTCACCTGCACACTGCCCCTGCTGCAAATCTTCACGCTTCCTTTATCTGTGCGCTCACCAATGGTGCCAATGTGCAGGTGAGTGAGTGACAAAGAGAGTACGATATGATTTGGGTGGCGCATTGGTGGGCGCGCAAATAAAGGAAACGTGAAGATTTGCAACAGGGGTAGTGTGCAGGTGAGTGAGAGTGACAGAGAGAGAGTACCATATGATTTGGGTATGCCAACAATGTGTTGGTACACAAAGAATAAAATGTATTTATACTTAGGGCACGTAAGGGTGCATTCACATGTACACATAATAATATAGGTAAATAAAGAACCTTTACATCCCAACGACCTCCCACTTAAAGGTCTGAAGTGAACCTTTAACTAACTCCCACTAGTCATATGCAATGCTCATGCTAAGCCTTGCTTAGACTCTCACTTAAAGGTCTGAAGTGAACCTTTAACCAACTCCCACTAGTCATATGCAATGCTCATGCTAAGCCTTGCTTAGACTTTTAGTGAGAACATCTACAAGATTGTCCTGTGTTTTAATCTTGGTTAATGTGATTAGACCATCTTCCAGAATCTGTCTGATAAAGTGATATCGCACATCTATATGCTTTGTGTGTGAATGATAAATGGCATTCTTGGCCGGATATGCAGCACTCTGGCTATCACATCCCAACACTGGAGTACTCATAGACATGCCGAGATCCTCTGCAAGTCTGCTCAACCATATAGCTTCCTTAGAAGCTTCAGTAGCTAATATGTATTCAGCTTCAGTAGTGCTCAGTGCTACAATGTTCTACAACCTGGAGCACCAAGAAACGGCTCCACCAGCAACTGTAAAGACATACCCGCTAGTGGACCTGTGAGTGTCCAAGTCACCTGCCACGTCTGCATCACAATAACCCTATAGACTAAGTGCACCCTGTCGAGAAACCCTTCACCCATAGTTTGCGTTTTTGTGTTTCTGCGTTTTGCGTTTAGGGTTTGCAGCCCCAAAAAGGGGCATCATCCTAGACTGACTATGCCTATTTATAGGCCACTCTCTCATTCATTCCTCATGGCTGATTCATTCAGTCCGTCACCTCTTCTCTCCAGCCTCTCCACTACCCTCACACCCCTTCGGGAGGACATTGTGATTCGTGGTTCGTGGTTGTCATCATCATCTTTCTTGTGCTACAGCACCCTTATTCCCTTGTATCACATTCACTCCATGATTCAGGTCTTCATCATTCCATTCATCAGAGTTTCTTCTCTCTTCTCTTCTGTTCTCCATGTTTGCCGAGTTCACTCCGTGTTCCTCCCCGCAAACCCTATTGTCTCGCTGGTACGTCATCTTTTGACATGGTATCAAAGCTGGATCTACTCACCTAGCAGCGAAGATCCTCCACTCTAGTGAAGGCAAAGACCAGTGGCGGCATCCACTTCTCTTCTTCTTTCGCTGTATCAAAATCTCGTTTTTGCAGATTTCAGGTGTTTCAGCTTGCTGCCCACACCCTATTCGCGAAGGACATCTCAGCCGAAGCTGTCCATTGTTGTCTCCATCAATTGGCGCCTGATTTCCAACCCTCTTCACGCAGTTTGGAGCTAATTCCAACCAGGCGACTGTTGTTCCTATGCAGACCTGCTGCCGTACAGCCTACCACGTCATCACAGTCTTGCTGCCTGCGTTTTTAGTTTTTCTCTCTCCTGTTGCTTGCGTTTTTAGTCTTTCTCTCTCCTCACCTAAGTTTCTCTATTGGTTGCAACCTCTTACTGCTGGTTGCATCCTCCTTCCACTGGCAGCTCACTTCCAGCCCTTCCACTACCCTCCCACCCCTTGAGGCGGACACTGCGGTTCATGCTTCGCACTGTCTCCACACCCCTTGAGGCGAACATTGCGGTTCATGGTTCATGGTGGCTAACCTCTTCATTCTTCAACTTGCCACACCGATACCATGGTGTCTCCACCGCTAGATTGCTCGTCTGCTAGGTGTTCCTACTACGGCATGAACGGTCATCCCACACAAGACTGTCGACTTCGATCCTTGCTCCCCACCCCCCCCCCCCCCCCGAAGTATATGTGTCTTCTACCAAGCACTCCTTGTGCCACCTCTCCTTTCTGGGCCACAGAGATTGTTCTACATCAACTATCAGAGTACTATGCTCAAGGCAATAAGACGCATTTGATGCGCACTAAGTCCTTTCGAGCACATGGAGGATCGATTGGCGCTACAACCTTCTGGAGATCGTCGCAATGCCAACGGCAGTCTTCTCCCACCTATTTTCGGGTACAGTGGCTACCACGGCCCGCGGTTCTATAGTCCACTCCATCGAGAGACAGTGATTGTTTGATACCGTCTCCTCGTTAGTCTGCTCCTTCAAGAGACAGTGGCTGCTCGACTCCTTCCTCTTCTTTGGCTACCCAATCTGCTCCACTCAGAGACAACGACTATTGCCCACCTGTTGCTCATTCTAAGCCCCACCCTTCCCCACCCTCGACTCCTCAGGTTCGAGAGGCTACCTCTGGAAGCTCTTCGGCACCCCAGATACCTTCTTCAGCCCGACCGGCGGCACTTCCTTTGTCATCAAACATTTCAGAGTCCGTGATCCATGAGTTTTTTGAATTCCCTATCTACTTCAGAGGGGGATGTTATTTCTTTGCCCTCAGAGGGGGCATCTACTTCTTCTTCGACTTCAGCGGGGACCCCTCCACCTCCCACCTCAAAGGGAGAACCTACTCCACATGAAGTTCTTCACCCATCCTCTACTTTCTTGGGGTGGCTGTCTTCGACCAGTCATCTCTTCTACTGATACCCAAGATCTTCAGGTACCACTTAGATTGGGACCTCGGAGGTTTAGCCACGACTTGGTAACGAGGCCTTCGTATTCCTTCCAGCATGGATGCACAGAGCTAGTGGCTTCTCTCTCGAGGTTGTGTTTCGGATTCTCCAGTTCACTCTGTCTACTGGTCTTTACTGCAGGTTCCCTTTCCAATGGAAATCTTGGATCTTAGGAATCCTCTACATCTTCTTCCTCCTCCCACATAAAGTCCGACATTCCTCCAATGCATTGCATGTTTTCATCATCTTTGTGATAGGGCGCTTGGGCAAGTGAACAATTTCCTCACGAGGGACACTGTCCAAGTGGCACCTATTGCATGAGTATTCTTCAGCATGTTGCATTGCATCTCCACCTCACTCTTCTCTTGTTCCCCTTTTTGGGCTTGAGAGGGGGTGTTAAGAAACCCTTCACCCCGCAGTTTGTGTTTTTGTGTTTCTGCATTTTGTGTTTAGGGTTTGCAGCCCCAAAAAGGGGCGCTATCCTAGACTGACACTACCTATTTATAGGCCACTCTCTCATTCATTCCTCACAGCTGATTCATTCAGTCCATCACCTCTTTTATCCAGCCTCTCCACTACCCTCACACCCCTTCAAGAGGACATTGCAGTTCCTGGTTCGTGGGTGTCATTATCATCTTACTTGTGCTACGGCACCCTTATTCCCTCATATCACATTCACTCCATGATTCAGGTCTTCATCAGAGTTTCTTCTCTCTTCTCTTCTGTTCTCCATGTTTGCCGAGTTCACTCCGTGTTCCTCCCCACAAACCCTATTGTCTGGCTGATACATCATCTTGTGACAACAGCCTGCCCATAGCAAATACACTTCCTTTGTGTACCCTTTAGATATCGAAGAATACACTTGACAGCCTCCCAATGTGTTTGCCACGATTTGACATAAACCTGCTGACAACTCCCACTGCATGAGCAATGTCTGGACGAGTAGCGACCATAACATACATAAGAAAGCCACAAGCTGATGCATAAGGAACTCCCTTCATAGCATTGGCTTCCATGTCATCTTTTGGGTTGTTAGCTTTACTAAGCTTAAGATATGGAGATAAGGGCACTCCAAGAGGCTTAGTTTCAGCCATGTTAAATCTGTCCAATACCTCTTTAATGTACTTCTCTTGAGATAAGAACAACAATTTCTGCATTCTATCCCTGCGAATCCTCATGCCAATATATGCTCTGCATTCCCCAAAACTTTCATGGAGAAAGCTGATTTCAACTGATCTTTGGGAGCATACAAGCTAGTCTTTCTTTTCCCAACAACATATCATCCACACACAAAACAAGTATGATGGGGTTGTCATCTATATCCTTTTTCATGTATAAACAATGATTTGCATGGCTACGTGTAAACCCATGAGAGGGTATAAAAGTATCTAACTTTTGTACCACTGCCGTGGTGCTTGCTTCATCCTATACAAGCTGCGTTTTAGTTTACACACCAACTGCTTTTTTCCAGGAACTACAAAGCCCTTGGGCTGTTTCATGGGTGAGAAGACCTCTTGGAAGTCAATCCTTTCCTTCTATGCATACCCTTTGGCAACCAGTCTTGCCTTGTACTTGGGTTTCCCATCAACTGTCTTTACTTTGTAAACCCATTTGTTTGGAAGAGGCTTTCTTCCTTTGGGCAACGACACAAGATCCCAAGTATCATTACCATACAGAGATTTAATCTCTTCCTGCATAGCTAGCTCCCACTTACTGCTGAATTTGCATGACTTGGCCTCTTTATATGTAAGAGGCTCACCCTCATCTATAAGCATCACTTAGTGCAAAGAGGGGTCATACCTATGTGGCTACCTTCTTAAGCGTGTAAACCTGCATACCCAATGATTTACATTCTTAGGAATCGGGTCTACATCTCGAGGTATGTTATTTTCAGCATTTATTGGCTGCTGTAAGCCATTTTCAGCATGCTGTTCATACTGTACAGCACCTTCATTTTCATTACCAGCACCTACATTTTCATAATCAACAAGTTTATCTTGCTGTCCATGACCTCCTTGTGCTTCTATTTGCTATCCATCATCATCTGGCTCAAAAATAACCGGCTGATCATCAATTTCAGCCTATGTTACAGCATCATGAGGCTCATCATTTGAAGTAATAGGTGGCTGCAAATTCCGAAATTTGACCTTTTTCATGTCTTCATTAGAGGCTAAAGTACTTTTCAGCAGCTTTGCTCATTAAACACAACATTACAGCTGCAAACAATTTTCTTGGACTATGGTAACCACACACTATAGCCAAATTGACCCTCATCACCATAGCCCATGAAAATGCCTTTGGTGGATTTTGGGTCAAGTTTACTCCTCAGCTCATCTCTAACATGCACAAAAGCATCACAACCGAATATTCATAAATGGTCATATGAGCCAATTTGCCAGACCAAACCTCCTCAGGGATGCCATTATTTAAGGACCTGTTTAGAGAGCGGTTGCAGATGTGAACCGCGGTTTTAAGTGCCTCTCCCCAAAATTCATAAGGGAGAAGCATTTCAGCTTTCTACCTGTTTGATTGGTCACAAATGCATGAAATGTTTTAAAAACAGCAAACACTTCACTTTTCTTTTTCAACAAATAAATCCAAATCTTCCTGGAACAATCATCAATAAAAGAGAGAAAATATGCAGCACCACCCAACGATTTCACGAGCATACTACATACATCAGAATGCACTAAGTCCAAGACATTGGACTTACAGGAGACACCAGAGTAAAATGAATTTTTCATTTGCTTTCCAAACTGACAATCATTACAAAAATCAAGTTTAGAACCTTTTCCATCAACCCTCTTCAAAGAGGTAAGGACATCAAGTCCTTTCTGACTCATATGACCTAATCTCTTGTGCCACAACTCCAAATGACAGCCAATTTCAACAACTGCAAGAAACTTGCCATTCAAAGCTTTACAGTGCAGACAATACAAAGTGCCCTTATTGGTTCCTTTTGCAATCAGCATGGAACTCTTTTTCAATTTCCACAAAACACCACCAAATGGTGTAGTGTAACCATGCAAGTCAAACTAACCAACAAATAGTAAACTCTTCTTGATGTCAGTTTCAACACAAGCTCTTGCCCATTATCCAAAGACAAGTGTACAGTGCCAATTCCATCAATGTTGTAAGCATGGTTATTTCCAAGATATACTTTTCCATAATTGCATGCATTGAACATAGCAAAACACTCCAAGTAAGGAGTTTCTTGGAAAGAGGCACCAGAGTCTACAATCCAAGTCTGAGTGACACCATCATCAACTGACAAAAGTGCATCAATCACATCAGCCTTGGTAATCTACATATCCTGCATGTGACATACAAGGGCATCATAATCTACTACACATAGTACATCAGCCGCCACATCCGAGAGCTCCTCTATGACTACGCCGGAGGCCACATTGGTCTTTTCCTTGCCTTTGGCTGCCTTAGATACATCTATCTTATCCTCTTTCTTCTTTTTGTCTCTTGCATTCTTCTCTCTCTTGTTCCTTCTTGTAGTACCTGCAATTGGGCTTCTTGTGGCCCTTCCGACCACATTGATAGCAAGTAATATCACTCTTTTCCTTTCCTTTGCTTTTGCTTCTTCTTCTCTGTCCAACATTCGCATTTTTCTTTTCAGCCCTGCCTCTAACATTATAAGCTCAGTTGTTGCCTTCTCCACTAGACTTATGTCTAATTTCTTCATTCAAGATTGAACCCCTCACACCATCATATGAGAGATTGGGGTTATTACTAAGAGAAACCACCAAGGTCTCCCAGGAATCAGGCAGTGTCATGATCAGAAAGATCGCCCTCAACTTATCATCAAAATCCAAATTAGCATCCTTGAGCTGATTTAAAATACCAGTAAATGCACTCAAGTGCTCAACTATAGGCTTGGACTCACCCAACCGCATATTCACCAACTTGCGCATTAAATGCACCTGATTAATAGGTGTGATGATCTCATAGGTAGTTTTCAACTTCTCCCATATTGCATGACCAATATCTAAGCTATTAATGTCTATCAAAATGTCATTAGTGACACCCATCTTTATATAAGCCACAGCTTTTTTGTTAACTCTGGCCCAATCTGCATCAAACATTTATATGGGTTTATCTTCTTGCAAAGCATCCTCAAAATCCTTTAAGAACAGTATGCCCTACATACAGTCTTTCCAAAGGTCAAAACCCTAACCATCAAACCATTTGATTTCCATCAAACTCTTAATGTCAAAACTGAAAGAAGTAGCAGCCATTTTTATCACAAACACAAGTGTAAATGCACTAAACTGCAAGAGCACAAGCTAAACCAGCAAACACACTGTTGTTCTTCCCCAACCAGAAATAAACCTCTGCTGTTTTTACATAAACCAGCCACTACACGGGCAAATACTGCAGAAATTTACCAAAATCTGCACAAAATAACAAATTTCCAGTTCCAACAATGCGTAAATGTCAGCCAATTTGACCCAACTGAACAAATTTTCCACATCCAATGTCAAGAAATTTTACTCGGATGAGAAAAATTCAAACAAATTAGGTAAAATCCCCAATTTAACTAAGGTCAACATGCACAATTTCCGCAATTTTTGACACAAATGTCATTGTCAAGCATAAACAGCATCAAATCTGGGAAAAGCCCCAAATTTCCCGAAACAGATTAGCATAGATTTGAAAATTGTGCTTCCACGCGCAAACCCCCATTAGAGCAAGGGGATAAGAGAGATTGAAAGAATTTTTTATTTAAAAAATTTCCCCTCCTGTCACCCTAGAACCCACATCCCCGGCCACTAGCGCTGGCTCATCACACATTCGTGCAACCCGTGTCTCCTGTTTCTGCCAACTGATCCACCCATCGACCTGCACGCTGGTCATCAGCCGTCAGCCCCGTCAGCCGGTCCCGGGAGGTCACACCTAACTTGTCGAGCAGTCCGTCTGGTGTGCCTGTCGCCTACGCCTCATCGAGCAGTCTGTCTAGTATGCCTGCGCCTATTGTTGGTCTCATCACATCACGCCTGACTTGTTGAGCTGCAACCTACCTACCAGTCTTGGGAAGCGTGCACAACCTGTGCTCTGATACTAGTTGTGAGGGCACAGATAAAGGAAGCGTGAAGATTTGCAACAAGGGCAATGTGCAGGTAAGTGAGAGTGACAAAGAGAGAGTACGATATGATTTGGGTGTACCAACAATGTGTTGGTACACAAAGAATAAAATGTATTTATACTTAGGGCACGTAAGGGTGCATTCACATGTACAACATAATAATACATGTGTACGATACACGGAGGTAAATAAAGGACCTTTACATCCCAACAACTAATTCCTCTCTATATTCTTCTTTCATGCGCTTCTAGAGAGCACTTAAAGCCATTGAATAGAATAGGCTCGTGAATTTGGATAGGAACTCATGGAAGGTCTTCAGATCTCCCTTGACTAAAGAACTGGAATCTGGAATGAAATCAAGTTAATTTTCTACATGCAATGAGAAAGGCTGTATGAATGAGTCTTTGCAATGCATCCCTTTCTCCAGCTATAGGTAGGAGGTTAAAGAAAATGCAAAAGAAGTGCCTCTACAACATATCCTAAGCCTGCTCCAATCCTGAATGTCTAGCAACAGTAGTAAGTACTGTTCAACACCTGCAACTCACTAAAGTCACCTAAGGAAGAATGGAATTTAGAGTGGAAGGTAAGCTGGATCATGTTCTTTTTTAAGTTCATGGCACGTCATAAATACAATTTTGGGAGCACCAACAGGTTGCCTACACAGTTCCATAGGGATTCTATTTTGTACCTCACAAGACCATTCATTCCATAGAGTAACAAAGGAAGCTCCTAGGGGATTACTTGAAAGAACTAAAGAGGTCACTCCTTTTGACTGTTGGGAGCTTATCCTGGGAAAACCTTGTTATGAGCATCGACCTAAGACAACAAAACCACTCATCTCTAAATAAATGAGAGTGGTTTGATGGGGGTTTGTGTTGCTGTTGCAATTGCCAAGCTTCGAGTTTATTAGATTGCAGCACCCCCTTCAATGGAATATTCACCTTTAGTTTCTGCTTCAGCTGTTTAATCCGCATATACCATTTAAGCACCTACCAAAAAAGAAATTTGCTTATGAGCAGCTTTTTAGCAATTGCATGGCTTACCTTGATGCTTCCATCCCAGCTGCCACTGTACAAAACATCTCCATCGACACACAAGTCAGAAATGTCCCCCTCATGAACTGCAACAGAGTTGATACAAGTTTCATCCCTCCAGACCTGTCCAAAACATTGCAAACTATACATCACCACTGGGAACTTTGTGACAAATGTCTTCTTGAAGAGTTTTCTCCTCTTCTTTTAAATACAACAGCCAAAAACCATGTGGACAAAGAAATGGTAATCTATTAAAGGATGCTCAACCAGAAGCTCCAAAAGATAGCTGGAAAAACAGAACTATTTGGATTTTGAGCCAACCTGAATCTTGCCGCTTTGGTAACCTGCCAAAAGGTAGTCTTCTTTGACTGCAAGGGTTCGCACTGCACCTAAATGCAAAGATCCTTCAAGTACACACAGAGGACTACAATCAATACGCCACCATAAACGGATCGTGCCATCCCAGCTGCCACTGTACAGAATCTCTTTGTCTACTAGCAAAGCTGAGACTAAGGATGTGTGTCCTTCCATAGTTGTAACAAGCCTATAGTCCTGCTACAAAAAGAAGTATGGCTGATAAGAAAAAAGATAAATGAAATAGGCCAGATGCCCAGAGAGAACAAGCAAACCCTTCATCAGGGTAGGCATATAAGTGCCTTGAGAACCATAGCCTCTTTCCCTAAATAACAAAGATCTTGCCATCACTGTTCTATACCTAATCTTGAGATTTGAGGTGCCTTCTCTAAAGGTTCGTATAGACCCATGTGGAGGCCAAATCTCTAGATAGTGTCTCTAGTGGTGTGTGACTGGTAAACACAAATAAAATAAGAAATTGCAGTAAAACATTGATCACTATGCTCTATTGAATGTTTTCTGCTAGTAACTTCATAATGTGAAAGAAATATGAAAATACAACACACTTATAGGTTATGACCAAGCTAGGATCCTGCTGTGAGAGTGTGCAACAGAAGAAGGAACGCGAACACAGAGAGAAGGAGACAGCAGGAAGATGAAGGAAGAAAGAAATCTGCACTGACTGAAATAAACGCTGAATACAGTCGGAAGGACTGATCAGTCCCTGCATGCAACCGGAGTCGTCAGTGAGGACACCAGATCAGGCTGGAGATGATGACAGCAGCAGCAACACTGGAGACGGAAGAGTATGCCCGAAGTCGGAGGAGCAACCTGCAAAAGATGATCTGCCCCAGCCAAAATGCCTACTATAAATAGCAGAAAACATGCCAAACTGTCCGACCTGATGCTAGCCAACCAGCTGCCATCTGGCCGACTGCATTTTTATGCAGTCCGCAGCATATTAAATGCTGAAAAATGCAGCTGATGTGGCAGGAAAATCCGGGGAGGTAGGACAATGTCCAACACGGTGGCGTAGGTTGGGAAATGCAGAAAAGCTCAAGAAACTCAAGAAATGCACACTAAAATGCCAAAGCTCCCATGTCTCCGTCAAACTCTAACAAGAGCTCACAACCAGGAGATGACAGATTGACAACACTAAAAGTGGCATGCTAACACCCCCTCTCAGATCTTGGGAGTGCTTGAAGACCCAACAAACTCGTGTGATGAAGCATAGAAGCCTTGGGCAAAGGCTTAATGAAGAGATCCATGGCATTGTCCTCAGTAAGACAATAGGCCACCGCTAACTCGGAATCCACGATCCACTCTCGAACATTGTGGTATTGAGCCTCAATGTGCTTCATGCGAGCATGAAACACCAGGTTCTTTGCCAGAGCGAGGGCACTCTAGTTGTCCATGTGTAGCTCCATAGGTCCTGTCAGTGGAAAGCCAATCTTCACTAGCAAACAATGGAGCCAAACTACCTCCATAGATTTAGAACAAAGGGCACAATACTCAACCTTTGTAGTAGAAGAATGGGCCACAGTAGGCTACTTCTTACTGCTCCAAGAGAGAGCTCCAATCCAAGGGAGAAGGCATAACATGTAGTGAACTGTCACAAATCTAATCGAAGTCACTCCATCCAAAAAGAGCCCAAGAATCAAACCCCCACATGGGCGGTCAACCACCAGTTCAACTCTATCTTCTACCGCAGATCGGCTTGGATACACCCTCCTCTACTTCTTCAGATTAACGAGAGAATACTTCCCTCATACTTCGCTTTCGAGTTTGAGAGGGGGTGGTTTTCTTCTCTTGATAGTGGCAATGATGTTGCTTACAGTTTTTCGCTTTCAAACATTTATTTCTTTTGTATTGCATATTATGAATATTTGTAACTTCATTTGCACTCTCAAGATGACATGATTGTAAAAGGGCGCTTGGGCAAGTAAACAATTCCCTTGCGAGGGCACTGTCCAAGTGGCATTGTTGCATCACATTCTACATGAGCATGAAACCTTGCATCTTTCTTTGCATTACCCCAACATTGGCATTCTATTCATATGAACATGCATCTATCTGCACTTATCCCTTCTCGATCACTCTTGGAGTGGTCTACTCCATATCCACCATACTCATGGCATTGCACATGGCAATCTTCAAAGGCAGCTTTTTTCCCTATGCTTGCATGCTAGCCTTGCTTGCTTAACCGTCGTATTACCTTTCTCTCCACATATTCTCCATAAGATTGGCACACACATCCTTAGAAATCTCTAGGCACTTATCCTAGTAGGTGTGTGTAATTATTTTGCTTGTTCTCTAAAGGTAATGGAGCTATCCATCCTCCCCCCCCCCCCCCCCTCTGATACTTCCGGGCATAGTGACTCGATGGGACGCATGCTAATTTAAACCTCTCATCTAATGCTAAATCTGGTGATACATTACACGAAAAGCCTTCCCAAAAAACAAAAAACACACACACATACACAAAGTCCATTGTTGACTTTTGGAGCTCTTACAAGTTTGTCGTGTGTTTTGATGGGGGAGGTTACTCATTCTAGAGTGGCCATATATGTGCATTTCTATGCATTTCCTCCGATTGTCACATTCCAGTGTGCTTTTCTTATGCAGTTTCTGCATTTCTTGACCTGTCCTTGCCTGTTGGACATTGTCCATACCTGTCACTATTTTTTCTATGCCACTTATATTTTTTTGGCATTTTTACCAACACAACCAGCATTAAATGCTGGTCTGGCATCCTTTTGAGGCAAGTCAGTCAGATTTGGGCATTATTGACTATTTATAGCCTGCCCTCTCCACACTTCATTATCATCAGGTCATCTTCCCTCCTTTTGGTAGGTGCACACTCCGTCTCCATCATCTTCCTCCATCTCCAATGCTACCGTCATCATCAACCTAATCTAGTGCCCTCACTAATGCAATGGGCTGCATGCAGGGATTGATCTATCCTCCTTCTATACAGCCTTTGTTCCTTGTTCAGTGCAGGTTTCTTTTCTTCTTCTCTTACAGATTGTCTCTCTCTCTTCCTCTATGTTCTAGTTTCTTCTTCCCTTGCGCACTCTCACATGGTACCATCACCAAAAGAGAGGACACACAGCTGTGTGGAGCTGCAGCACACTGCCTATTGCTGAGGCGACCACTCTAGAGTGTAGACGACCATCCCAGACTACTCTAAACTCCTCCCAAATAAGTGTTTTGCTATTAGGCGGCTTTTTTCTCCCCTTTTTTCTTGCATTTTGCTGCCAGCTATTGTCTGCATCAGCAAAAGCAAACTTCGGCAACACACGCAATTGACAAGATTAGTAGGCGGCAAGTTTTTGAATCATCATTTTCAGTAAACACAGCCTTTTCTCATGTGAAGGGGATAGTTATTTTCCTCCAGATGAATCATCTACATCTAATCCTTCGAGATCTTGTAGCTGTTTTCCATTGTTTGAGAGCTTGTCTTGTCCAAGCGCAATTTTTGTGGGTGTTTCTCTTGTAGGATATCGAAAATGTCTTTGTAAAAATTACACGGCGCAGCGAACAAAATCTAAGAAAGAGATAGAAATAGAAAGTACACAACAGATAAGAGGAGAATTAGAAATTTTCTTTAGCTCCAAACAACTAATACAGAGATGGCTCTGTCCACCCGTGCGCTTCCATAGTGAAGCTTAGATGGCGATCTAGACAAAAGATAGGTGAAGAGCTTAAGGCTAGCTGGAACAACTCTGACTAGGTGAAAGATAGATGATTGATGGCTGTGAAGGGGTTTAGCTTTTATAGCCCGTGAAGGCGGTTAGGTCAGCATGACCGACCTACCATATGAGCCTCCACTAGTCGGCCAGGGAATATTCCCTTTACTGTCAGGCCAGCGGCGCTGCCCCCGTACCCCCGCCAGGAGAAGACATCCAGACTGTCTTATCACCAGTCCTCATCACTCCAGATTGCCTCAATTATGATGAATTTGGTCGTGTTTGGCTAGATATACAGGCATACTTGTACTCGAGAAATTCTTTCTTGAATAGCCTTAGCAATAGCAAAGGTTTGGTTTCACCCAATCACTACCTACTGCATTATGTCAGCCCGGAGCTTCTCTTGATGATTGGAGGATCCAATACCTGTCCACCTTCAGCTATAACCTACAAGTCCGACTCATGGACTCTTGGTTATCTTTTATGTGATCTTCTGTTCGAGGAGACTCCATTAGATGATTTGCTATTATTTGATCTCTTTGAAACGACAGAGCAGTCTCTTCAGAGGGTAGAATCATGGTTGAGGGAAAGGTTCGGGTATGATACTAGGGAACCTGAGGCAGCATGCTTAAGTGCTAAGAATTGTTATATGCACTTGGCGAAGAATCTGATCAAGTGTTTTGCTCAAAGACCCTCACAAGGAGAAGACATCCAGACTACTGCGTTTATGAGGGTGGGGCATTGAGCATATCTAACAGTCTTATCACCAGTTCTTTGTTGACTCAATGGAGGATGTCTCTGTCCTTTAATTTGAGAGACGGAGAGATTTTCGTGCTAGTTCATGCAACAAACAGAGGTCTCCTAGCCCATTTTTATGGGATCCCTCTCCTCTCCGTTCTCTCCATGTTTCACAAAAGGCCCATTCAGTTAGCCTTCATATGCCTTCCATGGCACCCTCTATGCAGACCTTTACGCAAAGAAGACTGGCTTAATGGTTCCAACTACTCGCTTTGGTCGTGTAAAGTGGAGTGTATCCTTGATACCTTCAATCTTTGGGAGTTTATTACCCACCCTATTCCCCGTCCAGTGGAGGATCCCACAATTGGATCATCGATGGATCATGCAGCCTTATGGGATCTAGAGCTCGATCTTTCCTCCTATGAGCTTACACGATTCTGTCTTAGTGCAAGCTTGCTTCTTCGTACCATCAGAAGACGTTTGCCCACCGAATTTACTCTTGAGAAGAAATTAGGGATGCTCACTGTTAATGATTCTCCTTCCATGAAGGATCATATCAATAGGTTGGAGGACATGCGGAATGTGCTTGTGTCCCTTGGCAGAATGATCTCTTCAGAGGATATGGCTATGATTCTTTTGACTCAGCTACCATCTCCCCAGTTTGATGTCTTCTACACCTGCCTTCTTACATCGAGGACCTGTGAGAAGCATCTATGGGAGAAGCTTGACCGCTTGGTTTGGAGCATGATGAGTGCATCAAAGACATAGCCAGTGGATCCACCTCCACCAAAGCTTTTATTGCAAGTTCGAAAGGGGGAAAAAAGAAGAAAGGAAAGTCAAAGGCTAAAAGATAGGAGAGTTCTTCAAGCTCTCACTCCAATTCGGAGCAACCTAAATGCCCATATTGTGGGAAGAGGACACATCCAAAGGAGAAATGTTGGAAGAAGTATCCTCACCTTTGTCCAAGAGCAAAGGATGGAGCTAAAACATTTGAGCTTCTACCTCTACTCCAGTAGTTACCCATGAGTCAATTCCTTCATATTATTAACCTAGAGGAGCCTTCTTCAATGGTTGCCTCTGAGAAACTTTGGCTGATTGATAGTGAAGCTTCTAGTTATATGACTCCATTGTTGAGAAACCACTTCTTCAGTTCACACACTTCATTTAGGGTTTTGCACTAACAACCCCAAAAAGGACTAGTGTCCACATTTTGGCCACTTTTTCAATGAGCACCCACATAGTGGTGTGCCATCCTAGACAACTTATGCCTATAAATAGGCCAATCACTTCATTCGTTCTTTACTCGACCATCCCTCTCTTCAATCATTCTTCACCACATTCTTAGGTCACCACCACCACCTTCCTTCTCACCAACCCCTTCCACAGCCCTCACACCCCTTCAAGAGAACATTGTGGTTCATGGCTCATGGCAACCTTCACCCTTCCTCTTCTCCTTCAGTTACCCTATTCCAACATCAAGCCTTGCGTTTGGAGCATCTTCCACCAGACATCACCATCCTCTGCTTGGCATCAACACCCTTCTCCTTCATGCTCCACCTTCACCTGCGTTTTTCAGTCTAGATGTCTTCTCCTTACCTGGCATCAGCATCCTAGGCTTTGACGACAGTCTCCATCACCGAGCGTCAATGATTTCATCACTCATCCGTCACAGGGGCTGCTGGGACCAGCATTTTTGCAGCCTAGCTTCTCCTTCATCACCTGGCATCACTCTCTATCATAGAGGCTATTGGGACTTGCATTTTTGCAACCGGCTCATCCTCCATCATCTAGTGTCATCATTATCCACCCGGCGTCAACATCTAGGCTGCTCTCCCTGCGTTTGACAACACCAACAATCTAGGATTTGTGTTTTGCTGCCCAGGTCACTCCCCAGCATCAGAGAACTATGGTTCGCTCCCTCGACAACTGGTGATCATCTTCAACATCTCCGACGGCATCAGAGGTTTGTGGTCCGCTCCATCAATAGTTGTCTTTCACCTTCCAGTGATTACTTCAATAGCCCACTGCCCAAAGGACTGCTTTCTGCTCCCTTCACTGTGCAAAATTCCCATAGGTATTGTTGCTTGATTCAGATAGGACAATGTAGTTATCTTTTGAGCTTTGATCTTCGACTCTATTGTATCAACTTTTCTTCTCATAACATGATTCAATGCATCCTCACCATGTTCTTCTTGTCTTTCTGAGTTTCTCTTCTCTCTTAGTGTTTACCATACACACACTGTGTTACTCCTTGCAACCCTACAATCTCTCTACACTATTGCTTATTTTGACATGGTATTAGAGCATACCTATTATTTTTGACATGGTATCAAAGCACAAGAGGTCAAAGAGCTAAAGACCCTGCTCATCATAGAAGGCAAAGACAGGTTGCAGGTTCGGCATCATCTACTAATTTCCCCCTTCATTTCCACTACATCACCAAGAGACAGAGATACTCTTCTCTTCCTCTCCCACCCACCCTCCCTTTTACAGGTTGACACTCCGATGCTATGAGTTCTCCACAGGTCAATGGACAAACCACTGGGTGCTCCTGTTCTAGCATCACTAGAACCCCCACTGATGCTTGCCGCCATGGACCTTTGCTCCCTACCCCACTGGAGTATATGAGTCTACCCCCCCAGGCACTCATTCTGCCACCTCTCCCTTCTGGTCCACAAAGTTTATTCTACACCCCCTTTCAATTTTTTATACTCAAGGCAATAAGACACATCCGATGCACACTAAGTCCTTTCGAGCCACAAGAGGACCGACTAGTACCACTGCCTCCTTGGGAGCGCTGCAAAGCGCTACGAAGGTTGCTTCTACTTCTTCTAGGGTTTCAAGAATGCCACCTTGACAACCTATGCTTCTGCAATCCGTTCCCCTGAGAGACTGTGATTGTTGGATACCGTCCTCTCGGCAATCTACTCCTTCAAGAGACAGTGATTGTTTGACACCCTCCATTACTTCGGCCCCCTAGTCCGCTCCACTAGGAGACAATGACTATTGCCCACCCTTGACTCAACCTAAGCCTCCCTTTTCCCCACCCTCAACTACTCAAGTTCGAGAGGCCACCTTCGATACCCCAGATATCTTCTTCGATACAGCCGACCGCACTTTCTTCGTCATCAATTGATTCGAAATTCGTGATCCGTGAGTTTTTAGATTCCCTATCTCTTGCAGAGGGGGATCTACTATCTTTGCCCTTAGAGGGGCTTTCTACCTCTTCGGCTTCAGAGGGGGCCCCTGCATCTCCACCCTCTAGGGGGGCACCTACTCATCCTAAAGTTTGTCACCCTCCATTTACTCTTTCAGGATGGCTATCTTTGAGTAACCGTTTCTCCTATTGATACCCGGCATCTTCAGAGACTGCCTAGATCAGGGCCTAGGAGGTTCAACCGCGACTTGGTGACGAGGCCTTCAAATTCCTTCCAGCATGGAGTTACAATGCTAGTGGCTTCTTTCCCAAGGTGGAGTCTGGTTCTACAATTCATCCCGTTACTGTTTCTTACTACAGGTTACCTTTCAAATGGAAATCTTGGATCTCCGAGATCCTCTTCTTCTTCATTGTCACTCTCTTCGCTCTTCTTTCTTCATCCCTTTTTGGGCCTAAGAGGGGGTATTGAGAAACCACTTCTTCACGTCACACACTTTATTTAGGGTTTTGCACTAACATCCCCAAAAAGAGCTAGTATCCACATTTTGGCCACTTTATTAGTGGGCACCCACACAATGGTGCGCCACCCTAGACAACTTATGTCTATAAATAGGCCAATCACTTCATTCATTCTTTACTTGACCATCCCTCTCTTCAATCATTCTTCACCACCTTCTTTGGTCACCACTGCTACCTCCCTTCAATCACCAGCCCCTTCCACTAATCTCACATCCCTTCAAGAGGACCTTGTGGTTCGTGGCTCATAGCTGCCTTCACCCTTCCTCTTCTACTTCAAGTGCCCTGTTCTAGCATCAGACCTTACGTTTGGAGCATCTTCCACCTAGCGTCACCATCCTCTACTTGGCATCAACACCCTTCTCCTTCAGGCTCCACCTTCACCTGCGTTTTCCAATTTGGAGGCCTTCTCCTTGCCCGACATCATCATCTCCAACTTTGCATTAGCATCCTAGCCTCTAGCGACAGTCTCTATCACCGAGTGTCAATGATTTCTTCACTCATCCACCACAAGGGATGCTGGGACCTGCGCTTTTGCAACCTGGCTTCTCCTCCATCACCTGGCATCACTCGTCTATCACAAAGGCTGCTGGGACCTAGGTGTTTGCAACCTGGCTGATCCTCAATCATCGAGCATCATCATTATCCACTTGGCATCGGCATTTGGGCTGCTCTCCTTGCGTTTGACAGTTTCAACACTCTAGGATTTGTGTTTTGCTGTCTAGGTCACTCCCTGGCATCAGAGGACTATAATTCACTCCCTCGAACAACTAGTGATCATCTTCCACATCTTCGGTATCATAGGTCTATGGTCTGCTCCATTGATAGCTATCATTCACCTTCCAGTGATTACTTCAATAGTCCACTCCCAAAGGATTGTGTTTCGCTTGCTTCACTATGCAAATTTCCTACAGGTGCTACCGTCTAATTCAAATAGGATAGTGCAGTTATCTTTTGAGCGTCGACTCCATTGTATCAGCTTTTCTTCTCATAGCATGATTCAATGCATCATCACCATATTATTCTTGTGTTTCTGAGTTTATCTTCTCTCTCAGTGTTTGCCGTACACACTTTGTGTTACTCCTTGTAAAACATATTCTCTCTGCACTGTCGCTTATTTTGACATCCATGAGGTGATTTGTTGCAAGATCTACGCTCTTCTAAGGGATCAATCACTCTTGGTGACATTGTATCGGTGCCTAATATTGCATAGTCATTTATTGCGTATGGCCGTGAAAATTCAAGGATAGCCTATTATTACAAATAGGCAGTTTGCCTTTGTTTCCCGATAGCACATCAAGCTCCCTTTCACAGGCCCTTTATGTTCCGAACTTCGGCTTTCCACTCCTCTCAGTTTATGGTCTTACAAGGCTCGATACCCGAGTTGTCTTCACAAAGCAGGCCGTTTATATTGCGGATTCTACTACAAGGATTGTTCTCGCAATAGGTTGGTAGAAGAGTGGGCTTTATAATCTTCATTCCCCTTCTTTTATGCACGGTCGTCCAAGGCAATTGTCTATTGCTATACCCATTCCCGCTTGGCACCATCTTTTCCACATATTCCTTCCCATCCCCCACCCTCTCCTCCAGTGGTTCCCTCGCAAAACCCTCATCCCTTTTAGAGGGGACGAACTCGATGATGCGGCTATGGATTCCCTGGCCCCTAATGTTTTGTTTCCCAGGATCGTGAGGAGCTTCTTCATTGACAATCTTCATCAACGGACCTCATTGACATTGGCATTCCTCTTGCCCCCACTCCCCCATGATCCATTTCTTCTTTGGTCTTCTGCCACATCCAGGATCTAAGAGAGGGTGTTAGCAGTCATGTTTGTTATGCCTTGTCATCTCCTGCCTATGAACCTTAGTTTGAGTCAGACAAGGACTTTTGGACCTCTGACAAGCCTGTCCTATTTTGATGGGGGTGGCTACTCATTCTAGAGTGGCCATTTGTGTACATTTCTATGCATTTCCTTCGGTTGTCGCGTTCCAATGTGCTTTTCTTGTGCAATTTCTACATTTTCCAAGCTGTCCTTGCCTATCAGATATTGTCCATGACTTCCAAGATTTTTTCTATGCCACCTATATTTTTCTGGTATTTTACCAACTTTAATGCTGGTCGGCCATCTTTTTGGCATCCTTCTAGGGCAAGTAGGTCAAAGTTGGGGATTGTCGGCTATTTATAGCCAGCCCCTCTCCACACTTCATTATCATCAGGCCATCTTCCTTCATTTTGGGCAGGTGTGTACTCCGACTCCATCATCTTTCTCTATCGCCAGTTTTGCCATCATCATCACCTGATTTAGTGCCCTCACTTATGTTGTGGGCTATATGCACGGACTAATCGGTCCTTCTGTATTCAACATTTGTTCCGTGTTCAATGCAGGTTTCTTTAAAACTTTTCTTCTCTTGCAGATTGTGTCTCTCTCCTCCTTTGTATTCGAGTTCCTTCTTCCATTCCGCACTCTCCCAAGATAACCATCACCTCTGTAGTCTTGGTAGGTCACTAGGTAGCCAACATGCACCCTTTGCCCAATGCCCTAGCTGCTTTGGGGTGGAACACCTGGGGTAACAGAAAATAAACATCAAGGGCTTATTTCTCATAGAGGAGGTGTTTGTGAGAGTGCACAACGGAAGAACACGAACACAGAGGAGGAGAGAGAGAAAGCAGGGAATGAAGGAAGAAAATCTGCACTGACTGAAATGAATGCTGAATACACTGAAATGGACTGATCAGTCCCTGCACGCAGCCCGAAGCGTCAGTGAGGATACCAGATCAGGCTGATGATAACGACAGCACCGAAGACGGAGGAAGATAACGGAGTCGGAGTGTGCACCTGCCAAAGAAGGAGGGAAGATGATAATACAACTGACTGCCAAGTGGGAAATGGCTATAAATAGCCAAAAAACCCAAAAACTGGCCGACCTGAAATTTGAGGCCATAAATATGTCCGACCAGCATTTAATGCTGATCCGACCAACATTTAATGCTGATCCGACCAGCATTTAATGCTGGTAAAAATGCCAGGAATGCTCAAAAAAATCCTGGAAAGGGTGGACCATGTCCGGCAGGTGAGGCAGGCTGAATAATGCAGAAATTGCCCCGGGAAATGCACATAAAATCTCGACTGGAGGAGAAAATGCACTGAAATGCAATAAACTGAGTGCTCTAGAATGAGCTACCTCCTCCGTCAAAACAAGTGATAGACAAGTCAGAGCTCCTAAAGTCCTCATCTGACTCAGACTGAGGCTCACAGGCAGGAGATGACAAGGCATGACAAACATGACTACTAACAGTGTTTAGCTAAAAATGCATTAGCCTAACTTAAACAGCCCCAAAGCATGCTTAATCAACGAAGAAACCTTCTTATTTTAAATAGAAACGCAATCCTAGAAAGTTATTGTGTTCCATATGCAAAACCCTAATTTGAGTGCCCCAAACTTTCTATAAATAGGCATGCAACCCACCACTCTCTCTCAATCTTATTTTTGCAAGTTTCACAAGCCATATCTCTACTGCCCACACCCCATTTGCAAAGGACATTGCAGCCAAAGCTTCCCCCAACCTTTAGCTACCATCTGGCGCTCGATTCCAACCTCCATCACCAACATCCAAGTTTTTGCCTACTGCTTCATCACTGTCAAATTTGCATTTGCTGCCAGGCATCCATCCCCACCTGCTGACGTCATCCTCCACGCTGCATTTATAGTCATCAAGGGTCTCTGGAGATTGCACCATCACTTCAACACCCATTTGTACATCTGCCTTCTTCATTTCAGCATTCGTCTACTGCAGATTTCTGTGTTCTACTATCTCTTTTCTCTCTCCCTCTTCTCTTGTGTTCATTTCTTTCAGTCTTGTCCTTATGCTTCAACATTTGCTGCACTCTGACAAACTTAACTGATCTTGACTAGAAGAAGACTGATTGTGGTTGATTGATGCATGTGGAAGAACTGATCTCAGAGTCTTTGGAACACTGTGGACTGATCTATACAAACATAACATGCTGTTCACTCCTTGTTTAGAACATTCTACCATGATTCAGAGTGATTCTATTGCTTGTTGTGAATAGGATTGAGGGGTTTCTGTGGACAGATCTAGGACATTTTTTCACACTGCTGTAGGTAATTCAAAGCAAGAATTTTATGCTGAAAATAGGGATCTTTTGAAGGGGAGAATAGGGTATTGTGAAGGATACAGGCTGCTTTGAGTCCGCTCTGATTTATGCATGTTTGAAGCCATATTTTGGGTCAAAAGTACATTGTTTTGAGCTCGGATTGATGTATAGCAAACTATAAATCTTTTGAGCTGAATGAAATCAAGTTTTCTCTTAGCTATAGTCTTAGAATTATTGTTTGAAAGTGATTGTATATGCTATGTTGAATCTAAGTCAAAGCTGGAACATGATAAATACAAACTACAATTGGGTTGTTGTCGTATTCCCTATGTTCCGCTTGTTCCAATTATTTATTGCCTTCTTCTTTTGCAAATTCTCTTGCTTTTCTTCTACAAGCTCTTCTTGCCAAAACCCTGACGGTTTTAGGCCAAACATGACAAATCTCTCTCGACACCAGTTCTACCAGCTCTTCCCCAAGATCATGGAAAAATTACAATCTGTGGCACATCTGGGAATCTTATGATTTGGCAAAGCTTGTGACTAAAGCCATTAATCATCCAAAGGTCAAGGATTTTGCCACTCTTTCTACGGAGTAGAAGCAGCAATTGGAGAAGGCTCATGCACATTGGAACAAATTGAGGGTCTATATCTGTTTGTTCCTCTCTCTCATGCACACCGCCATGATTGCTCACATTAAGCATTTGACATGTGCTTGTGAGATATGGCTGAAGCTAGACCAGCTCTATAATCAGATGACTCTTATGAATAGGGTGTCTTTGGAGGTTCATTTTAACTTTGAACCCGAATGAGCCCACCTCCATGCAAGACCACATTAACAAGCTTCACAATTGTTTCAAAATGCTAGTAAGGAAATTTAATCCGAAGACATGGCAGTGACTTTGTTGTCACAGTTGCGTCCCCAGTTCGGTGCTTTTTATCTGACTTTGATTCCATCAGGGTATTCTAACACTCTTAAATGGGAAGAGCTGGTTCCCATGGTGTTGCTGTGTTTTCTGTTTTCAAGTTTCTCTCTGAGTTCAGTTGTTAGTCGTGTTTTTACACATTCTATGTCCTCTGCAAACCCTAGAGTGTTCTCCTCACAACCAAAAGCGTTTTGCACCAGCAATGGATTCAATACTACAATTTTGATCCCGAAAGATGGGCATGCCATCAATGTAGACATGAGAAAATTGTCCAAAACTCCTAGAAATATTAGGTTAAACAATGGGTTCCACCATCTTGACATAAATCTGTCTTTACAAGTTAGCTCCTTTGTGCAACAGTCGCTTACCATACAGCAAAACAAAGTCAGGCCCTCAAAAAGGTGCTTTTGACCAAGCAATAAACTGCAGGAATGACCAAAGAGGTCTGAGCCAAAGGAAATAAGCCAATGAAGCAAGTGCATATTGTAGCCATACTAAAGGGCTAAGATCAGCCTGAATGTAGCTAAAACACCTCCAAACCAAGGAATGGACAGAGTAGCCTTAAACCTATCATCTCAAACTCCCTCTTCAGGATCTCCTTCCTGTCAGTTATGTGCTCAGTGTGACATGATCAAACCATCCACATAAGGGGATAACTGAGCGATCATAACATCCTCCACTCTACTAAAGTCTAAGATGTTTCAAGATTCAACTGAATGCTAACAGAGACACAAAATCATTTGCTCAACAGAGGTAGAACTTGCCAATAAGCAACGACAGGCATCACCACTATCTACATGGAGCCTCCCCTTCTCCCATTTGTGTGGAAGACACATAGTCACAAGCTACTTGAGGAAAAAGGGACCACACAATCTACAAAGAGCCTTGCACACTCCAGCAGAAAGGATCTTACAAATAACTGATACAGCGACACTGGAGCTGCAGAATAACGACAGAAAACAGTTCTGAGGCAATCCATACATGGACCAAGCATTGTAACCAAACACATAATGCTGTCCAACATAATTTAATTACCTGTAAGGACCACACCTTGATCATTTTGTCACCACCCCCACTGTACAGATAATGATCTGCAGAAACTGCCAGAGATGCAACCCCAGAATAACGCCAGTCTTGATGATGATGCCATTCAGCTAGTGAATTCTCAGCAAGAGTCTCAAGATCCCATACTCTGATTTCCCCACCATAATCTCCACTTATACAGACATTTGATTGTTGGTCAGCAGCCACAGCCATCACCTTATGGCTATGCCCTTTTAATGTCTTTACCAAGGCAGCATCCTGTGACAAGAGTTTACACTTAGTAGATCAAAACAGTCACAAGCTCACAATGTAGGTAATACAGATAAAGACACTCGGAGGCTGTTATGTGCCCCAGAAGAGTCCACAAGCATGCTCTATTTAGGCTTCAACATGAAACAGAGGATCCAGGTTGAAAGTTGCTCTTACTGTTAAAGACCACACGCATAATGTTTTATCAAAAGCAGCGCTTACTAGGTATTCACCTGCATAAGATAAAGAAAGTTTAGAAGTCTTCCTCCAACTCTGGGTGACGTGAATAACTAACAGTTCAGTGGTGGTCTTTTAAGACCGTGACCACTGGCCAGAGGCAGCATAAGAGGAACTCACCGCACACTGCCAGGGATGTTACACAGTCTGAATGTCCATCCAAAGACTTCTGCACTTCAGTTTTATTCTCAGGAGTTTCAGCTGATACAGTGGCTTGAGTCCATGTCAATGTCCCACGCTGTATGATAGTTTTTTGTACAGGACTCTCTCCAGTTTTACTAACATCACGTTGCAGGGCTAAGCACCAGAGCTGCCCTCCACTGTAACCAGAGGATAAAGAGCCTTCTCTATGATCCAGAGTGTCACCTACAGCATGAGTTAAAAGGTGCCAAATTTCAAGGACACCAGGCCTCTCTTGGGGTCTTTGAGCAAAACACTTGATCAGATTCTTCGCCAAGTGTATATAACAATTCTCAGCACCTAAGCATGCTGCCTCAGGTTCCACAGTGTCATACCCGAACCTTTCCCTCAACCATGATTCTGCCCTCTGAAGAGACTGCTCTGCCGTTTCAAAGAGATCAGATAATAGCAAATCATCTAATGGAGTCTCCCCGAACAGAAGATCACATAATAGACAACCAAGAGTCCATGAGTCGGACTTGTAGGTTACAGCTGGAGGTGGACAAGTATTGGATCCTCCAACCGTCAAGAGAAGCTCCGGGCTGACATAATGCAGTAGGTAGTGATTGGGTGAAACCAAACCTTTGCTATTGCTAAGGCTATTCAAGAAAGAATTTCTCGAGTACAAGTATGCCTGTATATCTAGCCGAACACGACCAAATTCATCATAACTGAGGCAATCTGGAGTGATGAGGCCAGCAATCAGACCTTCGTTGTGCAATCCTGTAAACAATTCACACAACTCGACTCCCCTGATGAAAAACGCTCTGGGAAGTGTATGGCCAGTTTGTGTCATTACTTCAGCGGAAGGACCTGTATTGCATCTTTTTGCAAAACCCCGGAAGTGATGCCAGTCCTTAGCCAAGGATTTGCAAACTAGATAAAGGTGCCCGTCTGCGCTCATCCAGAAGCCAAAAACAGTGCCTGCTCCTTGAGGCAAGCGCGAGATGCGAAGTGTGTGGAGCAAATCCTTCCTTTGATGGATCGTTAACGAGGCCAGAAGAGATAGAACTGTGTGAAAGTAATTTACCCGCTCTTCTACCTTGCGATGGCTTTCTTCGTCTGCGCAGCTCCGAGCGATCGGATAGAAAGAGACCGGATAATTGCGGCTTACGCTGTGATCCCACGGAGGGAAAGCAATCTGGCCGCTGGAAGTCCGGCAATCTGATGGTGGTGACGAAGGCTGGGGGTCTGTGAGGGTCACTGAACTCTGAGGAAGGATCCATTTGCACAGCTCGGCGAGCGAGTCCGAGTAGAAGGTGCCTTCCTTGTGCGATGGCGATGGCGATGGCGATGGAGGCTTGGAAGCAGATAACAAGCGCAGGAGCTCGATGTTTTTGGGGAGGCCCCGAGGGCCGGCGAGCGGCAGCTTGAAGGTGTGATTGCACTCGGGGCAACGCGGGAGCGCTTGAGGGGCTAGAGCAGCAACGCACGCTTGGCAAAGCGAATGGCCGCAGGCCAGCACACGAGGCACGACGTCCGTGTCATCGTAAGCTTGCAGGCAAACCGAGCACTCCGCAACGATGCTGTCTTCTCCCTCCATTGCCTTTCCCCATTCGTGCGCACAAAATACACAAAATACAAGAATTTACAAAATTTATATCTACGCCATTTTTATTTTAGAGGCCATGTGGATAGCATTTAGACTCTAGAGTCGAGTCACGCCAGGTGAGCAGCGCTTGCACTATCAGCTCTGAACAAAGCTTGTTGGCGTTCTTTTCCCTCTCGTTCATCAAGAACTGAACTGCCCTTCTACAATAAGACTCCGACTTTTGCATGTGTTTTGTGGGGGTAGTGGAGGCGTATCAAAACCCCACTCCAACCTTTGCAAATGCAACATGATATTTGTGGGGAAAGGAGGGTTGCCTTCCCCCACTAGAGTTGGGTGCTAAGAAAAGGAAAAGAGAAAGGAAGAAATTTCTTACAAGGAGTTGATTATCACCTTGCAGAGGCCTAGTAGGTTCTTGGAAACAAGCGCCTTGTCTTCCTAAGGGTAGCTACTAGCCGAAAGGAAAAGGAAGGAAGGTTTGAGGGAAAATAAAAGTGAGCACTAAAAAAGGATTAAGTGCACTAAAAGAGGATTAAGTGCCGCCTCACAAGAGCTTTGTAGGATCTTGGGTACCGAGAGGCCGATGCCCTGTTCTCATTGGGTCACTCTATGTTCAGCTCCCTCCTTTTTACACTCCCAAGTATGGAAACCTCAAACAGAAAATGTGTTACAAGAAAAATATGATGACCAAGCTATAGAAGTCCTCGCTAAGTAGAAGGTCATGGTCCAATTGTCCTAAGTTAGGTAGATAGTTCAGAACACCACTAGGATGACCTCTTTGATAGTATTTTTAGCCAGTCTGTGTTAGAGAAATTGGTTAAAAACTCGCTCTAGATTTATGTCAGATTATGATGGGCCTATCCCTTATGGATTTTCATACCTTGACTTTTTCAGGGGGTAGGGTGAGAGCTGTGGTATGTTTTGTTGTGTATTTTTTGTATCAGCTTGATGCTCTTTGTGGTTATGCATGTGCAAATTTATTCGTAGGATTTGATGGGCTGAGTTGCCCTATCCCGTGGTTGCCAATGACAGTTGAATTTTAGAAGCCACTTCTGAGCCATGCTTGAAGCATTTGAGGCCGTTTTTGGAGCAACAAAGTGTTCGAGAAACGCCAAAGACTAAATTTTCATGAAAAATCAAACAGTAGTGGATAGCCGATCTAGAGCCTTCTTAGATGCATTTTAACATCAGGAATCCAACACGAGTCTCGGTTCGTCGATCAGAGGTCATTTGACCCCCCATTTAGTCCCTGCAAGGTTTGGCATTATAAAGCAACTACTGGATCCAAAAGCCGAAAAATGTGTGACAGGGCCCGGGATTATAGATTTCGATGCTACGAAGTCGCTTGTCCAAATGGATCTCGAATCCGAGTTCATTTGCCTCCTCAAAAGTGAAATATCCACTTGCGGGACAATGTGAACACAAAAGATTGAACCGGTTATTTTAATGTTTTAAACCTTAGGCTTAATAAGAAGCCTCAAATTAATGCAAAAATTGTCAAATAGAGGGGGGTGCAAAAAAAACTTTGGTGCCCTCTTAAAATCAGATCGATGCCTCTTTGATACACACTAGTTTGGAGAGAGAAATTCTCAATCAGGACGAGGAGAGAGGAAGAAGATTATATGAGTTTGCTTATTCTAATGGAGTATTTAGAAATCTAATTTTCTAGTCTTTCTCTCTGCTATCTCCTCTCTCCTGTTAGTGACTGTTCATACGCATCAATTCAAGAGAGAAGGGGGAGGGTTTGTGATAAAGAATCCGAACCAAATGATGATGTTGGAGCGATGGAGGACGTAGATCGAGATGAGAAATGCATTAGCGACAAAGAAGAAGCGTCAGTGGCCTCCCATCTATAAGATACGAGCCTCGAAATCGCAGTTTCTATGCGTAAGTGAGCAGTTCTTTTATTTTATGAAAAATGGTTGAAGAAAGTCATTGATTTTGTTCGTTCTTAATTTTCCATGTTGCATTCTCTCTTAAATATGAAATAAAATAAAAAATATGATGATATAATAATTTTTTACAAAACCCGCAAGTTGCGATTTTGATAAAAATATTAAAATTCAAGGTTTTTGTTGAGTGTTTTGGGATTATATGGAAAAAAAATGGATATGAAAATAATTTTGAGTATTCTTGATCAGTAAGAACTCGTAGTTCTAAAATATAGCATTTTAATGAAGAAATGAATAAATATAGATATTTTTTAAAAAAAAAATCGAGCTAGAAAATTAGAAAAAATACATTTTATATCCGTGAGCATATAACAAGGCTGGAGCAAGAGGATCAAGCCTTAGTCAAAACCTTGTTTCTATGTTATAGTGTGTTTTTAGGTTTCTTTCTCTGCACATTGTCTGCATACTCGTTGTCTTTTACATGGCATCCATAAGACGTCCTTCTCGAGAGATTTTTCAAAGTTCTTAGCACTCGTAATATTTTTAATCTGTCTCCTTGACCTCTCTCTTTAGGTTTCTTTCTCTACACATTGTCTGCATACTTCTTGTCTTTTACATGGCATCCACAAGATGTCATTCTTATTCTATAAACTCTTGCACCATGTATAGCAAAAGCGCAAATGGAGAATGGGAACCCAAAACATTTACCATAAATGATTGGGTTACAATGCTACCATCTTGCAGGGGTTCTCACAGAGTGAAAAAAACAAAACAAGGAGATATCAAATATCATTGGAAGGGACATATCTTTGCCTTCAAAACTATGCCTCAAGGCTGGTATGCTTTGGTGCAACATGTTTACAAGGCTAGAGATATGCACTTGACTCCACAGAAACGTTTTTCCCAACAAGTACACTGTAAGTTTGAGTTGTAAAAGATATGTGAGTATATGGTTTTGTTTGAAGGATATGCTAAATAATGGATTATTGGTTGTAGATATCTTTCCATCAACAAGTTTCGAGTGGCAACCTATGGAGAGCCTCAGCGGAACATTCCATGCCATTCATAAAGAATTTGTAGACATTATTTATGCTAATTAGACCACGAGTTTTTTTCATGAAAGTGGATTTTTTGTGTATTATGGACAATATGTTGTTCCTTCAAGAGCAGGTGTGTATGGATACCTTGAAGATCTGCAGTTACCAAGCCTCTTATCTTTGGCTTGGGAGATGCCTGATGAAGCAACAATGGAGAGTTTTAAACTCAAAATTGCTCAAGATATTCAAAAGGCTATGACTCTTGGAAGGATCTCCTGAAGAGTATGCTTATCGTAGTTTTTACCCTTGCATGTTTTTGTAGCTTGCTTTAAAATAGCATGTTTACAACGGACGAAGGTTTCAAGGCTAAACAAAAAAAATTTAGAGGAAGATTTGGACAAAATTTTAGGTCTATGTTGGAAAGTTAAGGAATTTGACCACAAAGGTGACTTTGTAAGGTGTAATGTGTGCCCTCAATCATTGGGTTTATCCTATAATATATATTGAAAATCTCTTATCATAGGTTTTGATTATAGAAGATACAAACTTAGATTGGGTGCTTGGGTTCCTCTAGATTCAGATATTGATTGTAAGACATTGAAATTTACACTGCAAGTTACCGCACAAGAAGTAAAAGAGGTGAACATTACTTCAAAGTGGAGTCTTAAGGATGTAGGAGACACCTTGGAGTTTCTAGACAATGTTAATCTTGGATATAAGTTCAAGGTAAATGGTGCTATAATTGGAAAAAGAGTTGAGAGCTCTATATCATGTATGAGTTGTTTGCTTCCTAATGTTGTGAGTTTCGGACCATAAATATGCATGTACAAATAATTTTGAATCTTTCTTTTGCTCACAAATATTACTGCCAAAAACATGGAATTATACACATTGAGAAGTACTATTTAAAAAAATCTTAGTATAAGCTTTGCAATGATTCTGTGAATAACAAATCGTCATTTGTGGACCAAAACGATTTCATTATAGCATGAGTTACAAAATTGCAGTACAATTTAATAGGAAAGACTTGTTACAGGCTTTATAATTCTCTGTGATTATATGAACAAAAAATCGTCTTTCATGGGTAAGATCAATATGACATATCATTACATTCTGAGTCAGAATATTGCACTGCAGATGTATATACAAATGGAATGTTACTTTAGTACAAATAGACAAATTGATAGTTATAAGGCTATTTTTTAGCTTCTCCATCCTTAAGACTTTTCTCCTTCATCTGTCATCACTAGTTTCCTCTTAGGTGTTTTCTTTTGTTGCTCGAAGAACTTAACTACCTCATGCACTCTTTTCTCCTTAGGCTTTAGAGGAGATGGACTGCATTTCAATGGGAAAAGCTTAGGCATGCCCTTCATTTTGTGCCCCTTTTGTTTGGACCTTGGAGACTTCTTTTTCTTGGTGGTTGCCATTTTCTTGCCTTTGCCCTTTGTTATTTCCTGTAACAAAGCACACAAGTTATTTGAAGTAGCAAGAGACGTTCACTATAAAAAGGATAAAGCACAGGAGACTTACATTCACCCCCTCTACATTCAGTAACTTTGAATCTATTATCCTTGAAGCATTTGAAACCACTCTCCAGCCACAACTATGTAGATCATTTTGCAATGGGACCTCTTGAAGCAGAAACTTGAAAGGTCTCTGAGGATCAGCAATGCTTTCAAAGCTAGTGTCCAAGTGGGTAGTAACAAGTTTAGCAGCACTGCACATATTAATTTATTAGCGAATATTATAAGCTTTATCTAATAAAGACAAAATAAAGAGTGTTTATTGAC
The DNA here is from genome assembly GCF_053477565.2 of Lygodium microphyllum. Taxonomy (NCBI): domain Eukaryota; kingdom Viridiplantae; phylum Streptophyta; class Polypodiopsida; order Schizaeales; family Lygodiaceae; genus Lygodium; species Lygodium microphyllum. The sequence goes on along the minus strand of NC_141137.1, from coordinate 175,326,902 downwards.
AGATTCCTGAAAGAGAATTCATAAAAATGACCTCTCTTGCAGGAATATCGATATAGATTAGGCTGTAGTGACCTTTGCAAACCAAAACACAAGTGAGAAATAATAACCCTAAAGACAAATCATCAAGAGATAGAATATTGAAGAAAGTACCTTTAATTATATGAAAAAAAATATGATGGTTTGTGACACTATTGAAGTCCTTAAAAAACCTTGCAATATTTGAATCAGATTTTGAAAACAAATCCACAGAGAGAAGTGGATCAATAACAAATATACTCTTAGCAATATTAATGCTAAGAGAAGCAACATATGCCCTGTATACAAAGTAAAGACTGAATAAGAAAATGAGTACAGTATAAGGACCCTTGGAAAAATTCATTATAAATAAAGAGAAGCGAAAGACCTTACCTCAAATAATAATAAACTATTGAATCTGTAAGTTGAGTATCCTTTTTCTCAAATAGGATCTTATCCTCTGGAGAAATGCTCAGGTAGTCTTCTTTCTTCGGACTAATAGAAATATTCACAACCATTTGGCCGTACACTTTCCCCATCCTCACATAGTTCACTGGGCCAAGAGTCAAAATCTTTCTCTGGTAGATCAAATCCTCATTTTCTATTACCTCTTTCCTTTTCTCCTCCATGACAAATTCTTGCACACTTGCAACCCTTGTAGGATACAAATGGCTAACCTCTTCAATCTTGGGTGTTGGTAGCTCTTTTTGCTTTCTCCTAGGTGGAACATTGAGGATTTCAAATGCATTTTGATCAGTTGATGGAAGAGGCTTCAAAACTTTGTCAAACCTATATCTAAGTCTACTCACCATACTAAAGTCTTTATTCATTAATGTAATTCGATGTGCATGGGCAGTTGCAATATAAGCATCATTCATAAAATCTATCAAAAAATCCTCTACTGTCTCTTGCAAGCACAGGAGGGCAGACAACTGCCATCTCTTGTTGAGGCCATCCACATAAGCAACAAGGGACAACCTATCAGATATCTCCCTGACCAGTCTAAAAAATGCAACCTTAGGAATGAGGTGCTTGGTTGACTTTTGAGCTTTCCTGATCTATGCAAAACACCTCTGCATGTAAAACCATCTTGACTTTCTCTTTTTCCTCATAGGGGCTTCCTTGGCAGGCTAAGATTAAGGAGAAGTTGAGAGCTCAAACTCACCAAATGACTTGTTCTCTAAGGGAAATTCAGTTGAACTACCACCTGGTGTAACACGGACAACAATTTCTTCAACTGTCTCCTCAACAGTTAGCTCAAGCACCTTCTTGAGAAGATTTCTTCACCAATACCTTCCTTGCAGTTTGTTTTGTCCTTGCCATTGACACCAACACGACGTGATTAGGGAGCTAAATACAAAGGCGACTTGCTCCTCTCGCATGATATAAAAGGCAAAATAATGCTTGGCCCAATACAACGTGATAGCGCTGACCTGAGGTCTATCCTTTGACCTTATTGCTTCGTATCGAAGCCCCAAGGATGTTGTCTCTTGAAGCCATTCTTGAAGGGGAGCTACAAGCTCTACCCTGAGACCTATGGACCGCTTATTGATCAAGCATTTCAAGCCGAGCGGCCATGGCTACCTCTCATATAGCCGACGCGCCATGCCTACCTTATGAGTGTAGTGAGCTTACCTTGATGCTCGATCGAGTACCCTTCTCTCTCTTGCACACCAGTAGCTCCAGATCCTTGTGGCAAGCTCAAGTAACCTCAATCCCTCTCCCATGAGCTCCATCCTCCATAGCCACGCGTGAGACGAGGGAACAGAAGAGAAGAGAAGAAGATGGAGAGAGGAGATGGAGAGCTTCTTCTCCACAATCCCTCACTCTCACACACACTCCCTCACCCTCTCACACTCCTCACTCCCAAGAAGGCAAGAAACAAGAGAAGAAGAAGAAGAAGCTTTAGCCACACACAAGAATGAGCTTCTCATTCACTTTTGAACTTTATATACATGCCCTCCCTTCTTTGGGCGGTCATCCCCTTTTTTACATGGCCGACTATTGGCCTAAGCCCATTTCTCATTTCCCACCATTCTAATTTATCCTATTCCCAACTAATGCATACAATTTGCACAGGAGCGAGCCTGGCACTCTTTTACAAGGATTCGGGAGTGCTTCCACATTTAATGGTGAGCTTTTTACTCTTTTGCTTTCTCGGGGCGACACTGAGACTTTCTGGGGGTCGTGCCCGAACATTTAAATTTTTCAGGGTTTGGTTACCGGTCAAGGTGCCTCTTCCTTCTTTTATCCAGCGCCTTTTTTGCTATTTCTTTTTTTCCATTTTCCCGCTCCTTTGCTCCATTTTCTCGCTCCATTGTGCTGCGGTAAACACGGTAAACATTACCCCCCTCCTAGCCAAGTGCCAGTCCCATGGCACTGCAGTGGGAAGTAGTGGGATAATTGGGTCTGCTACTAAGTGGAACTGGTGGGTAGATGACACTGATTCAAAGGTGAGGGTGTGAATGAGAGATGATGGAGTTTAATGATGATGACCAGGAGAGATTCTGGCGTGCGTTAGGCTTCATGAAGATGCTCGGCAATTCTCACACAGTTGTGGCTTCCATTCTGCGAGCGGCTGATAGGGGTTCCAGTTGGCTGGTGAAAAATATGTAGCCGGTCATCCGTTGAGCATCAGAAACACTTAATCAATAAGAAATCCCTTAGGAGGATGGTGTTGGAGGGATTTATCCTGGAGAAGCCCCCCCGAACTCTGCCTTGACAAAGATATGCTTTGTCTTCGCATTGAAGATCTGTGTCTTTGATTTGAAGATATTTGTCTTTTATTTGAAGATCTTTGTCTGTGATTTCAAGATCTTCAGTGTTGCGTTGAAGATCTTCAACCTTGCATTGAAAATCTTTAGGCTTTTGGAATCAATAAGCGATCCGTAGATCTTGAGGCGTTAGGCATGCATCTTTGGAAGATGAGGTTCCAAAATCTATGCCAATGTCAGATCTATTACTGAGTACTCCTTTTGCTTAATTTGGTTCAGTCATGGTAGCCATCAGCATGTAGATGGTTGGCGACATGAAAATCCAATGCAAAAAAGCTCCTGAAACTGCAGCAATGGTGTCATGTTCGACACATGGAAAAAGTTTTGGTCATTAAAGGATGCCGTGGATGATCTTCTTAAGCTGAGTAGCCAATTCTTGAAACACGAACATAACCTGCAATAAAAGTTGTGCGCTCCCTAAGGGGTGTGTCTGCCTCACCGTGTAGTGCATGGTGCCCGTGGTAGTGGAATTGGAAGATGGGTCTAACCTTGGGCAAGCCCTTGGTAATGTCCCGCACTTGAGGACCCAGTTCGTGTGTCGTTCGAGGTGCGGTGCAAATCTTAGGGTGACAGGTTTGAAAGTCCTGCCCTTGATGTGCCCTAAGTGTGAAGTGGGGAAGGGGCTAGGGAGAACCCTAGATGCAGTGATTGTGGTGCACAATAAGGCGAAGGGAAGTTGCAAGCTCATCATGTGAAGTCTTCTCTCTCTTATCTTTGCTTAGTAGTAGATTCATCCCTTGGCTTTGCTATTCTTTGCTTTTGTCTCTTCTTTCCAGTTCACCTTTTCTTTTGTTGCCTTGTGGCTTTATAAAAAAAAAAAAGAGGTTATACATAGATGCATGTGATACAAGGGCATGATGGAAGTTTAATCCTCGTCATCCGAATGGTGGGTAGGGGATGGTGGAGGGCGAGGGGCTTTGTTAAGGAATCTGCGGCTCAGCAGCAGCAGGTAGCCCTTGAGATTGAGGCGGGTCTTGAGAGTGGTGGTGGAAAGGAAAGGGTGGTTGCACTGTGTGAATTTACTATCGCTCATATCCTCAAGCAGTGCAATACAGAAGGATGGCAAAAGAGTAGCGCGCATCATGAGGCGAGTCATGGTGCTGCTATCTATGGCATTGGGGTCGAAGTAAAGGGGTGGAAGGTGGCGTTCTTGAGGTGCAGGATCTTGGTAGATTAGGACCCTAATTAGTCTAAGATAATTACAGGTTGTTATGAAGGCAGGGTCAAAACAGGATGTGAACTCAGTAAGGAATCTATCTATGGAATTGTACAAACTAGGGAGGGTAAATACAAGGGCATATTTATAGGAGGTGCTATTGGCGTTATAGATGATAGGGAAGTCAAACCTATCGTGGATGGACGGATTAAAATCCACGCCTACCCTTCGAGGACACGGCATGAATGTGGGGTCATTTCTCTCAGAAGGAAGGGTGTTACAAAATGCCATCCAATGTCAAGGTTGACATTAAAAATGTGTCTTCTCCAGGTGGGTTGGCAATTGTAGCCCTCCACCGATCTAGGCACCTGAAAGACTTTATCATGCCAAAATTCGCGGTCCTTGGTTCCCCAAGCAGTTGGGTTGGCCTCTCGCTCCACTAGCCACTTGTTCTTGAGCCTTGCACCCATAGCAATTACATCGTTTACAACTTCAATGGGCATTACTCTATTTAGTTTAGTGGGAAGCTCGAAGCTCAAGTCGAAGGGGTTGCACACACATTCTTGCTGTTCCCAGATGATTAGCTCTGCATGGAATCCAGCGGGAAGGTCCTTAGGGCGCAGTGGGAGAGGAGCACGTTGCCTTGGGATAGGTCTAATGTTCAGCTTCTTCCTTGCCTTCTCCACCATTTCTCTTCTGCGCTTAGCCAAGGCTGCTTTCCTCTCGGTGGATGTGTCAGTGGGTTGCACTTCATCTTGTCGTGGAGGAGAGGATGGTGGGACGTAGTCCTCCTCCTGAGGTCCCAGATCAAACTCTGGTCCACCCCCTTCTACTTGCACTTCTTCTTGCACCTTCTCTTTTGTGAAACCAAGTTTGTCAATTTCTTGCACCGTCAGGCCTACCTGTGTAAGGTATTTTCTTTGCTCCTCCAGGCTCTGTGGCAGGCCTCCTAGTTGTAGTGGTACGTGCAGGCCTGCTATTAGGGCTCTGCGTGCAATGGCTAGCTTCTTCTGCACTAATCATTGGCCTCGTTTTCTTCTGTTTTGGTGGAGTGAAGCAGCGTGTTGAGGAAAGTGTGCTACTGGGCCATCATAGAGAGCTGGACAGCCTCTGCCTGATTTTCAGCCAACACTCTATCTCCTTCTGCTTTGGCCAATCGGTGTGCCAGGTCTCGTACCCTCCTTTCGTTGTGGTCAGCCCATTCCTTCGCTCTCTTCTCCATATCTTCCAGGCTCTCCCCCTAATGGAGGGTCATAGCCATGAGTTGCTTCTCTTGGTCTTCGAGCTAGCGGTGTAGGCGGGATTGCTCCTGGTCTTCATTGACGATTTGCGCACACTGAGCTGATTCAGCTGCACCTACATTCTTTGCACATGCTCTTCTCTTAGCTTTTCTAGCTCTGCAGTCTCCTGTTTGATCTTCTCAAGCTGGTTTTGTGCCTCCTGGTTGACTGCAGTGAGCTGGTCGTTCTTGCGCCGCAAGTGAGAAGTGGTCTCCCTCTCTCCATTGAGGCGATCCATTAGGATTTTTCTTCTTCCCTCCCAGGCAGCATCATGTTCCTTTAGGGTTTTTTGCTTCTTCTACATCTCTATTGCTGGCTTCCTCCTTTAGCACAGCAATCTCCTTTTGGTACTCTGCTATCTGTTTAGTTTTCTCTAGCTGGAGAGTGGCTCTTGATTCTCACTCTGTTGCCAACTCTTCCATGGTAGTTCTCATTCCTTCCTTGGCCTTTTCTAGCTGCGAGAGCAGCTCTTTAATATACTCATCCTACTGGCCTGCTGGAGGTGGGGGATGGGACATGGTGGCGGTGGTGGTAGTAGCTTTTGTTTTCTGTCTTTTAAGCTCTGGGCTTGGCTCCACATCAGCCGTGGCTGGCCTCGTCACTCCTGACACTGGGGTGGCTACACTAGCTTCTCTTGCTAACTCCCTTTGCACTAGGAACTGCAGCCATGTGACCATATTACTCTCATCGACCTTTGGCGAAGTTCCTGGGGCGGGGATGGTTATTACGGAAGCAGCAGGGCTAGTTGGCACAAAACTGGTAGGGACAAGCGTGATGGCCTCCTTGCCCTTGCCCTTTGCGACCGGCAGTGGGATGGGATCTGGCACATTCAAGCTCGTGTCCGGGTTCTCATCCTCTTGGAGTGGGGTTTACTTTCTTTGTCATTGATGTTGTTCCACAGATAGGTGAGTTGCAAGTTCTATATCTTCTTGTTCCTTCTTCCTCAAGGCTTCTTCCTCCTCCTCAGCCCTTCTTTTCCTCTCCTCTTCTGCCTTTCTAGACTCCTCTTCCACTCTCTGTGCATCCTCTTTTTCTTTCCTTTTCCTCTCTGTTTCCTAAGCTCTTGACACTCTTTGCGCTTTTTGCAGTTCTTCTTTCTCTTTCTTCCTCCTTTCTTCTTCCCTTTGCTGTTGGAAGCGCTTAGTGTGCTGATCTCTTTATTGCTGCTGGCGCTGTTCTTCTTGCTTTTCTTCTTCATCACTACTTTCGTCAGAGCCAGAGGATTCTTCGTTGTGTGATGAGGGTGGCGGTCTCTCCTGCTCCTCCTCTACTACTCCTACCTCCTTTACTGCTTCTTCAACGAGGGCAGTTATTAGTACACCTCCATATCCAATGAATGATGCTTTGGAGGCGGCCTTCTTCCTGTCTTTTGCTGCTGGGGATTCACCTCCAGTAGGTTGGCTTCCCAGATCAAGCACTACGGCTGCCTTCTCAATTGTGTGTCTTACATAATCATTCCAGTCAATCTCTTATGGTGCATTGGCCGCGAGGCTTTCGAGCACATGCACATTTATTCAGCCCCTATAGGCAGTGTATCGATGGCTGGAGAAGAGGGTGTGCATGACTTTAGCATGCATGCGGATTTCGTCATTAGTGATGTCCTAGATATTGACTCTGGACCGCACCTGGCCCCTGTCCATTTTTAGCATGGCGAAGACATCCCTTTTTGGTCTCTTTACGGCCCTTGATTCTAGGCCTAGTGCCTTTTCTACTAGTTCCTTGCTTAAGGGTACCCTGACTTGCCTAGCAGCATCCTCCCTTCCCTCAGTCATCGTGGCACTCTTGGAGGCGGAGTCAAAAGTTCGTAAGAACTCAACACACCTTGCAGGATCCACATTTTGCTCCGCCTTCTCCACATACTTGGTCATATTGCACTTTTCTATGACCTGCTTAGCTGCTTCCTCCGTTTCCACGACCTTGGATAGGTTGTGGACAGTTCGGAAATTCAGCCGTCTGTAAGCTTGAATTTGCAGACTCAGCATATGTTTTTGCTTTTCTTCTTCCACGAAGGGAAGCTTATGAGCGCGATCTTGATGAGCCATCTTGGGTTCCTGCCCAGCAAAAATACTTGTCATTAATCATAAGTGGAAAAGGAAAACATGGCTAAATGAAGTTAAGCATGAAAAATACGCAAAACAGGAATGCAAAGAACTTGAAAAATTTTGCTAACTTTTTTTAAAAAAATCATTGAGTTCAACTTTTCAACAATTATTTATACATTCTTAGCCTTATTCCTCCCCCTCGGAAAGATGAAAATCCTTCCTAGGATTGAATGAAGTGGTGAGGATATCAAAGGTGATTGTGATGGGGTGTTTCGGCTAACAGCCACTCATAAAATGCAGGGTTGTACTCAAGTTGAGCGTCACGATCAAGTTCACAGGGTTGTACAGAAACTTGGGAGATATAGGTTAAGACATCGTGAAAAATATCTCCGATATTAAGGCAGCTTGCAACGTGCAGTTCTTCTTCCGTAAGGAATTGGTCAATGTAAGGATGGGCTAGGACCTAGTCATCTAAGTGTTGGTTTCGGGTAATGGCCAAAACTCTAAATGAAATAGGTGCCACATAAGTAGGATCGTACTCAATGGTCTTGATTGCCCTCCTTTGTTCAGCATTTGTCATGATACGACAGCCTTTCTTTTCCCATTGGGTCCGCAAAGTGAACCACTGTTGTAAGAACGAGGAAGTTGAGCTTGCAAGTTGCGTGAGCTCATGTAATTCTTGTTCGGGAGCAGAAAGAGGAGACTTACGGTATGAGGTGATTAGTCGCCTGAGAATAGCTTGCTCCTTTGAGATTTCTTCATTTGCTATTAGTTCAACAGCAATCTTGGGGAATTTGACGGTCATAAACTCGTATTCCTCCCAAGTGCATGGTAATGCACGAACATCGAAAGCAAGTGGTTCATCAAGAATACCTAGGTCCAATCGCTCATAACTCCTAGCAAATGTGGTGAAAGTGTGGTCTAACACCTTAATGCAGGTCACAAGGTCATCTCCTAAAGTTTCAACAAGGTCTTTAGCCAAGGAAAGGAAAGATCGTACCGCATAGGAAGGCCTAAGACCTGCTGGTGGTGATGGTGCAATTGAGCTGGACAGCAGTGACTCCATTGCTGGTGTCACGGGTGTGGCTTTGCACTCCGAAGCACTTTGAAGTGCTGTAGGAAGCTCTGGTGGCATGGAAGTTGTGCTGGGTTCTGAGTGCATAGTCACGGAAGTATTCAACTCTTTTGAGTGAGGTAAGCTTGAGGCTTTTAGCGATTGCTTTGGTTGATAAATTAGCTAGGACTTATTAGTCACAGCCGATAGTGGTTTGCTAACTACAGCCTGGGCGCTATGTTTGCAAGCCTCTCTCACTGGAATGAGGTTGCTTGGAGATGAGCCTTTAGATTTGCCATTCTTAGGCACCCAAATCCAGGGGTTTCCTTCATAGTAGCCTTGCGCTTGCAAGAGATCTTTGGGGATCCATCGCGGGGTGGTTGTGTGCCTACGTTGATAGCGTCCAAATTTCCTCTTAGGCCGTGATGACTGATTGTTTTGGCGTTTAGAAGCACATTTAGGTGGTCTACCCGGAGGCGGTCTTTGCCGCTTTGGCACCCATATAAGCATAGACTCCTTGGCCTTGTGAGCACTCTTGGTGGGTTTGGGTCTAGGGTCTAGAGCTTGGCGTGCGACCTTAGTGTCCTTCTGTGTAGACTTGAGCATAAGTGAGGTCGTAGTGATTTCTACCGATGGCTTCACAATGTTGAAAGGGTCAGAACAACCCTTGCTAAAAGTCATCACTATGCGCACATTGCCTATAGCAAGATGGATGAGATCTAGATTATAATCCACATTACAATTCGTCTGCTTCTTAAAAGTATGACCTAATAGTGACATATTATTGGCTCCTTTTGTGTTAGGCAACATGTGAAAGAAAGCTGGTATACGGTCAGCAGACTCGATAGAAAAAACCACTTTGCACTTCCCTAAGAGCGTGTAAGCATTGCCCCCAAATGGGGTGAGTTTGGCGTTGGTGGGTTGCAGTTTAGGTTTATCAATGTGTGTCCAATGGTCATGCATCAAGATATTGTAATCGGCACCTTCATCAATCAAAGCATCAAAAGAATAGGTCTTTTCTGCAGTGACGGTGATTCGTAAGTAGGCGGGTGCCACTGCTTCTTTATTTTGATCTGTTATTTCCGTAATAGTAGCTACGCAGACGTTGATAGGGGCTTCCAACATAGGTGGCTCATGCAACGGGTGGGAAGGAGGATAGTATTTTTTTAATGTGGCTGCCATTGAAAAATCCGATTCCTTCGCCTTCGAGCATCTCTAATTCAATGTTGCCCGTTCGACTAATTGCACGTACTCGGAAAGGTCCCAGTCCACGGAATTTCATTTTCTGTTTGTGACCCTTCACAAAGTATAACAGAACGAGATCCCCTTGATCAAAGTCGCATTGTTTGACATGCTTGTCAAACCACATTTTTCTCCGTGCTTTCTCACAAATCAACACATGGGTGGCCAAGAGCCGGGTTTCCGTGAGACGTTCTAGCTCTACCAAGCGATTTGTCCAAGTGTCTCTTCCCTCCCAGCACTCCTACATTGCTATCCTTAAGCTAGGGACAAAAAACTCTAAGGGCAGAATGGCCTCCGTTCCATAAGTCGGCCTAAAGGGCATCTGGCCTATAGCCGATTTATAAGCCGTACGATAGGCCCACAAGGCCGCCATTAACTTGTTGTCCGAGTCACTCCGAGATGTAGATACCACTTTTGTGAGTACATTGACTAGGATTTTATTGGTGAATTCTGCTTGTTCGTTAGCCTGAGGGTAATAGGGCGAGGATTTTCTGTGAATGATTAGAAAAGTAGAGAGCACATGTGATATCACCTCATTAATGAAGTGTGTACCCTGATCACTGACTAATTCTATTGGACACCCAAACTGTGAAATGACCTGCTCCCACAAGAACTTTGCAGTGGTTCTAGCGTCATTCTTCTTGTAGCTCTTGCCTCTGGCCACTTCGTTAGGTAATCAGTTGTTGCCACTATGACGTAGCGAGCCTGAGAGTACTGTGCCGTGAGACTGATAGGTCCAATGAAGTCGATGCCCCATTTTTCAAAGGGTTGTCGGGCTATGACAGGGGTCGACTCCATTTTATCTTTGCACACGGGCACCTTGGTTCTTTGGCATTTGTCACAGTGCTTCACAAATTTAGCAGCATCACGGAATAGGGTGGGCCACCATAGTTGGGATTGCAGCACTTTTCGGGCTGTTGTATCCCCGCTAAAGTGTCCTCCAGCGATTCCGCCATGTGCTTCTTTATATGCATCGTGCATCTCGTGCTCACACACGCATCTGCGCAACAAACCGTCTTGTCCTAACCTATAGAGTTGGTCGGGTATCAATTGGTATGGTTGGATTTTCAAAATAAGTCTCCTCAGCTTGGCCTTCTCAATTGGTCTCTCAGGTAATCTGTTCTCCAGCACCTGAACTACATCATCGGCCCAATATGGCATCAGATCAGCTTTAAACAATTCTCTCTCACTAGACAGGTTAAAGAGATAAGTATCCGGTAAATCGTCAGGTAGGTCTTGTCCAGCGGCTTCTCCTGTGGGTATGCGGGATATATGGTCAGCCATGTAATGCTGCTTTCCTTTGGGTACAACCACAGAGAAGTCAAATTCCAATAGGAGAAGTAACCATCTAGCTATGCGTCCTATAGCGCAAGGCTTGTTCACAAGATAGAGCAAGGCTTGATGGTCAACAAAGAAGACAAAGGGAGTGGCCAACATATAATGTCTAAATTTCTTTACAGCAAATACCATGGCCAACCCCTCTCTTTCTGTGGTGGAATAATTCATCTCGGTCTCTGTGAGCTGCCTGCTGGCAAACTCATCGGATAGTCTAAGTTATGTTCACCAGGCTAGCATAGCACGGCCCCAATAGCAAACTTAGAGGCGTCTATGTGCACATGAAATGTTATGTTCCAGTCTAGGGCTCGTAAGATTGGTGCAGTGGTAAGAGCCTTCTTCAACTCTTCATATGCGCACTGGCATTTCTTAGTCCACTCAAACACGATCAACAGCTTGTATAATGGTCTAGCAATCAGTGCATAATTTAGTACAAACCGGTGATAGTATCCAGTATGTCCTAAGAAACACTGAACTCCCTTGTAGTTATTAGGTGGCGGAAGGTCGAAAATGACTCTGACTTTTGAAAAGTCCGTGGTGATGCCGTTCTTTGACACCACGTTCCCTAGGATACATCCGTGTTTCACCCAGAACTGGCACTTCAAGGGGTTCAACGAGAGGTTGTATAACCGACACTGTTCAAAGATAGCTCTCAATTTCTGTAAGTGTTCGGCCCAACTAGAGTGTACACATAAGTCATCTACAAACACCTCTAGTTCGCGCCTAAGCATATATTTGAAGATACTGCACATTAAGCATTGGAAAGTCGCAAGCGCATTCATCAGCCCAAAGGGCATGACAATGTAGGTGAATACACCCCATTCCGTGGCGAAGGCAGTCTTGTGCCTGTCATCGGGCTGCACTTGCACTTGATTGTAGCCCCAGAAGCCGTCCAAAAAATTGTAGGCCTCTTTACCTGCTACCCTCTCAAGCATGTGCTTGGTGTATGGTAAAGGGTAGTTATCCCTCTTTATAGCGGCATTAACTTTCTTGTAATTAACACACACTCGGATTTTTCCGTTCTTCATCACAATCACAATCGGTGATACCCAGTCCGTGTGCTCAATCTCATATATGAATCCCGCCTTCATGAGCTTATCAATCTCCTCTTTTATTGCATGGGCATGTTTGGGATTCATGGGGTAAGGTCGTTGCTTTGTTGGCACTGCATCAGGGACTGTTGGGATATTATGAGTCACAACCCTAGGGTCCACCCCTTTAAGTTCTTCCAATGTCTAGGCAAATACATCAATATACTCTTGCAAGACTGCAACAAGTTTAGCCTCCTCATCCTCGGTCAAATCGTCTACAATGAATACAGGTCTTGGCTTTTCGCCCTCCCCAACCAAGTTGACTTCCTTGACTTTGGTGGGTCCTTCAATCAGTTTACTAGTTTCGCCCTGCCTCTTCGCACCTAGCAGAATCACTACTCTGTCACCCTTTTTAAATTTTGTAAACCGTTTGGGTAGATCCAGGGGTTTCTTTTGCCTCTTTGCTTCTGAGTCCTTTGCTCGCATCCTGGCCTCCTCCTTTAATCTCCTACACCTTAGGTGGACTGGCAAGTCCCCTTTTGTACGTTTGACCTTAGAGGGTTGGGGTATCTCGGGATCACTCTCAATGCTGAATTCCCACTTCGAGTTAAACTCGCATCCCTCGCTTGAGGAAGGAGTTTCCCCAAGGGGTCGTAGTTCAGTAGGTGCATCCGTCTTGAGCACTGGGATTACCCATGGTCGTGCTAATCCGACTTGCTCGTAATCCACGGCTCCTATGTGTTCTAGCCAGGATCTATCACACTCTCCGCATGACTCCTTTTTCACTCCAATTCGTCTTTTCCTTCCTGGGTCTCGAGTCTGCCTTGATTTGTTCTATCATTCTCCCTTATGTGTCATACTCTATTGTATCTATCTCTTCCTCACTTTCATCTCCTGTAGAGCGGTAGTCCTCATATTCCTTGTCGTCAGAGTCTTGCTCTTCAGATCGTTCATCATCACCTAAGCTTTCCTCTTTAGTCTCCTTGTCGTCAGTAACTAAAGCCCAATTGTATGACAAATTCAGATCGTGGACTTTGGTCCATTTCCATTCTGGCTTAGTCAACAGATCACGTGGAGGCTTTAGGTTGGCAGCCAAGTTGCCCTTTAGTGTGTCTGTCAGATACTCTACGATTTCCTAAAGCTCTAGCTTATTGCTGGGGATATGGAATGAGACAGGTTTCCTTGGGTTGAGTAAGCTTCCTGCCATCATGCAGAGTGGCACAGTTGGCTCCTCTATTGGCATGGTTGCGGCTTTAGCAGCCTGCAGATATAGTTCTTTCTCATCTGAGAATGGTAGGTCAATGGTTGCCAAGACGTGCATCCAATCCCGCTCATCCTTAGGGCAAGGAATATATTTAGTGAGTGATCCATAGGGTTTGGTCATTTGAGCATCGCCTTTCAACATGGCTGAGATGGCATTTAGGTCAATGGGGGTCATTTTCCAAGTGTCCATCTCTACCCTTACTGCTTCAGTTCTGCTCCCTAGGAAGATCAAACCATTCCCCCAATCTTCAATGACTCGAGCATTTCTCATCCAAGGTCGGCCTAGTAGTATGTCATAGTCCACTCCCTTCATGACAATGAAGTTCACGGAAAACTGCACACCTGCAATCTTTACTGGCCAGTTCTTTAAGACTCCGAATAGCCTAAACTTCATTCCATTTGCTAACGTGACATTGAACCTGGCAGTCTCTATAGGAGGGTTTCCCCATGCCTCTAAAACTGCATGGCTCAGTACGCTAACACCGGCGCCTGTGTCTACAATTCCTTTCCGCATCATATCTCCTAAGGCTAGAACAGGTAAGACTGCATGCATTTTAGTGCCTTTCCAGAAAGCATTGATGTGCAATGACTTAAGAGTTGAGTGTAGAGTTAGACTTGGGATTTGCGTAACTGCATCATGATCTTGCTAATTAGCACCCGTAAGTCCTGTGTGTCCCTCCACCAAATCTTTTAAATCCTGCCATAAAGAAGGATTCTGCCTAAGTAGGTCTTCTATGCTTAGAGTTACTGGGGTGGACATCAAGGTTGCAAGGAGACTGCTAGGCTCTTGTCTTCCCCTAAGGCTAGTACTCTTGGGCCATGCATTCTGTTTGCCCTGGTAAGTCTCTCTTTGGCCTTGCTGGCTGCTGAGTTGCCCCCTGTGGCAAGGATACACTTTTAGTTTGTGGTTTTGTTGGTGAGACTGGTGTGCTCACGCTGGAAAAATCATCCATTGGATCTTCTAGTATGGGTTCAGCATCCTTGAGGTGCTCCTGGGCATCCTTAACCCACTCCTTGACTTTGGCTATAGCTTCGAGTTGCCGTTTGGGATGGGGATATTCCCCTACCTTGGCACTCCCTAGCTCAGCTGTCTTTGGGGCTAAGGTCTCTGCCTCTGCATCCATGACTTTCTTTCCTATCCACTAACGTCGTGGCTTCCTCGGTTTTAAGGGTTATCTTCACATCTATTCTCTTTTTCCTTCTCCTTCGGCTTTTCTTTCCTATTGAGGCTGCGTCAAGGTTACTTGGTCCAAGCAAGGAGATACCTGCCTGCCTTGTTTGAGCTCGTGTCATAACCTGTAGTGGGATAGGTGTGTCCTCATTATCAAAGGTTTCCACTCCAAATAGCCCAAGAGGTACTGATGGTACGTTGGCAGAGCTAGCTGATGGTTTCCTCCTAGGACAATCAGGAAACAGGTGAGTGATCCCACATTTTGTGCATCGAAGATCCGCTTTGTCCTTGTTAGCCTGTTCCTTCTCTGGGCGACGTGATGAAATGTGGCCTGGATGGCTGTAGGTCCAGCATGTGATCGGATCTTGGCTTGGCCCTCCAAAGCCTTTGTCTCTTCCTCTACATAATGCCATCACTGGCACCGGCCGATAGTCCATCAGGATTGGGTTGCCCTCCTCGTCATAGGATATGTACGGGTTGACATATGTCTCCTCTTCATTAGGCTCTTCCACATAGTGAATTGGAGCATCGCTCGGTGGGTGGGTTACAAAAGGCCCTGGTGGTCTTGGCATACCTGTTGGGTTCATCTCCAGCCTAGGTACGGCAAGTCTTGAGTCATTTGGTGCAGGGAGTGCCAATTGGGCTCCCCTCCCAAAGAAATTGGATGGTCTATTACCTAAGTACAGAGGATTGTACTACTGTGCATATGGAAATCTCCTCGGTATCCTGCAGTGCAATGCATCATGCTCGAATCTACCACAATTTGAGCATGGCCTAGATCTAGGATCTTGGCATTCAACTCGGAGGTGATTGCTGCCACAGTATATACACTGTACATGCGATCGCGCAGGTTTCCTTATCAGTTCCTACAGTCGTGCAATCTCCATTCTCATCTCCGCCATCTCCTGGCCTTGGTCCATACTCTTTCCCTTTTCCTGCACACTAGCGGTTGCTTTTTCTCCCAAAATAGTTGATCTCTCTAGGTCCCTCTGATTTGCACTTTCTGGGCTAGTAGTCCTCATGCTTCGTTCCTTAAGCTGATCATCTACACGTATTGCCTCTTCGAAAACTCTAGCTAGCACGTCTCGTTGCAAGGTAGAGTTACTGGCCAAAGCCTTGTAGAGCTTCTCGCTCCAAATTCCATTCATGAATACTGTAGACACTGCCCTCTCAGTAGGTCGTTCATTGGCAGGGATCCTTTTGAAGAGGCTACGCACATGAGTGACGTAGTCCTTGACGTCTTCCTTCTCCCTGTGGCTGATATTCATCAAGCGAATGATGAGGTTGTCAGAATACCCTGCCTCCGAGAATCTCTTGATGAAGAGGCCCTTAAGGCGAGCAAAGTTTGTATGTTTTGTGTCATCAAGGCTAGAATACCAGATTCTCCCCTTATTGCCTAAGCACATGCCAAAGCTTGAGAGCGTTGCGCAAGGTCAATAAGACCGTTTGCTTCGCATACTTGCTTGAACTGCTCCATGAAGTTGTATGGGTCACTGCTAGGCTCATACTTCGCTAGCTGTTTTGCTAAGATAGGGATTCTAGCCTGCCCTTTAGCCCCTTGCGTGACTCTCAATCTCGAGAATAGTGCGGTGGCTAGGGCTGTAGCACTCTGCTCAACGAATGTATTGTCCATGAGTCGCTTGGCTACAAAATCGCTCAATGTGATGTCAGCCTCTGCTACCTGTTCCCTCTCTTCATTCGGTCCAGATTTGGCTGCCTCAGCTAGGTCTAGCACCCTTCTAGCCTCGTACATATATACGTCTTGCTGTAGCTTTCTAGCCCTTTGCTCGTGGGTGTAGGCAATTATGCCTTCTAGTGCTCTCCTGATTGCTCTTCCCTCTTCTTTGAGGCTTGCTACCACTTCTTCTACAGGTCTGCCCTGGATCACGGTCCTAGTAAGTAAATCGTAGTCATGGACTAGTTCCTATACTGAGACTGGGAATTCTCCTAGGTCTAGCCACAATCCTCTCCTCGGTTGCCTCTTGATCCTGACATTGTTTCTGCCTCCAATTCCACAAGGCCGTCTCAGTTCGAGTAGTTCTGGCAGCGCCCGATCCTCTATGTTATCGTCTTCTGGATCCTCGCGTCCACTTAACGTCCTCCTGGGTCCTAGCCCTGTTTGTCTACTAAGTCTTGGGGCTCACTCCTATTGGTGGGTTCCTTGAATGATTATGCTTGAGTGTATTCCTTGTTATTACAACCAATCCTCAAATTATGTACACTCAATGTGGTGTCTGTGCATTCGGTGCGAAATTAGGCTTTCTGCTCTTTCAGTGCACAACCAATGTGGCCCACTCTGTGTGTGGGATTACGGCACTCAAGTGTGATGTCAATGCTACCTTTAGCTCTTGGCCACTGGGTATGAGGTTAGCACACAACTGCCTGGTTAAAATTTGGGTCTTTGTTGCGTCTCTCAGGTATGTGGGGGTCTGATGTCTAGTCTGTTGTTGCGACTAGGCTGCGACAACACACTCTGCTAGGTTTCCTAGCCACACGGCCAAGTTTTCTATGATTTTCTCGCACCTACAGTGTCGCACTAGTGTCAACAATGCGGGTCTAGGCTTAAATTATTAAAATAATGTCAAAAATGTATTCGGCCAAAATTGGCCCGAATGGCAGGGTCCGAATCCCAGAATCGACGTCCGAACTGTCGAAGTCTGAATGTCTCATTTGGCCGAGCCGAAGGCCGAATGGCCGAGTCCGAGGGCCGAACTCGAGTTGGGCCGAATGGCCGGGTTCGGGCGGGGCGATTCGGCCGTTAGAACATCGAATGACCGAATCCCGAATTTGGAGGGGCCAAACCGCCGAAGCCCGAATGGCTAGATGGCCCGAAGGCCAAACTCCGAAGCCCGAACAGCACGTGGCTGAATGCCCAAAGGCCGAACATCGAACCCTAGGTTCGAGGTAGCCAACTGCCCGATTCTGGGGTTCGGACGTTCGAACGTGTCGGGGTCGGCACACTTTCGACAATGAAAATGGTGACAAATCTAGTGTTATGTTGATGATTAGCTATTCTAGGCTGTTAAATACACACAAGGGCATGCCGGGGAAGAGATTTGTATACCTGTAGCACCCCGAAAGTGTGATCAAAGGGTGTCCGCTCCTTTCCTGTGCCTGTAGCTCTCTCACTCTCTCTTGCTCTCTCTCAACTAAGTCAGAATGCAAATGAGCTCTTCTCCCCTTACCCCAGCCTTACATAGCATTGCCCAACCACTCTCTAACCTTAGAGCCTTTCCCCGTTGCAATTTCCCCCTTAAAAAAGACGATTTTTGCCTTCTTTTTCTTATTGCAATCAAATTTACAGCAGCAAAAACCCTACCATTTTAGTTTCGAATCTTAATCCTATCCTACCTAATGCTAACAAAAAATCGCAAAACCAAGCATGGGTTGTATTTATCTACTCAAGCACTCATCAAAAAACTCAAAATACTTACTTGTTCCAACGATTAAACCTCCTAAATCTCCTATCTATCTCAAGCACTGTTTCGGGCAAAGGCCCTACTCCTATGCTCGATTTGATGCGCGTGGCGCTCAAGGCTCGATTCCGTCGGTCCCGGCAATGGAACCAAAATGAAGGGGAGCTCCAAGCTCTACCCCGAGACCTACGGACCGCTTATTGATCAAGCATTTCAAGCCGAGCGGCCATGGCTACCTCTCACATAGCTGACACGCCATGCCTACGTTACGAGTGTAGTGAGCTTACCTTGATGCTCGATCGAGTACCCTTCTCTCGCTTGCACACCGGTAGCTCCACGATCCTTGTGGCAAGCTCAAGCAACCTCAATCCCTCTCCCATGAGCTCCATCTTCCATAGCCACGCGCGAGACAAGGGAAGAGAAGAGAAGAGAAGAAGATGGAGAGAGGAGATGGAGAGCTTCTTCTCCACAATCCCTCACTCTCACACACTCACTCCCTCACCCTCTCACACTCCCTCACTCCCTTTCTCAAGCACAAGCAAGAAGGCTAGAAACAAGAGAAGAAGAAGAAGAAGCTTTAGCCACACACAAGAATGAGCTTCTCATTCATTTTTGAACTTTATATACATGCCCTCCCTTCTTTGGGCAGTCATCCCCTTTTTTACATGGCCGGCCATTGGCCTAAGCCCATTTCTCATTTCCCACCATTCTAATTTATCCTATTCCCAACTAATGCATACAATTTGCACAGGAGCGAGCCTGGCACTCTTTTACAAGGATTCAGGAGCGCTTCCACATTTAATGGTGAGTTTTTTACTCTTTTGCTTTCTTGAGGCGACACTGAGACTTTTTGGGGATCGTGCTCGAACATTTAAATTTTTCAGGGTCTAGTTACCGGCGGTCAAGGTGCCTTTTCCTTCTTTTATCTTGCACCTTTTTTGCTATTTCCTTTTTTCCATTTTCTCGCTCCTCTGCTCCATTTTCTCGCTCCTCTGTGCTATGGTAAACACAGTAAACAATTCTCCTTGCTTTTGATTTCCAATATAACGCGATTAAGAAGATTTGACACCCTGCATTGACATTATCACTTCGTATAAGTCCTTGAACTTGTCTTCCTTCCTCTGCAAAAAATTGTCCAATACAATGCGATTTGGCAAATTTAATTTCCTTCTTTCTTCTAATCGCTTCGTATTGGGGACTTTCAACAAATCGGGAGTGAATGAGCAGTGTGGACGTATGGCACGGGATACGTCAGTACTATTAGTAGTTGTGACGTAAGGTTTTGTCGGACAAACGATAGTGGTGACGTAAGTTTTGAATTCACACTCCCGCCAAATGAGAAGTTCTTATATACTTGGGTTGCTGATGTCCACGTGTCACGTTCTCATTCGCCCAGATATTGGGGTTGTTCTAGAAAGTTCCTTCTTCCCCCTTGTGCCTATTTAAGCCCACTCAAAAAATTTCATGCCTTTTTCCTCCCGATTTCCTCTTGCGCCAAATTTATTCCTCTCTCCTCGACTCCTTTCCCTTCCTAATCTCAGACACCCGTCTCCATCTTCGTCCCCTTAAGGCTTAATCACAGACTCCCATCTGTTCATAATCCCATTCCCCTGATGTCACCCACTCCGTTGCCCCCACATTCTGTACTCCGTCCATAATCCACGCCCAATATCGTTCCCAAACCGCACGTCATTTTATACGCAATCCATCATAGAACTTCCTCGTCTCCCGCCCCTATCAAAGTAACCTTCCATGCGCGCCTAAGCAGATTCCTGAAGTCCATCCCCAAGGCATTGTACAAAAAAATAGCGTGAGTTCAGGAAGGCAAAGTTCTTCCACAATTTCCAAAATAGCGTGATAAGGTGAATAACAAGGTTTTTTTTTTCTCTTCTTGCATCATTTTGATTTTCCCTTCATCACATCATATTCATGTCTCCACTCATGTCGTCCTCCACCAAAACAATGAGATAGGGTTAATAGCAAGGCTTTCATTTCGTCCTCCACTCGCGTCATCCTCCACCAAAACAACGTGATAGGGTTAATAGCAAGGCTTTCATTTCGTCCTCCACTCACATCGTCCTCCACCAAAACAACACGATAGGGTTAATAGCAAGGCTTTCATTTCTCTCCACGCGTGTCGTATTGGAAAGACCTTGCACAAGGTTTTTATTTCTCTCGCATGGTTTTCTCACACATGTCTTTGTTTGCATTGTGTGTGGAATCCCAACCGACTTCTGAACCGGAATGGCGCAATGGTGGAGTTTTGAGGCTCGTAAATGCTTCTACTCACGTCGTAAAAACTGATCTTCCAACACGGAGCGAGGTTTGCACTTTAAGAGCTCTATATGTTTATATTCACTTTGTATAGGCAAGTAGTCTTCAAAGCTATTGATTCAAGATGTCAAGAACAAAAATGTCACACATACTTGCCTCCACATCTATAAAGGGGAAAAGAGTCCTTGAGCACACAATGACAAAGGAGTCAGTTGCTTCAAATGTTTCAATAGCATCTCATATGTCAGTGATAAGTGAAGGTTCAAGGAAGGCTTTAAAGAAGGGAAAGGCTTTAAAGTCTCCTGTGAGGGTCCCAAGGGCTTTCTCAAATTATAGATGTTACAGCTTCTAAGAAGATCTTGGATTTTCTCAAAGAAAACAATATTGACCTTACATTCTATCCAACAGCTAGGGAGATTTTCAATACAGAGTGGGATCTTGATCAAGTTCTTAATTTCTCAAAGGACTTTTGCAATGAAGATTTCGCAAAGTTTGAAGAGTTGGCATATCCTGTTGTTCAGTTGGATTCCAAGGAGTATGTTCACACCCCTATTGGAAGGTCAGGCGCACTGAGAGGTCCTTGTTTACCAAGAAATGTGGTTATCATTCTCTTGATAGATTTTATGTAGCTGAGTTATACTATTTACACCCAAAAAAATGTAGGCTTATGCTTAAGTCTGCTGCATTCATTGTATTTGCCCTTGTGAAATACCCTCTAAAATCTGATGAAAAGCATTAAGAAACCTCAAAATTATCTAGCTGTTGCCTTCTTAAAGAGATAGTAGATGAAGTTGATGTTGAGGAGTAAGTAGACACCCAGATGAAAGCACTAGTTGCAAAGGACCTGGATGTTGCTGAATTTAAAGCTGAGACTGTAATTGAAAAAAACACTATAGAGGTGATGAGCCATTTGACAGTCCTTCAGGCCTTATTGTTCCATCTTTGCCTACTTTCCTAATTAAAGACAAGGAATACATATTATTGTCTGATCTCCAAACTCTTTTCAATTTGGGAGAAGATTATTGCTTGGTAGTTATTGCAGAGGCGTCTGTAGATGCAAAAGACATATTGGATGTTGAAAATGAGTCCAAGGAGGACTTACTTAAATTAGATACTCAAATGTTCGATGATATGTTTATAGATGCATCAAATGCTTTATCCTTATGTTTAAGCAAGGTTAAAGATGCTGAGAGAGAGTTATTAGCTACTCACAAAGAGTTTGACCAATTTCAAGAGAAGCTTAGAATCTCCAATTTTGGAAGGGAGGAGTCAGAATATGTAAAGGAGCTCAAGGATATCAAGGAGACATCAATCAGCTTATGGAATCCAAGCAAACTTGAGAGTGATGAAAATCAAATGGTAATGCACTCTTTTGTTTTTGTGGAATCACATACGTATTTTTATTTTTTTCATTCTGATTGTTGCTTTTACAGTTGGAGATTACAGATGAGGATAATTTCTTGGGAAGAGCCAAAGGATCGAGAGTTGGTGGTAGTTCCCTAAAGGATGTTGCACTTGGGCATTACATATCAAGGATTGATCCCAATATTCTATTGGTTTTGAGGATACTCAGGTTTACAATACAATGCGCACAAAGTTATGTTTTTGGAAAAGACTGTAGCCATCCGAATATTTGATTATGGTCCCGGCTTCTCTGCCTCCATGGCTGGATACTTCCTTGCATACTCATCTTATGTTTTAGCAGCAAACAAAACAGATATCAAATCCATGGCTGGATACAAGAAGAAAGTTTTTACATTATAGAGGGCAAATGCCCGAGGAGGAAGAGGATGTAAACGCTCTTAAAAGCTAGCCATGTATATAACATTTTGAAAATAGTATCGGTGTTTTAGATTCCACCATATTTATTGTGTTCTTTGAAGTTGTCTTCGAAAAAACCAATTGAATAACTCCTGAAGGGCATTGGTTTTTGTTGCTCCTCCTCCATGTTTAGTGCTCCAAAAGAAACACATGTGTGCTTGGTAGTGAGATTTCTCCATACCTTGGCTATTGTAAGTTGCTAGGGGCCCTTGCTCTTAAAAAAAAAAAGGCCCATGAATAAGAAGAATATGCTGTGACAACCCAACAAGCAATAATTAGTTTAAATCATTAAACCTTGTTTTCAAAACAGAAAGGTTTAAATTTATGTCCATCTTACCAAGTAGAAAGTAATATTATTTTCTCCCCAAGCTTCCTTGATTGCTCGAACAAGATTCACAATTGAACGTTTGTACTCTTCTAAATAGTTAGATGTTATCTTTTGTTCCCTGAGCATTTTTTAAAATATGTCAAGGTGTCTCCAAACCTCCATTCGTAGGAATGCAATTTGTGGTGTGCTAGCCACATTTGTTATGATTACACACAACTCTCTCCAACACCCCCACAATGCATTCATTTGTTTACCAGTATGATTTCTTAGAAATCGTCTAGCTTTTGCACCCCCCATAGAGACATCTGCTAAGACCTCTCTTGTTTTCCGTAAGGCTTTTGGATCCTTTCTCAGGTGAACTTGACCTCCATAAATGCATTTTTGACAGTAAAGCCTCACATTTATCAATACAATCATCTAACAGAGATACTCGTTTTATTGAATATGCATAGTTAACATCCAATCTAAGCAACTTATCAATTATTCTAATCTCTACATGTAATGTACAAATATGAATGTTCATTAGAGAGATTGAGAGAATAGGATCACATAAGCTATCCACGTTTTTGAACTCACTCAAATCTATAGAGTTTTGAGTCGAGGCCTTCTTGATGGCCGCAAAGTACTCCATTCTTTGGATCCCAAACTCTCCATGCAATAAATACAAATATATTTTGCATTGGCCCCATTACTTACTCCAAATATACATTTGATAGTTTTTAAGTCATCACTCATATGCCATTCAACATTAAAACTACCAACACCAACATTTCACCTTCACTTTGAGACTTTATAATATCAGGAATACCTGTATGAGAGAATAACCATTTCAAGATTTCATGACTTTTAGTTGGTACTTGGGCCACACCAATCCACCAAAGCTCCATCTCAGATTGTATCTTAAATTGTTGTTCTGGCTCGCTGCCGATACTGTAATCCAATGCCCAGTTCATGATACAGATGTTGACTCTTTTCATCTTTTCTGTGCTTCATCCAATTTTAGTGCAAACTTCAAAATACCACAAAATTCTTGGACAATAAATTTATACATATGGACCATTGCAATTTGGACTCTTTTAAGATCAATCCAAATATTATTAAATGTGTTGTATTCAAAAAAGGCCTTTGTTTTATGTTTTTCATAGGGCATGGATTCTTCTATATGAATATACTCCCCAAAAACATCTGGAATCTTATGAGTCATAGCTATCCTAGTAATTGAAACTGCAAGAGGCCGAGGCAAACCAAATGCCCTTATTCTATGACATTTAAGATTTGTAAACCACAATTTAGAGAGAGCACGATAACCTCTACGACTGATACCCATACTGTCACATGTCTCCACTATTTCATATGGTTTAACTGTTCCTTTTAAATCTTTCACTAACTCTTTTAGAGTTTGGCTTCTCAAGTCTACATTTTCAGGTGATTTAAGAATCCTTATAATGTCCTTCTTTGTCATGGTTTATTTAATAAGCTTAATTCTCTCATCGTTCTCTCAAATATTAATACTTGAAATATTAGAGACACATCTCTTTGCAAGATTTAGTCTCCTTTTCTTCACCCGACTACACAAGTCCATTATAATTTTCTTGCATCTGTAACCAAGACATAATGCATCGAGGTCTCAAATCTATCAGGTGGATGTCTATCTCTAGTAGACCGTCTCACGGCAACCTCTGTGGCCAGTCCAACACCCTAGCCATGTGTACCAACTGCTGCTACAGGCTGTCCAACTGGCTATGCAGGAGCACGTGGCTCCTCCTGAAATATAACCATGCGTATCTCTACCACCTTCTCAGGCTGCCTATGCATCTTGTCTTCATGGAAGACTACATCATGGTTGTGGATGACTTTTTGTGCTTCTGGATCCTAGAGGTAGTAACCCATCTCGCCTGCATCCCCATAGCCAAGGAAAATGCATTTGACACTCTTAGGATCCAACTTAGTATGCTTGTCTTTGGGCACATGGCAGAATGCCTCACATACGACACGTAGATGCGCATAAGATGGAGGTTTTTCAGTCCATACCTCCTCTGCAACTTGGAAATCCAAACCACTAGAAGGTGATCTATTTATGACATGCACAAATGTACTGACTACCTCAACCCAAAGGCTCTGTGGTAAGCCTACATGGTTAAGCATATTGCGTACACGCTCATGGATGGTTCTATTCATCCGCTCAGCCAAACCATTTTGGGGTGGGTTATAGAGGGCGGTCAATTGACACTTAATACCCCTCTTGTCACATAGTTGCTCAAAAGCGCGTGACACATATTCTCCCCCATTGTCAGTCCTAAGGCATTTCAACCTATGCCCAGTTTGGTTTTCAACAAATGTAAGCCATCTTTGAAATATAGCCAAGACTTTGGACTTACGCTTAATGGGGTAAGCCCAGATTTTACGCGAAAATTTGTCAATGAATATCACAAAATACTTTGCACCACCCATAGACCGACAGGGCATGGACATCAGAATGTACTAATGCCAGGGGCTCACTCATGCATGTCCTACCAGACTTATTATGTGTATTCCTAGTCTGTCTGCCATAAAGACAATGCTCACATGAATCAAAACATGCATAGTTAAGGGGCAATAAGTACTGCAAACCAGAAAGCATTTTCATTCCCTTCAAGGACATATGGCCCAAACAGGCATCCCAAAAGAGATACATGTGGGATGGAACCCACTGACAAAACATGGTCAACAGAGGACCCATCAACTACAAGAGGATAGAGACTACCAACTTTGGCACCTCTAGTAAGCACAAGTCTGCCACGAGTGATCTTCCAGGTAGAATCCCCAAATGAAACATGAAACCTAGCATCATCAAGCTGCCTTGTAGAGATAAGATTGCGTGTAAGCACAGGTACATGACGTACATCCTGTAACAGAAAAGTACTGCCAATGGAGAACTGCAGCTGTACATCCCCAATGCCAACAATAGCAAGTGACTTGCCATCACCTAAGAAAACTGAACCAAAGATAGTGCGGTAGGAGTGGAACCACTCATGGCATGGTGTAACATGAAAATGAAGCACCAGAATCCAAAAGCTAGCATTGCGCATACATAGAGTGAACATCGGTCAATGATGTAGCATCACAAGAACTAGCTGCAAGCATGTACTTCTCATCGGAGTCATTAGTCTGCATCACATTTATCTCCTTGATTTTCACACTGGATTTCGAAGGCATATTGCTGCGATCAGAGGAATTTTCATGTACTTTGTCTTTCCCCTTCTCTTTGCGCTTCTCATTGTGCAACTCATGACACTGTGGACGTATATGACCCTTTTTGTTGCAATGGTGATGTGTCACATTAGCATTTCTCCCAAGAGATTTGCTGCACGACTTACCACGAGACTTAGACCTAGGCTTCTGCGATTCTCTGCCACGGCCGTTCCCACGGTCATTCTTGCCATTACCATCTATGCCTCTAATAGTCAAAGCATGCGACACATGAGAGGCATCCAAGTTCTTACGATTAATCTCTTCATGCAGAACAACACTCTCTACATCAGGCAAGTTCAAAATAGTAGCAGGAGCACATAAGGCAGTGCAGAATACATCCCATGACTCACTTAAAGTTCCAAGCAAAAATAATGGAGTAACCTCATCATTAAAGGTAATACCCTGCGAAGTCAAGTTCATGAGAATAGCATGGAACTGGCTCAAATAAGCAGACATTGTCATATTCTCCTTCATGCATAGGTTCATAAGCTTCTTCAGCCAATACATTTGACTTACTGGACTTTTCTTGTCATAGAGGTTTTTAATTTTATACCAAAGCTGCCAAGCACTCTATGCTTCCTCAACCATATTGTAATGCACTTGTTCAGCGAGAGACAAGATGAGGGTGGACTTGCATAACTCATCAAACTCATCCCATTCATCATCAGTCATAGTTTTAGGTTGCTTGCCATGCATCCTCAGTGGCTTTATCTACAATTTTTGCACCAATGCCTACCAAACTTGGCTCTTCCAATAGGCATAATTCGTGCCATCAAGCTTAGTGATGTTGAAGATATCACTGTCAGTGGAAGAAGAACCCATAATGCAACCCAAAATAGTGTAGACAATTCAAAATTGCTTGCTGTTTTCTGCTATAAACAGTCAAAATACCACCAAAACCAAGGCAAAATAACCACAAACTGATAGCTAATGATGGTGCCCACCAAGTACCATCAAAAGTACATAAAATCAGAATAATTCATCATGAAAATTTCACATCAGCCCATACATAACTACTTGTTGTAATAAATTATAGCCAGGTACAGTGAGAGCAAATTGTAGGAAAAATCAATGCACCAAGTCAACCATATATTGTCAAATCATAACCAACATCAAGCGGGTATAAATTAGCATATGACAGCCATATGTACATTGAGCAAACACCTAAGCATGTCAAATGAATCTGACAGTAAGTCGTCACACCCCCTGTGTAAATGGGCAAAGTGTACACAACATTGGCAAGACCTGACACAAAGAGGTGTATGCTCAGGGAGTGCGATGCCCAGATCAGCCCAAGTACATGTATACAGACCACGACATATCAACCATGCAGCATCCAAGTGAAGAAGATCCCAGTCTCAGAAGACTCAAAGCTCAATAGCATAAACCACATGCTCAATGTCTGGCAAACATCCAACAATTCTCCCACTAGCACAAAAGCCGTATGGATCAAGCCAAGAAGCTCAAGAAAGGCATATGAGAGCACCAATGATGAAAGATCCAAGACTAGACATCATGAGTATGTAGGATCTGTAGCCTCCAAGTATAGCATCCATAGACATCAACTGTATCCCAAATACAACTCTGGCAAGCCAAGAAATATCCCAAGTAAGTTTTGGGAAGCCAGATGCAAGCCAAGTCAAGGCACTAGTAGCGATCGGTTCCAAACAATGTAATTAGCATGTAGTAGTGGCATAGGCCAAGCTTGTCAAGACTGGTCAAACATAGGTAACATACATGCCATATGTACATCCAAGACGGAGTATCAAATGCATTCCAAAGCCAAGCTCAAGTGCAAATAAATATCTGGAACCAAAGACAATCTCGATGTCGTACCCTGAAGGTCAATACTTCATTGCATATCCCAAAGATATAGCCCAAATTCAATAGGCGTAACCAAACTGGAGGTAAAATAACCTGTCAACCAAGGTAGCATAAATCCCAACCAACAACAAAGTGTCCACATCCAAATCAAGGCTCAATAGCTCTCAAATAGCATATCCGGGCATAAACCATGATGACCAAGCATCAGTATATCCAACAGGACACCTAAATGTCAACAAAGAGCATTATGCATAAGCCGTCCCTAATAAAACCTTGCTGCCCGGATAATGTACATCAGTAAATCCCTACATAAATCAAGCTATGGAAGCTCAAACCAAGTCCCAAAGCATCTCAAAACATTGGGCAAACATCCCCAAAGTATTTGGGCATCAAATACCAAGCCTTGGGAGCATCACATAAGCTAAGAGCATGACATTTTCTTACTGTAAGTCAACTTAGATCTGTTGCAAAAAATATTGTGATCATAATTTGACAGATCTGACATCGCCATCATGTTTGAAGCATGCCAAAACCCCAAGTTAGACTCTTACCTTGCCTAAATCGGGTTTCGGATGCCCGAGATATGAGAAAAAGTGAGATTTTTGAGCCAGATTTTGAAATAGGTGCAAAAAAAACGTGAGCTAACTGTGGGGCCTGGTGGTTATATTGAGGATAAGGGGGTAAATGGGGGGTGCCCAATGAAGCCATGAAACACCTGCAAAGACCTATGAGAGCCGGGGAGGGGCGGGAGATGAAATCTTACCGCAGGGGGAAAAAGCCATGGCTAGCATTGAAGCTCCAAGCTCTAGGTCTTCAATCCAAGCTTGGGCCAAGCTCCATGATCAAGCTCTAATCCAAAGCTTTGATACCAGTTGAAAGGTGAGAAGGATTGAAGCTTGCTTGGAAGTGAGCTATGGTAGAGAGCAAGAGCAAGAAGAGAGAGAGATACCAATGGGAACTCCAACAGTCACAATGTGTGACCGGGCCTTTTCTTTATTCAAACTATCGTGAAAATAATAAATAATAAAGTGACGATGATGGATGCCTGCCACCTGCAGTGTACAGTGGCGAATACTGTTAGTGTAGTAATATATGGACGGCTAGGTAGAGGCGTCTTTTCCCCCAACAAGAGAAGGCCTCTAGGTCGATAGGAGTTGTCTTCCAAGTGTCCATCTCGACCTTCACTGCTCCCATTCAATTTCCTAAGAAGATCATACCATTGCCCTAGTCTTGAATGACTTAAGCATTCCTCATCTAGGGTTGGCCTAGCAGAATGCCATCGTCCACTCCCTTCATGACGATGTAGTTCATAGAGAATTGGACACCCGCAATCTTCGCTTGCCAACTCTGCAGACTCCAAATAACCTTACTTTCGTCCCGTTAGCTAGAGTGACATTGAACCTAGTTGTTTTGACAGGTGAATTTTCCCAAGCTTGGAGCACAGCATGGCTCAACACACTCACTCTTGCCGCAATATCTACGATTTCCTTCCGCATTATGTCTCCTAGGGCTAGGATAGGAAAAACTGTGTGTGTCTCAGTGCCTTCCCAAAAGGTGTTAACATGTAGTGACTTTGACACTAAGTGCAGCGTCAAGCTAATGACTGCATCATGATCCTGTAAGTCAGCGACAATATGCTCCATCAGTTCTTCTATCCAATGTTTCAACCGTTGCCATAGCATGGGGTGCTATCTGAGTAAGTCTCCTAAACTCAGAGTCACTGGGTGGTCACTAACATAGCGAGAAGATTGTTGGTTGCTTGCCTCTCTCCTAGGTTTGTGCTTCTTGGCCATTGATCTTGACTGACTGGCTAGCCTGTGGCATCTAAACTTGGCCTAGGTGGCATTGCCTATGGCATGGGTCACTGTCTCTCGACCTTGGTCATGTAGGCGAAACTGGCATGCTCACACTAGAGAGATCCTTGATCTTGTCCTCTAAGATAGGCTCAACATCCTTGAGGTGCTTCTGGGCTTCCTTTACCCATGCTTTTACTTTGGCTATTGCTTCGAGTTGGCTCCTAGGATGAGGATCCTCCCCTACCTTGGCACTTCCTTTCTCTTCCATCTTTGGAGTAGTAGTCTCTGCCTTTTGCATCTGTGACATCATTGCCGGACACTAGCGTTGTCTCACCCTCAATCTTAAGTGTGACCTTTGCGTCAATCTTTTTCTTCCTTCTTCGTTGGCTCTTCTTTCCTATTGAAGCTGCATCTAAATTGTTGGGACCTAGCAGTGATATGCATGCCTGCTTCGTCTGTGGTCTGGTCATGACATGTAGAGGGATGGGTGTATCCTCGCTAGTATACATGTGGGATTTATTTCCATCCTAGGGATGGATGGCTTGGCATCGTTAGGTGCCGAGAGTGCCAGCTGGGCTCCTCTTCTAAAGAAATTTGGCGGCATGTTCCCCAGGTATGACAGGTTGTACTGCTGGACATAGGGAAATCTCCTAGACAACCTACAGTGCATGGCATTGTTGCCAAATCTACCACACTTCGCACAAGGCCTAGATCTAGGATCCTGGCACTTAGTTGGGAGGTGGTTGCCGCTGCAATGCTTGCATTGGACATGCAGTCGCGCTGGTCTCCTCACCAATTCGTGCAATCGTGCTAGCTCCATTCTCACCTCACGGGTCTTGATCTATACTCTTTTCCTTGTCTTGCATACTAGGGATTGACCCCTTGCTAGAGGTTGGGGTCCTCTTTGAGGTCCTTTGATTGGAGTTATCACAGTTTGAGCTTCAAGA
Organism: Lygodium microphyllum; assembly: GCF_053477565.2. Lineage (NCBI taxonomy): Eukaryota > Viridiplantae > Streptophyta > Polypodiopsida > Schizaeales > Lygodiaceae > Lygodium > Lygodium microphyllum. The sequence goes on along the minus strand of NC_141137.1, from coordinate 175,296,902 downwards.
GCTTCTCTCTCTCAACTAGTCATCCACCTTGATTGCTTCGTCAAAGACCCTAGCTAACATGGATCGATGCAAGCTAGAGTTACTCGCTAAAGCCTTGTACAACTCCTCACTATGGATTCCATTTATGAACACGGTGGAGACAGCACTTTCATTGGGTCACTCATTTATGGGGATTCTCTTGAAGAGGCTGCACACATGAGTGACATAGTCTCTTATGTCCTCCTTGTCCTTTTGATTGACCTTCATCAGTCAGACTATGAGGTTATCAAATTATCCTACTTCCAAGAATCTCTTAATGAATAGATCTTTTAGTTGGGCAAAGTTCGCTCGCTTTGCCATGTCTAAGCCGATGTCCCATGTCCTACCTTTATCGCCTAAGCAGATCCCAAATGACTGGGAGCGTTCTGTAAGGTCTGTGAGTTGGCCTTGCAAACTTGCTCGAACTGCTCTACAAAGCTATACGGGTCACTACTAGGCTGATACTTGTCCAGCTGCTTAGCTATTGTAGGGATTTTTGATTGGCTCTTTGTCCCTTGAGTAATTTCTAGGTCTGAGAATTGAGAGGTTGCTAGTGCTGCTACACTCTATTTGGCAATTGTGTTGTCTATGAGCCACTTGGTCACAAGCTTGCTCAATGTGAGGTCTACCTCTAATGCTCTCTCTCTCTCAAGCTCTCCTTAATCCCTCAGATGTGAAGTGAGGTCTTCCTTGCCACTCTTGGCCTCTTATTGCCCTGCCCAAGTTCACCTTATCCTTGCTTCTCTTACTAGCATTTAACCCAATATTTTGTTTTTTGCCGCTCTTTTCCCCATTTCACTCTATTATACAGTAGCAGAAACCCTACACTGTGCTCACCTTGTTTTGCTCCTATCCCACCTAAATGCAAACAAAAATTACAAGAAAATATTTTTACTTCTTTAGCCTATTTATCTACACATCAGAAACCCAAAATGCTTACTTGCATCAACGATTAGAATGCCTAAATCTCCTATCTACCTCAAGCATTGATTCAAGGATAAAACCCTACTTCCATGCTCAATTCAAAGTATGCGATGCTCAAGGCTCGAATCCGTCGGTCCCAATAATGGAACCAAAATGAAGGGAGCTCTCTAGCCCAACCCCCGAGACCTACGGACTGCTTATTGTTCAAGCATTTCAAGCCGAGCAGCCATGGCTACCTCCCACATAGCCGACGCACTATCCCTACCCATGGGGTGTAGTGAGCTTATCTTGATGCTCAATTGAGTACCTTCCTCTCTCTTGCATGCCAGTAGCTCCACAATCCTTGAGGAAAGCTCAAGCGACCTCAATCCCTCTCTGTCAAGCTCCATCCTCCATAGCTGCACGAGACAAGAGAAGAGAAGAGAAGAGAAGATGAAGGGAGGAGATAAGGAGCTTCTTCTCTTTGATCCCTCACTCTCACACACTCACTCCCTCACTCTCTCACACTCCCTCACTCCCTCCCCTCACTCTCTCACACTCCCTCACTCCCTCACTCAAGCACAAGCAAGGAGACAAGAGAAGAGAAGAAGAAGAAGAAGCTTTTTGCCACACACCAAGAATGATCTCTCATTCACTTTTTGAACCTTATATACAAAACCATCTTTCCCTTGGGCAATCATCCCCTAGGCCCTTTTTTCCATTGTTCTTCTATCTTCCTAGCTTCCTTCCTACTGCCCATCTACCTTTTCAAATTGTACGGGTGAGAGCCCATCGCTCTTTTATAGAGGTTTTGGCCACACCTTTATATTTAAAGGTGTGCCTTCTTGCTTTTCGACTTCCATGGTTGTGTCTTATACTCATGGTGGTTGTTTCCATGCTTTTAGATTTCTTCTAAGCTCACTCTCTTGTAGGGCATCTTTTCCTTTTTTCCACCTCGCGCTTTTCCTTTGATGCCTCGTTTTCCGCTTCCTTTGCTTTGTAGTAAACACCGCTTAGTGAGACTGATTAGACATGGGACCACATATATCCAAATGAACAAGAGCTAAATGCTTACCCGTGCACTTCATACCAGACTTCTTATGCATAATATGTGTCTACCTGCCATATAAACAATGATCACAAGACTTAAAACACTTATAGTTTAGGGGTGGAAGATATTGCAAGTGCCCAAGGCAATGATGCCAAAGAGATACATGTGAAACTATAGCCACAACCAAAACATGGACAATTGACCCAAAGACAAGAAAGGGATAGAGGGTACTAGACTTAAGCACCATATGCAATAACAATATTCTTGCATGTAATCTTTCATGAAAAAATCACCAAAAGAGATAACATAACTTGCATCATCCAAGGTGCTAGTAGAGATAAGGCTCTTTGTGAGAGCTAGTACATGTGGAAAATAGTCAATGGCTGAGAAAATTCAGCTCCAAAAGTGTCTCACATCAGAGGCATACATTCCCCTAGCATTCGGGACTAACTAGGCAACCAACGTCAATGCCAAAGTGGTCCAGACATAAAATGTTAATGTAGCACTATTGTGGGCTACTTGTAAACTATGTATAACAGTTCCAAACCTGAAGTAAATCACATCAATGCTCAATGCCAAGTCTTGGGATCAAATGCCAAGCATAAACCAAGTGTATAGTCCGTGTACTAATGATTGGGATGAGCTGTCCATGGGCTGCCATAAACTGGCACAAATTCACACGGACTGTATGGGATTTCTACTCACTTTTTTGTGCTATTCAAGGTGGTAGGAAGCTCAAGGGGGTTCCAAAGAAGGCACACAACAAGTCTAAGGTGCCCCACAAAGGCCTATGCCAAGATATGGAGCCAGCAAGATACAATGGTGCTGCCCCCTTCTTCTTCTCAGACCTGTAGACCTATAACCAACATGAAACCCTAAAGAAGATGAATAAATACCTTTGTTGGAATTCCCTAAGAGTGGCCAAAGGGGTCAGGAAGGTGCTCGAGAAGGGGGGGAGTAACGAGAGCTTGAGAGAGTCAGCTATGGCTATCAAGAAGGAGACTTAAAGAGTGTAGGTAATCAATAGGAAGCTGAAGGAGTCATGAACCAAGCTCAAGTAGTCATAAATCCATACTTTGATACCAGTTGAAAGGTGAGAAGGATCGAAGCTTTCTTGGAAGAGCTACGGTGGGAAAGCAAGAGCAAGAAAGAGAGAGAGACAAAATGGGAACTCCAATAGTCACAATGTGTGACCAGGCCTTCCTTTATTCAAATTGTCACTAAAAGAATAAAGAATAAAGTGATGGTGAGGGGCACCCGCCACCTGCAATGTGTAGTGGTGGGTACTATCAGTGTAGTAATACACGGGTAGCCAGGCAGAGGCGCCTTTACCCCCAACAAGGCACCCAACTCTTCTCTTTTGGCTTCCAATTTAGCTCGTCCCCGCTGTGGAAGCCGGAGACTCCCCGCTTACTAGTCTTGTCCTTGTGGTTAGTACTTTTGCCAAAGCTTCGATTGTTTTTCACATGTAGCCATTCCAATTCACCTCATCCAGGGACTTGGCTGCAAGGATCTCTAATAGAGGGACTCCAAGTCTACTTATTAAGGAATTGTACCTTTGGCTAGAGAAACAAGACGTGGATCACCTTTGCTTGCAATTTGACTTTGGGATCTGGGATTTTAGCTAGACTAATGCCTTCATCATTGGTGTGGACTAGGGCTTTGTCCATCCCTAGCATGCTATAAACATCCCTCTTAGGTCACCTCTTGAACTTGTTGACCAAGCCCAATGCTTTTTCCACTACTTTTGGGCTCAATTCCACCTCAACCCTATAGGGTTCTTCTTGTCATCGCACTATTATAGTGTCGCGGTTCCTATTGGCATCAAAGGTCTATAGGAACTTTGCACACATGCTATATTCTACAACCTATCCGACCTTTTCCACATACTTTTCCAAGTTGCACTGGTTGACAAGCCACTTCATAATTAGTTCTTCCATGACCAAGTCATCCAAGTTCATGATGTTGAATCGGTTGAAGGCCCTTATCTCCATTGTCACTCCATACTTCACCTATTCTTCTTCTGTGAATGGAATCTTGCCTTTGTCTTGGCCTACCATCGTATGTTCCTGTCACAATACGACAACTTACCATTAGTTTTCTTGAGATAACTCTTGCAAAACAATAAGTAGTTAATGAATGTAAGCTATGGAAAGGTGAAGTGCTTAAGTATAAAATAAATACTTTGGCTTCAAGCAATGACAATTTTCCTCAGTCATAAGTTGGTTTTTTTTCCTTTAAGTATTGGTTGAGGTTTGAGACATGTTTTACTTTCCACTTGTATTACTTTCCACCTTATCCCCTCCCTCTCGTGAAGAATATAAATCCTTCCTAGGATTGGAGAATGAAGGGTTAAGGGCATTAAGAACAAGCTTGTGATCCCTTATTATTCCACTAGCCAGGTGTAGAAATGTGGGTTATATTCCAAGTGACCGAAGTTGACCCTACTGGCAATGTGTAGCTCTTCCTTGATAAGGACTCGATCTAAATAGGGGTAGGCCATGTTATGATATTCTAAGGGTCGATTGCAAGTGATGGTAAATACTCTAAAGGAGGTAGGAGCCACATAAGCCGGGTAATACTCAGAGGTTTTGATGGCTCATCTCTGCTCGGCATTGGTCATAATTGGGTAGCCCTCTTGTTCCCATTGAAGATGAAGAGCATACCATTTGCATAGAAAGGAGGAGTTAGTGATGGCCAGCTTTTTAAGCTCTTCTAGATCTTGGCCAATGGCAGAGACATTGCTCTTGCTATAGGAGGTGATTGAACTTTGTTTACGAGCTTGCTCACGAGAAATCTCAATGGCGAGCAATTCCTCGGCTACTACCATGGGAACTTTAATGAGCAAGAAGAAGAAGAAGAAGAAGAAGAAGAACCACTTTTGCCACACACCAAGAATGAGCTTCTCTATTCAGTTTTTGGCTTTTATACATGCCCTCATCCCTTTGGTCACCCATCCCCCTTTTTACATGATCGACCATCTTGCCAAGGTCCTCTTCATATTCCCTTCTATTTACATTATGCCTTCACCGATGCCCATCTACTCTTTACAACTTGCATAGGAGGAAGCCTCGCGCTCTTTTACAAAAATTTAGGGGTGCCTTTAAATTTTACAATGTGCCTTTGCCTTTGCCTTGACTTTTAAGATTGCCCTTGCACTTTTTGCATTTTCTCCTCTTATCCTTCTGTCCGGCTATCTTTTTCTGCTTTGCTCCGAATCTTTGAATTTTCTTTTGCTTCTTTTTCTCTATCTTGCATTGGGGTTAATAGTATGCTACCACTTACAAGCTATTCACCTCCCATTTGAAAAGATGTGCTATACAGTGCAAGTGGTCCACTCTATGACTTGCAACTGAAATGATTACCTTTGAAAGTGGGGTACTACCATTCATAAGTGATGTGTCACCCCTACAAGTGGTTCATTATCACTTATAACTATTCATTTATACTTTTGAATTTATCCCCTAATACTTGCAAGTGATACCCCCACCAGTTGGAACTAGTTCTCTATCACTTACAACTATTAGTGTATAACTTACAACTAGTCCCCTACCATTGGCAAGTGGTACATTACCACTAGCATTTGGTCACGTACCACTTAAAAGAAGTACAATGCCACATTCATAAGTGATGTGTGAGCTACCCTTGAAAGTGGGATACTACCATTCATAAGTGATGTGCCACCCCTACAAGTGGGCCCCTATCACTTACAACTACATCTATAAACTTTCCAAGCCATCCTCTACCACTTGTAAGTGATACCTCCACCACTTGGAACTAGTCCTCTATCACTTGCAAAACTGGTCCTCTATAACTTACAATTGGTCCCCTACCACTTGCAAGTAGTATACTACCACTTGCATTTGGTCCTTACCACCTACTAAGTGGTGCATTTCAATTCCAAGTGCTCCCATAGAACTTGTAATTGGAGTACCACCACTTCAAGGTGGTAAGCTATCATTCCCAAGAGGTCTGCTTTTCCTTACAATAGGTCTCCTACCACTTGAAAGTTATGCATTAACTTTCAAGTGGTCTACTACCACTTATAAAAGCTTTATGTCCACTATGCAAATGTCTTTAGAACTTACAAACTGTGTGCCACCATTTCAACGTGATCCTTTACCACTTACAACTAGTAACCTATCACTTGCAAGTGGTAAGATATCACTTCTAAGTGGTGTGTAACCACTTGCAACTAGTCTTATGAGTGGTGTGCTAAGGCTTCCATGTACTCCCATAGAACTTGTTGTTGGAGCATAACCACTTCTAGGTGGTGAGCTACAATTTCCAAGTGGTTTGATTCCTCTTACATGGTCTCCTACCATTTAACAGTGGTGCATAGAGCTTTCAAGTGGTATGATACCACTCAAAAAGAAAGATTATCATTCGGAGTACCTTGTTACTACTTACAAGATCTTTATGCCCACCGTGCAAGTGTCTTATGACCTACACATGGTAGCACATGGTGCACCACCATTTGAAAGTCATTCCTTACTACTTGCAACTTGAAGCCTCTCATAGGCAGGTAGTGCATCAGTGTTCCTAAGTGTTTTACCACATTCCAAGTGGTTATCTCCACTTCAAGGTGGTGGTTATCACTTCCAAGAGGTATATTACTAGTAACAAAAACTTTTTCACCACTAACCAACCATAAGCCACTTGTAAATATTTGTTGGATAAACTCTCATGATTATAGGTCAACTGTTCATGCTCACCACTTGTTTGTGGAGATAAGTCCTTTGTTTGTGGCCACCGCCACTTTCTCTTTTTGTACTATCATGAACAAGCAAGCACAATGGGTAACTTACAAGGTAAAAGTGGTACATCAACACTCAAAAGTTATGATCACCATGTCCAAGTGGTGGCAAACCACTCCCCACCAATGGTTTCTTTTCACGTACGAGTGGTTTCCATCTCTCATAAGTGGTAAGTCCCAAAATTTAGTGATTATTCTCATATTCCTAGCAATTGGTTGCTCACCACTTTTAAGTGATAGCAACCACTTAAAATTCTTTGCTTTTTAAGTAAGGAGTGGATTGTGACCACTTGCATATGCTCAATCATATTATTCTTCTAATTGGTCACGTTTTCCCATTAATCGATGAGCCCTTTCATATGGTTAAATCACCACTTCAAAACAAAAATATGCTCTATTTATTGGTATTCAATATTTGAACACCATTATGAAGTGGTCATTATGCAATTTAACTTGTTGATAAACACTAAAAGTTGGTATTTGACACTAAAATTCATTGGCTCTTAAGTGCCCCACCAGTCTCAAGTGCTCATTGACAGCTATTTATTAGCATCATCCCCTTACCATCTTCCAACCTTTTGGAAGTATTTCCTAGCCTTATGTTGTCAACATCACTTTCAAGTACTTTGATATTTCTTTTAATGTTAGAACATCACTTTTGTGGTGCCAAATCACTTGATAGTGATATTGCAATACTTTTTAGTGGTGCCTCCATACTTGTATAGTGTGTAGTTTACAAGTTAAACATTTCTATTGAATGTAGTTCTTTGAGATATTGATTTTGTTAGTTGGAGATCCGAAATTGGGTGTGGCTAATTTTATTGGTGATAGTATTGTACTTGTATCTTGCAGGTTCCCATTATTTGCTCATTTATCATCATTAGTTAAAGTTTCAGTCGTCAAATAGTGACTAGAGTACCATTTCTATCTAGAAACACCTTGTTCTTCTTCCTTTAATATCATGCTTCAATTCAATTTCTTGGTTTTACAATGGCCAATCGAGAATGAGGGAATCAAATGAAGCTCCTTTTATGCTTTGGACATGGGATTCATGACCTTTGCTATGAATGTTGAACTCCAATGTTGACATAAACATATGCTTGAGCAAGTGAAATTAGTATTACATCTAGTTCCTTGGGGCTCTTAGACATTGATTGTTTTTCTTGTTACCCATTCTTTTCTAACTTATCCTTGATAGATCTCTTGATTGACTTAGGCTTCAAATGCCCTATAACTTCTAGCTAAGAAGAACAAACCTTGTGAATCAATGGATTCATTGCGCTATCTATACTAGAGTTCACATCCTTTTGTGAGTTAAAAGCACATGAGACCTCTTATATATAGTGGGAGTGACAAGTTTTCTCATAGCCAAGGGTTGTGACTATGTAGGTTCTAGCTTGGAATCGGAAGTAATAACTTTTGATTCAATAGATTGATCAATTGTGACAATTAAAGTTGATTGTGTACTTGGATCCTTATCCTTGGAATATTTTAAAAATGACAACACAAATACCGGCTCAATTGACTATGATAATGGGGCAATCAATGTTGAGATGGTAGTGGTGCAATAATGAAAGGTGGCAATCCAGTTGAAGATAGTGGCACAAGGACTTCAAGAGACCCTAGGCAACAACGGCTATAAAAGGAGTAGATAGAAAGTGCAATTACGACTGTTATAGTTCAACACATTTACACACCTAACTATTATGGAACGAGTGCAAAGCTAATTCACCCCCATATACACAACTCCATATCTTCTCATTTATCTTCGTTGTATCACTACAATAGTAGCCATGGTTGTATAGTATGTGCCTTATATTTCCTTGAGGGGTTACATCTTGGAATGTATTCCATTGCTTGAGTGTGTTTGTGCTTAGAAATGTCTCATTGCAAGACCAAGATGCTTTGTATACATTACACTGACTATGCTATTTGAATATATGAGAATTCCTTTTTTTGTTAAGTATTGTCTATGGTTGTTCATTTTGGTAGTCTTCCTTTCAATATATTGTGATTATTAAACCTGAAATGTTAACATATCACTGTGTCATGTCTGAGCATATTCAAACTCTACCGTACCATAGAGTTGGTGCAATCTGCTTGCTCCTAGGGGGAACCACAACTAGAACTTGGACATGATTACACATGGAAACCATGCTGATCTTTCCCATCATGTAGGTCTACATGTGCACATGCTCTTAGGGGTTTTCTAGAGGATGTTTTGAGCCTATGTTCTCATGGTAGTCTAGGTGTGTGCAATAGTGTCAGTAATGTCTCCTAAGGGTACTTCATTCCTCAATAATGATGACTTCCTAGTAGCAGAGAAGTCCACTGTGTAGTCCCAAAAACAATGCTTACACTCTGTTCCCAAATCTCAAGTTTCACTTCCTAGTTTGTCAATCACTCCTATGATGCCTCTAAAGCTAGCAAGGTGGTTGTTTGTGTCAACTAAACCAGTTATGGTTTTCTCCATTATGCCTTGTGGTATTCTAATCCATAATTGAATGGCCACTTAAGCATGGATTCCATTTTTGAAGTTTTATGGCTCATCAATTGAGGATCCATATGCCTTCCTTAAGTAATTTGAGGTGATATATACAATCAATTTCCTCACCGTGGATCCCCTGCCCATAAGGTGGCCATATTTGAGTCATGAATGAGAAAGAATATAGTGGCTTGGCTCACACTAGAAAATAACCGGGCAATGTTACAATGCCAAGGCATCATTCTACCTTTGCGGTTCTAGCTCAGATTGGATTGATGCCTAGAAGTGGAGAGACTTTGTAGTCTCAAACAAGGTGATGCTACAGTCTAGAGCTATGTAGCTTAGTTTAAAGTATTGAGAGGGAAAATGTCCCCAAACACACAACCCACTCGTGTAATGTTCACTCACTATATGTGAAAGGATTTAACCGAGATATCTATAAAGCTTTAGCTTCAAAAGATCTATCCAATAATAAATTGGAATGTTTCTACCAATGTGATATTTGCATTGAGATGCCTCTAGCTAAGAAAAAGTTAGAAAAAGGGAAGGCATCAACTAAATCTACTGATAAAACCCATCGCATAAAATCTAGTGATGCAGATACAGATTCAAACCTAAAGGAAGAGAGTTGTTGTGAAAAAGAGGACTCTAAGGATGAGGAATGATGGAAGCCTGTAAAGTCTAAGAGGAAGAACAAGGGTTGCAAACTCTCATAGGGTACTCAAAAATTTGCAGCCAAAACACTGTTGCAATATCAGAGTGAGAGCAAGAGAAAGTGTACACAAGAGGGAGAGAGAGCTCAAGTACAAGAAGAAGATCTTGCTTAACGAGTTGTTCACATGTAGAACTGGTATACTCTCCTCTACATTGAGAGTGACCTCTAGGCTATTTAAATAGCCTCTAAATGGCTAGGGTTAAGGTTTTCCCTACCTTGCAGTTCATTCATACCTAGCTACCCTTATCCACCCTTGCATACATAGGGTTCACATGCCTATCTCTCAACACCCATCCTCAATGCCAAAGTGGCATTGGACTACAAGACAGGTTTATGTACCCCCCTTTAAAAAATGGGATGCCTTTATAAATTAGGCTACAAGAGTGCTTATAAGTAAAGGATTTATAGATTTAGAAAAGTCGATCATCAAGTGTTTTGGAGACAAAGTTGGCCTCCAATTCTTTTGATACTTCAAGGATTGTAGAACATTTACTAGTAATATGCCCTGTCTTCTTACATTTGTTACACCTCATTTTGTCGGGATATTTTTCCAATAGTTTCTAAAAAGATGTCCCTTCTTATTGCAAAAGGAGCATTTAGTGGAGATAGCATGGACCAAGAGTTGCTCACAATCTGTTGAAGTATATGCCTGACTGGTGCTACCTTCTTTATGATTTCTTTTCTCCTCATCTAAACAAGATTGGATGGTGCTTTCCAAGGTTGTATTAGGGATATTGTAAGATTAGTTACAAGGATTGGAAATACCTTCTTTATAACTTTCAAGAGAATTGCAATGGCATCTTCAATTGGAGCTTGAATTGAGGATAGTTGTGCCACGAGCCCTTTCATGTGAGGGATGAACTTACCTAGGTCTTCTCCTTACTTATACTCCAAGCTTTTAAAAATAAATCTTAAGGAAAACTTTAGTGTTATTTTTTTTATCCCTATAAAGATTTTCAAACTCATCCCATTTCTCCTTGGCAGTGTAGAGTTGGTCAATGTGATGAATCAAGGATTCTTCTAGATGAAGCATGATTATGGCTTGGGCTCTTTCATCATCTTCTACATCAAGTGGGTTTTATGGGTTAATAACCTTTGTCCCTTTGATAAAGGGCTAGTAGCCCCATTCCATCATTTTATACTTCACTAATACCTATCATGGATGAAAGTATTTTCCATCAAACTTACGAATCTGAGGTCTAACATTGGTATAGGCCATGGCTATAATAGGTGGGTCTTACCAATAGATCTTGCTTAATGAATTGTTCACGAGTACAATTGGTACACTCTCCCCTACATTGAGAGTGACCTCTAGACTATTTAAATAGCCTCTAGATGGCTAGGGTTAGGTTTTTCCCTACCCTCCAGTTCATTCGCACCTAGCTATCCTTATCCACCCTTGTGTATATAGGGTTCACATGCCTATCTCTCAACAAACCCTCTAGTGTATCGATTCAATAATCTAGGTATGTAGCGGACCGACTGCAATCTTAATCCACGATGGTTTTGGCATATGCCATATGACTGTCCACAATATAGAGCTTTACCTTGTACAATGCCAAGAGTCAAATGGGACACCTTAGGTCATGGTAAGGTGCGAGATGAACATAGCTTGCCAACCAACAAGGCATTGGAGGAGTGTAGCTTGCTCACTGGAATACCACCACTTCATCAATAGCAATGGGCATGGTAGTTTCTTGCACACAATAGAATTACCCATCTCCCACCATGGGCTATGGAGGATGAGGAAGGAATTGGGGAGGAAAAGGAGGATATTACAACCCCTCAAATAAACAATGTTTCTTTTGTATGTAAGAAAGATACTAGAGATTGAAGTATTTGGAATCTCAATAATATGATGCTCAGAAGTGGAAAAATCAGAATCAATATCCCTTATTATCTATCAATACAATGGAAATCAAATAGTGTGTGAGCCAAAATTCAATGTAGTTACTTGGTCATGTAAAAATCTAAAAGAAATAGTGGAGAAGTCGATAGGATTTCTTGGGTAGAGTAAGAGAAAGTCTATCACCAAGTGGCTAAGTGAACAATAAAGGAACTGGTAGCGATGAGGGATCCATTGTGACCCACAATAGCAAAAAGGGTTGCAAAAACATTAGTAGCAAGGCAAAATCCATAGTCAACTTGTGGTCCAAAGATGATACCCATCCACGAGAGCAGAAGGGACCTCACAATCCTCTTCATAGAAAATTCCCACAAGTTTGGAAACATAGACCACATGGGGCTCAATCTCCATTACAAATTCTTAGGGAGATTTACTAAATTTGGTCCCAACATGCAAGGACCACTTACTATAGATAATTCAATCGGATCATCATATACTACTAGAATTGAAAGTGGTGGCTCTATTTGCATTTGCACTAGAGGAGGAAGTCTGCAAGGTGTAGCAGGAGCCGTCCATCAAGACCCTTGCCACATCCCACCATTCTAGTAATCTCTCTTTGATTTCACAATCAAGTGATTAATATTGTTCTACTAGACAATGGTTTTGGAGTCAATATTATCACAGTGGCCACTTGTCATGATTTTGGGATGATCAAAGAGGAACCAATGCCCTTCCTAGTCCAAATGGCAAAACTAGGAGAGAGTGTAGCCACTCAGCATTATCTTATTAGTCCTCATGGAAGTAGTGTATTATTCATGATTTTCCTTGATCATACTAAACATGGAGCATGAAAGTGAATATTACCGCCTCTCGGACGAAGCCCTAGTTTCACCAAGCACATGTCAATCATAATTAGGATTGTGATAGGCTAATGATCTTACCATCACAATAAAATCAAAATTTTCTCAAACAAAATTCAACTACCACCATCAGTAGGTTGCAAACTAGCAGTCATAGAAATAGTCAACGTGGTGGATGGCTTGAACAATGATGAAGTTGTATTTCTAGTGGGCCAATGCCCACTTATAACCTTTTATCTGGTGAATGTCATAAAAATCTCTCAACAATATTTGGATCCCCATTCCTCACTATATCCTGCCCTAGAGCTAGTCACACACAAGATCGAATTTCCTTGAATACAAAAATCGTGAGTCTAGACTCCAAAGTAGAAGCGGCTCAAGCTACAATTATAGCCAAATCAAATGTAGTAAAGGTGCTCAAATAAGAAAGAGAGTTCAAAGCACAAATGCAAAAAGTGACAAGGGTCACGGAGGATACTTTCTCTAACATCTATCTTGGTCTATAAGAAACTAAGTCAATAAAAATCAGTGCAGATTTGCTGTAGCTTGAATTCCAAGAGTAGCTCATTGTTTTCCTTATAGAATTTAAAGATGTCTTTATTTACATGGGTTATATTTACATGAAAGGATTAGATCCTCAATTCTATTAGCATCAGATTCAACTCAAACCAAATGTTATTCCAATCTACATGTAGTGGTATCACATGAATCCGCACATGGATAAGTTAGTGAAGGAAGGCCTGGATTGACTCCTCTGGGTTGGATTCATTGCTCTAGTAGATTGGGCTAAGTAGATTTCTACAGTAGCCATTAGGTCAAAGAAAAATAAGAAGCTATGAATCTGTGTAGATTACATGAAACTATGTTAGATCCATTTTCCATTCCCTACCTTGATAGCATTCTAGATGAGATCCTTGGCCATGAAATATACTCATTTTTGGATGGCTTCAATGGATACAATCAAGTTCATCCAGCATCAAAAGATCAATCCAAGACTACCTTCATTATGACATGGGACATCTTTGTCTGTACAGTGATGTGGTTTACTTTGAAGAATGCTCAAGCTTCTTTTCAATGGGATATACAGGAAATATTTGAGCCTTATCTGACAGACTTCATGAAGGTATTTCTAAGTTTTCATCATATTTTAGCCCGGTCTCTATGACAAACGGCAATATAATGCATCAAGAAGTGAGCAGCACTCATGAATCCCTATGGTTACATAGGCCAAATGTGGCAAACATGCATTAGCAACATTCAAACCACTCAACCCCCATGCATTAAACTCCCTCAAAAGCAATTTGCGCATTATCTTTCTCTTCATTGTGTTTTAAATTCTTGTTGTCAATCCTTGATTCCCTCAATGCACTATGTATCTCTTATCTTCTTTTTCATTGCCAGTTGCTCACCATTGCCAGCCATGGCTACCTCCATCCTTTGTCTTGATAGAGTTTCCCCAGTGCTCCTAGACTATAAGGAAACTATCAGCCCTTGGATGTACCACCTATGCCTCAACACCCTCCTTGTATTGACATGGGAGAGCATCCTTGTCCAACCCAAGGCTAAGTTGATTCTTTTGCAACTACACTAGGGCCCTCAAGTCAAACTAGGAGGGCATACCTACAACCTTACTCTTCAATGGGTGTAAGAGCACACTTTCATATAAAGACTTGTGTCGTCCTGCATCCACTTGACACTTTGTGAGAGTATATGCAAGTCACATGGATCAATTAGAATGAACAGATGCAACACAAAAAGATATTACTTTATCAAAATCTTATGGTGCTAGCTGCGATGCATATCATTGGCGCTTCTTAAAGACATGCCATGGATTAGTAGTAAGGGAGGTTTGTACAGTTGGGGGGCCTGTCCCTTTAACCACTTAAGGACAAAAATTTATGAAAAGATTGCATTTGGCAAGCACCTTATACAACATAGGCCTATTCTATTTGTATGAGGCAGGGTGAATTTGGATGATCAAACGACGGTTGTGCCGGTGGTGGGCTCCTGTCAAGTTGGGCGGGGAAGATATCAACCGGGATCCAAATGGTGTAGTCCCTGGCCGCAACTGTTTCAAGAATGATTTTAAATAATTCGTCAAATTTCCTCTTGTTTCTAGCGGCCTTCTCCTCTTTCGAGCACCTGGTGCCCGAGCGTCTGGTGAGGGCCTGCACGGCCGAGGTTGCCACCCCCCGGGCATGCCCTTGAGCCTTTGATCTCCTGGCCTGGGAAGTCTTTGGCCTGCGTCCGGGGCGGTGTCACTTAGGGCCTCTTTTTGGTGTGTCCCTCTTAAGGGTAGGCACATTTCACTCTAGTGGAGGCGCTTGTGCCTTAAGCTCCCTTCTACGGAGGAGAGCTTCCTTGTATGCCAGCTGCATTGTGTGATCCATGACGGCTATTGTGGGGAAATCTGGAAAATGTGAATCAAGGTTAGGCTTTGATGCATGATAGAATTATTTGCATGAAAGGGATTAAATAGTGGATTATCAAGCGCATATGAGGAGGAGGAGCAAGGTGAGGCATACAGTGTTTGTTGTAGAGGGACGCCCCCCTAATGATGTTCATCCTGCCTAGACTGCGGGGCGTATTCCAGCCATTAGCAGATCTTGGCTTATGCTAAGTTGCGTGGACTAGTTGTCATGGAGTGGAGCAAGGCTCGTCCCCAGAAGGATAGACCAAAAAGGGGAAAGGTGTATAGAAGGGGGCGGTGTCCCGTCTATGCCATTAGAGATGTTGGTCAAGGCTTCTTATGGTGGTAATGAGGGTTGCATGCCCTCCACCTAGAGGCGGGAATGGTCACACGACTTCTAGATGTGTGGTGAGAGGAGGACCTGAGGAGCTCAGCCTGTCAAACCCAACTCTTCTCCCTACACTTGACTATCATTGCTTGTGTGTGTTGATATTATCTATACAGGGTCACAAAACTCATTGTTTATTTATGTACATATTTACGAATCCATGTCACTTCGTGAGGATAAAAACCAATTGTAGAACTCAAGATTATACTGGAGTGGCACATGCATCCGGTACTCGTGGCAGCTTACTCAATAACAGTAGATATTTTGCAACATTGAGTCTCTTGAACCTTGCATGAGATAGAGCCTTGCATGAGTCGGGTCAACTCTAGGATTGCTTATGTCCTCGGGTCAATATCTGGAGACCCCGAGGACATAAACATTCAAAATATCTCATGCAAGGTCTAGATGAGCAAGATTGGTCAACTCTAGGATTTCTTATGTCCTCAGGGTCTCTAGGTGTCTCTTGAGGCTTTGTTGTTATTGCGTTATGGTTCTCCTTGGATGCAACTGGTATAGATTTGTCACCCTGTTGTGACAATGTTGTATCCACTCTTGATTGGTCAATGCAAGTTCTGTTGTTGGTGGATTGAGTGTTGCAAGCAACCACTGATGGTGATGGTTGCTTTGACTTATCAAAGCACACGGATGTTTCTGAGGTTTCACTGTTGTTAGGGGAGATGGCAATGGGTTCCTTAGTGGGTGGACTCGATGCTTTATTCCCAAGTTCTTCCATGCTCTTGGTCTCAATCTTCTTAGCGTTCACAACCACTTGTAACTATCGTTGTGTTTATTGTGTTCTTCTCTTATTCATGGGCAATGAAGGTGACTTTCTCAAAGACTCAGGACCCTGAACTAGGTCAACCGTTGGTGTGCTTGGTTGGACTTTCTCTGGTGTGTTCTCATGGGACTTAGCTGCGACCTACTGAACAGCCTTGCTAGGTTGATTGGTCAGATGCGCCATCTCCTTAACCACATCTTCGAGAGGTTTCTCCTCAAGCCTAGGCTTTAGGTGATTTGGCAGTGCTGAAGGTGTCAAGGATGTTGGTTGCGACACCTCTTCCACGGTTGAATTGCTAAGGGCACATTCCTCAAGGGGCATCATCACGGCCAAAGGCTGTGACTACTGTGATTCCTAATTAGAAGTAGTAACAGCTAGTTCAGTGGACTGGCTACTCTTAGTAGATTGCGGTGTCAAGGCCTCAGGCAGATCGAAAGTGGGTGTCTTTTGTTTCCCTTTGAGCATTCACTTGTGCAGATTGAGCCTCTGTTGATTTAGTCACATTAGATTTCATAGGCATATCCTTGGGCCGAGAGCTACGGGTGGTGTCATGTCCCACCTCTTGGACATTTGGAAGCTTAGATGGAGATAGAGATCGGGATTGAGCAAATGCACTCAATGACTGATGTTGTGCTTCCTGTGTCCATTTTGAGAAAGAGGGTGTAGGAGACTTGGGACTCCTACGTGGCTTTGACACTTGCTGGAAGATTTGCTCGTGGTTGTTAGATGATTTTTCCATTTGCTTTGTTGAGCATTTAACCTTGCCATGAGCAATGTTGTGCCTATGTCGCATGTTATCCTCTTTGGGAAATCAAAGGCTCCTTAGGCACTAGTGGCTTTTTCTTACCCTCAATGATTATATCTAACACCTGCTCATCAAGCACGCTAGGCTGAGGATCTACCATTCGCATAGTCCCGTTTGGTTTCTTGATTTCGATCGTGAGGGGCTTGATCACTCCAATGTTTTTGACTTGAGACTTGGCTTTTTGTTTAGATTTCCTCCTACGCTTCTTCGCTCTTGATATAGTTTGGCCTTTAGCTAATAGAGGAGGTTCAACAGGGGGTTTTGGTATCCAAATCCATCAATTACCTGCGTAATACCCTTGAGCACATAGCAACGATTTGGATATCCATCTCGGCATTGTACTAGCTCTCCATCGATACCTTCATCTATAAGGCTTGGGCTTCTTTTGGGGTCTTCTATGATATTTGTAAGTCCAAAGTCCATCCTTGGCATTGTCTCATGACCTTCTTGTTTCAAGCGTGGCCTCACTGATTGGTTCTCATTGTTCAACCTGTGCTTGTATCAACTCCTCCAACAAGTCCTTGCTGTTGTTACTAGACTTTCCTGGTATGCCAAAATGTTCCTTATCTTTCCCTCGAGGTTTGATGAGGTCACCCTTACTAAAACTTGTGATTATCCTCACTCCTGGTAGTGTCAAGTGTATCCTCTATGCTACATAGTCGGCCTCACACTTGGTCGCCCTTTTGAAGGGTCGTCCAAGGAGGGTTTCCTTTCCACAACTAGCACTATTTGGAGGGACATGGAATAGGATAGGCAAGCTTTCAGTTTCAATAGTTACAAGGATTTTGCACTTTCCTATGAGTGCTTATGGGTGTCCCCCATATGGACTAATAGTTGCTTTAGTCAGTGTGAGCTCTAGTTGGCCTAGCAGAGTCCATGCTTCGTAGGTCAAGATATTAAAATATGCCCCTTCATCGATGAGAGCATCAACACTATGCTCTCTTTTTGCGGTGAGTTTGACCCTAAGATAAGCATGCGGCACTATGTCTTCATCTTTCGGGTCTTGGCTTATAAATTTAAGCCTTCTAACATATGCCCTTGAGTTCCCAGCTGCACGACCAGATGTGGATTCTCCACTGATGTCTTGGATCATCAGTGCAATGCTACTCAATGTGCATCTATTGTCAGGACTGTCATATCTAGTCACCCTCGTAGTTGTAGCTTGATGTTGTTGCTTTTCGCTTTGACTAGATGCAGTCCGAATGCAACACATACGTGTTTTTGCAATGTAGCCTTTTTGCCCTTGTTGACTAGATTGGCCCACTGAGGTTCTAGGTATATCTGGGTCACTATCTGAGCTTACTTCCGACTCAAAATTGAACTCATCGTTTTTGCTAGAAGAGGTGGTTTCTTCTGGCGGTCACAGCTCAGAGGGTGACTCTGTTCTAAGCGCTGGTGTCGTACCTGGTTGGGTTAGGCCTACTTGTTCGAAATCTATAGCTCCTATATGTTCCAACCAAGCGCGGTCACAATCCATGCGCATGACCCCTCGCTCTATCTTAAAGACACTCTTTTTCTGTGACTTGGAGTATGCTCGTATCTATTCTACTTCTCATCCCTTAGTGTCGTATTCTACCATATCTATCTCACCCTCACTTTCATCACTGAAAGAACAACAATCTTCGTACTCATCATTGGAGTCAACTTCATCCGACTACTCATCGTCTCCTAGGTTTTGGTATATCTCTTATCTCTGATCGGGGACTAGGGCCCAATTGTACATGAGGTTTAAGTCATGCACCTTGGTCCATTGCCACCTTAGTTCATCTAACAGATCTTGGAGTGGCTTGAAGTTTGCTACTGGATTGCCAGCTAGCTTGCCAGTCAAATACTCCAAAATCTCTTGGAGTTCCCTCTTGTTATTTTTGGCACTTGGAATGTGACAGGTTTAGGTCGCCCACGAAGGGTTCCTGCCATCATGCAGACTGGTACGAAGGGTGTGTCTTTTGACTTGCCAACTGTCTTGATGGCTTGCTCGTATGCCTCATGATCCGAGAATGGCAAGTCAATCGTAGCAAGGACATACATCCAATATCACTCATCCTCCGAGAATGGGATATACTTTGTCAAGGGCCCATAGGACTTCTTGACTTGATCGTTACCTTTAAGCATCACAAAGATGGCTTCCAAGTCGACTGGTGAGGTCTTCCAAGTGTCCATCTCTACCCTCATAGCTTCCGTTCTATTGCCAAGGAAGATTAAGCCATTACCCCAATCTTCGATGACTCTGGCATTGCACATCTAGGGTCGGCCTAATAGGATATCGTAGTCCACTCCCTTCGTGACTATAAAGTCAACCGAGAACTGGATGCCTGCGATTTTCATCAACCAGTTTTTAAGTACCCCAAATGGTTTCACTCTCATACCATTTGCTAGTGTGACATTGAACTTGGCGGTCTCGACATGCAAGTTTTCCAAAGTCCGAAGCATTGCACGATCCAATACACTAACCCCCACTCTTGTGTTTACAATCCCCTTTCTCGTTGTGTCGCCTAAGGCTAAGATAAGTAAGACTGCATGCATCTCGATGCCTTCCCAAAAAGCATTAACATGCAAGGACTTAAGCACAGAGTGCAGCGTCAGAGTCAATATTTGTGTCTCTGCATCATGGTCATGCAGGTCTATGACAGCTTGCTCTCGTGATCCTTCAACCCACTGCTTTAGATCTTGCAGCGTCAGAGTCAATATTTGTGTCTCTGCATCATGGTCATGCAGGTCTATGATAGCTTGCTCTCATGATCCTTCAACCCACTGCTTTAGATCTTGCCATAGGGTGAAATGCTGCCTAAGCAGGTCTCCTAGGCTCAACATTATAGGGGTGGTCACTAGCGTGGTAAGGAGGTCGTTGGATGCTCGTATGTCTCCTATTCCAGATTGTCTTGGCCAATGGTCGTGACTAATTTCTTGGCCTGTAACATCAGGGCTTTGCATAAGTCTCTTCCTCATTTGGCTCCTCCACATAGTGGACTGGAGCATCACTCGATGGATGGGTCACGTAGGGACTAGGCGGTCTAGGTATGCATGTAGGGTTTATGTCCATTCTAGGAACAACGCCGGTTTAACATCGTTAAGCGCAGGAAGGGTCAATGGAGCTCCCCTTCCGAAGAATTGTTGGGGTTTGCTCACTAGATATGGCTGGCCATATGGTTGTGAGTACGGAAGTCTTCTGGGTAATCTACAATGCGCAACGTCTTGATACATCTACCAAGAGTAATCTACAAGGGTAGGACGTGTACACGTGTACCAAGAGTAATCTACCAAGAGTCTTCGTGTACACGTGTACCAAGTCCTACCCTTGTGTACACGTGTACCAAGTCTTGACCGAATCTCTTCTGGGTACATCTAGACTCGTGTACCAAGTCCTACCCTTGTTGCCTAAGCAAAGCTTGAATGCTTGAGAGCATTAAGTCAAGTTGACGAGGCCGTTGGCCTCGCAAACTTGCTCAAATTACTCTACAAAGCTATATGGATCATCATGGGGTTGGTACTTATCGAGTTGCTTTGCAACAATTGGAGTTTTAGACTGACCCTTAGAGCCTTAGTTTACTCCTAATCTTACTAGTAATGATGTCGCTAGTGCTGCAGCACTTTGTTCTACTACTGTGTTGTCAAGCAGTCGCTTCATGAGAAGCTCACTCAATGTCAAGTCTCCTTCCTGGGCTCTCTCATGATCAGTCTGATTTCCACCTGCTAGGTTCAACACACCTGTTGTACCTCACGCAATTCTTTGTTCTGCCTTAAGCTCCTAACATGCTGGTCTTGGTTGTATTTCACTATGCCTTGCAATGCCTTGTGGACTGGCTTCCGTTCCTCTTCCAGGTCTACTATGATGGCCTCCGTCGTTCTGCCGCGCAATGCTCATACCGAGCATGCGCATTGTAACTACTCACTAGCTACTGAATTGCCTATGGAAAAACTCCTAAGTCGAGTTCCTCGTTTGGCTTGCGGTCTGAGCTTTCCTCTGTCATGATCACGTTCTCATACTCCACCAAGCTGTCGATCAGGTTGAGTAAGTTGGTCAAATCCACTTCTCTAACATCGCTTGCTTTGTCCTACTCTGTGCTTTGGTCGTCCGCCTATGTCTTGGGATCTTCTCTTATTGGTGGATTCCTTGAGGTGTTTATCTGAGTGAGTTCCTTAACTTATTACATCCAATCCTCAATTTATCTCTACTCTGTCTGTGTGTGTGTGTGTGTGTGTTCTTTTCCGTGCACTTGTGCTCAATCAAGCTTTCAACTGTCCTCAAGTGTACTTCAAGTATAGAATTTCAAGGTAAGTGCGAAAAATAAGTATCTAAGCGACTTATGCACTCTCACTTCATTTTAGGCCTCATAGGCTTATTGACCCACTTCTGGCTGACTTGTTCAATTTTAAGGTTTCTCATTGTGTTGTCTTACCTGATTTAGGTTTGTTCAAGGTCTTTGGCTAAGCTGGTTATCGCTAGGACTCTAGGTCTCGCAATAGCATTCTATCAAGTAGTAAGACTATCCTTTGGCTTTACCTTTTCTCTTATGACCCAACCTCTTTACTTAGTCATATAGATTTTACTCAATATACATATACTTTTACATTTATAAGAACTTGGATATAAAAACCAAATGAAGACCATTCCTCACTTGTTTATAAAATGTGAAAATAAACCGAGCATGCATTTTCAAATCTAAAAACCCTATGATTAACAACACTTTAGGACTTTCTTACCCAATTTCTTAAAAACCAATAGTATTCCTATCCTATACTCGACTAAATTAAACGACCAAGCCACAACCCTTTCAAAAACCATATCATTTCTATACTTTCATAATAGCTTAATGGTAACAACCCAGATGACACCCCAAATTTCAACAAACCAATTCATTCAAGGTGCCATAATCCCCAAATATCTTCATGGTAACAACCCAAATGAAATCCCACATTTCAACAAACCAAATCTTTCAAAGTGCCATAGTTTCCAAATAACACCATTTTAACCTTACCATAAAGGTCAACCCGATCTACCCGACTCTGACCACACCCTTTTCATTGATGCAATGATTCCACGTGCCTCTTGCAAAGTGCAAACATTGGAAAAACTCTTCTTAGCTTCACTAATCTCTCCATCATAGGCCGCTTATGCATGATGGTCTTCCATAGAACCAAAGTCTATTTCCTAGAAGGAGTTCCATTCCAAGTTCTAATTTGCGTATGCAAACTTCCTCCTCCAATTCTCATGTCTTGAAAATACACCCACCATTCATGCTTGCATCTTTGAAGTACTTACCAACCTCTCTTTTGTCACATTTCAACTCTCATGTCTTGAAAATACACCCACCATCCATGCTTGCATCTCTGAAGTACTTACCAACATCTCTTTTGTCACATTTCAACAAGCAAACATCTCTGATAAACCAAGAGGTGGACAACTAATCTTTCACTTGCTACATGACACTAGACAACCAAGCAACCTTCTAATTATCCAACCTTCTTAACTGAGCAACTTCATGATAATTCTTCTACTTAAGAGCATGATCGTCCCATAGGTCAAAACTCCCCTCACACATAATTTTTCGACCCTAATTGAGCTCTAATTGAGTCACTCCTAAGATGCAAGCACCAATCAATAAATGCGTTTGATAATCACCATTTTCTCCACACTTGAGTCATCTCTCCCATCAAACTTAGAAAGCCTCCTACCATTCCACAAGTTTCTTACAAACTTAGAGCCATGGATACTAATCTTTGCATATTTGCATAGCTTGGCATTGTCCCATCCAATGCCCTCTCATATTCCACTAGGTAGGTTGCATGTGTTGATCCAATGTCTTAAAATTAGGTTACCTACCATCCAAATGCTTCTCTAATCTGAGCAAGAGATGCCTAACTTTCTCCCAAAGAGGCTCAATGCCTAATCCTCCATCAACCCTCTCCACAATGACTAGATCCCAACCAATTAAATGCCTCTAATGCAAGTGGCCAAAAGACCTTTAATATTCTGCTCAATGCCTAATCCTCCATCAACCCTCTCCACAATGACTAGATCCCAACCAATTAAATGCCTCTAATGCAAGTGGCCAAAAGACCTTTAATATTCTTTACATATTATTCCAACAAGCTACACTAAAAACAACAAAAACAATTGCAACAATCAATTAGACCCTAAGGTCACAAGTCTACCTCCAAAGGATTCTAATATCACAAGATCATACATTATGGCTTTAAGATCTTGTAAAAAGGGGAAGTGGCACAAGCCCAAAGAGGGAGAAAAAGTTCATATCATGATAAAGCACAACTAGACGCCCTTGAACACCATCTCCCCATTGTTCATAAAAGAATCATCTCTTAGTTTATTTTTCCCGAACAAACTTACAAAAAACCGTTAAAATACAAGTTCGCCTTGATGAAAACCACTATTTACCAGACATTTTAGCTGTAAAAACGAGTAATACCAGCCCAAAACCCACGTTAACCTTTTACTTTTTCCATTGGATGGGAAAAAAGTGATCTCGCCTTATTATGTACTATGATGGGAATGTGCATAAGAGTGATTTCAGTAATCACCAGTTCCTCAAACAAGATTAGAGTTTCCACATTCCACGTTTCAGGCATTCGCAAAAACCCGCATTGCTCCACAGGAAACTATATTGTGAGCACAGCAGAAGAATCTATGCTCCAGGAGAGGCATAGCTTTTTCCACATTGTGACGAAACCTCCTCGAGTCTCTCCAAACAGCTCTTATTCTTGCAACAGCTTCTCTGCATTCGCAAATCCGCAAGATATTGCACATATCGGAGTAGGTAATGCCAATGCCAACTTGTATTGGACGAGGGGGTGCCCACTGGTATAAAACTATCTGCTCGTCTTTCTTTTGGCAGAGCTTTTCATCGCTTGAACACAAACCCATGCTCTTTGAGGGTTTTTCAGAGAGACAGACAGAGAGAGAGCTTAGGGAATGGCGATGGCAGCCAAGGTGGGATCGTTCTCTTGACCGCAGAGCTGGGAGCCGTCTGTTCCTGCGCAAATCACAATTATGTTTTGTTTACATTCACCCTCACAGCACATCCACATGGCCAGAGATTTGCTATATTTAAGAGACATTACCAGTTTGAGATGACTTCCGAAGCTTCGAGGGAGATCTCAACGCAGAGTCTTTCGGATCTACGGGAAAAAATGGAGAAGGAAAGCAAATAAGATGCTTAGAGAGAGACCACTTGGATGTGTGAGTTGATCAAAGCAGAAACTCGGCATCAAAATCACAGATAAATTCAGAACAGATATTAGCACGATAGCAAGTGCCCTTTCTGATGTGAACGACAAAATTACCTTGGCAATTCATATCCTTCTCTGCGAGAACGCTGGGGGGATTGCAGGGCACAACCATGGTATTGCCACTGCGAGCAGAAACAACACAGATTCTCAGAAAACTTCATTTTGATCGGCCGACATACTACTAGCAGGCAACGGAGCTCCTCAGAGACCCTGGCATGAGCCACGAAATACCTGCTCAAACTGGCACTGCCATCGTCACCAAGGCTGGTGGGCGACAGCTCCTCGAGCTCACAAATAAGCGTTGTATCCAGCTCCAAGTTGAAAAAATCGTCGAAGAAGGCGCCATCGGCAATGATGGACATGTCTTGGAGCTCTGCCTCCGGCAGAGCGATGGAAGCCGGCTGAAGGGAGGAAGAGGATGATGCGGGAGGCAAAGGCGCCTGCTCCAGCTCGACCTGAGGGCGATGATGGTGGTGATGCGGATCGGAAGCAGCATCACCAGATAAGCGGTCGTCGATATGCGAATCGGCTGGAATGGGAGTAGCCTGATCAGATGCAGCGGAGCTGAAGTCAAGAAGCCTGCACTTGCTGTTGGTGTTGCTGCTGCTACTTCCAGATTTATTGCCAGGAAGCTTGGCCTTGGCAGGCGTAATGGTGGAATTAGCCTGAGAGCATCTCTTGCTCCTGCGAGGAAGAGCAACATTGCTGAGGCAAGCCTGCGGGTTGGGGTTGATCCTAGAGACAGGATGAGCTCTCGATTGCATGGACGGCTCTGCAAAACTAGGGCTTCTGGACAGAGATCTCGTGGCGGGATGGCAGCGGGTGGAGGGATTCGACACCACAGAATTACTGGATGGCAGTAATGCCGAGTGGCGATCGTCCGAGTGGCCATCACTGCTAGCCCTGTAGGATGCTGGCATGTCGGACGAAGACGACGAAGATGGAGTGTGTGGATCGTTCATGGCGGTGGTTGCGTTGCGGGATGGTGAGACGAAAGACTGATGCTGCTCGGCAGCCATGGCGGACGTCATTGGTGAAGCGCGCTGTGAGGGCGAGGAGCAGCCTGTTGTATCGGCGTGCTGCTGCGACTTGGAGGTGGAATTCATGGCCGGAGGTGTCGATGGCTGCACTGAATTACTGTGAGGATGAAGCGTAGCGGCTGGACCTGAGGCATCAGCCATACCTGCATCAGTGAGCGAGAAGCATAGTTAATATAAGAATTCGCCCCGTCCTAAACGCAGAGATTGTTAAAGTGTTTTGGCGTACCCTCAGACGATGCCATAGAATTACGACGGGGCTTTTTCACAGGATCAGGAGAGCTAATGGAGAGAGGTGCACCATGATCCGACGCAGCAGGAACCGATACTTGATCAGCATAACTGGGACGCTTGCGACAGAGGCTGGAGGTATCAGCGGCAGCCACTGGAAGGAACAGAAGATGAAGGATTTGGTTTGAGAACATCACGTCCAGAACCCTCTCGAACGCAAATTACTACATTAGAAGATTTCTGGAACCACTCGCCCGCAAGCGTGCTTTGTGAGAGCTCTGGTAATTTACCTTGTTGTTGCTGCTGCTGCTGCTGTGCATTGAAGACCGGCATGGGAGGACAGCAGGCCATCGCTGGGGGTGGAGGAGGCAAATGCCCAAGTTGTTGTTGAGGAGCAAGCAGAGGAGAGGCGCTATGGCTGCCGCTTACACTTCCCGATTGGTACGCAGCCAAGATTTCTTGCAAGCCCTGGAACAAATTCTGCACTCGCGCCCTCTCGCTTGCGAAGGAGAGCTGTTCTTCCTTGAGCTCCACATAGTCGTTCAGCACCTCGCCAAGGCTACGGGCTCCCTTTGGCTGCACCTGCCATCGCCAGGTGCCGATGAAAATCAAGCTCACACACACACACACACACACACACACCACACACACACACACACTCTCTCTCTCTCTCTCTCTCTCTCTCTCTCTCTCTCTCTCTCTCGCACGAGGGGGAGGCTTACCGTCTTCATAGGCAGCAGAATTCGAGACGCCTCGGATCGAAACTCCTCCAGCGTCTTGTTGAAGTGGCTGTCTCTGAGATAGCACTCCACCATGAAGGCAACTTGAGTGTCAGTGACCTTGCCCGTCCCAACAATAGGCGCCTTAGCTCGCCTCGGCGCCATGGAGGATCGGAAGCCAGATACAGAGAGAGAGTGTATGTGTGTGTGGGTGTGGGTGTGTGTGTGTGTGTGTGTGTGAGTACTGTGGTGCGACCGTTCTCTTATTTGAACAGGATGGATTTTGGAGGGAAGAGTCGCCATTGTTGGAGGGAAGTGCTACTGAAAGTTTTTCCCATCCGTTTAATTTTTGGGTGAGGGAGGGGGGAAAAGGAAAAGTGTTCCGCTGAACCGTTAATTCCGTTGATTGTCGAGAGGCTCTCGCCCCACTTTTTGGCCTGACTGGTCACCCCCCCGGGCCCCCCCCCCCCAAGGCGATTGTTGAAGGGGTTCATGATTTTCTCTAGGCTAGTTACATACCAAGCCAAACCACCCGCCCAACCATAAATACAAGGGCACAATACCACGTGTCAAAGGTGTTCGTTTTGTAATTTTCGGGCCGCAGGTAAATTTAGCTTGGTTACATACCAAGTGATGGATGATCAACCCCCGTCCAAAGTGTGGGCATGCACTTTTTGAAACTAGGTGCGGACATGGGCATCATACCTTTACACACACATGGATACAATTTGTAAAAATTTAAAAAATAATAAACTTATAAAAATTTTTATTGGTTGCAAATGCAAAAAGTGCACCCTTGTCCACCGCTCTATAAAGTGGGCAGGGGAGACTTCTCGTCCAAAAGGGGGCTTCACCTATTTAGCAGGTAAACAACAGGTTTTGTCCTCTCTAGTGTGTAAAGGACTACAGACGCCCAACCCTTAAATAAGTGTTTTGATTGGTTAAAGCTTACAAATTGGGGATCTGTCATTTGGTGTGTAACCAGCCTTAAACAGGCAGCCCCCATCCAAGCGAAACATCCACGCCCAAGGCATACAAGACAGAATATCCTCCATAAAAAAGTGAATACATAAAGTTGTGCTTGAACTCTCACAACTTCTTTGAAACCCAATTGGCATACATCAAGTTGTGCTTGAACTCTCACAACTTCTTTGAAGCACAATTGCCTTAACCACTAGGCTACCATCAATCACCTTTCTAAAAATATATGTACATTTTAATGTGTAAACAACTTGTACCCAATTTGGTAGTTCTTCGAACTCAATGGGGGACAAAGGACTCTAATAGTGTGTAGCTAGCCTAAGACCCATTTTAGACCTATTTAGACACATGTGACATTCCCTTATAAAAAGGAAACCATCCATTTCACACCGTTCGAACAACTTCACAAATATAAATATATCAAAAATGCATTCACTATAAAGTCATTGGCTATATAGTTAAAGATAATTTTTGTAAGCGATGTATCATGACTTCAAGTCCTCTCAACATGATTCTAGGTGGAGAAACCTTTTGGATGGTGAGGACATGGCAGTAATTTTTTGTTGCACATACAACTTTTGGAAGAAGTATATATGGATCACATCAACTCGACACTCATGTCATCAAAAGTCATCCAAAAATATATGTAACTAGCCTTGGAAATTATTTTCCAAAAACCCTAACAAATAGTACCATGTCTCACAACACCTTGAACTCTTACATATCATATACTGATTTATTTAGACTATTTTTCCAATATTTTATATTTTCTATCTATTTTAGAAAAGTAATGAGTGCCTTGAATTTAATTAGAGAGTTTCTATTATCGGTCTTCTTCTTTTGAACTCAACCTTTCACAATATCAGCTTTGATAGAAAGCTCATGGTGCTAGAGACTACCCTAAATGGGTCTACATGGAGAGGATATGGACCTTCCAAATTTGGTTGGAGAAGGTAGTGCTTCTTAGGAAGGCTTTTACTCGCCCCTTGCTAATGTTCTCAACATACATATGAGCAATTCTTAGCTTCTAAATATTTTTTTATCGCACTAATATTTGTACATTTTAGAGAGGCCATGTTGATCAATACAATTATAGTTGCCCATCAACACAATTGCGAGTATTAGCTTCTCTCCTCTCTTTATACACCAATGATCGATTTGTGTATTGTCTATTGTTCTCTATATTGAGGATGAATTAGTTTATAAATCTTCAGCAATCATCATACATATAATCTAAGATCTATCCATCTCATGTATACGCTTTGGCTTCGATCAAAAATAACTATCTAGTCTTTTCACAAAGATAGTTAATAGCATTTTACTATGTTTGTGTATTTCGTGAATATGGATCACATCGCTATAGTGTTGTACTTGTACTTTGACATACTTTGATGTGCTTGTCAACTTCTTAGAAAGCCTTTGGAAGCTTAGACATTATGAAGGGGAAGGTGCTTGACAACTTTGTCCTAGATAACAAAAGATCTATGGGTTTGTCATAATCTAGCTGCCACCTCAAAAATACCCTCTAGCACCATTCACACATTTTTCGAATAAATCATGTATACATTTGTGCTCAATAAAACCATAACATTATGTTAGAGATGCAAGCCCTAGTATAGCTTCATGAAGCCTCTGTAAAATCCCCTTTTCATTAACTCGCCATATAATTCTCAACCCCTTTCTAGCACCTCTATTGTCCACTAGATTTAATACAAGAAATATATGTACCTCTATCATGAGATGAACCCTCCAATTGCATGAGGAGGAGGCATAGTTAAACAAAACTTTAATGACTCATGGTTAGATGTGTAAGTAAAGCAATTACCAAGGCTCACACGATTTTACCAAAATCCCTTCAAGAGGAACTCACTCTTGTGGAAATGAAAGCATGCCACTCCTATAGTAGTGCCCTCACTTTAATTATTAACACGATCCTATGTATTCCCAACAAATCACCCACTACCTCAAACATTCCATATCCACCAAGGGAAAGCTCATCTTCAAGAAGTGCAAAATGTAATCCTCTACAAGAAAAAGGGAAAGGGAAATAGAGTAGCCAAAGAAAGAACAAGAGGTAGCAAGAAGAAGATGATGAGATAGAGTCATAGGAATTGAGTATGGAGCCTAATTTGACTGGCCGTGTATCATTAGGCATACCAAGGTCCAACTCAATAACATCCGCATCTCTTATTTGATCTTGAGGCTCTATCGGCTCATTCAATGTTATCTGATAAATGTCCTCTACAGTGGACCCTTTTTTAGATCCATCGCTCGATGATGTCTCACTACTAGGTGGATCATCTATTGTTTCTAGTTCAGTAGAGGATAAAGGAGCTCTCTCACTGTGAGGAGATTTAGGGTAAGCATCCATTATTACATGATTGGCACCTCTACCTAGAATCACTCGACTGGCGGGTTTTTCGACTTGACAATCTGTTCATAAAATCCATGGCCTGCCTAGCAAAACTCGATAGCTAGGACGTCCTGCAAACCTTATCACCTAAAGTCGAGATAGCATTCCACTCTTGCAATGGTAACGTGAACTTTAGTGATGCAACCTTTTGGTTGCCTTAGTCTGTCATCAGCTATCCTAAGAAGTGTGGAGCTGTCTTTTTGGATTTCTAAACCTAGCCGCTCCATCAAGTCTGAACTCATAATATTGACAGAGGATCCAGTGTCCATGATAGCGTGCTCCACTAATATTCCATCCACGTATGCTGCAACCTTGGGACAATGCTTTTCAGCATGATCGAACTAATCTTCTCCCACTCGCGCTATGCCCAAAGGTTCTACAATATACCCAATACACAGTATTTTCTTGAACTCCTTGAGTACTCCTGGAGACAGTTTAATCAATTACAGGAGATTCACATCTGGTTTAACTTCGCAAAGAGAACTGGTTTAACTTCGCAAAGAGAACTTGCTAGATCAAAGTCGTGATAGTTAGCCAAAGTTCTCTTCTCTCGCCAAACCATTCTCTCCTTTGGTCTTTGGATTGGCTTTGGTGCCTCTTTTTTTACTTTTGCCCTATTTTTTGACAATCATTTATCCTTCTCGTGATCAATTTTACTATCAACAAGCCTTAGAGGTCCACCTTCCATATCAGGATTCAGAACTCGCTTTCCCCTAGCATCTTGCTTAGGGTTTCCCTCGACAGGTTTTACGGTTCCTTTGTCACTCTCTTTAGTCTTTTAACCGCTTGTTACAGCTCGTAGATTAGAAGTTTCATCATCATCGACACGTACGGCCTCAATAAGATTGACTCCACTGCCATGAGGCAACTCCTCTAAATTAGCCTTTCCTCGATGCAGTATTTGTCTTGGTCCCTCATCTTGCTAGAGATTATTCCCTTGTGCACGATGGTTAATTGGACCTAGCAGTTTACTCCCTTGTTGGAGAGAACTTAGCTAAGTGGCCAGACTTTCCGCAAATATCACATTTGACATTAGAACAATTCCTAGGGAAATGTTGGCCACCATACCACTTACATTTGAATCTTGAGGGGGACACCCTCTTCAGGGTGTCAGCTCCCAATCAAATTTTGCTGCTTCTTAAGGAAATTGACATCCACAACTATTTGTCTATGTTGTTTGCTAATCATGTCAGTGTAGTGCTTCATCATGTCCTTAACTTCGCCAAGGACATTAGAGGCACTTGACTCATAGCCGTGATCATCTGTTTGTTGTCCCATCGGCCTAATCACTTGATTGAGAATTGGCCGCTGACTTATTGGGATAACATTAGGATTTAATGTTTGGCTTCCACCATTTAGTAGGCCCATCTGGCTAGCCATAGGCATAGTCAAATTAGGAGGAGCTAGTAACATAGGCAATTTTGGCATGATAATTCCTATTCCATTTGCATTTGACATGGGGTCCCCTTGACTCCTGTTGGTCATTGCCAAATTATTACCATTCCAATTTATCCTTGCTGCATAAACCGCTTGCAAGCGCGGCTCTACTCCTTCTACTAGGTAATAGCAGTATCAATGTTAGCCAAAGCAACACTACTCAGTTGCACTTGGATATTGAAATCTAATCCATGTAGGAAATATTGCAAGTATGCAATAGGTGGAATGGGGATATAAGTATTAAGTTTGCGAAGAACTTGCTTCAATTTCTTGGCATAGGCCTAGACATTCTCATTTGGCTCTTAGCGTGTTATATTCAAGACACGCAACCAACACTGTCCACCTCTCTCAGGAGCAAACTCTCTACAGAAGGCCGTGAAGAATTGGTCAATGCTAGTTATGGTTCTAACCTCTAGACCATGATACCATACTGATGCCCTTCCTTTTAATGTCATATTGAAGAACATCATTAGGTGTCATTCGTCTTGGATCCGATAGTTAAACATGAGTGTTTTAAACTCTTTAGTATTTACTGCAACACAGAGGATCGGAAAATGGAGCAGAGGAGTGGAAAAATGGAACAAGGAGATAACTGAAAGGGCACATGACAAAGGAAGGAAAAGGTGCCCCGGACGGAGGTCGCCTCGAGAAAAGAAAAGAGTAAAAGTGCACCATTAATTGTGAAAGCGCTCCCGAATCCTTGTAAAAGAGTGTCAGGCTCACTCCTATGCAAATTATATGCATTAGTTGGGAAGGGGATAAGTTAGAATGGTGCGAAATAAGAAAAGGGGGCCTAGGCTAACGACCGGCCATGTAAAAGTGGGGATGACCGCCCAAAAAGTAGGGCATGTATATAAAGTTCAAAAGTGAATGAGAAGCTCATTCTTGTGTGTGGCCAAAGCTTCTTCTTCTTCTCTTGTTTTTTGCCTTATTGCTTGTGCTTGAGTGAGCGATTGAGGGAGTGTGAGGGAGTGAGTGTGTGAGAGTGAGGGATCGTGGAGAAGAAGCTCCCCATCTTCTCTCTTCATCTTCTATTCTTCTCTTCTCTTCTCTTCTCTCGCGCGGCTATGGAGGATGGAGCTTAACGAAGAGGGCTTGAGCTTGCTACAAGGATTGTGGAACTACCGCAGTGCACAAGAGAGGAGGGAACTCGATCGAGCATCAAGGTAAGCTCACTACACCCGTAAGGTAGGCATTGCACATCGGCTATGTGAGAGGTAGCCATGGCTGCTCGGCTTGAAACGCTTGATCAATAAGCGGTCCGTAGGTCTCGGGGTAGAGCTTAGTAGCTCCCTTCCATTTTGGTTCCATTGCCGGGACCGACGGAATCGAGCCTTGAGCGCCGCGCACATCGAATCGAGCATAGAAGTAGGGTTTGCAGCCCGAACCGCTGCTTGAGATAGTTAGGAGATTTAGGAGGTTTTAATCCTTGGAGCAAGTAAGTATTTTGATTTGTTGTTGAATATTAGAGTAGGACCATCCATCTCCATCTTTGGTTTTGATTTTTGTTGCATTAGGTTAAGATTAGGATAGGAAAAAGAAGGAAAATAGAAGGGTTTTATTGTTGCTGGAAACAGGGAAATAGGGGCATAGATTCAAATTTCTAGCTGGAAGAGTGTGAGGAATTAATTTCTAAGGTAACAGCAGGCTAGGATGGGGCAATAAGAGGTTCAAGGAACCAGGAAATACCGCATTTGACATTCTGCCTTGTGAGAAGAGAGTAAGCTTGAGAGCCAGGGGGG
The DNA here is from genome assembly GCF_053477565.2 of Lygodium microphyllum. NCBI lineage: Eukaryota > Viridiplantae > Streptophyta > Polypodiopsida > Schizaeales > Lygodiaceae > Lygodium > Lygodium microphyllum. The sequence goes on along the minus strand of NC_141137.1, from coordinate 175,264,082 downwards.
GGAGAGAGAGAGAGAGAGAGAGAGAGAGAGAGAGAGAGCTGTAGGGAGATATTTGAAGTGCTGATCGATTCGAGCGCCACATTGATTCCAGGTATGCCTAGCAGTTCCTTGTATTGTTTCGCATCTATTTGGAAGGTATGGGATGATTCCATGGAGTAGGCGTTGACCTTGAGGCATTGCGCGCAACTTGCGGGCCGTCGTCTATGCTGTCGGACCAGTCCATCCAATTCCCAGAATCAGACCACCCAATTTCGGGTCCGACTGAGAGAATCGGACCATCTTGTCCGATCCGATTCCCAGAATCAAACCACTGAGAGAGTCGGACCAAGTGTCAAAATCAGACCACATGTCCTAGTCCAAGAATCTGACCACTCGACCCATTGCAGTAGTCGGACCCCCTGTTCGACTAGGGAAATCGGACCAAAGTAAAATTTGACCACCCTATCCGAGTCTCAAATCGGATCAATGGCGATAATCGGACCACTTTTTCTAAGTGTGAAAATCGAACCAGCCCGTCTAATTCCCAAAATTGGACCAGCAACCCGTCCGATTCCCATAATCGGACCACTACTTCACCAAAACTTAAAATAGAGGGTTTTTAAACCTGCCCTACAGTCCTGGCCACCCTGTTCACATCTCTGACCCCTCGAGAAACCCAATTTAGCCCTTAGAAGCTAGAGACCAGACAAGATAATTGAGGATTCACCCCAAATAGCTAGACACTAAGTAGACCAAATTTAGAATTTAACTTGACTTTTAGTGACCAACCAACCAACCCTGAAGCAGAATAAAGAACGCGGCATGGACTTGCATTAAGACCTTAGATTAGCCAGAACCTACGCTTAGAGCCATATCAGGCTACGAACATGAGGGGAGGAGTGGAGTTTGCATTGAGCATTGCCTGCATCGGCACCTCACTTTTGATTTCATCACCATAGATACACTACAAGAAAAGAAAAAGCTTATTTTCGCACTGAGCACTAGAAAGCACGACGCATAACTTGTGAATAAGATTGACACAACTGCTTTCAATAACAAGGAACTCATTAGGAGATATAATAACATCAAGGAACCCACTATTAGGAGAAGATCCCAAAACATAGTTGGGTGCCTGAGAGCCCCATCAGTAGAACCCTAAGAGAACACAAAGATCCAGAAGGCAACAACATAGAGGATCGGACGCTGCCGGAGCTACTCAAATTGATCGACGACCTTGAGGAGCTGGAAGTGGGAGCAATGTCAAGATCACGAGGTGGACAAGGAGAGAACCAACTAGACTTGGGAGAATTCACAATCTTAGTGTAGGAGTTTGTCAATGAGTACGACTTGTCGACTAGGATGGTACTTCAGGGCAAACCAGTAGAGGAAGTGGTAGCAAACCTAGAAGAGGAAAGAAGGGCGATTAGAAAGGCGCTAGAGAGCATAATTGCCTATAACCACGAGCAAAAGGCTAGAAAACTTCAATAAGATGTATACATGTACGAGACTCGGCGTGTGCTAGCCTTGGCTGGTGCAGCCAAAGGTAGCAAGGCCAAATGCAGAGAGAGAACGAGCAGTAGAGGTTGAATTATCGTTGAGTGAACTCGTAGCCAAATGGCTCATGGACAATACGTCCATTGAGTAGAGCGCAACAACCTTAGCCACAGCATTACTCTCGGGATTAGGGGTCATGCAGGGGGCAAAGGGGCAATCTAAAATCCCTATCGTAGCAAAGCAACTATACAAGTATGAACCTAGCAATGACCCATATAGCTTTGTGGAGAATTTGAACAAGTTTGCGAAGCAAACGGTCTCACGGACCTTGTGCAATGCTCTCAAGCTTTCGATCTGTGCTTAGGTGATAAAGGGAGAATTTGGTACACTAGTCTAGATGCAGCTGAGCGCACGAACTTTGCCCGTCTTAAGGACCTCTTTATCAAGAGATTCTCTGAGGCAGGGTACTCTGACAATCTCATCGTCCGATTGATGAATGTCAGTTAGAGGAAAAAGGAAGACGTAAGGGACTATGCCACTCATGTGCGTAGCCTCTTCAAGAGGATCCCTGCAAATGAGTAACCTAACGAGAAGGCTGTGTCTACCGTGTTTATAAATGGAATTCGAAGCGAGGATCTCTACAAGGCTTTGGCTAGTAACTCCACTCTACACCGAGACGTGTTAGCTAGAGTCTTTGAAGAGGTGTGCGGTCGCATGTGCAGTGTATACACTGTGCTAGTAACCACCTCCCAGCCAAGTGCCAAGATCCTAGATCTAGGCCATGCTCGAACTGCGGTAGGTTCGGTCATAACGCATTACATTGCAGATTGCCAAGGAGATTCCCATGTGCGCAGCAATACAACCCTCCATACTTAGGCAACACGCCACCTAACCTCTTTGGCAGGGGAGCCCAATTGGCGCTTTGAGCACCAAATGATGCAAGACCAGCCATTCCTAGGCTAGAGATGAACCAACAGGCATACCAGACCACCAGGGCCCTATGTAACCCATCCACCGAGTGACACTCCCATTCATTATGTGGAAGAACCTAGTGAAGAGGTGACCTACGTGAACCCATATATATCCTATGATGAGGAAGGCAATCCAGTCCTGATGGATTATCGACCAGTACTGGTGATGGAGCTAGGCAGAGGAAGAGGCAGAAGCTTTGGAGGACCAAGCCAAGATCCAATCTCATGCGGTCATCCATGTCATATTTCATCATGCTACCCAGAAAGGGAACAGGCAAACAAGGACAAAGCTAACCTTCGATGCACCAAGTGTTGAATCACACACCTATTCCTCACTACCCTAGACGGAAGCCATCAACTAGTTCTACCAACGTGCCCTCAGTACCCTTGGGATTGTTCGGTGTGGAGACCTTTGGCAGTGAGGATACGCCCATTCCACTATATGTTATGATGCGAGCACAGACAAAACAAACAGGCATCTCATTGCCTGGGCCAAGTAACCTGGATGCAACATTGTTGGGAAAGAAAAGCCAGAGGAGAAGGAGAAAGAGAACGGACTCAAAGATTATCCTTAAGACTGAGGAAGCTACAATACTAGTGATAGGAAAGAGGGTCACTAATGTAGAGCCAGAGACCGCAGCTCCTAAGATAGCAGAACCAGGGAGCGCCAAGGTAGGGGAATACCCCCACCCTAGACGGCAACTCGAGGCTATAGCCAAAGTCAAGGAGTGGGTCAAGGATACCCAGGAACACCTTAAGGATGTAGAGCCCATACTGGAGGACAAATTGAAGACCTATCTAGTATGGGTACACCCGTTTCACTATCGCGACCTCAATTTGGGAACGTACCCACACCACGTGAGATGCCACAGAGGCAAGACTAAGAAGAAGCATGTCAGCAAGCTAACCAAGACATATGGCCAAAGAATGCCGACCAAGGAGGAAGGCAACCACCCATCAACCTCCTCACTACTTTAGTAACCACTCCAGTAACCGTGAGCCTAGGAGATCTGATTCGGCAGCACCCTTCCTTATGGCAAGAATTAAATATTGGGTGGAGGGAAAAGAGGAGCATACTGCCGCTGACTTGCAAGAGCAGGATGCAGTCACGTAGATTCCAAGCCTAACACTACACTCAATTTCAAGGTCACTGCACATCAATGCTTTTTGGGAAGGCATTGAGATGCATGCAGTCTTACCTATCTTAGCTTTGGGGGATGTAACACGAAAAGGAATTGTAGATACAGGCACCAGTGTCAGTGTCTTGAGCCACGCAGTTCTACAAGCCTGGGGAAACCCACCTGTGGAAACGGCTAGGTTCAATGTCACATTGGCCAATGGAATGAAGGTCAGACCATTCGGGGTCCTAAAGAACTGGCCAGTGAAGGTCGCAGGGGTGCAGTTTTCCATGAACTTCATTGTCATAAAGGGAGCGGACTATGACATATTGCTAGGCCGACCCTGGATGAGGAACGCGCAAGTTATTGAAGATTGGGGTAACAATCTCATCTTCTTGGGGAATAGAACAAAAGCGGTAAGCGTTGAGATGGATACCTGGAAGACTACCCCAATCGACCTTGATGCTATCTCAACCATGCTAAAAGGTGATGCATAGGCAAGCAAACCCTATGGGTCATTGACCAAGTGCATTCCTTGCCCTGAGGACGAGCAGGATTGGATGCACGCCTTGGCAACCGTTGACCTACCATTCTCAGATGAGGAAGAGCTATATAGGCAATCTGCTAAATCCCCAAGAGTGCCAGCAATGGAGCCCATTGTGCCACTTTGCATGATGGCAGGAAGCTTGCATAACCCAGGGAAACTGGTCTCGTTCCATATCCCCACCAACAATCTCGAGCTTCAGGGAATCATGGAATGCCTAACCAATAAACTGAAGGGCAACATGGCTGCCAATCTAAAACCCCTAAGTGATCTTTTGGCTAAGCTCGAGTGAAAATGGACCAAATTTCACGATCTTAACCTATTATACAATTGGGCTTTAGTCACTGACAAAAAGGAGATTGGAGAGGAAAACCCGAGCGATGACGAGCAATCAGAGGGGCAAGACTCTGATGATGAGGAGTACGAGGACTGCCGCTCTATTGGGGACAAGAGTGAAGAAGAATTAGACACGATAGAATATGACACTGAAGGGAGAGCGATCGAGCAAATCAAGGTAGACTCTAGGCCTAGAAGGAAAAGGGCAGGCTGGAATGAAAGAGAAGTCATGCGGATGGAGTGCGATAGATCCTGGTTGGAGCACATAGGAGCCATGGATTACGAGTAGGCAAGGGTGGCTCAACCATTGGTAGTTCCAATGCTTAAGACGGATACACCTACTGAATTACGACCCTTGGCGAAACTCCTTCCTCAAGCGAGGGATGTGAGTTTAACTCGGAGTCACAAGTCAGTACAGAGAGTGATCCCGAAATACCCCAACCCTCTAAGGTCAGATGCACCAAAGGGGACTTGCCAGTCCACCTAAGGCGCAGAAAGCTAAAGGAGGAGGCCATGAAGCGAACTAAGGACTCAGAATCAGAGAGGTAAAAGAAGCTGCATGATCTCCCCGAACGCTTCATAAAGTTTAAGAAGGGTGATAGAGTGGTGATTCTGCTAGGAGCAAAGAGACAAGGGCAACCCAGTGAGCCAATTGAGGGACCCGCCAAGGTCAAGGAAGTCAACTTGGTAGGGGAAGGCAAGAAGCCTTGACCTATGTTCATTGCTAACGACTTGACCAAGGATGAGGAGGCTAAACTTGTTGCTCTCCTGCAAGAGTATGCCAACATGTTTGCCTGGTCCTTGGAGGAACTTAAAGGAGTTGATCCTAGGGTTGTGACCCATAATATCCCAATGGTTCCAGATGCAGTGCCAACAAAGCAACAACCTTACCCTATGAATCCCAAACACGCCCATGCAGTGAAGGAGGAAATCGATAAGCTCATGGAGGTGGGATTTATATATGAGATTGAGCACACGGATTGGGTATCACCCATAGTGATCGTTATGAAAAAGAATAGTAAAATTCGAGTGTGCGTGAATTACAAGAAAGTTAATGCTGCTACGAAGAGGGACAACTACCCCTTACCGTATACCGAGCACATGCTGGAGAGGGTGGCAGGCAAAGAAGCCCATAGCTTCCTGGATGGCTTCTATGACGACAATCAAGTGCAAGTGCACCCTGACGACAGGCACAAGACTGCCTTTGCCACGGAGTGGGGTGTATTCGTCTACATCGTTATGCCCTTTAGGCTAATGAATGCGCCTGCAATCTTCCAACAATTAATGTGCACCATCTTCAAGGATATGCTTAGACGTGAGCTAGAGGTGTTCGTAGACGAATTATGCATACACTCTAGTTGGACCGAACACTTAGAAAAGTTGAGAGCTGTCTTTGAATGGTGTTAGTTATACAACCTCTTGTTGAACCCCTTAAAGTGCCAGTTCTGGGTGAAGCACGGATGTATCCTAGGGCACGTAGTGTCAAGGAATGGCATTGCCACCGACTTCTCAAAAGTCAGGGTCATTGTCGATCTACCACCACCCATTAACTACAAGGGCATTCAGTGTTTCTTAGGCCATATGGGATACTATCGATGCTTTGTACTGAATTACGCATTGAATGCTAAACCATTGTACAAGCTGCTAATCGTATTCGAGTGAACTGAGGAATGCCAGCGTGTATATGAAGAGTTGAAGAAGGCTCTCACCACTGCACCAATCTTACGAACCCCAAATTGGAGCATAACATTCCATGTACACATAGATGCCTCTAAGTTTGTTATTGGAGCTGTTCTATGCCAGCCTGGTGAGCATAACCTAGATTACCCCATGAGTTTTGCTAGCAGGCAACTCATTGAAACGGAGATGAACTATTCCACTACAGAAAGGGAAGGGCTAGTCATGGTGTTTGCTCTAAAGAAATTTAGGCATTATCTGTTGGCCACAACCTTCGTCTTTTTTGTTGACCATCAAGCCTTACTTTATCTTGTGAACAAACCGTGTGCTACAGGTCGCATAGCTAGATGGTTACTTCTCTTGTTGGAATTTGATTTTTTTGTGGTTGTACGTAAGGGAAGGCAGCACTACATGGCTGATCACATGTCCCGCATACCCACAGGAGAAGCTGCTGGACAAGGTATACCTGACAACCTACGGACGCTCATCTCTTTGGCCTGCCTAGCGAAAGAGACTTGTTTAGAGCCGATCTGACGTCATATTGAGCCAATGATGTAGTTCAAGTACTAGAGAGCGGTCTGCCTGAGAGACCTATTGAGAAAGTTAGGCTAAGGAGACTCATCTTAAAGATCCAGCCATACCAACTGATCGTTGGCCAACTCTATAGACTAGGACAAGACGGTTTGTTACATAGATGTGTGTGTGAGCACGAGATGCACGATGTATTGAGAGAAGCGCATGGTGGAAGAGCTGGAGGATACTTTAGTGGGGATACAACAGCCCGTAAGGTGCTACAATCCCAACTATGGTGGCCCACCCTATTCCGTGATGCTTCTAGATTTGTAAAATATTGTGATGAGTGCCAGAGGGCTAAGGTGCCTGTGCATAAGGATAAGATGGAGTTGACCCCCATTGTGGGAGCTTTCACTCAACCAGCAAGACCCTCGGACCGCTTATTGTTTCAAGCGTTCCAAGCCGAGCACTAATGGCTACCTCTCACATAGCCGACGCGCCATCCATATCTACGGGTGTAGTGAGCTTACCTCCGTGCCGGTTGAGTTACCTCCTCTCCCGCACACTCCGGTAGCTCCATGATCCAAGTGCAAGCTTCAAGCAAGCTCCATCCTCAAGCTCCACGCTCCAAGCTCCATTGCCGCGAGCAAGAGAAGAGAAGAGAAGAGAAGAGAAGAAGAGAGGAGAAAATGGAGAGCTTCTCCTCCTCGGTCCCTCACCCTCACACACTCACTCCCTTACACTCTCACACTCCCTCTCTCAAGCACAAGCTCAAGCAAGCAAGAAGAAGAAGAAGAAGAAGAAGAAGAGGAGAGCCACTTTTGGCCACACACAAGAATGAGCTTCTCATTCACTTTTCAACTTTATATACAAAACCCTAAATCCCTTTTGGGCGGTCATCCCCCTTTCCCCTTTTTACATGGTCGGCCGTAGCCTTGGTCCTTTTTCCCATTGTCCTTCTATCTTCCTAGCTTCCTTTCCACCGCCCATCTCCATTTACAAATTGCACGGGTGAGAGCCCGGCGCTCCTTGAATTAAACCATGATGCACTTGCGCTCTTTTACAAAAGTTTTGACTTGCGCTTTTCCTTGTGCGCCTTTCTCCCTTATTTAAGACTCTTCTCCTTGTGCATCTTTGTCTTCCGTTTCTCTTTTCCTTGGCCTTTGTCTTTTTCTTCTGCTTTAGCTTTTCCGGATTTTCCATCTTTGTTCGTTTGAGGGTTAACATTACCCCCCTCCTAGACGAGTGCCAGTCCCATGGCACTCACCGTCGTAGGTAGCAGGCTGTAGCATGCACCGAAGACGTGGGTGAGAAGGACACATGTGGCTTCCGTGGAGGAGTGTTGGTGGTGGTGTGGCAGAAGGTCCTGGGGGCCTGTTGGTGGCCAAGGTGGCTAGTGGAAGGGTTATTGGAGTTGGTGGTAGGGCTATTCGGTGTTGGGGATTGCATTGATGGCCAGCACAAGTGTAGCTTTGTTGGGGATTCTGTATATGTTGATTCTTGGCAGGCTTACAGGGTGATAAGGATAGGAATTCAGAGTTGAGTGTTGATGAAGAGATAATGACACCTTCGTTGGAGTCTTCAATACCTGCAATTGAAAACCTCTCATGTGGTCTCTCCCTAAGGGTAGTGCTAGTCTTCTCTATTGTGCACAAGAGATAGTGCAATTAGTTTGGGAGACATGTCGAACTCGAAGCAAGCTGAGAGTATTGTCCTGCACTTGAGGACCCAAACTGTGTATATACTTCGGTGCAGATATTATGTGAGTGCTTGTGTATACTTAGATATTACTTAGTTAGAAGACTGTCGGCCTGGTTCCTTGTATAGCAATGGGTCAGTGAAGCAAGGGCTTAGTTGATGGAAAAATTTGTCGATGAAGACGTGGAGTACGCTTAAAGATTGCTTGAGACATCTTTATGGTATTGTCAAGGCAATGCAGCACAATTAAGCTCTGTGATCTCTTAGCTTTTGGTAGCTAGTGGCTACTCATAGTGCTTGAAAAGTATGGTGTACTTTCCCAGTGTCTTTTATGCCTTGACTTTTCACTGTTGATTGTAACGGCATTGAGATGAAGTGCAAAAGAATTGTGCAAGTGGTTCAGGGTGACAGGTCTAACCATAGGCGAGGCGAGCTCCCAAGGTATGTCCTGCCCTTGATGTGCCTTGAACAATTGTGGGGGATGTACAAAGGGCTAGGGGATTAGGGACGGAGCCAGCCGACCAAGGTCACTGGACGTACCTAATTTGAGAACCCCTAGGTGCGGTGCTGTGATTGTGTGTGTGTGTGTTTTTTTTTCTCTCTCTCTCTCTCCCTCTTTTTTCTATTTTTTATTTCTTTCTTTTTCTTTTATATTTTTCTTTGTTTTTTTTCTTTTTCTTTTTCTTTTTCCCTTCTTTTTTTTGTGGTGGAAAAAATGAATACAATCAATGCCATACTTTGAGGTTGTTAGCCTTTCATTTGGATTTGAGAAATGTTGGGATCCAAAGGCTATGAAGAATGGATATTACAAAGATGATTATGTCACCAGCCTTGATGCTAGAGGAACTGTTGTTGAGATGAAGAGATACACTTGAGATTTTGCAAACCTCTTTGTAACATGTGAGACATCGAACAATTGAGGTAGCACTTGGAGTGAGCTGTGCATGGACAAGGGCAGAGCATCTTGTGAATTGAATCTTGGATGATGAAGAGACGTTTGCCCTTGTTGAGAGTGTGGCTCCTTCCCGAACATAGAGTTGGCCAAGAAGGAGGAGGTAATCGATGATTATGCCTTGGCCATGCTCAATTGCAATATGTGCTTTTTCTGCAAAGGTGTCCTTGGGTTCTCATCCAGTGGCGTTGCCGTCATGGCTTTTGTTTTTTGGTATCCTGTCACTTCCTCCATAATGGTTCTTTGTGGGGTTGGTGGTCTTGTGGTGACTTGGATATTAAACGCTTCTAGCCCTTGACCTATGTCATTCTGCATCCACTTGTCACTTTGTGAGAGTATATGCTCGCTTGTGTTAAGTACATCGGACCAATGCAATCATGTTAAGACATAATTTTTCAGAATGCTATGATGCATATCCCATTACTTGTTAAGGTCGCATACATTAACGGTAGGTGAAGGAAGTGTGTACAAGTGGGGATCTTGCCCCTTTACTCATCAAAAACAAAAAGTTCTGGCATGATGACTTGCCAAGCTACTTGTACATCATAGGGGCTTAGTCGATAGGTACTAGGCGCGGTGAGTTCAGTTGGCTAGGCGACCGGGGCGGTGCTAGTGCGGGGCTCCTGTGAGGTTGGGCAGGGAACATGTCGGCCGTGACATAAATGGTGTAGTCCCGGGCCACTACCATTTCCAGAATGTCTTTAAAAAATTCATTAAATTCTGCCCTATCCCTGGCCGCCTTGTCACTTCGTGAGCACGTGGTGCCCGAGCGTGCGTTGGGGGTCTGTGCAACTGGCATTGCCACATTTTGTGTGCCTCCCTGAGCGTCCGCTCCCCTGGCTTGCAGATTCTTCGGCCTTCGTCCGAGGCGGTGTCGCTTGGGGCCGCATTTCTTGGCATACCTTTTAAGAGTGGGCACATAGTGCACTGGCGGAGGGGGGTGTGCTGCATGTTCCCGTCGGATGCGAAGAGCGTCCTTGCAAGCTAGCTGCCCTTGGTTCTCCATGCTTTCCTCGCAAGGGGACCTGTAAGATACGAATCAAGGATTAGGATTTGTTACATGATAAGACCATTCATATGTAAGGGATTATAGAGCGGGTTATCAAGCGCATAGGACGAGGAGGGGAGGGGTAGGGCATGCAATGCTTGTTGTAGGGGGATGGCCCCCATGATGTATATTTAGCCTCCTGCCATTAGCAGATCTTGGTTCACGCCGAGTTACGTCAGCTGGCGGTCATGGATTTAGGGAGGGCTCCTCCTCGGAAGGATAGACCAGAAAGGGGAAAAGGTGTATAGAAAGGGACGGTACCCCATCTACACCATCAGAGTCATTGGTCAAGGCTTCCTATGGCGGTAATGAGGGTTGCATGCCCTTCACTTGGAGGTGGGAATGGTCACACGACTTTTAAAAGTGTGATGAGAGGAGGACCTGAGGAGCTTAGCCTGTCAAACCCAACTCTTCTCCCTGTGCTTGACTATCATTGCTTGTGTGTGTTGATAGTATCTATACAGGGTGACACAAAAATCATTGTTTATATATACATATATATATATACAGATACGAATCCATGTCACCTCACAAGGATAGAAACCAATTGTAGAACTCAGGGTTGTACTGGAGCGTGGCACACACATCTAGTATTCGTGGCAGCTTACTCAATACCGATAGATATTTTGCCACATTGAGTAGCATGGAACCTTGTCTGAGTCTACTGGCAATATGTAACTCCTCCTCAGTGGGAACCTTATCAAACAGAGCGTTCTCTTGGCTAGTTCCAGCTAAGTCCGTACCCCGAATGGTAGTCAGCACTCGAAGGGAAGTTGGTGCCACATAGGTTGGGTCTCTTCGAGACCGCCATTTGGCCAATCGCTCCTCTGAGACTGTCGTGATCTGAGCCCCTAGTTTGGCCATTACAACGCGGCTTTCACACCAACGCTGCTCAAATTGACTCTGGCCTGCTGACAGCCGCTTTAGTTGCTCTATATCTATGAGATTCGGTCGGTAGAGCACTTCATTGAACGTGACGGTTAAGCGCAGTTCGTCAGCCTCCTCGTCAGAGATGAGTCGCATGCATTCATGCAGGAGCCTGTCGTAGTGCTCGTCAAGATGTTCTTGCTCTTCCCAGGATAGAGGAAAGGACAAGTAATCTCCAAGCTACTCCTTGGGGATTGTGCCCATGTTCACAAGGACGTAGATACGTGCGACCACTTTGAGCTTAGCATCCAACTCAGTTAAGCATTCTGCGATACTTCTATGTTCAACAAGGGCTTGCTCGGTTGCCATCTCATACAAGGTTCTAGGAGTTTCCTTAGGCTTTAGCATAGCTGGAGGCTCAGGCCTAGATGAGCAAGATTGGTCAACGCTAGGATTTCTTATGCTCTTGGGGTTCTCACGTTTCTCTTGAGGTTTTGTTACTATTTTGTCATGGTTCTTCTCGGATGTGACTAGTATGGATTTGTCACCCTATTGTGATGACGTTGTATCCACTCTTGATTGGTCGATGTGAGTTCTATTGTCGGTGGATTGAGTGTTGAAGGCAACTGTTGATGGCAACGGCTGCTTTGATTTTTCAGAGCACATGGATGTGACTGAGGTTTCACCGCTATTAGGAGAGACATCAATGGGTTCATTGGTGGATGGACTTGATGCTTTTTTCCCCAGCTCCCCATCGCTCTTGGTCTCAATGCTCTTGGGGTCCACAACCACCTGTGATTGCTGTTGTCTTTGTTGTTTTCTCCTCTTTTTCCTGGTCAGTGAAGGTGCATCTCTCAACGACTCAGGACCCTGGACTAGGTCAACAGTTGATGTGCTTGGTTAGGCCTCAAATTTCCCCTTCTCTGGTGTGTCCTCATGGGACATGGCCGTGGCCTGCTGAATAGCCTCGCTAGGTTGTGAGAGCACAACTACCTCCCTTTTCAGAGAGTCTAGCTCTTCATCTAACTCCCTTGTGTTTAACTCCTCCACTCTAGGCTTTAGGCACTTTGAGAGTGCTGGAGTTGTTAATGAAGTTGGTTGCGACACCTCCTTCATAGGTAAACCACTAAGGACACGTTTCGCAAGGGGCATTGTCACGGCCAAGGGCTATGACTGCTGTGATCCCTGATTGGAAGTAGTGGTGGCTAGTTCAGTGGATTGGCTACCATTGGTAGATTGCGGTGTCAAGTCCCTAGGCAGATCAGAAGTGGTCGTGCCTTTTGTTGCCCTTTGCACCTTCACTTGTGTAGGTTGAGCAGTGGCACGAGGCTAATGCTGCCGCGCTTCACGTGTCAATTTAGGTGAAGAGGATGTAGGAGATCTGGGACTCCTACGTGGGCTTGGCACTGACTGGAGAATTTGCTTGTGATTGTTAGACGATTCTGTCATTAGCTTTGTTGAGTGATCAACCTTATCATGAGCAATGTTGTGCCAGTGGTGCCCATTATCCTCTTCGGAAGTGAAAGGCTCCTTGGGCACTAGTGGGCCTTGTGCACGCTTGACAGTTACCTCTGATATCTGCTTGCTAAGTACGCCAGGCTGGGGATCTACTTTTTGATAGGCCATGTTTGGTTTCTTGATTTCAATAGTGAGGGGCTCAATCACTCCAATATTTTTGGTTCGAGACTTGGCCTTTCGTTTAGTTTTCCTTCTACGCCTCTTTGCTTTGGACATAATTTGGGCTTCTGATAGAGGTGGCTTAGTAGGGAGTTTGGGTACCCAAATCCAATGATTGCCTGCATAATACCCTTGAGCACGAAGCAATGCCTTGGATATCCATTGCGGTGTTGTGCTGACCTTCCATCGATGCCTGCGTCTATAAGGCTTGGGCTTATTTTGGGGTCTTCTACGATATTTGTAAGTCCAGAGCCCATCCTTGGCATTGTCTCTTGACCTCTTTTCAAGCCTGGCCCCACTCACTGGTTCTCGTTGTTCGACATGTGCTTGTATCAGTTTTTCCAACAAGTCCTTGCTCTCGTTAGTAGGCTTGACTATTATGTCATCACCTTCCTTGCCTTTCCCTTGAGGTTCGATGAGGTCACCCTTGCTAAAGGTGGTGACTATCCTCACACCCGGTAGTGTCAGGTGTATCCTCTGTGCTACATAGTCAGCCTCACATTTGGTCGCCCTTTTGAAGGGTCTTCTTAGGAGGGTTTCTTTCCTGCAGCTAGCACTTTTTGGAGGAACATGAAATAGGATAGGCAAGCTTTCCGTTTCAATTGTCGCAAGGATTTTGCACTTTCCTATGAGTGCTTGTGGGTGTCCCCCATAAGGGCTAAGAGTTGCACTAGTCGATGTGAGCTCTGGTTGGCCTAGTAGGGTCCATGATTCATAGGTCAAGATGTTAAAATCTGCTCCTTCATCAATCAGAGCATCAATAGTATGCTCTCTTTTTGCGATGAGTTTGACCCTAAGATAAGCAGGTGGTACTATGTCTTCATCTTCCGGGTCATGGCTTGTAAATTTAAGCCTTCTGACAGATGCCCTTGAGTCCCCACTTGCATGAGCAGACATGGATTCTCCACCAATGTCTTGGGTTGTCTCTGCAGTGTTGCTCAGGGTACATCTCTCGTCAAGAGTGTCAGGTCTAGTCATCTTGGCATTTGTAGCTTGTTGATGTTGCATTTCACTCTGACTAGACATGGTATGAACACAATGTCTTTGTGTTCTAGTGATGTGGCCTTTTTGCCCTTGATGGCTAGATTGGCCCATTGATGTTCTAGGGTCTCTGTTTCTCTCTGTTCGGGTATGGGCTTTTGGCTGCTCTTTTGCAAGTGAAAATCCATGCTCGTGTAGAGCCATTACTTCACTAGGGTCCAATTTGGAGGGCCTGTCACGGCGCGCATTTTCCCTCCAACCTACTCGGGGGAGGTACGGAGGGGGCAGAGGTCCGCAGAATCGGACACCCGATTTTGGGTTGGTCCGATTGGCCCAGTGGTCCGATTTTGTTCACGTCCGATTCTGAGAATCGGATCGGACAGGGTGGTCCGATTCTGACTGGTCCGATTCTGACTGGTCCGATTCTAACTGGTCCAATTCTGGGTGGTCCAATTTTGGGTGGTCCGATTTTCAAAATCGGACGGGCTGGTTCGAGTGGTCCGATCGGACGGTTGTCCGAGCGTCCGAGTCCGAGTGGTCCGAGCCGGAGGGGTTGGTCCGATCGGACGGGGTTGGTCCGAGTGGTCCGATTTCCAAGATCGGATGAGTTGGTCCGATCCGACGATTGTTCGAATGTCCGATTCTCAAAATCGGGCGTTCGATTCTGGGACTCGGACGGCCTGGTCCGACGGTGCGGACGACGGCCCGCGAGTTGCACGCGATGCCTCTAGGCTGACGTCTACTACACCGAATCGTCCAGTGCCTTCCAAATAGGCGCAGGACACTACAAGGGAATGCCAGACGTGCCTGGAACCACTGTGATGCTCGAATCAAATGGCACTCCAAGGATGTGTGCCCCTATTTCCCTTTTTAGCCTGTTATACAGCAACAGAAAACCCTACTGTTTGTTTCTTTTTCTTTGTTTTTTCATATCCTAAATGCATCCAAAACACAAAGTAAATACCTACACTACTCCATCTCATAACATAAATCTCAAGAAAGCAAAACACCTACTTGCCAAGGAGATCGAATACCCTCTTCAACCCCCTCGCTTCCTACCTATCTACCTCAAGCACCGGTTCGGGGAAAACCCTACTCCAATGCTCGATTCAAAGCGCGCAAGCGTTCAAGGCTTGAATCCGTTGGTCCCGGCAACGGAACCAAAATGTGGGAGCTTTCACTCAACCGCCAAGACCCTCAGACCGCTTATTATTTCAAGCGTTCCAAGCCGAGCACTAATGGGTACCTCTCACATAGTCGACACGCCATCCATATCTACGGGTGTAGTGAGCTTACCTCCGTACCGGTTGAGTTACCTCCTCTTCCGCACGCTCCAGTAGCTCCACGATCCAAGTGCAAGCTTCAAGCAAGCTCCATTCTCAAGCTCCATGCTCCAAGCTCCATTGCCGCAAGCAAGACAAGAGAAGAGAAGAGAAGAGAAGAAGAGAGGAGAAGATGGAGAGCTTCTCCTCCTCGGTCCCTCACCCTCACACACTCACTCCCTCACACTCTCACACTCCCTCTCTCAAGCACAAGCTCAAGCAAGCAAGAACAAGAAGAAGAAGAAGAAGAGGAGAGCCACTTTTGGCCACACACAAGAATGAGCTTCTCATTCACTTTTCAACTTTATATACAAAACCCTAAATCCCTTTTGGGCGGTCATCCCCTTTTCCCCTTTTTACATGGCCGGCCGTAGCCTTGGCCCTTTTTCCCATTGTCCTTCTATCTTCTTAGCTTCCTTTCCACCGCCCATCTCCATTTACAAATTGCACGGGTGAGAGCCCGGCGCTCCTTGAATTAAACCATGATGCACTTGCGCTCTTTTACAAAAGTTTTGACTTGCGCTTTTCCTTGTGCGCCTTTCTCCGTTATTTAAGACTCTTCTTCTTGTGCGTCTTTGTCTTCTGTTTCTCTTTTCCTTGGCCTTTGTCTTTTTCTTCTGCTTTAGCTTTTCCAGATTTTCCACCTTTGTTCGTTTGAGGGTTAACACCTGTAATAGCACGACAGCCCTTCGAAAAATGGGGCATTGACTTCATTGGACCTATCAGTCTTGCAGCACAGTACTCCCAGGCATGCTGCATCATTGTGGCAACTGATTACCTGATGAAGTGGGTAGAAGCAAGAGCCACTAGGAAGAACGATGCTAGAACCATTGCGAAGTTCTTGTGGGAGCAGGTCCTTTCATGTTTTGGTTGTCCAATTGAACTAGTAAGGGATCAGGGCACGCACTTCATTAATGAAGTGATATCCCACCTGCTCTCGACCTTCCTGATCATTCATAGAAGATCCTCGCCCTACTACCCTCAAGCAAATGGCCAAGCAGAATCCACGAATAAAATTCTAGTCAATGTACTTAGAAAAATAGTATCCACATCACGAAGTGATTGGGATAACAAATTAATGGCGGCCTTGTGAGCCTATCATACAGCTTATAAAACGGCTGTAGGACAGACGCCCTTTAGGCTGACTTATGGAACGGAGGCCATTCTACCCTTAGAGTTCTTTGTTCCTAGCTTAAGGGTAGCAGCCCAGGAGCATTGGGAGGGAAGAGAGGCTTGGACCAACTGCTTAGTGGAGTTAGAGCATCTCATGGAGACTTGACTCTTAGCCACCCATGCTCTGATTTGTGAGAAGGCACGACGAAAGATGTGGTTTGACAAGCATGTCAAACAATGCAACTTTGATCAGGGGGATCTCGTTCTACTATACTCTGTGAAGGGTCACAGACACAAAATGAAATTTCGAGGACTAGGACCTTTCTGAGTACGTACAATTAGTAGAACAGGCAATGTTGAGTTGGAGACACTCGGAGGTGAAGGAATAGGCTTCCTCAATGGTAGTCGCATGAAAAAATACTATCCTTCTTCCCATTCGTTGCACAAGCCACCTATGCTTGAAGACCCTATCAATGTCTCCATGGCCACTATTACCGAACTGACAGATCAAGATAAAGAAGCAGTGGCACCCGCCTACCTACGAATCACAGTCACTGCAGAACGGACGTATTCTTTTGATGCCTTGATCGACAAAGGTGCCAACTATAATATCTTGATGCATGACCATTGGACACGCATTGATCAACCTAAATTACAGCCTACAAACGCTAAACTCAACCCATTTGGGGGCAACACTTACTCACTCTTAGGAAAATGCAAAGTGGTCATCTTTATCGAGTCTGAAAGTGTACCAGTCTTCCTTTATGTATTGCCAAACACTAAAGGGATTGGTAATAAGTCACTACTAGGTCGCACTTTTAAAAAGCAGACGAACTGCGATGTGGACTATAACCTAGATCGCATCCATCTTGCTATAGGCAATGTGCGCATAGTGACTACTTTCAGCAAGGGTTATCTTGATCCTTCTACAATTGCAAAGCCACCGATAGAGACCCCTACGACTACGCCCATGACCAAGCCTAGGGATAAGGGTCGTGATATCTCACCCCACACTCAAATTGCTAGAACCAAGCCCACCAAGGTCATTCACAAGGCCATTCACAAGGCCAAAGAGTTCACGCTCATATGGGTGCCCAAACGACAAGGGCCACCTCCTTGTAAACTGTAGAAATGTGCTTCTAAACGCAAAAACTATCAGTCACAGCCTAAGAGGTAGTTCAGACACTATCGACATAGACGCACTACCACATCGCGATGGATCCCGACTGCATTAAATGCAAGTGACTAACAATAGTGCTGTCTGACGACCAGCATGTTTCACCTCATTGCCATGTGTTATCTGCTCCTGCTACGCTTGCCACATGTCATCTGCTCCAACTACTCTTGTTGTTCTTGCCTAGGGAATGACCAATTGTCTAGCTCTAGCGCCCCCTCTCAGATCTTAGACATAGCAAAAGGCTAAGGGATCTGGAGTGCTATCAGAGTAAAGCTTGGGAAGTGCCTTGGTAAAGAAGTCTGCAAGATTGTCCTTTGACTTGCAATAGACCAAGAAAATGGTCTCATCCAAGTTTTTTTCCCGAATGAAATGGTATTGAATCTCAATATGCTTTGTTCGAGCATGAAACACAGGATTCCTAGCCAGGGTAGTGCAAATCTCATTGTCGCATTGAAGAAAAATAGGACCTATTTGTGGGTAGCCAAGCTCCTCGAAGAGCCTGTGAAGCCACACCCTCTCATATGTAGCAGAAGACATTGCAAGATACTATGCCTCAGTCGAAGAGATGGCAACTATGGATTGCTTCTTACTGCTCTAGGAAGCAACACCAGCACCCAAGGTAAAGCAATAACCTATATTGGACCTATGATGATCCACACCATCAGCCCAATTTGAATCACTCCATCTTGTAAGTACCAAGTCTGTAGCACATGTACTAGCGGGATAATAGATCCCAAGATCAGGAGTCCCTTGTAGGAACGGTAAAATCCTTTGAGCAGCCTGCCAATGCACCATCTTGGGTTCACTCATGAACCCGACCAACACACCTACAGTATAACATAAGTCAATATGGGTATTAAGAAGCCAGATCAAGGAGCCAACCAACTGCATATAATAGGTAGCATTCGCCAAAGGAGAATTGGAATGAGAGCTATAGTCTTCCAATTCGGGTCCATAGGAGTTGTAAGAGACTTGCAAGAGCTCTTGGACATACCGCTGCTGGGAAATAAAGATCCCCCCTAGAGTTTGATAGATATCATGATCTAGAAAGAAGTGAAGAAGTCCCATATCCATCATCTCAAACTTCTCATAAAGTGCTGCCTT
The DNA here is from genome assembly GCF_053477565.2 of Lygodium microphyllum. NCBI lineage: Eukaryota > Viridiplantae > Streptophyta > Polypodiopsida > Schizaeales > Lygodiaceae > Lygodium > Lygodium microphyllum. The sequence continues at coordinate 175,245,511 of NC_141137.1, read as the reverse complement.
CATCTACTCAACTATCTGAGTATGGTCACCTATCACGATCAAGTTGTCCACATAAAGGACAAACAACACATGACCTCTACCTGAGGTGTGCACATAAAGCTGGGGGTTGACTTTGGAATGCTGATACCCCAATTTCTATTGGAGGAATGATTCAATCTTCTCATTCCAAGCCCGAGGACCCTAGTTAAGGCCATGGAGAGCCTTTCTCAACATGTACACCTTACCATCAAAAGAACCGAATCTTGGAGGCTACTCAACATAGATCTCATCCTTCAACTCCCCATTTAATAAGGTGGAGTTCATATCCAACCAATAGAGACTGCCCATCTCCCACGGCTAGCCAAGGCAAGAACTACATGAATAGTAGCCATCCAAGTTGTGTCACGAATCGCGTGGTGGGGGGACTTGCTCAAGATGCTGCACCGAACACACACAGAATGCACAAGGAGAAGCTCACTCAAGAGACAAGAAGAGAGATGGAGGCCAAAACGTTTTCTTGCTGGTTTCTTCTTCTTCTTCCACACACTTTACAATGTACACACACACTTCTTCTTCTTCTTCTTCCACACACTTTACAATGTATACAAAGTATAGATAAGATACAACATAAAGGAAAATGGCCTACTAAGTCAAACAATGCATAACCGACTACACTAGTCGACTAGCACTATAACTATGCCAGCTATAAATAGGTGTAACAACCTGAATATAATAAGTAATGAGTCAGTGGCCATGTGAGAGTCATAATGACCACTGACGTGCTAAGTGTAGACGTGTGGACCCATCTAACCAGGAAGTCCATCATTAATGTCCGCATGTGTTGAGGTTGTCATCTCAACACTCCCCCTCAAGCTCAATTGCATCTCTGCAACTCTAAGTAAGCTTCAAAACTTTTGAAGCTTCTTTGTACCCAATGCCTTCGTGAAGATGTCAGCTACCTGATCCTGTGTGCTGACATACACCAAATCAATCTCACCTGCTAGTACCTTCTCTCTCACAAAGTGGTAGTGTATCTCAATATGTTTTGTCCTGGCATGGAACACAGGGTTCCTAGCCAACTGTATACTACTCATGTTGTCACAATAAATGACAACTAGACCTTCAACCTGCACATCTAAATCAACCAATAACTTTTGCAGCCATATTACCTCACATGCTGCAACATCAGCACCTCTATACTCAGCCTTTGTACTCGACAAAGCAACTGTAGATTGCTTTTTGCTACTCCAAGTAACTGTTGTACTACCAAGAGAGAACAAGTTTCTACTGGTAGATCTTCTATCAGACATACTACCAGCCCAATTTGCATCTGTGTATCCAAACACTTGTACATTTGTACATGCCTCATAGAAAAGTCCATAATGTAATGTGGACTTCACATATCTCAATATGCGTCTGACTGCATCCAAATGTGGCTTTCTAGGTACTTGCATAAATTGACTCACAAGACCAACAATGTAGCTCAAGTCTAGCCTTGTAATGGTCATGTAGATCAAACTCCCCACTATCCTCCTGAACATAGTAGGGTCTTCTATCTCATCCCCAACATCAGCACTCAGCTTTACATTCTGCTCCAACGGGACTGAAAGTGGTTTGCATGCTGTTATACCATACTTGGACAACATATCCAAGCCATATTGTCTTTGGGACAGCCATATACCATCATCACATCTGATCACCTCAATGCCAAGGAAATACCTTAGCTTACCTAAATCCTTCATCTCAAACTTCTTCTTCAAAAAGTCATTGACTTCAGCAATCCCACTATCACTATCACCTGTAATAATCAAGTCATCCACATAGATGACTATGATGACCAAACCTGCATCTCCCTTTCTCACATAAAGTGAGTGATCAGCATATCAGAAACATAAAAGCCAATATTGACAAGATACTCTCTGATCTTGTTAGACCATGCTCTAGGTGCTTGCTTGAGCCCATAGAGTGCCTTATTCAACCTGCACACATATGTGGGATACTCTAAATCTTCATAACCTACTGGCTAATCCATATACACTTCTTTCTGCAAATCACCATGCAACAAGGCATTCTTTACATCCATTTGTTGCAACCTCCAACCTTTGGCTGCTGCCAAAGCAATCGCACATCTGATAGTTGCCATCCTAGCAACTGGACTAAGGCATTCTTCACATCCATTTGCTACAACCTCCAACCTTTGGCTGCTGCCAAAGTAATCACACATCTGATAGTTGCCATCCTAGCAACTGGACTAAAGGTTTCTTCATAATCTATGCAATATATCTGGGCATAGCCTTTTGCAACTAGCCTAGCTTTGTATCTACTAATAGAACCATCTGCATTGTGCTTAATCTTATAAACCCACTTACATCCAATAGCTTTCTTGCCATTCGGCAATGATACTAGATCCCAAGTCTTATTGGCCTTTAATGTAGCCATCTCCTCATCCATTGCTGCATCCCAATGAGCATGATCAACAGCCTCCTCAAAACATGTAGGCTCAACATCCTCAATCACTTTCACCATATAAGCATAATGGTGAGCTGCATAACCTTCAAAACCAAATTTGTTAACAGGGTATCTCACCTTGCTAGACCTACATACCACTGGATCACTCAATGGAGTCTTTGCATTGATGCGTGCTCTCTGTACACCTGGAGTCCTCATTGAAGGAATGCTAAGCTCATCATCCAAGTCTCTGAGCCACTAGAGTCTCGATCAAGAACTGCATCAATGCCATCTAACACTTTATTCTTTCCTTTGTCTTTACCTGGTAGTGCTACTAGATGCACGTGAAGATGTAGAGCTACTCCTTAGTCTCCCAGACCAAGGACTACCAAATGATGTCTGTGGTCCACTAAGAGTTCGTGATTCTTACTTTTTAGCATGTACATGAGTGCCATGATCATCATCATCATCCAATGCATCACCACTAGATGCATGCCAATTGCTCATTTCATCAAATATGACATCCCTGCTCACTCTAAACTTACATGTAACAGGGTTATAACAACGATACCCTTTTTGCTCTAAAGAGTATCCAACAAAGACACACTTTTCAGCCTTTGGATCCAGTTTCTTCCGCAACTCATCTGGCACATGAACATATGCAATATAGCCAAACACTTTCAAGTATGAGACATCAGGCTTCTTACCTGTAAAACATTCTTCGGGGTCATACCATGAACTGCAACTGTGGGAGTTCTGTTCATAATATAAACAGCAATATGAACAGCCTCAGACCAAAAATGCTTAGGCATATTCTTTTCAGCCATCAAGGCGCGTGCAGCTTCTGCAATATGCATGTTTTTTCTTTCTGCAACCCCATTTTGCTGTGGGGTATACCTGCATCATGTGAACTGTCTCTTTATCCCATGAGACCTCAGAAAATCACTGAACTCATTCAAGAGGTACTCTCTCCGTCCATCTGACCTCAAGCACTTTACTTTCAAGCATGTTTCTCTTTCAACTGCAGCCTTGAAAGTTCTAAAGTGCTCAAACGCTTCACTCTTTTCCTTCATAAAATATATCCACAGCTTTCTAGAACAATCATCAATGAATGTGACAAAGTATGAACTGTCTCTAAGAGATACATTTTGTGTAGACCCCCAAATATCTATATGCACAACATCAAGGATATTTCTGCTTACGTCTCTATCATATGAAAAGGGTTGTCTTGCCTGCTTATCAAACTGACATGCTTCGCATACCTTATGAAATTCTGTAATTCTAAATGTAGGCAAACCTGTGACCAACCTTTTGGACTGCATTAATTTTAGCCTTTGTACATTTGCATGTCCAATGCGTTTGTGCCAAATTTCAATATTTACAACAACACATTTTCCTTTAGCATACATAGCAGCATTCATAGTAGGAATTCCAACATCCAAAGTAAAAATACGTCCAACTCTACTTCCCTTTGCAACCAACCTGCACTTGTCATTGAAGTCTTCTACAAAGCAGCCCTTTGCATTAAATCTAACTTGCAACCCTTGCTCTACCATCTGATTGACTGACACCAAGTTCTTTGTAATAGATGGGACATGTAATATATCTGAAAGACTCTTTGTCTTACCATCATGCAAGGACAAGGGAACTTTTCCAATGTGTGAAATTGGGTGGCATGAATCATCACCCGTCTGCACATAACCTATATTTTGCAAATCCAGCATCTCTCCAAACCATTCTGTATGGCTAGTCATATGATTGGATGCACCTGAATCAACATACCAAACATCATCATATGTTTCCTTTCCTGTAATAGCATTCAACATATGCTGCATAACAAACAGATGTTCATTTTTGTCTTCATTCTTTCTGTAAGACGATGCATAGTTTCCTTGCTGCAACTTACCACTGCGAATATAATCTTTCTTAGCATAACATTGGGCTGCAATATGACATGTTTTGCCATAGTAGTGACACACAATACCAGAGTTGTTAGAACCTCTATTCTGCTATCCACCTCTTCCTCTAAAGCTCCCCCTGCCTCTAAAGTTACCACAACATCTTGAAACCTGCATATCGCCAAATTGCTGATTCAATTTGTTTTGCTGGTTGTCACTACCATGTCCTGTACCACGACCTCTTGAAGAGGACCTGCCACGTCCCCTTCCTGAACTAGAGTAGAAAGCTTGGACCTGTTCACCACTTTTTCAGATGTCTCACTCTACATGTTGATCTCTTCAGTGATCATAAGGGAGACCAACTCATCGAAATCTGGAAATGGCTTTTTGATATATACAGAAGTTACAAAAGACTTCCAAGCCTTTTCATTGTTAAGTCCACCCAAGGTAGACGACACCAAATCATCATCATTGAGCATTGCATCAATCGCTGCCAAGGCATCTGCAATGCTCCTTACCTTCAGTGCATACTCATTGATAGACATCTTCCCTTTCTTCAATGTATTCAACTCTTGCTTGAGTTGAATCTTTCGTGCCTTTATATTTATGGAAAACATACTTTCAAGTATGGTCCAAGCTGCATATGAATTCTCTGTATTTTTAATATGTCCCAACATATTATTGTCAATTACTGCAGACAGCCAATACATGACCTTTTTGTCTTTTGCATTCCATTCCTTCCTTGCCTTTGTCTCTTCTGCAGTTGGAGGATCACTCACCCCCGACTCCTTTTCTTCACCTGAAACAAACTCGTAGAGGCCTTTTCCAATAAGGAAGTTCGTGACACGGAACTTCCATGAAGGGTAGTTGTTCTTGTCGAGCTTCTCAATGATGGGGTTTCCACTGTTCTCTGCCATTATCACAAAACTAATACCAAATAGCAAGCAAATCTTTTGCAACCCTCAACCTGTAGTGCACAACAATACACCAGATAGCCTTTTTCACTGTTTGCTCAACAATATATGCAATCTGCAACCAGTTTGCAGATAAACCTTGTGTTTATTCGCTGGCAAACACCTTTGAACTTATAGATCTAAAATCTATAACATGTGCACTTGTATATGGCAGACACAGTTGAAATTGCAGGATACCTTGAATTGTTGTCTGCAACCTTGCGAGTCTAAAACGGGGCCTGAAATGACCTTGGATGGCCAAAATAGTAGCGGGAATTCCCTAAAGGGCTAATCTGCAAAATGCACAATGCTCTTCGCACACACCAAATCTCACTGCAATCTGAGATTTTTGCTTTGCCCTTCTTCCGGTGCCTCCACAGGCATTGTCCAAGAGAAGAAGTAGAGAATGGAAGAGATTACCCGTTGCTTGCTTGCTCGAATCCTTGGCTCCTCTCCTTCACTTTAGCCTTCAAAACTAGGCTCAATCAGTGGTGCAGCTCTGATACCATGTCACGAATCGCATGTTGGGGGGACTTGCTCAAAATGATGTGCCGAACACAGACAGAATGCACAAGGAGAAGCTCACTCAAGAGACAAGATGAGAGATGGAGCCCAAAACGTTTTCTTGTTGGTTTCTTCTTCTTCTTCTACACACTTTACAATGTACACAAAGTATAGATAAGATACAACATAAAGGAAAATGGTCTACTAAGTCAAACAATGCATAACCGACTATATTAGTCAACTAACGCTATAACTATGCCAGTTGTAAATAGGTGTAACAACCTGAATATAATAAGTAATGAGTCAGTGGCCATGTGAGAGTCATAATGACCACCGACATGCTAAGTGTAGATGTGTGGACCCATCTAACTAGGCGGTCCATCATTAATGTCCGCATGTGTTGAGGTTGTCATCTCAACAAGTTGTAGGGATAAAAGTTTCATGGAAATTAATGTTTGGGCACTCTACAAAACCTTTAACAACAAGGCAAGCCTTATGCATGTCCAACGTGCCATCACTATGTACTTGGTCTGTAAAACCCATTTGACTCCAACAATCTTCTTATGAGGAGGCTTCGGCACAAGATACCGAGTGCCATTCCTTTCAATTGACTCTAGCTCCTGCTCCATCGCTTTCTGCCAATGATCATGTTGTAAAGCCTCCTTCACAGAGGTGGGCTCCCAAACCTACATGACACAAGTCATCAAACAATAATTAGTGTAAACAAGCTCGATGCGGTGTGCTTGGTTTCTCCAAGAATGCCGTGGGCCATCTTGCGACGACTGCCACTCTTTAGGGACCCCCTCAATCCTTGCATCACGAAGAGTGTCACAAGCCTAATGAGGAGGAGGCCAGATCTCATCACGTCGATCTCCATCTATTGAAGTTTCTAGAAGGTCCACCAACATCACGGGAGAAATCAAAGAATTCAAGGGTGGAGAACTAAGCTCCTCATTTGAAAAAGAGTCCTCAAGAGGGTTAGGCTCTAGAGGAATGGTCGACGGTGCCCAGCTATCACCAAGATCGCCAAGAATAGGGTGTTTCTCACCCCCCTCTGAGACTGGAACCTCCATGAACCTAACATCACGGTTCATGTAGATATTCCTCTTAACGAGATCATATAATCAATATCCTTGAGACTACAAGCTATAGCCCACAAACACCTATCTTTTGGAAGTTGCTTCAAATTAGTCATGTTGTGTCTTCAAAATGTGAACATAGGCATCACACCCAAAAACCTTAAAATAAGAAACATCTGGCTTAGACCCAAAGTACACCTCATATGGAGTCATACCAACAATAGTGGAGGTAGGGAAACGATTAAGGATGTGGCCGATAGTAGCCATAACCTCAACCCATAGACATTGAGGTGTTTGGCAATGCTCCATCATGGTACTGACCTTCTCAATCACACTGAGATTCTTCCACTCCAATATGTCATTCTCCTAAAAGGGGTGTTTGTATTGGCAAACTCTTGGTGAATACCACTTTCTACACAGAAATGAGCAAGCTTAATAGAAACAACTTCTATTTGATCGTAAGGTGTTTAGTTTCCAGCCCAATCAGTTCTCCTCAAAGAGAAACCAATCCTTAAAGGTGAACAAAGCCTTTTACTTCAGCTTCAAGAATTAAGCCCAGGTCATCGTGCTGTAATCATCCACAATTAGCATGAAATACAAGCTTCCTCGAAGGGACCCCATCCTCATTGGTCCACAAAGAGTGATAGAAACAAGCTCCAAGGGTGCTAAAGTCCACCTCAATGCCTTGCTAGGAATAGCATCACGAGTCTGCTTCCCATGAATGTAGGATACACAAGGCTATTGGCTCACCATAATATCCAACAAACGTCAAACAAGTTGTCCCTTTGATGCCTTGATAAGGTAATGTGGGAGCTTTTGCTCAACCGCCAAGACCCACGGACCGCTTATTGTTTCAAGCGTTCCAAGCGAGCCGACGCGCCGTCGATCCTACGAGTGTAGTGAGCTTACCTTGATGCTCGATCGAGGTGCCCTCCTCTCTCTTGCACTCTGGTAGCTTCACGATTCTTGATGCTAGCTCAAGCATCCTCAAGCCTCCTCCATCTCCAAGCTCCATCCTCCATAGTCGCGCGCGTAAGAGAAGAGAAGAGAAGAAGATGAGAGGAGATGGTGAAGAGCTTCACCCTCTTGATCCCTCACTCTCACACACACTCACTCCCTCACACTGTCACACTCCCTCTCTCAAGAGCATGCACAAGTAAGAAGGAGAGAAGAAGAGAGGAAGAAGAAGACTGTTTTTGCCACACACCAAAGAATGAGCTTCTCATTCACTTTTCAACTTTATATACAAAGCCCTAAATCCTTTTTGGGCGGTCATCCCCTTTTCTCTCTTTTACATGGTCGGCCATAGCCTAGGCCCTTTTTCCCATTTCCCACCATTCTAATTTATCATATTCCCAACTAATGCATACACTTTGCACAGGAACGAGCCTGGCACTCTTTTACACAAATTTGGGGGCTCTTCCGCATTTTAATGGTGCGCATTTTTCCTCTTTTGTTGCCTTGGCCCGACACCGAAGCTTTTTGAGGGTCGTGCCCGAACATTTTGAATTTTTCAGGGATTGATTGAGTCAAGGTGCCTTTTTTTGCTTTTATCTTTTTCTGTTTTTATCTTGCGCCTTTTTTGCTATTTCCCTTTTTTCCATTTTCCGCTCCTTGTGCTTCAAAAACACGGTAACATGTAATCAGAATTGAGGTGGCCAAACTGAGCATGCAAAGCTGAGTTGAGTTTGTGAGGTAAGAAGAAGAGAAGTCAAGGCAAAAGAAGACTGAAACTTGTAGACTCCATTCTCATCATAACCTAAAGAAAGAACATGTCTCGATCCATGATCAATAATTAAAAAAGAATCCACATCAAATTTGACCAAAAGGCCTAGGGAAAAACTCTTGTGCATCGAAAGGAGATGGTAACCCAAGGTTGGCACATAAATCACCTCGGATGTATGAGCACCACCTCATCCATCTAGAATAAGATGCATGTCTCCCCATCCCTGTATATGAATAGACGAACTATCACCAATGAGAATCTGGCCATGCAAAGGCTGCAAATGAGCAACACCTGCTGAAGAAGAAGGAGGCATGTACCATGAGGCACAATTGTCAACAATCCACTCTCGAGCATATGGGGTTGTCAATGTAGCATCGCAAGCCATCGGGGTCAAATCCTCAAGCACCTCCAAGTGGAGGAAAGCAGATGATGAGGGAGTAGCCATAGCTCAAAAATCCTTTGAAGATTTCTCCTTCTTCTACTTCTCCTTCTTCTCCTTGTTAGGGAAATCCTTCTTTTAGTGACCTGTTTTGCCATAGATATGACAAGTAGACTCCTTTTATTTGTCCTCCTCCTTCTTCTTTTGGTCCTTCCCCTTCTTTTGAGAGGACTGACCAACCAAGGCCTCACATTTAGAAGCATTGGTCCCTTTCAATTGCTCCTCGTGGTCCAAGACCATAGGAACCAACTCTTCCCATCAAAGAGTCTCAAATTGCCCTAAAGCAATCAAGGCGGAATAAAAACCACTGAAATGGGGTGGAACTGTGAAAGTAGAGTTATTGCCATGTCTTTAGAAGGATCACCTTCCTTGCGTTTTGAACCTGTATCTGAAGCTGCCTCAGCTTGTTGATATGCTCCTGCGTAGAAGATCACTTGTTGACACTCATGGTCTCCATTTGCACTTCCAAAGAAACTCGCATCATGATGGTTATCCATTGTATATCTGATCAATCTAGCCATATCTCTCGGGCCATCGTTAAATGCTCAATATGAGAGATAACAACTATAGTATATGAGAGAAATAAAAACAAGCGAATGTAAGCATTGAGTTTATCCCAATGTGCTTGAGCCTTTTCCAACTACACCTTATCACTGGAAGAGAGCCTCGACTCGTCTCACGAAGAGGGATGATGAATAGTCTTTGTAACAAGCTCTACCAAATCATAGGACTCCAATTTGGCAAGCATCATTACCTGCCAGATGTGGTAACTGTGTCGTCGTATTGAGCTTTTGATGTGATGGAAGAGATTGTATGATCACTTAAAACTCTATCTCGGCCTTAGAAGGCATCTTCACCTACAATGCTTGCATAAAACACAAAAAGCAACCCCCTCTAATTGTGAGAATAGAGCATGCTAGGGGTTTGACTGCTTGTCTCACTCCTTCACTTATCGGAGGCGATGAAAAAGTAAGATTTGCACTTGAAGGCCCAAAACACAACATTTTTCCTTCTCTCTCTAACAAAAAAACCAGTAATAAATTTAGTAAATCTTCTCCTTTCTCACATGCCCACGCTCGCCTTAGCCTTATTCTAATGTCTGAACATTGAAAATGCAACCTTGTATCATGTGAAATCTCCTCTTTAGATGGCTCCACCACCCTAGGTCAATCCTTCAATGCTTTGATACCATGTCAGAGTGAAGCTAAGCAAAAGCGAATGACCAAGACAAAGATTGAATAGAGAGAAGAGAGAGAGAGAGAGAGAGAGAGAGAGAGAGAGAGAGAGAGAGAGAGAGAGAGAGAGAGAGAGAGAGAGAGAGAGAGAGAGAGAGAGAGAGAGAGAGAGAGAGAATGAAACACAAAAAATCCATAGTGAAGAATGATGTGTAAGGATGTAGAAATATACATGGGTGTAGAGAGAATGTCTACTTATGTCTCCACCTCGAAGATCTCAATCTCTATTAGAGTAGTCTCCACCCTAAAATCTAGGAGCACAACTGTGTAGGATTGCAAAAGGCATAGCCAATAAATAGGCCAATGGAAAAAATGAAAAAATACCACGTTGGCTACATTAAATGGAGTTGATTGATAACAGTGTTATTTGACCCGACTACAATGTGTCATCTGCTCTTGCTATGCCTGCAACGTGTCGTCTGGTCTGACGACTGCTCTTATTGCTTCTGCCTATCTAGCGAATGTCAACTCTAATAGTACAGCGGTGCATTCTCATGGACATCTTGTTTGCAAAAATGCATGGTGTTATCTACCACCATTGAAGCTGATTATATTGTAGCCACAAAGGCGACCATTGTCTTATATGTGCTACTCGCATTAGATGTTACTTTGGTTGCCACATCTTAATCTCTTTTGCTTTGATAGATATCATCTTTCATGCTTAATATCTATGATATAGTTTTTAAATACATGTTCTTTTATGAAGGTTTCATACCTATCTCAAAATGATATTATTTTTGGTATCATGATCTAAGAAGGTTGGAAAAGAGAGTGTGTGCACTTAATAAGACCCCAAGAATACACACAATCAATATACAAGACAAAACTAGTACTAAGGAAAAAATGAGAAAAAAGAAAAGGCAACTTTAATGAAATATAAATATCCAAATAGTTATCCTAAGTGAGCATTAAATTAACTTTGCTATAAGTAGTAACTAATTTCAAGAATGGGCAAATATAAGATTTGCTTAGAACTATAATACTTAAATAGCAATTATTGAAGTCAAAGTATGGAGGAAGTAGCCAAAGGCACCAAAATTTACTAAAAGCATCATTTTCACAAGTTGCAATAAATAGCAATTGTATATAATAGTGAAGGAAAAACAAAATATTAGTGTTTGGAGATATTGAATGCCCAATATCTCTTTAGATTATATATCCATTCAATTTTTAGTCCCATGATTGGTCTACAATATTTTTGGATTTGGTTTTTAAAATGCCCATATAGCACATGGAGAGTGTTTATTATGAAATTAAGCACCATTGCACTCTTATATAAGTTTTATAAACCTATGGATAATACTAAAATGTCTAGCAACAAAATAATTTTGTGCATACATTTTAGAATCCCACAATAAGGCCTAGTCTAGAGATTGGGCATTGTAAGTGGACATGCAATAGACAAAAGGGTTAAGGTACAGACCCAAAAAGGAATCATGTACATATAATGTGTAGAATTGAATAGAAATATTGTCCTTGTATGTACAAACTTCTTGCTTTCTCCACCATCCATTCTTGTGAGACACACACACACACACACACGTGTATTAACAACCTTTGAGCTTATCTTAAACTCATATATAACAAAGTTACATGTATCAATATTTTACAATCCATGCCTCTCTCCCTTAGATATTATTACCCTTGCATCGTAATGGGAGGTGGTGAAAAAGATTGGAGAAACTCAATACTTAATGCTTATGCATATCAATAAACCCTTAGAAGGTGGGATTGGAAAAAATGGACAGATTGAATCAAAATGTAGTTGAAGCTTCTTTTCTTCATTCTCTTGCTTCATTCCTTTTCCTTTATTCTTTCATGTCCATTCCCATGTGGAGAGCTTGAGGAGACCATAGCCTTGTGTGTGTGTGTGTGTGTGTGTGTGTGTGTGTGTGCGCGCGCGGAGAGATCATGGTTGGTTTGAAGCTTAAGTGCATGTTCATAATTTCAGCTTATGTTGTAAAGAGTGAAACCTCTTGAAATAATTAAGAGTTTTCTGTAATCCACAATTATATTGAGCTCCCATGAGGCACAATATCTTGGTCCTATTATGGAACCCATATTCATACCATTGTGTTGGAATAGAGAGCCAATCCAAGCCACACATGATTATATCAAAATAGGAGTGACTAGATAATTAAAATTTGACCTTTGTGGATATAGCCTTTGGGTTAGATAGAGTAGTTAAGCTAGTAGCAACTCGAGGCACATTGCATCGAGTTGCTAGGTGTGGCCGAGTAGAGAAGGTTCATAACATGGTCAGATTGGTCAACTAGACTACCTTCTCAAGCTATAAAAAGAATTATTCTTCATGAAGGGAGTGAGCTCTAAAGTGGAAGCACTGAGTAGAAGCAAGAGCTATGGTGGAAGGAGCAAGAGCAAGAGAGAGAGACACAAGGTGTGGGAACTCCTACAATCATAATGTGTGATTGGTTTTCCCTTTATTCAAATGTCACTGAAAGAATAACAAATGAAGTGATAGTGATGGGCGCCCGCAATGTGTAGTGTATAGAAGTGCAATTATGTGGGTACTATCAATGTAACTAGTACACGGGTGGCTAGACACAGGTGCCTTTATCCCTAGAAACCTCCCACTTAAATGCAAATGTGCCCCTAGTGAGGAGAGAAAAAGAAAAAAGTGACAAAGTACAAATTTACATAAGTATAACAAGATGAGGAAAGACGTCATCTCATCCAATGCCCATCAACTTCCTAAGGAAGGCAAAATGCTCCACCAAGAGGCTTTTAGTTAGCAGATCTACAAGATTTTGGTCAATTGAGATCTTGACAAGCTTAATGGACTTGTTCTCAATGATAAAATGTGGTAATGCACTTCAATGTTCTTGGTCTTTTCATAGAAGACCGGATTCTTGGCCAACTGAATAGCACTCATAGAATTTTAATGTAGTGCAGGGACCACATTGATAATGCTAAGGTTTGCCACCATTTAGCCTTAACCAGAGAGCCTTCTCGCAAGGGTTGCAACATACTCTGCATCTATAGTAGACATACATTTTTGCACCCTGGATATCCAAGAAATAGCACCTCCAACAAAGTTGAAGACATAGCCAGAGGTGGGCTTCCTACTCTTTGCATGTCTTGTATGATCAGAGTTAGTGTATCCCATGACTCTTGTATCTTGGCTATCATAATAGATGCACATAGCTGCTATGTCTTTCAAGTACCTCATGATACCCTTGATGGCTTCTCGATGCCATCTACCAGGTATAGCCATATAGCATGCCACAACTTCCACTACAAATGCTATGTTAGGATGAGTAGCTATCATGGCATACATCAAACTGTCTACAACGGATGCGTAAGGGATAGTGGCCATCTCGGCCTTTTGTTCATCAATTGACTTGACTAGCCTTCACATGTGAGAAGGTAAAGGACAACCAATAGGCTTAGCATCATGTAGATAAAACTCCTTAAGGACCTTCTAGATGTACTCCTTAAAACTCCTTAAGGACCTTCTAGATGTACTCCTTCTGTGACAAGTAGAGGAGCCCCTTAGAGCAATTGCATGTAATGTCCTTCCCAATAATACGTGAGGCATGTTCCATGTCTTTCATCTCAAAGCTCTTCTAGAGCTGACCTTTCAAGGCATGTAGCTCATAATGAGCACTCCTAGCAATCAACATATCATCCACATAGAGGATCAAAATGATAAGGCTGCCATCATGAGCCTTCTTTTATAGAAACACAGATTCATATCACTACAGAATATCATTGTGAATGTATAAAGGTATCAAACTTGTGGTACCATTCCCTAGGTATCTACTTAAGGCCATAAAGGCTCTTCCTCAATCTACACACTAGGTGTTCCTTGCCATGTTCTACATAGCCTTAGGTTGCTCCATGTAAATCTCATCGTGCAAGTCCCTATGAAGAAAATCCGTCTTGATATCCATTTGATAAAGATCTAGGTCAAGCTAAGCAACCAAAGCCAATACCAAGCATAGGGTAGTCATATTCACAATAGGAGAAAAGAATTCATCAAAATCCACACCATGTTCCTACTTTAATCCCTTAGCAACCAATCTAGCCTTGTATCCTAGCTTGGGATGTCCAAGGGTACTTTTCAACTTATACACCCACTTGCATGGCAAAGGACGCTTGCCACTAGGCAAAGGAACTAAATCCCATGTATTATCTTTTTGCATTGTGTCATTCTCTAATTGCATGGCCCTCTCCCAAGAGTGACTATCACCTCTGCACATGGCCTCATTATAAGTAAGAAATGCATCAGCATTTGTCACCATAGCATAATCCATAGAGGGCTCAAACCGCATAGGTTGACATCTATCTCTAGTAGACCACCTTAAAGTTGGCTATGAGACCTGTATTTCATGTGGAGCATCAGGGACCTAGGCCACGAGGGCATCAGCTACTAGCAATTGATGCAGGTTGTTTAGTTGGCTATACAGTAGCAGGAGGCTCCTCCTGAAATATCACCCTGTGTATCTCAATGATATGTTCACATTGCTTATGCATTTTCTCCTCATGGAAAACAATATCAATGTTGTAGATAACCTTCTGAGCATAGATGACAACCCATCTCACATGTATCCCCATAACCAAGAAAGCTGGATTTTCCTAGACTTAGGATCTAGCTTATTGCGCTTATCCTTGGGTACATGGCAGAAAGCCTCACAACATGTAAATAAGCATATGAGAGAGGTTTTTCATACCATTCCTTTTCTACAACTTGTGAGTTGAGAGCAGTATATGGGGACCGACTTATCAGGTGTACGACAATAGTAATTGTCTCAACCCAAAAATACAGTGGTAAACTTGCATGGCTAAGCATCATGTGAACTTGCTCTTGAATTGTCCTATTCATGTACTCAACCATACCATTCTAGGGTGGGGTTTAAGGGGCAATCAATTGACACTTAATATCCCTCTCATCACAAAACTACTCAAAGGCTTTAGAAACATACTCACCCCCATTATCTAACCTTATATATTTGAGTCTATACCTAGATTCCACTTATAGTCAAGGGGCGAAAGATACTACAAATGGGTAAGCATTTTCATTCCTTTCAAGGATGTGTCCAAGGTGATGATGCCACAAAGATACATGTGGAACTGCATCCATTGCCAAAATATGGTCAATCGACCTAGATACAAGCAAGGGATAGAGAGTATTGGACTTTGCACCATGTGCAATGACAAGACTGCCACGAGTAATCTTCCACAAGGAATCACCAAAAGAAACTACATAACCTGCATCATCCAAAGTGCCACCACAAAGATAAGTCTATTTGTGAGAGCTGATACATGATGTACATCATGAAGAGTAAACATATATCCTAAACCAAAACTATAGCTAGACATCACCAATACTAACTATCTCCAATACTAGGTAATTACCCAAATTGATAGATCCAGTCATACTATGATAGGAGTGAAAATACTCTCTATGAGGGGTCACATGAAAGGAAGCCCTCGAATCTATCGGCCAATATTAAGTATACCCTGACAAAGCATCAATTACCTATGAAGTATCAAGAGAAGAAGCTGCAAATATGAAACCATCATTAGAATAAGTGTGCATAACATTAATCTCTTCAATATTAACACTAGACTTGCTAGGGACAATGCTATGATCATCATTTCTTTCTTGTACTTTACCCTTGTTATTTTATTTGCACTTATCCTTGCACATCTTATGGCATTGTGGCTGAATATGTGCTGCTTTCCCATAGAAATGACAAGTCATGAGGACTTACGGTCACTAGAGGGCTTACTGCGAGATCATCCACGTGATTGAGAGTGAGACTGTTGAGAGTCTCTTCCACAACAGTCATTACTGCCCCTACCATTATTGCCTCTAATTGTCAAAGCATGAGAGGTGAGAAAAGCATTGATATTATTTTTTTAAAACCTCTGCAATCAAGATTCTACCCTCTACATCATACAATTGTAACCCATCAGTAGTAGAGATATATTGGCACACATAGCAATGTGAAAGGTATCTTATGATTCAGGTAGTGTAACTAAGAGAGGAACAAGGGAAGAAGAGTGCCCTTGAATTCAATCTTTTGCAAAGACAAATGACCAATAATGGAATGAAACTCATTTAAGTGAGCTAACATACAAGTGCCCTCCTTCATGTGAAGGTCCGTGAGTTACTTTAGTCCAATACATCTGAGAAGCGGGGATTTACTTGTCATAAACTTTGAGAATCATTTTTCATAATTCCCAAGCACATTGCCCATTAGAGACAACATTATAGAACACTTGCTTAGATTCCCAAGCAGATTGCCCAGTAGAGACAACATTATAGAACACTTGCTTAGAGAGGGATAACATGATAGTGGACTTACATAGGTCATCTAATTCAGCCCAATACTCTGCATAAGAAAGTTTGGGCTTGACATCCTTATGTTTCAAAGGCCTAACTTGCATTTTTTACACTAAAACTTGCCAGATTTGGGCCTTCTAATACCTATAGTTGGTGCCATCCAACTTGTCAATATTAAAGATAGTATTATCACTCAAGCCACTAGCCATAATGAAGGCAAGTAAGTGCACAAATTGTCAAATCAATCTATTGTAATTACTACAAACAGCCTTAAAACCATCACCAAATCAACTTGAAAATAAGGGGTACTAACCAATTAACGAATTGTCCACAAACTCAATGCAAAAGAATAGTCAAATGAAGGTAATTGCTTGCATAAATAGTATAGTAAATTGCAATTATAACATGTTGAAGGTGAAGTACATCAATAAAAATCAATACAAGCTCCAAAGTAGCGGTGAGTAAAGATGTGATTGGCACTAAGAACGACAAAGGATCAGTGTGTCAGTTTGAGATACATCCCATAGGCATAACAATCATGCATGGAGTGTGTCTCATGGGTAATAGAAAAGACCAACTAAAGGCACAACAACAATGAACTAAGCAATGTAATGGAAGCTCAATACATAACCATCAACTAAGATACATACATCACTGATAATATCATGGCAAAGATAGGTGCCGGCCCAAATGTAATATCAGATCATCCCACTAAGCATCAACTACGTACATAAAGAATGACAAGAGCATGTACATGTCACCAAGTCCCATGGTCTCATTGTAAGATCCTCAAGCTCAACTGTGTAACCAAATGCTCAATGTAATATCCAAATGTCAAGAAGTGGCTCCCACTAGAATAAAAGTCAAATGCTAAATGAGCAAACAAAGCTCAAAGCATCATGTGGAAGGCATCCATGCATCCAAGATCCAAGTAGCATATATTTGGGAGCATCCGACCCAAGTAACTTGCAAAGCTTTGACTGGAGTATCAAATTGTAGTGAAAACCAAGAACTTGCAGATAAGAGGATAATGTGCACAATAAGAGAAAGAGATAGAGACAATATAGAGAAAGGAGTGAACTGCAGTTGAACATTTCATTGCTAGTAGTTGTATATATACATAGTACATTAAATGAGGTAGGTGAGCTCCATCTCTAAATATCTGAGATATTTACAAACTGGATATCTATGAGATCCTTTTGTCCACATACTGACTTGTCCTTATCTTATCCAAACTTTTATCCTTATCCACAACTTTATCTTAACATCCCCCTGAAAAGGATTCCATAGGTATCTGTAGAGAAGTAAAAGATTATATTCGATTCATCAATTCAGCTAGAATGTTTTCCTCTCCCCATCAGATCATGCAAAGGATTTGCATGGCAATTTTGTGCTTCAAGTGAGAAACTGATTTGGTGAGGAAATCAGCAGCATTATCACATGATGGTACATATTGAAGGATGATATGGGAATTTTCAACTAATTCACGTACAAAATGATATCTCATATCAATATGGTGGAAATTAATACTTAATTTTGGGCCTTGAATGATAGAGATTGATGCTTTATTGTCGGTGAAGATTGGAATTTGTTGAGGCTAATATCCAAAAGTAATTTCTTCCAAGAGTTTCTTTAGGTAAATTATTTCCTGGGCGGCCATGCTTCATGCCACATATTTGGCTTTAGTAGTAGAAAGTGCTACGGAGTGTTGTTGTTTGGTTCTCCAAGAGATGGGACCTCTTGCTAGAGTAATGATAAAACCAATGAGAGATTTCCGAGTAGCAAGGTCACCACCCCAATCTGCATCGGAATATGCTTGTAAAAGAAAATAATTGTTGTCTTTTGTAATACAAATCCCCACATTTGATGTTGCCTTTAGATATCGTAAGACCCGTTTGAGTTGCTTCCAATGTTCATAAGTGGGTTGATGTGCATGGCTTTGGAGAGGATGTGTCCTGCATAAGATAAATCTGGACGGGTACAAGTAATTAGATATTGAAGATATCCAAGTGCTTCCATATAAGGAATAGTCTCCATTTCATGAGCCTGGTCATTTGAAAGAGAATGGGATGAGGATGGATTCAATTGGAGATTTTGGGCAAGTGGAGTGACCATGGGATTACATTTTAGCATGGAATAATGGGAGAGAATAGACATAATGTAGGTATATTGATGCATTTTGATGGATGTGGGTGACTGTTCAATTTCAATGCTGAGACAGTAATGCATAGGACCATAGTTTGTTATCGCAAAATGTGAAGATATGATAGATTTGGCTTTGGACATTGCGTGAGGAGAGTTGGCAAGAATAGGAATGTCATCAACATAGAGACCTAAGATAATGATAGTGTTTCCCTGAAGAAGAGTATAAATGTTGTGATCCATTTCTAGCCGCCAAAAGCCATGGTGTAGTAAGTGAGAATGAATACGAGTGTACCACTGCCTTGGTGCCCGTTTTAGGTCATAAAGAGCTTTATGCAGTATACAAACATGTGTAGAAAATATTGGATCAACAAAGTTGGGTGGTTGAGACATATATATATTTTTTTCTAAGTGGCCATGCAAGAATGCAGTTTTGACATCAATATGGTGAAGAAAAATGAGCTACCATGGAGAGTAATGCCCGTAAAGAGGATAAAGAAAGTATAGGAGAGAATGTACTTTCGTAATGGAGGCCTTCAATTTTTTCGAAACCATGAGCTACAAGTCGAGCTTTGTACTTGTCGATGGAGCCATCTAGTTTGAGCTTTTTGCGAAGTACCCATTTGTAGCTTATTGCAGATTCTCCAAGAGGAAGTAGTACCAATTTCTAGGTGTTATTGTGAAGAAGAGCTTTGTATTCATCGAGCATTGCAGTTTGCCATTGAGAGGCTTTAGGACTTTGAAGTGCTTGAGTGATAGAAGGATAGATTGGAGGCTCGAGAATAGTGAATGGAGGCAAATCTTGAGCTTGGCCAAGGGCAATGTTAGCTTGAAGATGAAGGCCATGTAAGTTTTAGAAGCAAGGATTTTATTGTGATTGTACCTCTTCAATGTCAGAGTTGGAAGTACTGAATAGAGTAATGGGCATTGATGGAGAAGTTGGAGATGGAGGCCATAGAGTGGTAACAATGAGAGTCGTTGGGGAACTATTATTTGATGTTGAAGACATCGCTACTATGCGAGTGGACCTTCGAAGTTTGTGCCCTTTAGGGGAAGAGGATGGCACTATTTGTGGAGTAGAGGGATGGAGAGGATTCACATTCTCCTGATGAAATGGAGCTTGTGGGAGATAGGAGACTTGCTGGTTATATAGACTTTCTGTAGTATGTTGGGAACTCCCAAGCTGTGGACGAGGGAGAGAATGGTGTTGAAGTGATGTATGAGATTTGATTTTGTCAATGATGGCAGCTTGTTAGCCTAGAGAGGGATTATAGGATATGTCATATTGTGCCAAATGCTGCCGTTTGGGATTCAATGTAGTCGCCTATATCTGCGTATCATCGTGTGGAGCAACTGGTGGCCTGGGACTGATCCAAGAAGTCATTTGTTGTGTGTCATCTTCCTGCGTGACAATTGGAGACGCAAGTTGCTACTTGGCATGATTATTCAGTGCTGTTTGGATTGATTGGAAGATGTCAGGCATGATTTACGTTGTTTGATGAGCTGGATCTTTAATAGCTTTTGAAGATTGTACTAAGGTTGGATATGATGCATTAAGGATTAAAGATTTTGGAGGTGAGGGTTGTTCACATGAACCAACCAACTTTGGACCTCTAAAATTAGATAAGTATGATGATAATGGTGAAGAGCCAGAGTGGAGAGAACTAGAAGGAGTGGATTCTGTTGAATATATGGTGGGTCTTGTATGAGGTAGTTCTAATGTCAAAGATTTGTTATCATAGGAACAACATGATAAAGTGTAAGAGATTGACATTGTGTGGTGTTTGCTGGAAGAAGATTAACTTCATGAAAGATGGCATTTCCACCATAAATAAAAACCTTGTCAGTTGGATCATAGAATTGATAGGCCTTGTGACCATGTGGCTCACCATATCCTATAAAAATTAGTTGTGTGGCTCTTGGAGAAAACTTGGATTTGTGATCTTGATTGGCAAGAAATGCAATACATCCAAAGACTTTAAGATGTGATAAGTTAGGAGGGTGACCAAACCACAATCCATAAGGAGTATTATTGTGTAGAGAGTTTGAGTACAACCTGTTTTGAAGATATGTTAATGTAGCAATTGCTTCTTCCCAATATTCTTTTCCCAGACAAGCTAGTGATAGCATAGCTCTTGTAGCATTGAGTATTGTACGATTCTTGCATTCTCGGCAACTCCATTTTGCTATGGATGATGTGATATGGTAAGCCCATATTGAATGCCAAAGGCCTTGCAATAATCTTTGAACTCATTTAAAGTATATTCTCCTCCATTGTCTGTACGAAGATCTTTGAGTTGTAACTCATGCTTATTTTCAACTGCTTCCTTATATTCTTGGAACTTGGTAAAGACTTATGACTTCCTCGTGAGATAATACATCAATAAGCACCATAAAGTATTTGGCACCAGTGAGAGATACAGAATTTATTGGACCACAAATGTAGGAGTGTACTAATTGAAGTGGTTGAGTCGTAATGGAGTAAGATTTGGGATAAGGAAGATTTGTGGCTTTACTAAGAGCATAATCTTGACAAAATGGAAGTTGAGATAGGGAAGGTGGAATGCCATGGATAAGTTTCTTGTGAACAAGTTGTTAGAGAACATTTTGAGAGGCATGACCAAGCCTAGAGTGCCATAGGAGTGTGTTGTGTGGTAGACTTGTGAGTGAAGTGGACTTAGCTGAAGCATTTGAAGGAGGTTGTAGAAGTGAATACCCAAGTGTATAAAGCTGACCTATTTTGGGGCAGGTAAGTTTGAGAGAAGGTGACAGTAGATGTAAGATGCTGTGATCTTTGTAGAAGTGAGCAGTGAGAGAGGTGTTGAGATATCGAGCTCCACTCGTGATACGCCAGGGTGACCGTTGTGTATTTATGTCACCGACTTGTCAGTTGCAGACGCGGTTGGTACACTGCCCATGAATAATAGCTACATGATAGCTATCCTTATCTACTCTAGTTCGTGGCTCAGTTAGTATGCCACCTTAGTTAGTTGAGTTTGGTTTGAGACCCATATATAGGGTTCTTCTATTTCTTTGTACTTGAGTTCTTTTGGCTTACACAACTAAGAAGAGGAAAACTGTTTTTAGCCTCCACCCTTGTGTGTATTCCCCCATTGTGCAAGCAAGAAAGCTTCAAGTGAGACTCCTTCCTTCTCTCCCACAATCTTGACAAGAGGATTGAGAAGTGAGCTCACTGATAATAGATTTTTCTTGATATTGGGAACATAATAGACTCTATGTACCTTGATTATGTGATTGGAGGGAAGCTCCACTTGAATTGTTCCATAGCCTTGAACTTGTTGAATGCTGTTGTCCCTCGTGGCAACATGGAGTGGAGTGGAGATCTCTTTGAAGTCGATTGACGATTCCTTGTGAAAAGTGATATTATGAGTAGCTCCAGAATCTAGAAACCATGTATATTCTTCTTTGGAGTTTGATGAAGGTTCCCAAAAACTTGTGGCTAGGCTGATGATAGTTTCTGGTTGCTCTTCTATGTCATAATTGTCGATGCTAACAAAGTGATCATGACCTTTTGATTGATATTTGTTGAATCTATTTTTTTGACGACAATCCTTTTCAATATGACCTTGCTTTTTGCAAGCATTACATATGAGATGATAATGAGGGTTTTTTGTTAAGGATAGGGATTGAAAAGACTGGTAAGAGTTGGGGCTTATGTTGAGGATTACCAAGAATCCCTTTGAACTTAGACCGAGCTGAAGCTTGAGTTTATCAATGGATGTTTGAGTAGTAATGAAGGCTCTCCAAGATAGAGGCAAGGAAGAGAGAAAAAACATGGCTTGTAATTCTTCTGAGATGACTAAACCAGATATTATGGTTTCATCTAGCAAAGATTGCACTATTCTAAGAACTTAGTGGTAGAATGATCTTCATGCATAGTGGCAGTAGATAGTTTTCTAAACATGGTCATTTGATAAACAATATCTGTGTGTTCATATGTATTGTTGAAGAATTCCCAAATACCTTTTGCAATGGGTATTGTTCTTACTAGTTGTACTTGTCAATCTCCACAATGGACAATTATTTCCATTCTCGCAGTTGCATCTCTTTGCATCCAATCTTCCTTGTCTGCTTCTTCTTGTTCAGGGTAGTCTTCCTTGCCATTGATAATATTCCATATATTTTCTTGAGATAGGTAAAGTTCCATCCTTAGCTTCCACACTTGATAGTTACTGCCATTGAGTTTGTTGATCTTGATGTGTCAGTTGTAGGAGGTAGTAGCATTGATGAGAGCCATTGGAAGAATGAGAGTAAAGGAGGACTAGTAGTTTGTGAATTTGAGGAGAATATGATAAGCTAGAAAGATAGGGCCTGGTGCTTTGATACCATGTAGTAAAAACCAGGAACTTGTAGATAAGAGGATAATGTGCACAATAAGAGAAAGAGATAGAGACAATATAGAGAAAGGAGTGAACTGCAGTTGAACATTTCATTGCTAGTAGTTGTATATATACATGGTACATTAAATTGAGGTAGGTGAGCTCCATCTCTAAATATATGAAGGTATTTACAAAGTGGATATCTATGAGATCCTTTTGTCCACATACTGACTTGCCCTTATCTTATCCAAACTTTTATCCTTATCCACAATTTTATCTTAACACAAATAACCATACATAACAATGAATGACAACCAATATCAAGATTTAAATCTCCAATCTCAGCTCACAAGCAATCCAGAAGCATGACAAAGTATGTAACATGAACCATAAGCGTTCGGTATATCAATCCCAAATAGTCGATAAGCACTCAAGAGCAATAGGCATATGCTTTCATACTAATAAAAAAGCATTCATTCCTACTTATTACAATACTAGAAAACCTCTGTAAAATTGAGCAAAAGAATTCTCAAATCATTCCCATAGCATTCTAGTACATTGGCATAACATTCCCAGATGATCCAACATCAAATAGACATCTGGGAAGCATAAGTGACCTCCAGACAATGAATGAAGTGTTGTCATGAACTGTATGATAGCAAACTGTCACAAACTGTGAATCAATGGTTGATCCCATAAGCTCCAATTGATGCCTAATTCTGAATACAAGTAATGGGAGGTATTGTAGTGATCACCGGGGATGCCAAGAGTTCCACGATCTTGTTAGAGGCTGGAGGAGAAGCAAGGAAGACCAGTCCAGGAGTAAGTGTAAATCACGCTGATGTTGTTGTTGGTCCTACTAGTGGTAATGATTGCCACTAAGCACTTTGTGAGGCTCGGGCAATGGTCTTGAAACTCTAGAACATGCCTCACATGGAGAGAGAAACTAGGAAAGAAGAGGGAGCAAGATTCATACCTCGGAAGGAAGAGGACTAAACTGCAACGGAACCTTCAAGCTAAAGCTTTTCTCTGACTAAAAAAAATGAAGGGGAAGAGCTCCTCAATGCCGATGCAATGGCTCTGATACCAGTTGAAGGGAGTGAGCCCTAAAGTGGAAGCATAGAGTGGAACCAAGAGCTATGGTGGAAGGAGCAAGAGCAAGAGAGAGAGATATACAAGATGTGGAAACTCCAATAGTGGCAATGTGTGACTAGCTTTTCCTTTATTCAAATGTCACTAAAAGAATAAAGAATGAAGTGTTAGTGATGGACGCTCACCACATGTAGTTTACATGTGTGCAAGTATGCAGGTACTATTAGTGTAACCAATACACGAGCAGCTAGGCACATGCACCTTTACTCCCATCACTTTAAAGCCATCATTAATCTATCTTTTATCTAGTCAAAGTTCTTCTAGCTAGCCTTAATCTCTTTACCTATCATTTTTATAGATCACCATTTAAGCTTCATAGTGGAAGCTCACGGGTGGACAGAACCTTTAAAACCGTTTTTTTGGAATTAAAGAAGTTTCTATTCTTCTCATGTTTATTGTGTACTTTACGTCATGTAATTTTTACATGGTATTAGGGCCTAGGGGGCTCTAATGAGTGAAGAGTATGTGAGAGGCAAGGGCTTTAATAATGAAGAGGAGCAATGTTGTCATTCGAAAGTACCATTGAGGATTCATCCACCAATCTTCAATGAAGGCTAGCTAGATGGTACAACTATGTTTTGTGAAAGTTTAAATTTACAACTATCCTTGATTTTTATGAGCTCTTAGAGACAATTTTGGGAACTAACCCAAAACCACAACCTAATCCCAACCATCAATTTTGAGTATTATGATTCCTTTGAATGTATATCTTCCACGAGCTTGGAAATGAAGAAACATAGATGCATTATCTATCTTAATTACAATTTGTCTCGTGTAACGTGCCCGCTCGAGCTTTCCTGAGCGGTACGTTCTTAGTATCTCATCAAGAGATGTCATAGAAAGCACCGTCTAGGATTTTGATGAAAACCCTCAGAGTTTGCTAACTAGCCTCGCTTGAGTCTACCCGTAGTGGAAAGTTCCGACTGTTTCCACAAGGATCGATCTGAGTCTTTTTTGTCAAATCTATTACTAATGGTTGGTTAGTAGTAGCGATTCGAGGTTCCATTCCTTATAGGAATTGTTGATTGAAACATACTTACGTTGTGCTGGGTTCAAGAGAATGGGAGAAGTATGACACTTTAATCCCTTCTACCTAGGGTTCTAAAGTGATGCGAGTCAGACTTTTTGGTTTCTAATGGTCCATCAAAAGTGTGATTTTTATTCCTTCTTAGGAAAGCTCTGGGCTTACCAAGACCACCCAACCATAGGTCTAGATCCGTCGGGCGCTTGAGAGAGTAGTTTTGGTTACCTGATTACCTACCACTTTAGATTCAACATATAAAAATAGATTCTTTGAATTATCTCTTGATACAAATTCATTATACGCTTTTAATTCACGGCATAAAAATAGAGTAAAACAATTCCTTCGTAATAGTTCCTTTCAAAAAAAAGAATTTTTACAAATATTTTCTTATTTGAAGGTATTATTCTCTACAAGTTCCATTCCCCAACTAGTATTGGAACTTCCACAACACAGTTTGGAAATTGAAGGGTAGCTGGCAGTTTGTAAGAGCCTAAGGAGTTTATGACCAGAGCCCCCTGGTATCCTCACCTCCTCTTGCTGACTAGAGCTCCCTCCGACAAGACCTTTCGCATCGTGATTGGTCTAAACTCACTAACGCGAAAAAAAGAAGAAGGAAAAACCCCTTGGAGTAGGTCTTATTCATGTTGGCCTTAGGGAGGTCTAGCGCCATCAAGAACATTGCCTCTGTTGGCGTTCTGTGCTCATACTGCTTCAGTCGAGAAACTGTACTTGGTCATGCATCTTTTAGCCTGATAATTTTAGGAAAGATGAGTACCTAGCTTGCAATCACAAACATATTATTTTGAATGCATTATACATAAACTTTTAACAAATTTATTTCCAAGACACATATTTTCTTTTCAAAAATAATATCATCGAGAAAAATTAGTATGTGGCAAAATTAGCATAAGTGGCAATACCTTCCAATAGTCTTCCTAGATTCCCCCTTCCTCGGGGTCTAGTTTGGATTGAATCTAAACAAAAATTTCATACTTGAGAATAACTCCCTTGGAGTTTCGTGGGTCCTTGCCCACAATAAAAGAAAATCTTGGTTAATTTAATTACGGATAGTATCATTTGGCAATTTCATCTCAATGTCTCATATATATCGAGGATTAGCGTCTGTGATTACCCATCAGAGGTTTCATTCGATCAACACAAATAAAATATATTAAATATTTTAGGGACACAGTACCTTCCTTGTAGTTGCTTAGGTTCATATTGTACAGACCCAAGTTATCCTTTGGAATTTGCGGTTAAGAATTCTTTTAAAAAGATTATATGTAGGAATTGAATAAAATTTTATTTCACGAATGTAGCTTTCATTGTCCGTTCATGGGATGAAGGCTTGCTAGCTATTTTTATTTAAAAAAATAGTACTTGAAGATCCATGATGGGTGCTTGGTTAATGGTATTTATAGCTTTATTTGTAATCCCCATACTTGCCATTTTGTTTGTAGTAATTGTGTCCGTAGTGTTATTGGCAGCTCCTGCCTCTACAACCTTTGTAACTTTCTTATTCGGGGCCATGGTCTTTAACTGTAAGTATTGAAAAGGGGGATTTTAGAAAAGGAGCTTGGGGGCAACTAGATCGATAGAATTTTTGATTGATGGGGAAAGGTTATCATTAAGAATTCAAGAAAATCCAGAAGGGTCTTAATTCCATAGAGAAATAGGATACAAGGGATGGAGGATTCGAAGTCAAGAGCTTGTGGAGTATTCTCTTTGTCTTCGTGATGAGGGTTCCCATCCTCATGCTTCTCTTGCCCCACTTCTTCTCACTCTATACTCCTGAGAAGGGCCTCCACTCCCTTGTTCGGACTTGCCTCAATAGCTTCTCATGCCTCATATTTATAGATAAATAGAAGAATAAGGGTTGTTGCCAAGAAGAAGAGCTCTTTATGGAGGGTATCTTGGCAAGTCACCAAACTAGAAGCTTTCAAGATGCAATTTGATGCTGACGATTTGATCTTTGAGGTCTAGAGAGGCTGCCAAAGATGCCATGACTGATTCACTTGGCCCTTGGATGATCTTGCTTCAATCCAAGCCTCTTGTTGAACTGAGAAGAGGGGGAGATTGCTGGAGCTTTTTGGTTGAGATTGAGAAGGAAGATTAGGATTTCTTTTCTATCTTGATTTTCCAAAATTGGGATGAAGAGGCCATCGTATTTTTTCAATAAAAAAAGGGGCGCGGCTTGTTCACACGATGTTCTCAAGCGTTTTTTTTTAAAACTGAAAACCAATCTAACTTTAGTTAGGTTTGATCTCTGCTAGCTTAGTTATTTGCGTGTCAGTTTGTTTTGTTGTTTTGCAATTGGATTTTTTGTGTTTGTCTAGCTTAGGATTTGCTTCTGTCATTTTGTTTAATTTGTTAAGTGTCAAACTTGATAGCCTTGGTTGAGCTTGGTATTTTTTTGGACAGGTTGAAGTAGAAGTTTATTATTAGCTACCGAACATTGAGGAACAAGGTATATTTTCTTGTCGAGACTCTTGCACATCACGGGGATAATGGGTTCACGAGCACTTCACGTTGCACTTGTTGGTGCACTACACTCGAGGGTCGTTTCCTGATTTTCTCAAATACTTCCATGCCATGGGTTGGGATGAAGCATGTTTTGCACCATCGTTGAGCACTTGCATGGCATGAGATCCGCTATATGCAGTAAATTTTAGATGCATGCGCACATGAGAGAGCACCTATCATTGAGCACACACATTTCTTGTACGCACGATATTTGGGATTTTTCATCACAAAGTTAGGAACCTCTAGTTGAGTGTGCAAGAAGGTTGGGTGAGTTTAGAGGGTCGTGAAGGATGCCCTCAATTGTGAGATGGGTTGTTCATATCTGGTCAACATCTTGAGGACCATCATTTTCTTGAGAGATTGTGAGAATTGGATGGGAGGAGCGGAGTATATCATATCTTTTGAAGAGAGTTGAGAGATGAGGATAAGGATTTAAATAATCAAGAAACTATGTTTGCATTTTGCATGACGCACTAGCACATCTAGATAGGCTAGGCACAATTCTTCCAATGCATCCATATTTTTTGTGTGAGCATTGTTTGAATGGTAGCATGTCATGGTTTCGATCAATTGCATGTTTTCTCAAATCATGTATGGTTGGGCACGGAGTTCATTTCAAAAAACCATATTCTTGCCAGGGCACACTGCATTTTAAAAAAAAACTGGTTCATATCTAGAGAATATTTATTTTGAAGACTCAAGCATAAAAGGAAAAGATCGTAAGTTTTACATCGTCAGCCAGTATTTCTTGAAGGAAAAGAGGACATGTTGGGTACAAGTGTGTGCAATTACAATAACAATAGGCCAAGGAAGGGAATAAGTTGTCCAAGATAAAATATTGAGAAAAATGATGCAATTTACGAATATCAGTATTTTTTCCCATTTTTGATCGATTTTCGTAATTTTGCTCACATTGGCTTGTTATTTTGAGTACCCGAACAACTATATTCGGAGTTCAAATGGCGAAGTTATGATCCAAACAAGTTGCAAACAAGCATGGAGCATATAAAACAAAAATAGTGAAAAACAGTAGAAAAGCAAAAGCCAAAAGCTAAAAGCAAAAAGCCTAATGTATGTGAGTGTGGATAGAAAACTATATAAGAAGATAAGAATGAAGAGTTAAGGGCCTTCCCCCTCTTATACAATTGTATTTTGTGAGAGGAGAGTGGAGGGTCGCATGCTAGAGTGAGCTCTTGTTATGCCAATTTGAAAGTTGGAGCTTTTGGATGTCAAAGCACCGAGTGTCGGCTCAAGGTTGTTAAGGTACGAGAATATATTTCACTTGGTTTATTTTCGAATTGTTGGTATTTTTGTTGTGTTGTGATTGTGTGATGCTCTACCCGCATACGGGTTTGAAAAATTTTTGAGCTATAAGAGGTGTTGTTTTTAGTCTTGTTTTTTGTGTGGTTTGTGGTGTATTATTGAATATTTGAATTTTTTAAGTTGGATTGTGCATTCGACAAAGTCAATTACCCCAACTTGCACTCCTTAATGTCTCGTTATCGGGTTGTGAGTGAGGCTTGCTCAGATTTATTTTAATTGCCGAGTTTAAATGTGTTTGGTCAAATTCAAATTATGGCTCATAACTCTCGTTCACACAGCAACTTCCATGACGAAATCATGTTTGACCCAAAAGTTGAGCAACAACCCACTTTCCCTCTCTTCTCTATACTCGTGAATTTTCATCTCCATTGAAGCTCCTGCTGAGAGTAATTAGGGTTTTGAGCATTCTGCTTACCTCTGCACTTTCTTCTCCATGCAGCTCCAGATTTTGGGTAAAACACATGTGCCCATCTCTCTTTGCATTTTCTCTTGTTTGCTATTTTTTCAATAGGGTTTGATGTCATTTCTTACTATTATTGTTGTTTTATTGCAGAGGTTGTTTGGGGCAGGAGACAAAGGTGCTCATCTCTCTATCCTTTCTTTCCCCCTCTCTCTATGTGTTGTTTCTCTTTTATGTTGTGTTTTCAATAGAATTTGATGTTGGTTCTAATTGTTGTTTTCTTGCAGAGTTTATTTGGAGCAAGAGGAAAATGTGTTAATCTCTCTCTCTGTTTGGTTTTTTTTTGTTGATATCTTTTCAATACAACATAATGTTAGTTCTAACCCTTGTTGTTGTTTTATTGCAAATATCATTTTGGGTGACATTGCGTAAGTGCTCATCTCTTTCTCCCTCTCTCTTTCTCTCTCTATGTTTCCTCTTTTCTACTATTTTTTCAGTATACCTTCATGTAAATACTAACTCTTGCTATTGTCTTTTGCAGAGATCAATTTGGGCAAGATTGGATAGGTGCTCATTTCTTTCTCTCTCCCGAGTACTCATAGACTCTCTCTTTCTTCCTCTTTGCATTATCCCTTTTCTACTATCTTTACAATAGGGTCTGATGCTAGTTCTAACTTAAGGATCAATTGTTGTTGTAGCACTTAACGCAAGGTAGAGTATAGATTCTGTAGCTCAATTTACAGGTAAATCTGCCATATTTTGTGATGCCAAAATTTATTCATTTAATTAGTGACTTTTATGTTTTATGGGACTGATGTTTTCTTATGTCCATCATTTGCAATGGGGTTTGATTAGCAATGATTCAATCTTATCTTCAGTAGATCAGCTTATAGGTAAATTGGCCCTGTTTTGTATTGCTTCTATTCATGCAGTTATCTAGATATTTTTTGCTAAAAGAGATTCATGCAAGTATTTTTGTTAAAAGGGATTCATGCAGGTGTTTTTTTGTACATGCAAGTATTGTACAAGGTTTAGGTGAAGCATATAATTCTTGATCGACTATTTTGATGTGGTGAGTGATTCCTTTGTGTTGGATGATATGGATTTGCTGGAAATCGATGGTTCGAAAATCCTCTGCTTTATTGGTCCTATATGTTCATGCAAAAACAAATACATATTGCGCCCACTGTGCCCTTTCAACGAAACATTGCAAACAGTAAGTATTTGCAACTCGTTGAGAATGAGAAATTACATGATACCTATGTAACAACTTGTCTCGTATTTACAGAAGTATATCCTTCGGATTGATGTGAGTGGCAAAATGTTGAGAGTTTCACTGGTTCTTTTAAGTGTTACCACCTCGAAATTGGTAGATTGCTCTTTGAGGGGCGTACAGCTAAGCAGCTTGCAGATGACCTTGTTTTTTTCTATGACTCCAAGTACATACTCTTTTAGTGACATGACGTGATTCTATCATGTTTGTAGCCAATTCATCAACACTTTCATTTGCTCTCTTTTGCGAGAGTTTAGCTTCATCCGCTACTATAATCCTATACCACCAAGATAGCAATTGGATCATCGGATTGCTACCATTCACCCCTCCACCATGATCAGTTTTTCTTCGGTATGCACCACATGCTATCCAATGTGAATTTTCCATCCCTTGTGTGGACCAAATTCCGAAGCTTCTCTTTTCTGCCAAGTGTGGCCCATGTGCCTCAAGGATATGCTACAAAGACACATATCATACATGAGTAAAACTATGCTTAATAGTTTATACAATTCATACAATTTTAAAATATTAACTTAGTACGCACCATGTAATGTGTGATAGAGCTTTTGCCCCATGCTTCCACCATGTTTTCGTAGAAGCTATGCCCAACATTGATAAATTCTTGCTTATCTTCATTGTTAAACACCATCTTGCAAAGTAAGGGAGCCAATTTGTTAAGACTTATCCAAACCTTAGCTATGGCCAATCTTGTTTCACCCATAGATACTAGAATGAATTCAGGATGACTCTATAAGTTTAGGGGTCTTCAAATTTGATATCTTTGGGTTGAGGCCTCGATGTTTTATTGTGAGTAGATAAAGAAATCACTTGATAGGCTAAGTATGTGTATTGTGAAAGTGTACAAGGTGCAACTTTTGGAGAGATGTCCAAGTGACTCTTGAAAGTTGCCTCCTCTAGCTTGCTAGGAGTAGATAACACATACCATCCTTTGGGATTTGGATTTAGAGTGCAACAAAATTAACACAAATTACATTGGAGTTAGCGTGGCATGCTAATTTTATATTGGATGTTCTCCATGTGTTGCACAATTCTTACAATATACTATTTAAGCTCATGGAATACATAAATTTAACTATGGAACTCTACTCTTTGTATCACTAGAGCCTAAAATAATTCTAAAAACTATTGTCAATATTTTACTGGCTTTTGCTTTGGTCTTGTCTATGTTTTTGTAGCATTCAAAGTTCTAGTTGCTATTTTTGATTGCACATTTAGCAACTACTATTTTTGTTAGCTTCTAAATTGGTTTTGGCTTAGTTTTTTCCACCTAGTTTAGATTGGAATTGCTATTTTTGCTAGCTATTATTTCTAATTGTTGTTGTTTTGATAGCTTTTGAAATGGTGCTTTTGGTACCTTATGGTGCCATTGGTGACTTCTTTAGCATTTGGTCTTCATCAACTACTTTTTGTAATTACTATGTTTAGAGTGACTACTAGTTTTGCCGGTCACTCAAATTCAATTAACAATGTTTGGACATGTACCTCGTCACCTTTAGTGCTACTGCATTTCTTGTGCAATTTACATAAAAAGCATCTTATTTTAAGGATTCCTTAATAAGTACTAAAGTATCTCCCATGCCTCAATATTAGACCTCAAAGGGATTGTAGCCTTCCAAAACTAGCTAACCGATCTCATCTACCAAGCTCAAGTCACCATACAAAGCTTCTTCTTTAGATCAAAACATAGCATATTGGCTTTCTCTTTTTAGGGAATATTGCTTACACTTTCTAGCCAATAAAAGGCAACTTTTAGAAAGGCTGTGATCATTGCCATAAACATCATTCAAATAATCAAAGGCTTCTTCATAATTAAGGACATGCATATCTTTCTTTCCAATAAAGGTTGACAGTTGAGCTTCTTGAGTGAAACCTTATTGTAACCTAATTGTGAACCACCTTGGCACTATGAACATTTTCCTTGCCCATTGCTTCATTCCATGCACCTCTTGTTTGTTGCCATCCACTTGTTGCAATATTGTCTCACTAAGGATATTAACTTGTTTATTAGCTTTCCCACTGTCTTGCACATTGTGTGTCTTGCTAGTTTGCTTGATTGACTGATCACCTATTTCTCGTGGATGATTTTTGCTTTTGCAATACTTCTTCAACCTTCTCTTCCAACACCACCTTTCTTGGGTAGTCCCTAACACAGTGTAATGTCTCTTTGCACAGTAGCACGAGTTGTAGCCTATAGATTTTCCTAGTCTCCATGTTTGAATGATTGAAATAAATCACCCCAACAAAGTCCATCTCCATAGCTTCATCAAAGCTATACTGTAAACTTTTATGAATCCCATGTATGTTCCTTGTGTGTCCCAAGCTTCATGCATGTAGAAATGACAAATTCCCAGCATGCAAATTATGCTCCCTCCCATTTTGTCTTGATATTAGTTGCCTAAAATCCACTAAACTTTACTATTTTGCTCTCACCATACTCTTAGACCAATGTTTGCATGTTGCATAAGATTAATATTTCTTTAAATTACTTAGTGTTTACTAGATCAATGAATGTTTTTGAAAAATCAAGTGAATTGTTATGTTCGAAAGAGGCCTTTTGCATTGGGAAGAGTTAGCATGTAACTAGTCATGTTTGCACCTTCACACTGTTGATATTGATGTAGGTTCCCTCCTTCTTAGATGCCGAGTCAATGCTTTGTAATTGTGCCAAACTAGGTAGAGTTTGTAAATCAAAGGTTCTTTTTTCTTCTCTCCAAAATTTCTTCACAACTATCCATGCTGAAAAAGTTTGGCTGAACAGGTAACAATTACTGGCATAGTCTCCTCTGTGTGGATGTGCGAACATAGTTTGAAGCTGTGGTTTGTTAGTTTGGCATCGTATAAAGTTGTGGTTTGCTAGTTTGGCATCGTCGAAGTGCAGAATTTCATAATTTCCAAAAGTTAGGGTGGGTTTAGCAAAATCTAGTGAAAATATATTGGCAAAAAAACCTAGTAAAAGACAAGGTGAAAAGGAAAGGTCAATGTGAGCAAAACATAAGGAACAGGGTCTAGGGTGTTTGTGTAATCTTACATTGTTATAAAGGACTAGAGATGTATATAAAGGTTTGAGGGGGTTGCGAATCGGACGGTGATGGGATTATCCTCACCAGATCGACGCCGATCACCCACAAACTTCTCCTTCAGTTGTTCTCGTCGTTCTCTCTTTGGATTCTACAGGAAGGAACGAGAGAGAGACACACTCACACACACACACACACACTCAGATCGATCGTTGCGCCTGCTGCTCGCTCTCAAAGGCTTTTCTCTTCGAAACCTCGGGATTCCTGCACTCGTTTTCTTCTGCTCAGGGCGTGCCGATCAGGAGCGCCCTTGCCGGCAAACTCCATGACCTTCTCTTTCGTGACTTCGCACCATGGATCCTTCCCCACCTCCTGCTAAGCCTGTCGCCGAACCTGTCGAGCAAGACTGGGGTAAGTAAAAACCGCTCGTTCTTCCTGTCTACCTTCCCCTGCTTTTACTCCCTTTCCCTGAAATGTTAGCCCTTGGATGCTGGTTTCAGACGCAGATGATTTTGAAATACCTAGTTTAAAGGCTGGAAAGGGAAGTTCCGACGTCAAAGAGAAGAATAGCGCCTTCAAAGGAACACCATACAAGGTACTGGCTTGTTTTAGATTTCATGGCTTGTTCACGAGAATTTCTGGCTGTACATGCTGAGGAAACGTGAGTCTACGCAGTTGGTGATACTTAAAAGGTTGTAGCGCAAGCTTGTGTTGTGTATGGAAGAGGCTCTTGAAGTTGTACTTGGCTGGGACCTGCATATTAGTTCCACAAGCGTGTGGCACTCCACAAGCGTCCGGCATGTAGTATAATGGGAGTGCTCCAATATATGTTGCAATCTTTCTTCAGGCTTTTGGAGGAAGTGAGGGTTGTAGTGTATGTTGCAACAGAAAATAGACTGGCATTGTTGCAACGGTAGCTACATTACTATGCTAACTGATATTGACATCAGCTTCTCACTACCACATTATGAACGTATGAGGTGTAAATTGCTGTTCAAACTGCTAACGACTCTTATTGTGTGAGAGAGCAATGCACTGAGTCTGGTTTGGTCATATTGGGATGTGCTCTAGTCTGTGCATGGCTTGTGCAGGAGAGCAATGCAGTATTGAGGTTTGATCATAGGATTTTGTTTCTTACTTTATATGCATACCTGCCTTACTTCATGTGCACACATAATGGTGCATTGCTTGTGCAGGACAAGATACAGATAGAGAATGTATATTTGGGGCCACATGGAGCTCCTCCATCTCAACTGAAGCAGCAGGAGTTAAACACATCCAAAGGGAAGAAGAACCAACGGAAGCAAAAGATCAAGGAGGTTGACAAAAAAAGCTTCCAGGGGGGTCGAGAGAATAAGGTGGATGCTCTGCAGGATCTCATGGGAAGCAAGGGGGTTGTATTGAGTGCTAAAGGTACCCAAAATGATTGGCTGGATCCTCACTGTCATGAAAGTCAGTTTGAGCGTTTGAGCTGAAGATTCACATTTAGTTTAGGAATACAGTTGGTAATTCTGAATTTAGTAAGGTCATAGCTTTTGAGTTGAATTCTCTGCTCCTAGTTCTATCAAGGAACTGTGGTATTGCAGCTCTGCTATTATTGACTTAATGCAGGATTGTGATGACACTATATTTCAACCCTGATTATCATGCTTAGACCACTGTAATATTGCAATGGCAAACTTGTTGCGTTTCTTTGTGTTATTGGGTCTTTTCGTGCTCTGCTGCATAATTGCTGTTGTGTGCTCTGACATGGTTTCTTGAATTGTGATTCGTTTGATGCATCATGTCTGTCAGTTTCTGTTATCCAGCCTTCTGTCTGTACGATAAGGTTCCAGACAGGTTAAACAAAACAAGCATGATCAGAAATATTAACCTAATGAAACTGAAAGTGGTGCCATTAGAGAACTTGTCCATTTTCTGTGTCGATTTGCCCTCTGAATCTGGTCTTCACTCAGTTCCACATTTTAGTTTTGTGGATTATTGAATCATATGCTGAACTGCACATTGTGTTTGGTGCATTAATGCTTTGTGTATGAGTGGATTGTGACTTTTGGATGAGTCGTGTATACTGGATTGCCAATGGTTTCTTGGTTGACTGTAATGCAGCTCAGTGAGGAGCAACTTCTTTGCACTTCTGCAAACGTTTGTGTTAATATACAACTCTTTTTATTATTGGAACAGTAATTGCTTCTGTGTATCAAATGTTGAGCAAGTGTGGGGCATAAGAGCTTAAACGGTATAAGCTGATTATTATCAAAGACCAAGTATTTCAGGACAGTAACAATCTGATCAACATCTGTTTGATCCTGGCTAGAAGCAATGTGAAGGTCCTGAACAGCAGCAGGTTTGTAGCCTCTTGCCTTGCCTTAGTCCTCTTGATCAGTTTCTTCTTTGGAGATCAATTTGTGACTGGAGATCTCATTTCAATCCAGAGCAGAGTGAGGCACTCAACCACTGAATAGCACCTAGCCAGACTTACCACAAAGAAATAGCTTTGATTCAGTTCTAAATGATTGTAGGAATGTCATAGAACTTGTTAAAAAGGACCTCTTTCCAGTTGAGTTTGAATTTGTGAAGATACGTGATTACCTGGTGAACTCTCTAGGTTTCTGTGTAGGTGTTGCAGCTGGAGAGATGGGAAATGGTTCCTGTATCCTGGTTGCATTTGCACTGAAGTTGCAGTTTATGTTTCTTTTCAAGCTGCAACCTCCCAACCCTCATACCCAAAAGAAGGGGTGGTGGGGTGGGGGTGGGGGCTTGCAGCTTGGGAAATGGAAGCAGTGAAAGTCTATCTTTCCAGCAGATATTTTTTATGGTTTAAAGATTCTTGAATGGGGGGGTCTTACAGCTTGGGAAGGGGGAACATTGAAAGTTTACCTTATCAGTAGATAGCCCTAGGGTATAAGGGATCTTGAATCTGAATGTCTTTGTACATGAGGGTCCCAGCTACCAGTTATTAATGCATGTCCAGCACAGGTTATAAGCACAGTAGGTTGACATTTTTTTGGGCCTTTAAGTTCCAAGGAAGATCTGAAAGTTCATCCCATTCCCTAATGCCTTTCCTAAAAATCTTGTACCCTCTATTAGCGGGATCTCAGAGAGGCTGGAGGTCTTCAAAGTAATCTAGTGGAAGTCCTTGAAAGTGTTCTAGGGAAGAGTATTCAAACCAAGCATTCCCAATGTATTCAGGGTAGAGGACCAGTAAAATGACAGGATCCAGTATACTTTTTGGAAACAGATGGCTCCAGTAAGGACAATCACTGTGGTGATTCAAATTGTAGACTTGTAGGGTCCCCCATTGGCAAAAAGGTTGATTCTGGTCTAATGCCTGGTGGAGGTTTCAAAAATTCTCAATGTGCGTCAGTGGAAAGTATTAAAGAGCTGTTTTGGTTTAATGTGATTTTTTGCATTATTCGTTGGGCTTTCAGTGTCATGCATCATGATGAGTAAATTTTTTGGGCGAACTGGGAAGTGTCACTCCAAGCTTCATTTCATATCCTATTAGCTCATATTCTCTAGCATGACTTAACTTTCGACAAAGCTAACATTAGCATAAGTCAGCTACTTCTGTATGAATGATGATTGTCCAATCTTCATCAGGAAGAGGAGTCCTACCTGCCTACCTGTGTAGTTCCAAGCTGTGCAATGGAGATTAGGGAGATCCAACTTGATAAAAGTTCGATAAATAGGGAGTAATGAAGCACGAAGGAGAACACCATTTTCTCCTATGCACATAAACGAGTCTAGATTGAGCTTAACACTCTCCCTCTCTTTGGGTTTGTGAGTGTATTATCGGTAATTGAATTGCCCAACACTCTCCTGTGCTTTCAAGGGGCATGAGTTTATCATTAGTTAGTGAATTGGTAAAGATGTCCACTAGGTTCACCTAGATAATATTTATCTTTCTTGCCATAACTTTTCATGAAATAATGGCGTGTGTCAAGTTTCTTTATTTCACATGAATAATGGATTAGAAATATGCACATTATTTATGCTGTCACAATAGTAGCATAAAACAGTATTTGATTGACTTAACCATATGCAACCCCAGCTCTTGCAAGAGCTTTTGAAGCCAAGAAATCTGACATGCTAACTGGTGTTGCTTCTCTAGTTATTTTTTTGGTTTCTCAACTCCAATTGAACGCTACTACCAAGGCCAAATTTGTTGATGAACTTGTTATCATATGTACTTCTAGCTTGACCAATGTAACTCCATATATTTCAAAAGTTTTGAAAGCTAGTAGTCTCACATGCAACCAATGCTGCTGCTCTCTACTTTTGTTGTGCCAGATAAATGCTATTATGGGTTACTTTGTTGTACTCCAATTGATCTAAGACCAACAATCTGTAGTGTTATGTCCAACCAATTTGTATTTATATATCCATTTGACTGTGTTAGCTATGCTCTAGATTATAAAATAGAATTTATGAATAACCATCTAGAGCTGACTGTCTTTAACGGGTCGAAGAGTTATGCACCTGTTTTGCCTTTCCCTAGGTCACTAGTAGAATGTGTATACCACTCTAATGAAAATTGTCATTGCTAGTAAATGAATCATAGCGGCTATATGATGGGTCTAGAAACTTTAGGCAACCCATTTGTAATGTCCTTACGTTGCCTTGTTTTTTATAACTGGTGTGACCAATTCGTTCATACCCACATTGAAGATAAATTTATTGCGATACCTTTTGCCTTTATTATAGCAAGTCTACAACTATTGTCAAAATCTTTGATAGAACACCCATGCTTAATGCACTTACACTTTTGCTCATCCATTTGCCCAATTCGTTGTAATAGGACGGCACATCAACATATCATATAACTTCTTTGTCTTGCAATTATGGACAACCAAAAGGACAACGTTTGAGTGTATGACATCATCCTACGTATGATCACTAGTGCATGCCCTCATCAAACGTCTCCCACATGAGGTGTCAAATGGTTAGAAAATTCTGAAATCAATTTGTAGGAAATATCTTACGCATGCACATTGCTTAAATTACATGT
Organism: Lygodium microphyllum; assembly: GCF_053477565.2. Taxonomy (NCBI): domain Eukaryota; kingdom Viridiplantae; phylum Streptophyta; class Polypodiopsida; order Schizaeales; family Lygodiaceae; genus Lygodium; species Lygodium microphyllum. Next base: position 175,206,714 of record NC_141137.1, on the reverse strand, counting down.
ATCATATTAAATAAGATGGTTGGATGTCCCTCATTTTGCATTGTTGGAGGTATAATAGCATTGTACTTTGCCTTTGCCTTTTAGTCAACCTGCATTTCAGAGCAATCCCTAGCAATATCGGACAATCCTTCATTGCTCAATATTTTGCCACGACTTGCTAAGTACCTTTTTATTTGCACATAGATCTTTCCCTTGTTTAGAAGTATCCTCCACCTCTCTCATTATGGGCATTTTGAGTTTGCCAATTTTAGTTTTGATCATAAGAAGAGTTGCTTTGATCATAGAGGAGTTACTATTACCACCTCCATTGTGAGATGAATTCCATCTCTACCACTTCTGACTCTCTAATTATAATAAAATGTAGCATCCTTGTTCTGTGCACCATGTATACCAGTGGCCTATCCAAGCTTCATGTGAATGAAAATGGGAACCAACTCATTGAAAATAGGGCAGTTCTTGTGTAATAGAAGTAGAGGTATCAAAGGCATGTATTCAAGACAATAACTTAAGAGTGATTGCAACCGTATTAACATCAGTCATTGTTGCAATAATAGGGGTCGATTGATCAATAGTGGTGTTTGTCATTACATAATCCTTTATGCTTCTCTCGTTTCTAATAATGTCACTAAATTTGGATCTAGTAGTTATGCCATTCAACCTACGCAAGGTAGCCCATGCATCTTTAGGAGACTTATAAACCATGATGTGAACAACCATTTTGCATTTGAAGTACATGTAGAAAACCAATGAAGTGCTTTTCATACTCTTATATCCAATTCTTACGATTGTTCAGGTGTTCAAGAATGCGAGCGCGCGCGCACACGCACGCACACGCACACGCACACACACATACACACGTATGTCATACATATACGTGTGTGTGTGTACCGAGATATAAATCACCTATACCTTTGACTTGGCAAGTTGTGTCATCAGTAAGATAAACCAATTTCTTGACAAAAATAGAATGATAATTATGTAACCATTGAAACTTATATGTCATGTTTCCCATAGCACCATAATCAATAATGAAAAGAGATCCATCACGAACATGAAGTATCCTTTTCGGAGAGAGAGAATATACGGTATTATGTGGGGGTACATAGGGATACATGTGCTTTATCTGAAGCTTGGATAGTGAATGCGGAGAATACAATGACCGTGATTGTGGATGATGCTTTGTGTAAAGATGCAGGTTTGTTTTAAGATATTATGAATACAAAGGCAATAAAGGATGGATTGCTTGAGAATAATATACATGCTTTGTTTGATGATATAGATATGTTCTTTATCTATGCTTCAACAATACGAGTAGTGAATGTAGTGGAAATAGTGGCTCAGGATACAAAGGGAATGAATATTTTGATTAATAGTGATGAATTGGTTGCTGATGGTAAGACGTCAAAAAGTTCGCAAGAGATTGTAATGGAGGATGCAAACTATGCAAGATATATTTAGATTTATGATCCGGGTGATTGCTTTCAAGAAGATGACTTATGTGAGATAATGAAGAGGACATTTGATCTTGGTGGACTTCGTGTGTTACTAAGCATGATATGTGGGCTATTTGGACTAGGAAAGAGCATTTGGATTGTATATATGATTTATTAGGTGATTATCAAGTGGTTGTTACACAACTATACTTATCATGTGAGAAAGCTACATAATCTCTCTTGCAAAAAGAATTAAGCCTTTATACATAAAGATTTTGTTAAAAGGTTTAAAAGCAAGGCTCTTCATGCCACCCTCTTTAACTTTATGATGATATACCAATCTTTGAACTCAATACAGGGAAGCTCAAGGCTTTGCATCAACCACAGTCTCATCTCAACTTAAGCAACCCACGATAGTTACTTGCAACTTTGAGCAAAAAAAAAAGCTAACAATGGGAGAAAACCCTAGAATACACTCCCAAAAAATCACAAGAAAAGTTGTTTTATAAAGCCATCTATTTCCAATCTATTAAATGGTACAAAACCATCTCCACCATGCTCTTGGCACCCAACCATTATTGTCAATGAATTTTCTCATCTCCAAGATGCCCAATGGGCTAAAGACCTAGACAGTTATGCCCCCTTTGACCACCCCTTGCCTACAAAGATTGCACACTATTTAAGAATAGTTTTGTACTTGCCCAAATCTCAAGAATGTGCTTCCTACATGGATTGAAAGTACATGACATAAGCTCCGTTTTGGCATGAGGTATGCCCCATTTGGAGCAACCTATAAAAACTTATGACAATTTTACCTCAGCAAGCATGCCATGGACATCATGTTGTCCCTAGTCTTTACCCATCCATTTTCCTTGTAATGTGGCTTAGAGTAGTACTTTGCACCCCACTCCTTAAACCCATATATTAATCTCCTCTAGTTGTCTTCGTTTTTGAGGGGTAAAACCTTCTGGATGGGGATGGATTGTAACGAGCGGGATACATAGATACTAGAGGTTGGACATCTAGTCACATTCACTGGGGTATATAAGGTGTAAGAGTCCCAAATTAGGAAAACCAGTGATTATCAAGAACATAATCTTCACCTTTATTTTCAGCTTCCATGGCTTCCTCCTTCCTCCTTCCTTCTTCCCTCTTTCTTGTCTTTCTCTCTCCTCTTCTAGTCTTTCTTTCTCTTTTTCTTTCTCTCTTTCTCTCTCTTCAGCTCATTCTCCTCTCTCCTCTCAGCTTCATTCATTACACCATTTAGCCCACACAAACAACAAAAATCAGTCCAAAGCCTTATGTAGCTCCTCCTTGGAGTGATGTATCTCCTCATGGAAAGAAGAGTACAATTGTTGAACACAAGCTGTAATTAATATTTGTATGGAGCTTTAAATGTCCTTACAAAGGAAAGGAATGGCGCCTCCTGAAACTAGGCAATGTAGAGAAGGAATTTGTATGTCCAAACTACCATCTTTGGGTGCTTTGAATAAATTTGGAGATATTAGGTATGCGAGAAGGATACTGCTTGATGTGGTAGGGATTAACATTGGAGGAACTGAAGCAGGAATTGTTTCTACCATTCACTTTAAGCACTTCCTCAAAATGACCAGAGGAGAAGAGGAGGCATGATTTTCAAGGATAGGTTTAGAATCTTTGATAGGAGGGGAAACCACTAGAGGATTTTTAGGAGGTGGTGGAATTTCATTTACAGGAGATGGCCAATGCCTCTGTTACAAGGTGAGAATCAACATTCCTTTGTCTAAGAGCTAAAATTTTACCATTCTAGTGCTTTTATACATTCATAATTGTAGATGCTTTCACCCTGAAAACTCCCTTCATACTTGGATGCATATGTACCCAAGAGGAGCAATGATACGTATCAGTGATCCAATTACCTTCTTCATCTTTTCTATTACGTATTTCTAGAATGCTTATTCTTCTCTCAGGCATTATAACCTAGGCATTAGATGTAAAGAAGTATGTATTAACCCCTAAATAATAAGCATTTTAAGTCATACAAGCTTGACGTGCTAGAAAGTATTTGTGTTCATAATGCATTTTATGCTTGACTTCTGTGTAGATTCTATCCCAACAACCAATGGGGACAACACATACCAATGCTCCATTCCAACGGCCCCTTCGAAGTGCAAGCATTTCTCTAGCACCGGGAGCACAAAGGGTACCCTGAGTATCTCACCAAGTGGCGCATGCGCCCTCTCAAGGAAGCCACTTGGATTCTAGAAGCGAAGGCGCACAAGCGTAGCAAAGACACCTTCACCATTTGGCTCAAGGAGAATCCCACCAATTCTTCCAATGTCCCTTGAGTCATCCCAAACGACCCTGATCATAGGCCCAATAACGCATCCACTCCTCAAATGTAATTGAGTCGAGGGTGGACTTATATATATATTCCAAGTATAATGCTAACTTTGCAATGGCAAAAACACATCAATTTCTATCTATGTTTAAAAACAAGGTAGCACATGCATTGATTGAAACTGTCTCCAAAAATTGCATGTGATTCAATCTTTACAAACTAATAGGAGGGATGTCTTGTTTGAGGAATAATATAGTTCACCACCTGTAACGTGAAGACAAAAATCTTAATCAATTTCAAAGTATATAGACATTTTCTCTCAATGTGAACAATCAGAACTTGAACGAGTTTCATGCAAATAGTCAATGTGAAGAGGATCTTCTAGCAATAAAGATTTTTTAAATTAACCTTAGGACTATGGGTTTTGGGCAAAAACTA